>NC_092383.1:29055492-29747761 GCF_030028105.1 Mobula birostris | reverse complement strand
GCTGAGCTCCTCCAGCATTTTGTGTGTGCTGCTAAATAAATTCAGCACATTTTATCAATGCACCTTAGAAAGCATCCTGTCTCAATGCAACACAGCTTGGTATGGCAACTGCTCTGCCTGTGACTGCAAGAATTGTGGACACAGCTTGGCACATCACGGAAACCAACTTCCTTTCCATGGACTCTGTCTGTTTTTCTGACTGCTTCAATAAAGCAGTCAACATAATCAAAGACCCACCCACCCAGACATTCTCTCTTCTCCTTCTTCCCATTGGGCAGAAGAAACAAAAGCCTGAAAGCATATACCACCAGGCTCAAGGACATCTTCAAAGACAGATGGATGCTTGGCCGCACAAACTAACTTGTTGTGATCTTGCACTTCATTATTTACCTGCTCTGCTCTTTTTCTGTATCTGCTACACTTTACTGTATTCTGTGATTGTTTTACCTTGTTGTACCTTAATGCACTGTTAGATTATGAAGACACTCAGTCCTCGTTTATTATCATTTAAAAATGCAAGCATTAAAAAATAATACAATGTTCCTCCAGAAAGATATCACAGAAACACAGGACAGACCAAGACTAAAACTGACAAAACCACATAATTATAACATATAGTTACAACAGCGCAAAGCGATACCGTAATTTGATAAAGAGCAGACCATGGGCATGGTAAAAGAAAGTCTCAAGTCCTGATAGCCCCATCATCTAATGCAGGCAGCAGAAGGGAGAAACTCTCCCTGCCATGAACTCCAAGCGCCACAAACTTGCCGATGCATTGGGAGCACCTGATTGTAGCCAACTTTGAGTCCATCCGAAAACTTCGAGCCTCTGACCAGCCCTCTGACACCGAGCACCGAGCACCATCTCTGCCTAGCGCTTTGACTCTGCCCCGGCCGCCGAGCAACAAGTAACGTCAAGGACTTGAGGCCTTCCCCTCCGGAGATTCTGGACCACACAGTAGCAGCAGCAGCGAAACAGGCATTTCAGAAGTTTCACCAGATGTTCCTCCGTGCTCTCACGTCTGTCTCCATCAAATCAGGATTGTGCACGGCACCCTACTTGACAGATAATAGATATCATTCACCGGAGTGGCCGTTGCAAGTTGCGTCGCGCCGCCATCTTCTCCTCCCACCTTTAATGACTCCATGTGTATGAACAGTATGTAAGACAAGTTTTTTATGTATATCAGTACGTGTGACAATAATAAACCAATTTCACTTCCAGTACCAATAAAACCTCACAACATACTTAGACAGAGCTTTGTTAAATACCAGTTAAGCATGCTAAGGAATCAAGGTGATAGGCAAATGTAATTAGTGTTAGATCAGCCACAAGGAACTGAGTTCACCCATCACTGCATTTCACTCTTCTTCAGCATTAAAAGCTGGTTTGAGAACTTGAAAATCATGGAGGGGTTTAATATGGCAAGTCCAAAATAAAGAACTGAAGATCTGAATTCATCAAAACTGAAATCAAGTGAAACTTCTTTACTCTGGTAAGAACGTGGAAGTCGCTATTACATGGACAGACTACGGGTATCTAGGCACACAAGAGAATCACAGAGTCACAGAGCAAAACAGCATGGATACAGACCCTTCCTCAGCCCAACAGGTCCATGCTGACCATAGTGCCTATCCAGCTGGCCCCAATTTCCTGCGTTCAACCCATATCCCTCTAGGTCCCTCCCCTGCATGTACCCATCCAAGTACTTCTTACATGTGTTACGTACCCCGTAACTGGGTTGCCAAACCAGCAGAAATGGACCACTTAGTTGGAGTCTGGATTACTGGAACTAAGAAAGTTTTATTAAAGAAATAAGTAACACAGTACTCTAATCGTAAGGATATGAATGCAACAGATTAGCCATGATAAAACACACATGTACACAGAACTAGGGTAATAGGAATCAAACAAGCTCTATCGCAGTCTAGGGGTAAAATGATCAGTCTCAAGTGACGCAGAGTTCAGTTCAGCCTAGCACAGTTCACAGTAATCACTGTTGTGCCATTGGAGAGAGGGAGAATATGCAAATCTGATTCAGACAGACCTTTGTTCTTCGCAGTTAGCTTTCGGGCGAACCCTTTTACTGTCTTCTGTGGTCACTGACTGTGACCCCTCTGTTCCGGATACGACCGTTCTTCCGCAATGAACCCGGCACCCAGGCAAGGGTGGACACACACACCAGGTTCCCGCCGATCATACCTTTTCACCCTATGCGTCTATGGTCGGTTCCCGCGACCAGACCTCCAAACTCTCACCCACTTGTGGGGGCACACCGCTTTTCCAGGGTCTCATTATCTCGTGATCTCGTGGTGTGTGTTGCCTTAGCGAACCTGTTCCTTTTATCCCCCTGCTGGGGTATCGCCTGTCCATCAAACTTCAAACAGTTCAGGTTCAAAGAAATCGGTCTGTCAATACTCAGACTGGTGTCTCTTTCCATTATTTCTCTCTCCTCTCTCATTAACATTGTGAATGTTTCTCCATTGTCTCACTTATCTCTCTCATTCGCATCAATCTTCTGATAACTTGGTTTTTCGTCACACATGATACCATTTTACCTGCCTCAACCATATCCGTAGACAGCTCATTCAGAATACTCAGTACCCTCTGCAAGAAAATGTCGCCCCTCAGGTCCCTTTCAAATATTTCCCCTCACACTGTAAATCTATCCCTCCTAGTTTTGGACTCCCCTACGCAGGGTGTGGGGGTGGGGCAAGACAGTTACCATCCACCTTACCTCTGCCTCTCATAATTCTAAACATTTCCATAAGGTTGTCCCTCATTCTCCTACTTTCAAAGAATAATGACTGAGCCTGACCAACTCCCCCTACAACTCGAGTCCTCTAGTCCTGGCAATACCCTTACTAATCTTCTTTGCACTCTTTCCTTTCCACCTTAGCCTCATCTTTCCAATAACAAGGTGACCAAAATTGAATACAGCATTCCCAGTGCAGCCTCACCATTGCTTATACGTTCAACTGTAACATAATAACCCATTTCCTACACTCAGTACCCTGATTGATGAAGTCCAGTAGGTTAACTGCCTTTATCCACCTGTGATGCAGCTTGTAGCAAACTATGCACTTGTACTTCTAGATCCCTTTGTTCCATTACACTTCCTAATGTTTTATCATAAATCCTGCTCTGGTTTGACTTTCCAAATTGCATCACCTCACACTTGTCTGTATTGATATCCACTTCCTATTCCTTGGCTAGTCCCTAACCGATCAAGATCCCCTTGTAATCTACAAAAACCTTCTTCACTATTAACAGCATCTCCTAATTTTGTGTCATCTATAAACCTACTAGTTAATCCTTATGCATTGACATCCAAATTATTCATGTAAATGATGATTAACAAGGGTCCCAATACCAATTCTTGTGGCACTTTGGATGGGAACTAACCATCCAGACCAGCCTACAGTGTGGGACATTGTCAAAGACCTAGCCAAGGTCCAAGTAGTCAATATCCACTGCCCTACACTGATCTATCTTCTTCATTACCTCTTCAAAAAACTCTAAAAGGTTTGTCAAGCATAATGTCCCACAGACAAAGCAATGCTGACTCCTCTAAATCAGACTCTGTCTATTCAACTATTGGTAGATCATGTCATTCAGAATTTCCTCCAGTAACTTCACCATGACTAATGATTGGCTGACTGTCTTATAGTTCATTAAGAGTAAAATGGCTTGTCCTCACTACCGTTCTTAAAGAACTGAACAAAGTTAGCCACCTTCCAGTCCTTGGAAGTTTCACCAATGGCAAATACCTCCACAAGAGCTGCTGCAGTTTCTTCTTTAGCGCCCATTACATTAGAAGTTACACTTGGTCAGGCTCCGGGTACTTATCCACTTTAATGTGCTGTAAGGCTTCAAATTCCTCCTCTCCAGTTATACAAACATACTCCAATACACCACCACTTGTTTCCTTTATCTCTTGATCAACAGCAAGAAGAAATATTTATTAAAAATCTCACCCATTTCTTGCAGTTCAAGATGCAGGTTGATCTGATGGTCACTAACTTCTCTCTTCCCAGCCACCATTTTACTCTTAATATAGTTATACAACCTTTTGGATTTTTCTTAACCTTACCTGCCAGATCCCTGTTATACTCTTTGCCCTCCTAATTTCCCTCTTAAGAGTGTTCTTAATCATGTTTATAGTCAGACTTAAAAGTACATTTATTATTAAACCATATGCAACCTTGAGATTCATCTTCTTGCAGGCAACCAAAAGACAAAGAAACGTAATGGAATCCACAAAGAAAAACCCACACAGCAAATACCATCAAACATCCAATGTGCAAAAAAAGAGCAAATTGTGCAAACAGTAAAAAAAGTAAACAAATAATACATAGAACATGAACTGCAGAGTCCCCAGAAGTGAGTGTTATCAAGTGATTCATCATCCCCAACACCTAAACCAATATAGTAGTTAGCATGATGCTATTGTAGTTTAGGGCATTAGAATTTGGAGTTCAATTCCAGCGTCCTCTTCAGAAAGTTTGTACTTTCTTTCCATGTGCGTGTAGGTTTCCTGCAGGTGCTCCCGTTTCCGCTAACATTCCACACGTGTACTGGTTGGTAAATTAACTGGTCATTGTAAATGCTCCTGTGATTAGGCTAGGGTCGAATAGGTGGGTTACTGGGTAGCATGGCTCAATGAGGCTTAAAGGGCCTGTTCTGCACTGTCTCTCTTAAATATATAAAAATAAATGTTTCCTTCCTTGTTTCTCTTGAACAGAGCTTCAATGTCACTCATCAGTCCAAGTTCCTTAAATTTCCCGAATTCACCCTTCAGTCTAGCAGAAGAAAGCTGCATCTGGACTGTTGATAGCATACTCATAAAAGCCTTCCACTTGCTATCCATTCATTTTGTCCACAGTTACCCTCTGCTAGATCCTGCCTAATTCTCCTAAAATTAGACCTGTTCCAATTTAGGACCCTAACCTGTGAGGGCATATAATATTATATGTAAAGTGAGGGCATATATTGCAATAGAGCAAAAATTAGTGGGAAGTTAGAAACACACATAAAAGTTGCTGGTGAACGCAGCAGGCCAGGCAGCATCTCTAGGAAGAGGTGCAGTCGACGTTTCAGGCCGAGACCCTTCGTCAGGACTAACTGAAGGAAGAGTGAGTAAGAGATTTGAAAGTTGGAGGGGGAGGGGGAGATCCAAAATGATAGGAGAAGACAGAAGGGGGAGGGATGGAGCCATGAGCTGGACCGGTGATTGGCAAAAGGGATACGAGAGGATCATGGGACAGGAGGTCCGGGAAGAAAGACAAGGGCAGGGGAGAACCAGAGGATGGGCAAGGGGTATATTCAGAGGGACAGAGGGAGAAAAAAGAGAGTGAGAGAAAGAATGTGTGTATAAAAATAAGTAACAGTTGGGGTAAGAGGGGGAGGTGGGGCATTAGCGGAAGTTAGAGTAGTCGATGTTCATGCCATCAGGTTGGAGGCTACCCAGATGGAATATAAGGTGTTGTTCCTCCAACCTGAGTGTGGCTTCATCTTTACAGTAGAGGAGGCCATGGATAGACATGTTAGAATGGGAATGGGATGTGGAATTAAAATGTGTAGCCACTGGGAGATCCTGCTTTCTCTGGCGGACAGAGCATAGATGTTCAGCAAAGCTGTCTCCCAGTCTGCGTCAGGTCTCGCCAATATAGAAAAGGCCACATCGGGAGCACCAGACACAGTATATCACCCCAGCCGACTCACAGGTGAAGTGTTGCCTCACCTGGAAGGACTGTTTGGGGCCCTGAATGGTGGTAAGGGAGGAAGTGTAAGGGCATGTGTAGCACTTGTTCCGCTTACACGGATAAGTGCCAGGAGGGAGATCAGTGGGGAGGGATGGGGGGGACAAATGGACAAGGGAGTCGCGTAGGGAGCGATCCCTGAGGAATGCAGTGGGGGGGGGAAGGGAAAGATGTGCTTAGTGGTGGGATCCCGTTGGAGGTGGCGGAAGTTATGGAGAATAATATGTTGGACCCGGAGGCTGGTGGGGTGGTAGGTGAGGACCGGGGGAACCCTATTCCTAGTGGGGTGGCGGGAGGATGGAGTGAGAGCAGATGTACGTGAAATGGGGGAGATGCGTTTAAGAGCAGAGTTGATAGTGGAGGAAGGGAAGCCCCTTTCTTTAAAAAAGGTAGACATCTCCCTCGTCCTAGAATGAAAAGCCTCATCCTGAGAGCAGATGCGGCGGAGACGGAGGAATTGCGAGAAGGGGATGGCATTTTTGCAAGAGACAGGATGAGAAGAGAAATAGTCCAGATAGCTGTGAGAGTCAGTAGGCTTATATTAGACATCAGTGGATAAGCTGTCTCCAGAGACAGAGACAGAAAGATCTAGAAAGGGGAGGGAAGTGTCGGAAATGGACCAGGTAAACTTGAGGGCAGGGTGAAAGTTGGAGGCAAAGTTAATAAAGTCAACGAGCTCTGCATGCGTGCAGGAAGCAGCGCCAATGCAGTCATCAATGTAGCGAAGGAAAAGTGGGGGACAGATACCAGAATAGGCACGGAACATAGATTGTTCCACAAAGCCAACAAAAAGGCAGGCATATCTAGGACCCATACGGGTGCCCATAGCTACACCTTTAGTTTGGAGGAAGTGGGAGGAGCCAAAGGTGAAATTATTAAGAGTAAGGACTAATTCATCTAGACGGAGCAGAGTGGTGGTAGAGGGGAACTGATTAGGTCTGGAATCCAAAAAGAAGCGTAGAGCTTTGAGACCTTCCTGATGGGGGATGGAAGTATATAGGGACTGGATATCCATGGTGAAAATAAAACGGTGGGGTCCAGGGAACTTAAAATCATCGAAAAGTTTAAGAGCGTGAGAAGTGTCATGAACATAGGTAGGAAGGGATTGAACAAGGGGGGATAAGGTGGGAAGTTAGAAAATTGGGATGCTTTTAAAAACCAACAGAAGGGTACTAAATATCCATGAGGAGAGAAAAGATGAAATATGAATGTAAGCTAGCCAGTGATATAAAAAACAGTACCAAAAGCTTCTTTAGATATACGAATAGTAAAAAAGAGGAGAGAGCGGAAATCGGACCTCTGGAAAATGACACTGGAGATGTAGTCTTGGAGAACAATGAAACTGCAGACTAATTTAATAAGTACTTTGCATCAGTCTTTGCTGTGGAAATCTCTAGCAGTATGCCAGAAATTCATAAGTTTCAAGTGGCAGAAGTGAATACAGCTGCTATTACTCAGGAGAAGGTGCTTGGGAAGCTGAAAGGTCTGAAGGTTGATAAATCACCTCGACTAGATGGACTAAACACCAAGGTACTGAAAGAAGTAGCTGAAGAGATTATGGTAAGAGTATTAGTAATGATCTTTCAAGACCACTAGATTCTGGAATAGTTCTGGGGGACTGGAGGACTCCACTCTTTAAGAATGGAGGGACACAGACGAAAGTAAATTATAGGCCATTTAGCCGGACTTCAGTGATTGGGAAGTTGTTGGAGTCCATTATTAGGGTGATTTTTCAGGGTGTTGGAGGCACATCATAAAGAAGGCCAAAGTCAACATAAACAACAGGAATTCTGCAGATGCTGGAAATTCAAGCAACACACATCAAAGTTGCTGGTGAACACAGCAGGCCAGGCAGCATCTGTAGGAAGAGGTGCAGTCGACGTTTCAGGCCGAGACCCTTCGTCAGGACTAACTGAAGGAAGAGTGAGTAAGGGATTTGAAAGTTGGAGGGGGAGGGGGAGATCCAAAATGATAGGAGAAGACAGGAGGGGGAAGGATGGAACCAAGAGCTGGACAGGTGATTGGCAAAAGGGGATACGAGAGGATCATGGGACAGGAGGTCCGGGAAGAAAGACAAGGGGGGGGGAACCCAGAGGATGGGCAAGAGGTATATTCAGAGGGACAGAGGGAGAAAAAGGAGAGTGAGAGAAAGAATGTGTGCATAAAAATAAGTAACAGATGGGGTACGAGGGGGAGGTGGGGCCTAGCGGAAGTTAGAGAAGTCGATGTTCATGCCATCAGGTTGGAGGCTACCCAGACGGAATATAAGGTGTTGTTCCTCCAACCTGAGTGTGGCTTCATCTTTACAGTAGAGGAGGCCGTGGATAGACATATCAGAATGGGAATGGGATGTGGAATTAAAATGTGTGGCCACTGGGAGATCCTGCTTTCTCTGGCGGACAGAGCGTAGATGTTCAGCAAAGCGGTCTCCCAGTCTGCGTCGGGTCTCGCCAATATATAAAAGGCCACATCGGGAGCACCGGACGCAGTATATCACCCCAGTCGACTCACAGGTGAAGTGTTGCCTCACCTGGAAGGACTGTTTGGGGCCCTGAATGGTGGTAAGGGAGGAAGTGTAAGGGCATGTGTAGCACTTGTTCCGCTTACACGGATAAGTGCCAGGAGGGAGATCAGTGGGGAGGGATGGGGGGGACGAATGGACAAGGGAGTTGTGTAGGGAGCGATCCCTGCGGAATGCAGAGAGAGGGGGGGAGGGAAAGATGTGCTTAGTGGTGGGATCCCGTTGGAGGTGGCGGAAGTTATGGAGAATAATATGTTGGACCCGGAGGCTGGTGGGGTGGTAGGTGAGGACCAAGGGAAGCCTATTCCTAGTGGGGTAGCAGGAGGATAGAGTGAGAGCAGATGTACGTGAAATGGGGGAGATGCGTTTAAGAGCAGAGTTGATAGTGGAGGAAGGGAAGCCCCTTTCTTTAAAAAATGAAGACATCTCCCTCGTCCTAGAATGAAAAGCCTCATCCTGAGAGCAGATGCGGCGGAGACGGAGGAATTGCGAGAAGGGGGTGGTGTTTTTGCAAGAGACAGGGTGAGAAGAGGAATAGTCCAGATAGCTGTGAGAGTCAGTAGGCTTATAGTAGACATCAGTGGATAAGCTGTCTCCAGAGACAGAGACAGAAAAATCTAGAAAGGGGAGGGAAGTGTCGGAAATGGACCAGGTAAACTTGAGGGCAGGGTGAAAGTTGGAGGCAAAGTTAATAAAGTCAACGAGTTCTGCATGCATGCAGGAAGCAGCGCCAATGCAGTCATCGATGTAGCGAAGGAAAAGTGGGGGACAGATACCAGAATAGGCACGGAACATAGATTGTTCCACAAACCCAACAAAAAGGCAGGCATAGCTAGGACCCATACGGGTGCCCATAGCTACACCTTTAGCTTGGAGGAAGTGGGAGGAGCCAAAGGAGAAATTATTAAGAGTAAGGACTAATTCCGTTAGACGGAGCAGAGTGGTGGTAGAGGGGAACTGATTAGGTCTGGAATCCAAAAAGAAGCGTAGAGCTTTGAGACCTTCCTGATGGGGGATGGAAGTATATAAGGACTGGACATCCATGGTGAAAATAAAGCGGTGAGGGCCAGGGAACTTAAAATCATCGAAAAGTTTAAGAGCGTGAGAAGTGTCACGAACATAGGTCGGAAGGGATTGAACAAGGGGTGATAAAACAGTGTCGAGGTATGCAGAAATGAGTTCAGTGGGGCAGGAGCAAGCTGAGACAATAGGTCGGCCAAGACAGGCAGGTTTGTGGATCTTGGGTAGGAGGTAGAAACGGGAAGTGCGGGGTGTGGGAACTATAAGGTTGGTAGCAGTGGATGGGAGATCCCCTGAGTGGATAAAGTCGGTGATGGTGTGGGAGACAATGGCCTGGTGCTCCTTAGTGGGGTCACGATTGAGGGATAAATAAGAGGAGGTATCCGCGAGTTGTCGCTGTGCCTCGGCAAGGTAGAGGTCAGTACGCCAGACTACAACAGCACCCCCCTTATCGGCGGGTTTAATAATAAGGTTAGGATTAGTGCGGAGGGAGTGGAGAGCAGAGCGTTCGGAAGGAGTGAGGTTGGAATGGGGACAAGATGCCCATTCGAGACGGTTGATGTCCCGTCGGCAATTAGTGATAAAGAGATCCAGAGCAGGCAGAAGACCAGAGCGGGGTGTCCATGAAGAAGAGGAGGGTTGAAGACGGGAGAAGGAGTCATCAGTGGGGGTGGAAGAGTCCTTGCCGAAGGAGTAGGCTCGGAGACGGAGACGGCGGAAGAAAAGTTCAGCATCGTGGCGAACACGGAACTCGCTGAGGTGTGGGCGAAAGGGGACAAACGTGAGGCCCTTACTGAGAACAGAGCGTTCTGCCTCCGACAGTTGAAGGTCGGAGGGGATGGTAAAGACCCGGCACGGATGACAGCTGGGATCAGAGGGGGGAGGGGAGAGGCTGGGGGTGTCAATGGAGAGGGGAGGGTTGGGGTGAGAGGAAGATGGAGCCTCCGAGGGCCCAGGAGTTGACGGTGGGATCTGAGGAAGACGGGGTTGCGGAGTGGTGGTGGGGGAAGGGGAGACGGGAGTCACAACAGCAGCACATAAAGACCCGGCCTGGAGTTAAAGGCTGGAATCTTGAATTCCGTCTAGCGGAATTAGTCCTTACTCTTAATAATTTCTCCTTTGGCTCCTCCCACTTCCTCCAAACTAAAGGTGTAGCTATGGGCACCCGTATGAGTCCTAGCTATGCCTGTCTTTTTGTTGGGTTTGTGGAACAATCTATGTTCCATGCCTATTCTGGTATCTGTCCCCCACTTTTCCTTCGCTACATCGACAACTGCATTGGCGCTGCTTCCTGCACGCATGTAGAACTCGTTGACTTTATTAACTTTGTCTCCAACTTTCACCCTGCCCTCAAATTTACCTGGTCCATTTCCGACACTTCCCTCCCCTTTCTAGATTTTTCTGTCTCTGTCTCTGGAGACAGCTTATCCACTGATGTCTACTATAAGCCTACTGACTCTCACAGCTATCTGGACTATTCCTCTTCTCACCCTGTCTCTTGCAAAAACGCCATCCCCTTCTCGCAATTCCTCCGTCTCCGCCGCATCTGCTCTCAGGATGAGGCTTTTCATTCTAGGACGAGGGAGATGTCTTCATTTTTTAAAGAAAGGGGCTTTCCTTCCTCCACTATCAACTCTGCTCTTAAACGCATCTCCCCCATTTCACGTACATCTGCTTTCACTCCATCCTCCCGCCACCCCACTAGGAATAGGGTTCCCCTGGTCCTCACCTACCACCCCACCAGCCTCCGGGTCCGACATATTATTCTCCGTAACTTCCGCCACCTCCAACGGGATCCCACCACTGAGCACATCTTTCCCTCCCCCCCCCTCTGCATTCCGCAGGGATCGCTCCCTACACAACTCTCTTGTCCATTCGTCCCCCCCATCCCTCCCCACTGATCTCCCTCCTGGCACTTATCCGTGTAAGCGGAACAAGTGCTACACATGCCCTTACACTTCCTCCCTTACCACCATTCAGGGCCCCAAACAGTCCTTCCAGGTGAGGCAACACTTCACCTGTGAATCGGATGGGGTAATATACTGTGTCCGGTGCTCCCGATGTGGTCTTTTATATATTGGCGAGACCCGACGCAGACTGGGAGACCGCTTTGCTGAACATCTACGCTCTGTCTGCCAGAGAAAGCAGGATCTCCCAGTGGCCACACATTTTAATTCCACATCCCATTCCCATTCTGACATGTCTATCCACGGCCTCCTCTACTGTAAAGATGAAGCCACACTCAGGTTGGAGGAACAACACCTTATATTCCGTCTGGGTAGCCTCCAACCTGATGGCATGAACATCGACTACTCTAACTTCCGCTAGGCCCCACCTCCCCGTCGTACCCCATCTGTTACTTATTTTTATGCACACATTCTTTCTCTCACTCTCCTTTTTCTCCCTCTGTCCCTCTGAATATACCTCTTGCCCATCTTCTGGGTCCCTCCCCCTTGTCTTTCTTCCCGGACCTCCTGTCCCATGATCCTCTCGTATCCCCTTTTGCCAATCACCTGTCCAGCTCTTGGCTCCATCCCTCCCCCTTCTGTCTTCTCTTATCATTTTGGATCTCCCCCTCCCCCTCCAACTTTCAAATCCCTTACTCACTCTTTCTTCAGTTAGTCCTGACGAAGGGTCTCGGCCTGAAATGTCGACTGCACCTCTTCCTACAGATGCTGCCTGGCCTGCTGCGTTCACCAGCAACTTTGATGTGTGTTGCTCCAAAGTCAACATGCTTTCCTAAAGGGAAATCTGTTGAAATTTGAAGAAATAACAGGCAGGATAGATAAAGGAGAGTCAGTGGATGTTCTGCAGGGGTCAATATTGGGACTGCTTCTTTTCACATTATACATCAACGATTTGGTTGACAGAATTGATGGCTTTGTGGCCTAGTTTGCAAATTATACAAAAATAGGTGGAGAGGCAGGTAGTATTGACGACGCAGGGAGTTGGCAGAAGACTTGAATATGTTTGGAGAATGGGCAAAGAAGTGGCAGATGGAACATAGTGTAAGGAAGTGTGTGATCATGCACTTTGATGGAACGTAAGAGCATAAGACATAGGAGCAGAATTAGGCCATCTGGCCCATTGAGTCTGCTCTGCCATTCAATCATGCCTGATCCTTTTTTTTCTCCTCCTCAACCCCATTTCCCGGCCTTCTCCCCATAACGTTCAATGCTATGTCCAATCAAGAACCTATCAGTCCCTGCCTTAAACACACCCAACGACCTAGCCTCCACAGTCGTACATGGCAATAAATTCCATGAATTCACCACTGTTTGGCTAAAGAAATTCCTCTACATCTGTGTTTTGAAAGGGCCCCCCTCTATTCTGAGGCTGTGCCCTCCTGTCCTAGACTCACCTGCCATGGGAAACATCCTTTCCACGTCTGCTCTGTCTAGGCCTTTCAACATTCAAAAGGTTTCAATGAGATCCCCTTCATCCTTCTGAATTCCAGTGAGTACAGACATAGGGTCATCAAATGTATCTCTTATTCATTCCTGGAATCATCCTTGTGAAGCTCCTCTGGACCTTCTCCAATGCCAGCACATCTTTTCTAAGATGAGGGGCCAAAAACTGTTCACAATACTCAAGGTGATGCCTCACCAGTGCCTTATAAAGCCTCAGCATCATACCTTTGCTCTTGTATTCTAGACTTCTTGAAATGAATGCTAACATGGCATTTGCCTTCCTCACCACTGACTTGACCTGCAAGTTAACCTTTAGGATGTTCTGCACAAGGGCTCCCAAGTCCCTTTGTGTCCCAGATTTTTTGATCTTCTCCCCGTTTAGAAAATAGCCTGCACATTTATTTCCACTACCAAAGTGCATGACCATGCATTTTCCAACATTGCATTTCATTTGCCACTTTCTTGCCCATTCTCCTAATCTGTCTAAATCCTTCTGCATCCTACCTGTTTCCTCAATGCTACCTGCACCTCCACTAATCTTCGTATCATCTACAAACTTGGCAACAAAGCCATCTATTTCATCATCTAAATCATTGATATACAGCATAAAAAGAAGTGGTCCCAACACCGACCCCTGCAGAACACCACCGGTCACTGGCAGCCAATAAAGGTGTAGATTATTTTCTAATGAGGCAAAATTTCAAATATTGGAAGTGCAAAGGGGCTTGAGAGTCTTTGTGCAGGATTCTCTGAAGTCTAACTTGCAGTTTGAATGGTTGGTAGGGAAGGCAAACACAATGCTAGCATTCACTTCGAGAGGACTAGAATGTAAGAGCAAGGATGTAATGCTAAAATTTTATTATACAGTAGTCAGACTACACTTGATGTCTTGTAAGCAGTTTTAGGCCACTTATCTAAAAAAAAGATAAAAAGATGCGCTGGCATAGAAGTGGCTCTAGAGGAGTTTCACGAAAATGATTACGGAATGAAAGGTTTAACCTATGAGGAGTATTTGATGGTTCTGAGTCTGTCCTTGCTGGACTTCTGAAGAATGAGATCGGATCTCATTGAAACCTATCGAATATTGAAAGGCCTGGATAGAGTAGATGTGGAGAGGATGCTTCCAATCGTGGGTGAGTCTAGGACCAGATGTTGTGGCGCATGGCCAAGTGATTAGGGCGTTGGGCTCACGATCTGAAGGTCGTGGGTTCGAGTCTCGGCCAAAGCAGTGTGTTGTGTCTTTGAGCAAGGCACTTAACCACACACTGCTCTGGTCCACCCAGCTGACGATGGGTACCAGCAAAATGCTGGGGGTTAACCTCGTGACAGACTGGCGTCCTATCCGGGGGGGGGGGGGGTGGAGTCTCGTACTCTCAGTCGCTTCACACCACAGAAACCAGCATAAGCACCGGCTCGGGACAGACTTTAACTTTAACTAGGACCAGATGGCTGAGCCTCAGAACAGAGGGATATCTCAATTGAATCTGGGGAATTCATAGCCACAAACGAAGGTGCAGGCCTAATATACCTAATATATCTCATTAGGTATATTTAAAGTAAAAGTTGATAGGTTCTTAATTAGTCAGTGCATCAAAATTACAGGGAGAAGGCAGGAGAATGAGGGTGAGAGGGACAGTAAATCAGCCAAGAAAGAGTGGTGGAGCAGACTTGATGGTCCAAAAGACCTAATTCTGCTCCTATGTCTTATGGCTGTATGGCCTTATGTCTGCGGATCTGTCCTATCCTTTTCTATCACTATCTTAAAACTAATAGAAATATGGTTACTAGTGACTAAGAGCTCCTGACAATTCTTCTATTACATACCCTACCTCATACCCTCAGAGAAGGTCCAGTATTGCACCCTTCTGAGTAGGGCTTTCTATATATTAACTCAGGAAATATTTGTGATATATGTTATACAAAATCCACCCTATCCAAGTTCTTAACATTATGGATAGTCCAGTCAAATTTCTCACTAACCAAACACTATTATTCTTACAATTACTTCTTCATTTCTTCTTCACACATGCTCCTCAAGTTCCCACTAGCTATTGGGGGTCATAATATAACCCCTCTAAAGTGACCCTGCTCTTTTTATTTCAAGGTTCTAAGGCCTCAGTAGACAATTCCCCAACAGTGCCCTCTAGAATCAAAATGGCAGTAATCAGCCCCCTCGTTTACCATTATCTCTGTCGCATCTGTAGATACGTATCCTGGAATATTGAACTGCCAGTTCTGTCCTGTTCTCCGCCATGTTTCAGATTTGGCTATAACATCCCAGTTCTCAGAGCCAATCCACACTCCGAGTTTGTCTACCTTACCTGTTAAACCCTGTGCATTGAAGTGGGTATTCCTCAGAGAAAGGGATTGTAGATCATATTGAGCTGAAGTAGGGCAGAGGAGTATATGGACAATTCACTCTTGCTGCACCCAATGACCAGTTTCAATCTTGTAAAAAGCTATGTTATCATATGAAACTGATAGGCTAGAAAATAGTTTGCCTGCCCTGAGAACATGAATAGTATAATGCCCTTGTCAATTCTTTGGTCAGATTTGATTTTTCACAGCTTCAGATTCTAAATCTTCCTCATCTAATAGTATAAAGTAATATTTTGTTCAAACATAGCAACCACCTACAAGGAAGCCTTCAGTTCCATGTTCTGACTGTTCTGTCATTCTAAATAAAGAATGTGTGATAAATGAAGTCAACATTTGAAAGATAAACCAGAGACATTACTAATATAGTTCTATGCATTAATTTCCACTTCTATGAAGAAGTAAATTTTATAAATGAATAACAACCAGTCAATGGCATTAGTAGGAAAAATTGCTAAAAACCAACCAAGTTAATCTGGGATCTTGCAACAAAATCCTTCCAAAAATGTTAATCCCCTATTCCCTTTCAGAGTTCATGGACTTTCTTTAAGTATGTAGCAGTTTCAGGGTTTATTTTAACTATCCCTCATTTTCCAGGCCGATTTTCATTTCCTTAATTAGTTGTAAAGGCTGCAATCTAATGGATGCAACGACATGTGGCAATGATAAGAAGTAGCACAATAAAGACAGCATATTTACAGTGATATAAATAAATAGAAATAAGACTGACCTGAATAACGTCACCATCACCAAGGAGAAAAGTAAGCTTTGGGTCGCGGTCTATAATTGTACCATCTTCCAGCACTCCCAGCAGCTTTATGGTGACCTCTTGACCAACATCAGGTCTGGTAACTTTGCCTTGTCCTTCTTTCAGAACTTGTTTCTGAATTAGCCAATCGTCTGAAAATTTAATATGATTGAACCATTATATTGGTGCCCACCCCAGATTAAAAAAAAGCTGCACTAGAGGTAATCAGGATTGCAAAGCTCCACAGACCAACCCAGTTTATACTGCTGACTGCAAATTGCCCTGAAGACAGCAGCAAAAGAGCCAATGCAACCTTGAAGGCCAACTTTTCACCATACTGGAGGGTGCGTTCTCTTAACTTTGAAAAAAAAAGTTATAAATATGCTGTTAAAATCGCTAAGAAATTAGCTGCAAACTTGTAATACAACAGTTATATAAAACAGATTATCCAAATTTTGCTGCATTTGCTGATTACAGGAGCTGTCTGTGTGCTGACTGGCGGCTGCATTTCCGTAAATAAAAGCACCAGCTACATTTTAAAGTACTTGATCTATGCAGTGTTCTGAGGTCATCACAAGGGCTGACTTCCAGTCTTTCTGCCTCCTCCTGTCTCTACCTCTCCCTCACTTCCTTCCTCCTGTTCTATCTCCCTTCCTCTCTTCCTTCTTCCCTCCACCCAGCCATCCTTTTTCTTTATTTTCTTCTTTCTTTCAGCAATTTAGGATGATGTAGTACAGCCCGATCCTCAAAATTGTCCACACAGATACAGTAAGAAGTTGTAAGCTAATTGCAATCCTGAACTTTATTGAAAAGGGATTGATTATAAAAATATTTTTTAAAAGCATGAGCCTTAGTTAGCAAACACATGCAATACAGTGTTACAAGGTTGGTTCCCATATCCAGAAGGGATATGTTTCATTAAAAGCAGTACTGATGGGTTCACAAGGTTAATTGCTGGGATGAAGTGCTTGGCTTCAGAACAGCCTGGGCCTGTACTTATCAGAATTTAGAAAAATGAGAAAGGATTTTATTAAAGCATGTATAATTGTGAGAGGCTCTGACAGGGTGGTTGCTGAGAAGTTGCCCAGCATGTAGGATTCCAGATCTGCGGGGTATGCTTTCAGAATAAAGAGATGCCCATTTAAGATGGAAATGAGGAGGAGATCCCACTCTGAGAGTCAACTGGATCCTTGGAATTCTGTATCCCAGACAGCAATGTAGGCAGAGTCACTGAATAAATTTAAGGTGAAGACATGGATATTTTGGAGTTTGGTGGTTAAAGGATTCAGGCAGCAGAGTGAAGCTGTGGCCGAGATCGGTCTTCCATGGGTGATGGTTTCAGCACCAGATGCGCTGAGACAGATTGGAAATAAGCACAGAGAAGAAAGATGCTGTCTCAGTGATAGAGCAGATAAGGGATCCAATCTTATCTGAAGGTCACTCAAGGCAATGATGACTGCCAGGTTTAATTTAACCTCGAGGCAGGGTGGCCATGTTTATAGCTTGTAGAGTGGGCTGCAGATAATGACTTTAGTTTCAGACATTTATCTGTAGGATGACTTTGCTCAGGGAGATTTGCTTGGCTCAGTCCTGAAATATTTTGCAAGTGCCATTGTGAGGAAATCCAGTAGAACTTAGCTCTTTCATTGTAGTAGGTAAGTATGAGTACTAACTCATCCCTTAGTAATAAAGTGGGTATATTTCATACGTCTGTAAAATAAAAGCATAGAGGAAAACTACTGCAGCAAATTGTACACCATTCACATTCTTGGGGCTGGCTAAAGGCAATGCAAAGCTCTCAACATGCTGTCTTTTCCAGGTTACTGTGCCTAGGACCAGTGGACTAGGTGTGCCTAAGATGACAAGATCTGAAGATACGTCAACCATATCAATTGGTGCCACAGGTAACTTCTTGTTCTTGTTCATGTTTCTCTGCCTGTGATTTGTTAATTCCATCATGAACCCAATCAAGAGGATGATTTTATTTCAATCCTGCTGTACATGGCTTAAATATAAATACGCTGCCTGATATGTAAGTTCTACTGGAGGAGTTGCAACGCCTCCCCACATGAGGCAGGTTAGCTTTACCATTTGTGAGCTCAGAGATCATGGAGCATGTCTTTGGCTTGGAAACCAATTTCAGAACATGGAATAAATAGATGGAAAAAAGAGGTGGTGTCAGCGTTGCCTCGGTGGAATAACCCCGGGTCAGATCAATGGTTCATGCCATACATCAGGAACTTGAGTAAATTATAAATGAGGCTGCCATTGCAGAAGGAGTCGTGCTCTGAAAGTGATATTACACAAACTCTATAGCTTAAATTGGATGTGAATAATCTGAAAAGGCATAGGGGAATTTCCTTGGGCCCTAACCATTATCTGTCACCCAGCAGCAGATTATCTGGTCTTTTATCTCATTGGTGTTTAATAAGCTCTTCCTATGAATGTACTTGTGGTTTCTTTTGCCAACATCAAAACAGGGATTGTATTTTAAATATCCTTCCTGGGTTGAGAGGTGCTTTCAGATGTTCAGCAGATATGAATTTCTGCTTTTGTGATCTTGGCCCAAATTGCTCTCACTATCCGAAGTGAAGCCTTAGTTCAACTTTCACTTATATTTGAGTAACCACAAATATAAAATATCTTTTGTATCAGTGGTATTGAGTTGCACCTTAGAACATTAATTTTACAACTTGCATTAAGTAAGATATTTGTTCAGTTAAGTCTGAAAAAGTACTTGGATTTTGTGAATATAAGAAATTTCAAAAGAAGTGTGCGGGGCAGTCAAGACATTCTGTGCATCGTACCTCACTAGGAGGCAGAGTATGCATAACAAGATGAGGTCCAATAACAAGAAGTTAGGTTTAAACAGAGTGGTCATTATGTGAGTGGGTCAGTTTTAGAGTGATGAATTCAAGCTTTGTCTCATTGATGCTCTGGCGAGGAGAGGCAGAGGATTTAGGTAGATTTTTTTTTGTTTGTTTGTTTGTTTCTTTCTTTCTTTCCTTCTTTCTTTTTGCACTGTTAGAGCAGAGAGGATGCCAGGCAGGGTAATGGAATACTCCTCTTGCAGGATGTGGAAAGGCATGGAGACATCCAGTGTTCCTGACGTCTACACCTGCAAGAAGTGCATTCAGCTGCAGCTTCTTGTAGACCGTATTCAGGAATTGGAGCTGGAGCTAGATGAACTCTGGGTCATTCAAGAGGCTGAGGGGTTGATTGACTGGACATACAGGGAAGTAGTTACCCCCAAGGTGCAGGACACAGATAATTGGGTAATTGTCAGGAGGAGGGAAAAGGGATAGGCAGCCAGGGAAGAGTATCCCTGTGGGTGTTCACTTCAATAACAGCTATACAACTTTGGATACTGTTGCGGGGATGACCTAGCAGAAAAAACACACAGTGGCCAGGTCTCTGTCACTGAATCTGGCTCTGTGGCTCAGAAGGCAAGGGCAGAAGAAATGGGTTGTGATATTAGAGTACTCAGTGGTTAGAGGAACAAAGAGGAGGTTCTGTGGATAAGAACGTGATTCCTGGATGGTATGATGCCTCCTAGGTGCCAAGGTCAGGGACATTTACAATTGAGTCCACAGCATTACTAAGTGGGAGGTTGAGCAGCCAGAGATCGTGGTCCCCGTTGGTACTAATGTCATGGGTAGGAAGGGTGATGAGGTTCTGCAAAGTGAGTTCAGGGAGTTAGGTGTTAAGCTAAAGGACAGGACTGCAATGTTTTGTAACTTCAACTAATTAAAACTAATTCAAAGAAATTCATGAAATTCCAAGAATGTGGGTCTGGCTTGTCTTTACTTTTAGTGAGGTGCTTATGTATCATGTCATAGCGTGATGACGTATCCATTGAGTGTCTTTTTACTTATAATCCGTGATGCATTATTTAAATAAACAGGAAAGCTTAATCAACCAATATGTATACAAGATTACTCAAAAATGATTGAAATATTAAATACTCAACACTCCTCCCTGCTTAGCTATAAACTCAATACAATGTAGAATGCATTTCAACTATATACACAGTATATTATATAATACAACTACTATATACAGGTGCCCACTAATAGACAATTTTTTAAAATTGTCCCATTCAGGCTTAAAGATTTAATCACTGTGGAGGATTTCTTACTCTTGTGGGATAAAATCTTTCCTGACAAGGGGGATTACTTTGCTTGGCAGGTGAAGCATGCGGCTGTGAAACCAATCTCAGGTTCTGGGGTGTCCTCCATGCTGGCTGTAGGAGTTTACTCTGAGATGGCAGGAAGTGGTTTTGACAGCTCTGGGCACCTTTATTCTCTTTTTCTCTCTCTGTATCTACTTTATTCCCTTTCATTTTCTTTATCATGTTCCTTCTCTCTTTCACACCTTTCTCTTTCTCATTCACATTCTTCCTTTCCATCTCCTCCCCCCTTTTTTCTTCCTCTAGTCTGTGCATCTTGATCTTGGGAAAGTGGATTTAGTTCACTGGAGTATTCCCTTATTAATTCTTCTATTGTTCCCTTTACAATCTGATCTCTCCTCTTGGTTTCCTCATGTACAACATCAAGTGACAGATTCTCTGTTTTTGTGTCTCCATTGACTCTTTTCATTTTGACCTTCCATTCATCCAGCTGGGCTTTGGTCTTTGCATCCACTTTACAAGCAGCTTTTTGTCTACCACTTGCAGTTCATACAATGACTTTAATGCATGTTTATACTCACAAAAGCTGAATGCTTGCAACTTCCCTGAAGCTCCCTAACTCTCTTCCAGCTTGAAACCAAGCCACATTTTACAAGTAACTGCCTGATTAACATATCAGAAGCTTTTTCAGATATATTGGCTACAAAAACTGTTGTAATTGGACCTCTGCTTTTGACACTTTCACAATTCCTCTGAGCAGCATAGTCCTTTGTTGGTTTAATATGCTGTCCAACCAAATACACAAAGATTGGCACCAACACCTGTTTGTCCTGTGGCATCATCTAGTATCTTTCTTAATTCTCTTTCATATGGCTTAATTGCAGGGGATGTAGCATGAAAGTGGTGGACGGATCTCCAATCAAGTTGTAGTTGTTTCAGGTAATCACAGCCCCACAATGCTGATCCTTCTGTCTTCACCACATACAAGCTCAATGTGGCTTGTTGGTTATTGTATTTCACAGGTACGAATATCATTCCCACAGGAGTTAACTTTTCTCCACTATAGGGTCCTAGTTGAATATCTGCAGGCTTCAGTTTGGTATCTTTGAAAAGTCATTCAAACTCATTTTGTGGAATGACTGAAATGACTGGTATAAGTCACATGGTTTGTCTATTATTAATTTTCACACTGCAAGTTTCAAATCTGCACAGTCCTGTATCACTCTCATCATTATCAGATATTTCCTCAAAAGCATGCGGATTGGTGCGCTTTTTGAAAATGAAAAATGACTTTTTGTCTTTTTTTCTTCCCTATGCAGTCCATTTATTTTTGTATGCCTGACGTGCTTTTTGTTCGTGTCCTACTTTGTTGCATTTTCTGCTAGTTTTGTTTTTAAATCTATATTTGTTTGGTGTTCATGAGCCCCTACTATAATAGAAGAAGAAGAAGAAGAAAACCCTTAACTCCGAGTGGAGTCATCGAGATGCCGTCATGATGGTGTTTTTTAGTGGGTTTTCTTATTTTTATGAGGCCGAGTTGCTAGCTCGATGCTCAACCCAACGCGGATGGAAAGCGTGCAAGGGGGCCAGCTGGATTCGAACTCGGGAGCCTTCTCGCCGAAGTCCGGCGCAGATGCCACTACGTCACCAGCCGGCTACCCTACTATAATAGTTAATACAATTTGTCTGGCCAGGCTGATTCCTGTTAAGATGTTGCAATTTTCTTCACGCTCACTTTCATTCTTGACTGCAACTCAATTGTGTCTGTGTCTGCGATTTCCATTGAAACAATGATTTCCACCGCTCATTTGAATATAAGCTGTGCTTTAGTTAGGAGCCATTTTGAATGCATTCTTTTAAGATTCCACAAACTAAACAATCTCTTAGTGCATCATTAAGCCAATTACCAAATTGACAATGGTCAGACAATCTCTTCAATTCAGCCACGCACACTGAATTGGATTCTACTTCCTTTTGCTTCTGCTTATGAAACCTAAAGTGCTCTGCAATCAACAATGGATTTGGTTCTAAGTGTTCCTGCATCGCTCTGACAATATCAGAAAAGCTTATTTCAGATAGTTGGTTGGAGCAGTCAAACTTCAAAGCAAACTGTATGCCCTTAAATCCAATGTACTTAGCAAAAATTAGCACTCACTTCTGACTGGCTATTTCATTTGCTTCATCGTACTGTTCAGTATACATGAGCCAATTACCATTGCGTAATCAAACTTGTCAACTTGTCACCATTTCTGTTGTTTTTTAATGATTATTATCACCCAGCACTCACTCTTTATGAACCCCCAAAACCTAAGAACTTTCTACAGGGACACAATTGAGAGCAATCACTCTTTATGAACCCCCAAAACCTAAGAACTTTCTACAGGGACACAATTGAGAGCATCCTAACTGGCTGCATCACTGGCTGGTTTGGGAACTGTACTTCCCTCAATCGCAGGATTCTGCAGAGAGTGGTGCGGATAGCCCAGCGCATCTGTAGTTGTGAACTTCCCATGATTCAGGACATTTACAAAGACAGGTGTGAAAAAAAGGCCTGAAGGATCTTTGGGGACCTGAATCACCCCAACCACAATCTGTTCCAGCCGCTACCATCCGGGAAACGGTACCACAGCATAAAAGCCAGGACCAACAGTCTCCAAGATGGCTTCTTCCACCAGGCCATCAGACTGATTAACTCACACTGATCTGAATGCATTTCTATGTTATGTTGACTGTTCTATTTATTATAAATTATTATAAATTACTATGATTGCACATTGCATATTTAGATGGAAATGTAAAGATTTTTACTCCTCATGTATGTGAAGGCTGTAAGAAATAAAGTCAATTCAATTCAAAAACCCTGAATTCTTCCGTTTATGGCTTTTAAAAAAAAACTTGATCATGTCTTCCCTTCCAAAGAATACGTACTACTCTATTTCAATGTTGGTCTCATTGTGTTTTCCTTTATTTCAAAAGTCTCACTGCAACAGGTCGATAGCTGTGTTGCATTTGTTTTATAAATATCTTATTGGCAATGCTAGGTTCTGTAACTTCAACTAATTAAAACTAATTCAAAGAAATATACGAGAGTCTGGGAATGTGGGTCTGGCTTATCCTTATTTTTAGTGAGGCACGTTAACTGTATTTTTAAATATAAACCCAAAATTAATTATTTAAACAAACTGGAAAGCTTAAACCACCTATATACAGTTTTCTTCTTCTTCTCTTCAGTTGTCCATCTTATATACAGCGGCATGCAAATGTTTGGGCACCGCAGGTCAAAATTCTTGTTACTGTGAATAGTTAAGTGAGTAGAAGATGAACTGATCTCCAAAAGTCATAAAGTTAAAGATGAAACATTCTTTTCAATATTTTAAGCAGGATTAGTGTATTATTTTTGTTTTGTACAATTTTAGAGCGAAAAAAGGGAAGGAGCACCTTGTAAAAGTTTGGGCACCCCAAGAGATTTGCGCTCTCAGATAACTTTTACCAAGTCTCAGACCTTAATTAGCATGTTAGGGCTATGGTTTGTTCACAATCATCGTTAGGAAAGGCCAGGTGATGCAAACTTCAAAGCTTTATAAATACTCTGACTCCTCAAACCTTGTCCCAACAATCAGCAGCCGTGTGCTCCTCTAAGCAGCTGCCTAGCACTCTGAAAACTAAAATAAATGATGCCCACAAATCAGGATAAGGCTATAAGAAGATAGCAAAGCGTTTTCAGATAGCTGTTTCCTCAGTTCGTAATGTAATTAAGAAATGGCAGTTAACAGGAACAGTGGAGATCAAGTTCAGGTCAAGAAAACTTTCTGAGAGAACTGCTCGTAGGATTGCTAGAAAGGCAAATCAAAACCCCTTAAGGAAGATTTAGCAGACTCTGGAGTGGTGGTGCACTGTTCTACTGTGCAACGACACCTGCACAAATATGACCTTCATGGAAGAGTCATCAGAAGAAAACCTTTCCTACATACTCACCACAATATTCAGCGTCAGAAGTTAGCAAAGGAATATCTAAACAAGCCTGATGCATTTTGGAAACAAATCCTGTGGACTGATGAAGTTAAAGTAGAACTTTCTGACCGCAATGAGCAAAGGTATGTTTGGAGAAAAAGCGGTGCAGAATTTCATGAAAAGAACACCTCTCCAACTGTTAAGCACAGGGGTGGATCGATCATGCTTTGGGCTTGTGTTGCAGCCAGTGATACGGGGAACATTTCACTGGTAGAGGGAAGAATGAATTCATAGAAACACAGAAACATAGAAAATAGGTGCAAGAGTAGGCCATTCGGCCCTTCAAGCCTGCACCGCCATTCAGTATGATCATGGCTGATCATCCAACTCAGAACCCTGCACCAGCCTTCCCTCCATACCCCCTGATCCTTTTAGCCACAAGGGCCATATCTAACTCCCTCTTAAATATAGCCAATGAACTGGCCTCAACTGTTTCCTGTGGCAGAGAATTCCACAGAATCACCACTCTCTGTGTGAAGAAGTTTTTCCTAATCTCGGTCTTAAAAGGTTTCCCCTTTATCCTCAAACTGTGACCCCTCGTTCTGGACTTCCCCGACGTCGGGAACAATCGTCCTGCATCTAGCCTGTCCAATCCCTTTAGGATTTTATACGTTTCAATCAGATCCCCCCTCAATCTTCTAAATTCCAACGAGTATAAGCCCAGTTCATCCAGTCTTTCTTCATATGAAAGTCCTGCCACCCCAGGAATCAATCTGGTGAACCTTCTTTGTACTCCCTCTATGGCAAGGATGTCTTTCCTCAGATTAGGGGACCAAAACTGCACACAATACTCCAGGTGTGGTCTCACCAAGGCCTTGTACAACTGCAGTAGTACCTCCCTGCTCCTGTACTCGAATCCTCTTGCTATAAGTGCCAGCATACCATTCGCCTTTTTCACCGCCTGCTGTACCTGCATGCCCACTTTCAATGACTGGTGTATAATGACACCCAGGTCTCGTTGCACCTCCCCTTTTCCTAATTGGCCACCATTCAGATAATAATCTGTTTTCCTGTTTTTGCCACCAAAGTGGATAACTTCACATTTATCCACATTAAATTGCATCTGCCGTGAATTTGCCCACTCACCTAAACTATCCAAGTCACCCTGCATCCTCTTAGCATCCTCCTCACAGCTAACACTGCCGCTCAGCTTCGTGTCATCCGCAAACTTGGAGATACTGCTTTTAATTCCCTCATCCAATTTATTAATATATATTGTAAACAACTGGGGTCCCAGCACCGAGCCTTGCGGTACCCCACTAGTGACTGCCTACCATTCTGAAAAGGTCCCGTTTATTCCCACTCTTTGCTTCCTGTCTGCCAACCAACTCTCTATCCAGATCAATACCTTACCCCCAATACCGTGTGCTTTAAGTTTGCACACTAATCTCCTGTGTGGGACCTTGTCAAAAGCCTTTTGAAAATCCAAATATACCACATCCACTGGTTCTCCCCTATCCACTCTACTAGTTACATCTTCAAAAAATTCTATGAGATTCGTCAGACAAGATTTTCCTTTCACAAATCCATGCTGACCTTTTCCGATGATATCACCGCTTTCCAAATGTGCTCTTATCACATCTTTGATAACTGACTCTAGCAGTTTCCCCACCACCAATGTTAGGTTAACCGGTCTATAATTCCCTGGTTTCTCTCTCCCTCCTTTTTTAAAAAGTGGGGTTACATTAGCCACCCTCTAATCCTCAGGAACTAGTCCAGAATCTAAAGAGTTTTGAAAAATTATCACTAATGCATCCACTATTTCTTGGGCTACTTCCTTAAGCACTCTGGGATGCAGACCATTTGGCCCTGGGGATTTATCCGCCTTTAATCCCTTCGATTTACCTAACACCACTTCCCTACTAACATGTATTTCCCTCAGTTCCTCCATCTCACTGGACCCTCTGTCCTCTACTATTTCTGAAAGATTATTCATGTCCTCCTTAGTGAAGACAGAACCAAAGTAATTATTCAATTGGTCTGCCATGTCCTTGCTCCCCATAATCAATTCACCTGTTTCTGTCTGTAGGGGACCTACATTTGTCTTAACCAATCTTTTTCTTTTCACATATC
Source organism: Mobula birostris (assembly GCF_030028105.1). NCBI lineage: Eukaryota > Metazoa > Chordata > Chondrichthyes > Myliobatiformes > Myliobatidae > Mobula > Mobula birostris. The sequence continues at coordinate 29,721,708 of NC_092383.1, read as the reverse complement.
TATGAAAGCTCTTACAGTCAGTTTTTATGTTCCCTGCCAGTTTTCTCTCATAATCTTTTTTCCCCTTCCTAATTAAGCCCTTTGTTCTCCTCTGCTGAACTCTGAATTTCTCCCAGTCCTCAGGTGAGCCACTTTTCCTAGCTAATTTGTATGCTTCTTCTTTGGAATTGATACTATCCCTAATTTCCCTTGTCAGCCACGGGTGCACTACCTTCCTTGATTTATTCTTTTGCCAACTGGGATGAACAATTGTTGTAGTTCATCCATGCGAACTTTAAATGCTTACCATTGCATATCCACCGTCAACCCTTTAAGTGTCATTTGCCAGTCTATCTTAGCTAATTCACGTCTCATACCTTCAAAGTTACCCTTCTTTAAGTTCAGAACCTTTGTTTCTGAATTAACTATGTCACTCTCCATCTTAATGAAGAATTCCACCATATTATGGTCACTCTTACCCAAGGGGCCTCTCACGACAAGATTGCTAATTAACCCTTCCTCATTGCTCAATACCCAGTCCAGAATTCAATTAAATACCAGCAAATTCTGGAAGCAAACATCACACCATCCGTAAAAAAAAAAGCTGAAGATGAAAAAGGATGGCTTCTACAACAGGACAATGATCCTAAACACACCTCAAAATCCACAATGGACTACCTCAAGAGGCGCAAGCTGAAGGTTTTGCTATGGCCCTCACAGTCCCCTGACCTAAACATTATCGAAAATCTGTGGGTAGACCTCAAAAGAGCAGTGCATGCAAGACAACCCAAGAATCTCACAGAACTTATAATTCATCAATTAATAACTCCTTAGCGGTGATTGATAAGTTCATGGCCTAAAGTAGAAGGAGTCGAGTTAATAACTTCAAACTTTCTGCATAATCACTCAAAGCATTGACCTGCATGTGCATGTAACGAGAGCTGTATAATTCATGTCCTTCTACCTTAGGCCACGAACTTATCAATCACCCCTGCTGTGGACACTTTCTAGAGGTCCAAGATCCGTATGCTCCATGACCGCTGGACTGTGTAAAAGTAGGAGGGGACTATGTTGAAAAATAAATGCGTTAGGTTTTCTAAAATTGACTCCTTCTACCTTAGGCCTCAAACTTATCAATCACCCCTCGTATGTATGTATGCGTGTGTGTGTATATATATATATATATATATATATATATATACATACACATATACAAGAATGCTTAAGTATTATGTATCATAAGTACCTCCAGGCTTGAGATCTCAGGATTGTTTCCTGTGCAATGTGCTAGTGAGGCCTGGAATAGGAAGATAATGGAAGATAATACATTTTAACACATGACTAAGGAGATGGTGCTGGGGGGGGGGGCTTCAGATTTTTTGATTATTGGGCTCTCTTCTTGGGAAGGTGGGACCTGTATAGTTGGGACAGTCTGGGGACAGTTTGCACCTGAACTGGAGGGGGACTAATAACCTTGCAGGAAGGTTTGCTAGTGCTGCAGGGGTGAGGGAAGGCGGTGGGGAGGTATGGATTTAAACTGAAGTTGCAGGGATGGGAACCAGAGCGCCAGAGCAGATAGTGGAGTGCTTGTGAGTAAAGGTGTTGTTAAGCCTACATACAAAGCCAGGATTTCAAAGGTTGAGCGTAGTGGGACTAACGTTCTGAGTCATGTTTATTTCAATGCAAGGAGTATTGTAGGAAAGGAAGATGAGCTAAGGGCACGGATTGGCATGTGGAATTATGATATAGTAGTCATATGAGACTTACTTGCAGGAGGGATAGGATTGGCAGTTCAGTTTTTAAATTTATTTTTATTTAGAAGTACAGTGTGGTACAGGGCTTTTGAGCCCTTCGAGCTGCTCCGCCCAGCAACCCTGACAACTCCCGATTTAACCCTGATGTAATCACGGGACAATTCACAATGACCAATTAACCCACTAACCTGTTCCTCTTTGGACAGCGGAGGAAACCAGAGCACCCGGAGAAAACCCATGCATTCCACGGGGGTGGTGGGAGGGTAACGTACAAACTCCCTACAAAGGATGCTAGAATTGAACTCTGGACCCCGACATTCAGAGCTGTAATAGCGTCGTGCTAATCGCCATTTTGCGGGGAGCTGTTGTCGTAGACGTGATAGAACGGAAGGGATTAAAGGGGGAGAGGTGGCATTACTATTCAGGAAAATATCACAGAAGCGCTCAGACAGAACAGATGAGAGGGCTCATCTACTGAGGCTATATAGGTGGAACTGAGGAATAAGGAAGGGATGACTATGTTAATGGAATTATATTATAGATCACCCAATTATCAATGGGATTTAGATGAGAAAATTTATAGAGAGATTGCAGACTGTTGCAAGAGACTCCCATACTGTAAAATGTACTGGATGGGATAGAGTTTGTCAAGTGTGTCAATTAATTAGTACAATTTCTCATAATTAATACAGAGAAATTCCAACAAGAGGGACTGTGATAGGGAATGAGATGGCGCAGATCTCATTGACAGAAATTGAAATGACAGAAGTTCATTTGGTGGGAGGGAGGGGGGAGGGAACATCGACTCAGGCCATGAGAGGCCTGCGTCGGGCATTTTCGTGCCTTACAAGGCACAGATTGGAAGTCTGTGAGGGGCGCCACTCCTCGCACAGACACTAGAGCAATGTGTGGTGTGGTTAAGTGCCTTGCTCAAGGACACAAACACGCTGCCACAGCTGAGGCTCGAACTAGTGACCTTCAGATCACTAGACAAACACCTTAACCACTTGGTCACGTGCCCAACACAATGCAGTGCAACACTGCATCTAGATCATAATGCCACTTGTTTCAAGGTAATTATAGAGAAGGATAGTTCTGGTCTTCGGGTTGAAATTCTAAGTTGGAGAAAGGCTCATTTTGATGGTATCAGAAAAAATCTGGCAAATGTGATTGAGACAGGTTATTTTCAGGCAAAAGTGTGCTTGCTAACTGGGATGGCTTCAAAAGTGAAATCTGGAAGTACATGGTTTTTATATGTTTCTGTCAGAATAAATGACAAAGATAACTAGTGTAGGGAACCTTCATTTTTGAGTGATATTGAGGCCCTGGTTAAGAAGTGAAAGAGGTACATAGCAGGAAAGAAAAAATGAGATTTTTGAGGAGGCTAAGAAATGCAAGAGAACACTTAAAAAGGAAATCAGGAGGGCTAAAAGAAGGCATGAGGTTGCTGTAGCAGACAAGGTGAAGGAAAACCCTGAAGGTTTCTACAGATATACTAAGAGTAAAAGGATAGCAAGGAATAAGATTGGTCTTGTGGAAGATAAGAGTAGTAATCTCTGCATGGAGCTGAAAGAGATGGGGGAGATCTTGAATGGAATTTTTGCATCTGTATTTATTTAGGAGACACGCACAGTGTCTATACAAGTGAGGCAATACAGCAGTGAGATCATGGACTACATACAGAATACCAGAGAGGGGATGTTTGCTATCTTGTGCCAAATTATGGTGGATAAGTCCCCAGGGCTTGACAAGATGTTACCTCAGACCTGTGGGAGGCTGGTGCAGAAATTGCAGGAGTCCTAGCAGAGATATTTAAAACATTCTTAGCCACAAGTGAAGTGCTGGAGGATTAGAGGATAGCTAATGTTGTTCCATTGTTTAAGAAAGGCTTTAAAAATAAGCCAGAAAATTATAGGCCAGTAAGCCTGACATCAGTAATGGATAAGCTATTGAAAGTTATTCTAATGGAGTGGATATATAGTATTTGGATAGACTTGGACTGATTTAGGGATAGTCAATCTAACTTTGTGCATGATAGGTCATGTTTAACAAATTTAATAGTTTTTCAAGGAAGTTACCAGTAAAGTTGATAAAAGCAAGACAGTGTATGTCGTCTACATGGACTTTAGTAAGGCCTTTCATAAGGTCCTGCATGGGAGGTTGGTTAAGGAGGACCTGATGTGTGGCATTCAGAAGAGGTAGTAAATTGGAATAGGCTTTGGCTTTGTGGGAGACGCCAGGCAGTGTTAATAGATGCTTGCCTCTGACTGGAGACTTATGACAAGTGATGTGCTGCAGGTATTGGTGCTGGCTCCATTGTTGTATATCACCTATATCAATGATCTGGGGTCTGGACAATAATGCATTAAACTGGATCAGAAAATTTGCAGATAACACTAAGACTGGGGGCATAGTAGACAGCGAGGAAGGCTAATCAAACCTTGCAGTGGGATCTAGACCAGATGGAAAAACTGGCTGAAAAATGGCAGATGGAATTTAATGTAGACAAGTGTGAGGTTTGAAATATTATGGAATATTGATAGCTCGGGTTGGCTATTTGGAAGTTTGGTTGATGGTTACATTAAAAATAGTAGTGCAAAATAGAAATAATTTTTTTTAAAAAGTGAGGTAGTGTTCATGGGTTCAATGTCCATTTAGAAATCAAATGGCAGAAGGGAAGAAGCTGTTCCTGAATCACTGAGTGTGTGACTTTAGGCTTTTTTACCTCCTTCCTGATGGTAACAATGAGAAGAGGGCATGTCCTGGGCAATGGGGGTCCTTAATAATGGACGCCGTCTTTCTGAGGCACCGCTTCTTGAAGATGTCTTGGAGGCTAATACCCATGATAGACCTGACTAATTTTACAACTTTCTGTAGCTTCTTTCGATCCTGTTCAGTAGCCTCCCCGCCACCTCACCCCACATACCAGATGATGATGCAATCTCTTAGAATGCTCTCCTCAAACTCCGAATGAAATATAGATGCTATCTTGTCTTTTTTATAGCTGCATCAATATGTTGGGACCCCAGTAGATCCTCAGAGGTATTAACACCCAGGAACTTGAAATTGCTCACTCTCTCCACTGAGGATTGGTTTGTGTTCCCTTATCTTACCCTTTCTGAAGTCCACAATCAGCTCTTTGGTCTCTCAGCTGCTGAGTGCAAGGTTGTTCCTACAGCCCCACTCAACTAGTTGGTATACCTCACTCCTGTATGTCCATAGTAATCTGATTTTAAAATAGTTTTTAAAAAATTATATACAAGCTTTTACTGTAGTTATTGGATTACAATCTTCTTAAAACAAAATAAACTTTATTCTAATCATGAAAGAAACATTCTTAGTCAAAGCTTTGCATACTGTTTAATTACATTCACACACATCAATAGCACTCCTGCCACTCATGGGGCTCCCTGGGTGGTATACCACTACAGTAATCGAGAGGCTTCCTTGCTCAACTGGCCCCTACCTCTCCAGTCGGAGAAGAACGCTACACTGTGGTCCTTCCCCACTGAGCCCTCCTGCTGGCAACTCCGAGCTTCAGTGCATTCCTCGGCGTGTACTCCTGCAGTCTGGAATGTGCTGTTTTGTGCCTAGAATGGCAGTTTTCCTCCATGGACATCCTGATGTGCTGGCACATAAACAAGTTTCGGGCAGACCAAAAAGTATCTTTCTCCCAGTTGATGATCTGCCAGCAGCACTTGATGTGTGTGTGTGTGTGTGTGTGTGTAACCCACAGTCCACAAAGATGTGAGCTACCGTCTCTTCCCCATGACAGTCACCCACAGGCAATCCATGGTGGGAGTGAGGCTCCAGGCATGCAGGGAGGATCTGACTGAGAAGGCCACTCTCACTGCCAGTCAAGCAAGGACTACTGTCAATTTATTAACAAAATGAATGGACTGGAATTTCCTCAGAATTACAAATGGCCTAAGCTCACCACACCTGTCCTCACTAAATACAGATTTAGTCTGAGGGGATCCCCTCCACCAAGAACTTCCTGAGTGAAGTCCATTCTAACTTGGTTGGCGAGGCTCTGTGCAGTGAAAGGCATCTGACCAAGAAATTCCACCTAAGTGCATTGGCAGTGACATAAGTCATGCCCATAGACTGAAATGGCTGTCAAAACTGTCCAAAACAACTAAAATGTAAAAAGTTTAAATGCAAAAACCATTAAATATATTGACTACATTTAAATTGACTGAAATGGAAGGGAGCTGAAACTTGCCTTTCTCCTGCCAAGCTATTCTTCCCCGTTGAAATGGAAGTTGTTTTACAAGCACCAAGTCTAATCTGGCAGAGGTTCATGGGTCAGATCTCTCACTGTAACTGCCAGGAAGCCATATAAAGTTAGCTCCCATCCCTACATTTCAGTCAGAATGACAAAGATGATAGCAGTCAGGAAGTTTGAGACTTCTGCATTTGGATTCTGCGGTTTCCCCCGAACTTCCTGAAAATTACAAAGGAAATGCAAGCAGTTACATGTCTAACTGTCAGCAATTCTCAGGAAAATTTGAGCCTTAATATTTTAAAACTAAGTCATTCTACCTAAAATGCCATTCTGCTTGAATAAATTCTGCTTGAAAACCTTCTTCTAGTTTCCAAACAAATATAACTAATAGAATCATTGTATGTGCTTTATTTAAAGTGGGGCCCTGGTGGATATCCATGGGGATATCTCCTTATTGGAAGATGAGTTAAATTCTTTACTGACTGTATAGCAATACTCCCCAAACTGCAAGACCACAAAAATAAAAAGCAGAAAACACTGGAAATGCTCAGAATGGAAGGCAGCTTCTGCGGAAACAGAGCTAACATTTTAGGACCACGAACACGAGGAAATCTGCAGATGCTGGAATTTTAAGCAACACACATAAAAGTTGCTGGTGAACGCAGCAGGCCAGGCAGCATCTCTAGGAAGAGGTACAGTCGACGCTTCGGGCCGAGACCCTTCATCAGGACTAACTGAAAGAAGAGCTAGTAAGAGATTTGAAAGTGGGAGGGGGAGGGGGAGATCCAAAATGATAGGAGAAGACAGGAGGGGGAGGGATGGAGCCGAGAGCTGGACAGGTGATTGGCAAAAGGGATATGAGAGGATCATGGGACAGGAGGCCTAGGGAGAAAGAAAAGGGGAAGGGGGGAAAAACCCCAGAGGATGGGCAAGGGTATAGTGACAGGGACAGGGAGAGAAAAAGGTGCTCCTGATGTGGCCTTCTATACATTGGCGAGACCCGACGCAGACTGGGAGATTGTTTTGCTGAACACCTACGCTCTGTCCACCAAAGAAAGCAGGATCTCCCAGTGGCCACACATTTTAATTCCGCATCCCATTCCCATTCTGACATGTCTATCCACGGCCTCCTCTACTGTAAATATGAAGCCACACTCAGGTTGGAGGAACAACACCTTATATTCTGTCTGGGTAGCCTCCAACCTGATGGCATGAACATTGACTTCTCAAACTTCCGCTAGTGCCCCACCTCCCCCACGTACCCCATCCGTTATTTACACACATTCTTTTTCTCTCTCTCCTTTTTCTCCCTCTGTCCCTCTCACTGTACCCTTGCTCATCCTCTGGGTTTTCCCCACTCCCCTCCTTTTCTTTCTCCCTAGGCCTCCTGTCCCATAATCCTCTCATATCCCTTTTGCCAATCACCTGTCCATCTCTTGGTTCCATCCCTTCCCCTCCTGTCTTCTCCTATCACTTTGGATCTCTCCCTCCCCTTCCCACTTTTAAATCTCTTACTAGCTCTTCTTTCAGTTAGTCCTGACGAAGGGTCTCGGCCCGAAACGTTGACTGTACCTATTCCTAGAGATGCTGCCTGGCCTGCTGCATCACCAGCAACTTTTACGTATTTTAGGACCACGATCTTTTGTCTGAATTAAAAAGCATTATCTAAGATTAATATATTGAAGACATAGTTCGGTAGATTTTGCAGAGTATTAAGAGTTATAGGGAAAAGGCAGGTACGTGGAACTGAATCCATGGCCAGATCAGCCATGATTTTATTGAAAGACAGAGCTGGCTTGACTTGCCAGAGGCTGACTCCTGCTCTGGTTTCTTATGTTCTTATTTTAGTCACAGGTGCCACATAATAAGAGCCTATATTACAGCTTCCAGTCATTGCACATTGTTGTTATTGCAGTAAATGAGACAAAATTTCCTACTTAATGGCATCTAAGGGGTAGCACCTCCGGTGAAGGTTTGTCGTGTCCATTCTGGGGCAGCTGATTCATCTTTGGTCCCCATCGGGCACTCAGCTCACACTTGTGGCTCCAAGTAGCTGTTTGTGTGATCCAGTTGCCGCATCCCGATACACCACTTCGACAGGTGGACTAAACCAGGTGAGGAATTGCCTGCGGCCTCATATTCCGGTGAGATAGGGACCTGTCTGCGCTAGCGTGTGAAGTTATCTCTGGCGGACTGGACTAATGAGATCTACAGTGAGTTCCAGCAGCCAAGAAGGCAGAACTGCGATGCCCTGTGCTGAGCAAAGGGCATGATTCAGCACAGAAGATATCATAGTCGTCCACTGCAATGAAGGAAGACCCAAGTTTTGATGCTTGTTTGTACTGCTGGACCTGGACTTCTGAGGTCAATAGAGTGGAACTGCCCCAGTGCAGTGGCTTTTCCACTTTAACAACTCTTCCGCACAGGTTTCCTGTCATTGTCAGACACTATGGACAACATGCTTACTTTCTGTGAATGAGGAGTAGGTCTGTAGCAGACTGAATAAAATGCAACCTATCTTAACAAAAAAACCTACAGCCATTCAGATGTTTGAAATGACCCACTAATGACTGATCCAAATTCCAACCTTGAACACTTCCAACCAGGACATTATTATTTGGATAGCATCTACATCTAGTCCCAAGAGTGACCAAAAGGTAGGGTCACTGAAGCAAAAGCCTAGAGACTCTTACCTTTAGCTCATTTTGAGAATATTTTCTGTTGGGAGTAGAGGTGGAGTAATTTCCTTATTCTGGAGCTGGGAAGAATGGGAAATCAAAGGACCAGTCTCTAGATACTGGTTTGGCATCCAATCAGAATGGGAGGGAGCAGGATGTAAAAAAAACAAAGCACTAGCCATTATCTGTCTAGACAAGGAAATCAGAGGCAAGTCACCAATCTGCAGATGTAAAAAATGAGCTTAAGTTCAAAAATGGTCCAAAGCATACTCTGCTGGATGTAAAGATGTTGAAAGAAAATGAACGCTTGTTGTTCTGTAGGTCACTGGGAACAAGAAGAAACAGCCTTCAGTCTAATGTGTGAGATCAGATCGTTAGGACTTGATCAGATATCTTTGCTCAATAAGATGAATATCTTTGGATCTTTGTGGTTGCTGGGCTGCTCTAAATTCATCAGCATTTTATCTGTTTTAAGCCCTTATTCTTTGGCTGCAGTTCAATGGGTTAAGCTATAAAGTAGGCCAGCTTTTTAAAATTGTAAGTTCAAGAAACTTGGGGGCAACTTCAATCCAACCTACCTGATAGGAAACGAGTTTTGTAATCTGACTAATTTTGCATTCCATTCATGTCAATGAAAACAGATACCCTGACTGCTGTTAATAACCTTCCACCTCCTGGGGATAAAATTGCCCCATAGACTCATTCTTCTCACCTAAATTAACTATTAATCACAATTCTGTCAGAATGATCATTAATGGAGGCCAGGAAACCCTGTCTTTCTTGCAGCATGGCCGAGGGTAGATTTTAGAGTAAGAGGAAGACCCTATTGTGAGGGAGACCCTAGCCAGGGTCAACTCATGTAAAGCTGTGAGCCTGATAACATACCCGGTTGGGTGCTGAGAGACTGTACTTCCAAGTTAACAGGTTCTAACAGACATCTTTAACATTTGCCTGGAACAGTCTACTGTTCCTTGAGGCTTCAAGGCAGCAGCCTCATCCTGGTGCTCAAGAGGGTGACAAGCTGCATCACCATCTGGTACAAGGCATCTGACTGCAGGTCCCCACAAAAGATTGTGAGGATTTTTGAGGGGGTGGTCAAAGTCTCTCTTCCATCCATCAAAAAGTGTTATCAAGAGTATTGCGTATGCAGGGCTGCTAGGATAGAAAAAAGCTTCTTCTCCTAGGACATGAGATGCCTGAACTCCCTACAAACACCCTGGTCTCATTACGTATGAAGTGCCAGTGGCATTATACTGCTTGCTTTTTAACTTGTGGTTGCAAATGCACCTTATTATTTGTTTATATTACTTCATGTGTTGTGTATGAATTACATGCACTGTTCTGTACATCTTGGTCTGAGGAACATTGTTTCGATTGGCGGTATACATGTACTGTATATGGTTGAATGACAAGAAAATTGAACTTGAACTATAGTCTGCAAAATATGCTTTTGTTGCTTAATTGAAGCAACTGAGCAGAAATATTGCACATTGCCAAGTTTGCTCCACTAGACTCCAATGTGACTGAGGCAGACATTGTAGGGGTGATGTGGGAAGGAGAGTTTACTACCTTAATCTTCCTGGTGCAGTAAGATGTATAAAAAAATCCCCAGAAAATGCAAGATCACGGGCACAAGCTTCCCCACCATTGAGGATGTCTTAAAAGGTGATGCCTCAAGAACATGGCATCCATTGTTAAGGACCCTCATCACCTGGGACATACCCTCGTCTCATTATTACCATCAATGAGGTGGTACAGGAGCCTGAAAACCCACACTGAATGTTCTAGGAACAGTTTCTTCCCTCTGCTGCCATCAGTTTTCTGAAAAGTCCATGAACTCATGAACATTACCTCAGTATTCATCTTTTTGCATAGTTTAATTATTTATTTGCTTGCTTGTTTGTTAGTTAATTAATTAATTATTGTAACTTATGGTATTTTTTAATGCCTTGCACTGTACTACAACCGCAAAACAACACATTTCATGACAAAAGTTGGTGGTAATAAATCTGATTCTGATTCTAAAGATCGTCACTTTATTAAAACGTAAGCTGTTGACCATTGTGCTGATAGTTGGTGCCTGTGTGCAACAACACATCAGCCAAAGGTACACCTTAATTTAACTTTAATTTTAATCCCCACGTTATCAGGCTTAAGGTAATGAGCTACTTTTACAACAATCACAGCTGTTTGGAAACAATACATTATGAAGTGTTTAGTGGCAGAATTGTTAATAATACACTGTTTCAAATACTCAACTAAAATCATTTAACCAGCTTCCAGTGAAATATAAAGTCATACAAATCTAAGTGTTTTGTAATTAAATAAAATGTGTGATCCAAAGTCAGTATTAAACATGAAATATTTACGTTTAGACACTTGTTCTACATTTGAAGAGCCTCAGTTTTTATGTTGGCCATTAAAATAATTGAATTCATAGCTACTTGTGTGGGTCTAGAAAAGTAATCATTTGCAAAATAAAGGTTTTTTTGAAAAAATTGTAATGATGGTAAGAGAACATCTTTTTTCACTTATGCATTCATGTATTGGGATTTAGTTCTCTAAATAAAATTTTTTAACAATTAAAGCAAAAGTATCATTTACTGCATGCATTTGGATCAGATATTTATATACATATGTTCTGCTTATTGCTAATGGAATGACTGTTTCTAACATCTAACATAGATTAAATCCGAGTTAATCACTCAAGAGGTCAGGGGGTCAGTACTTGCCTGTGATGCCAATCCAATTCTCAGAGTGACAAGTAGTCCTAAAAGTGCTGAGGCAACATTCTCCAAGGCCATCGATCTCAAAAAATGGGGCCTGTGAATCATCAGCTTCAGAAGCTCTTATCGTCCTGGGAGGCAGCTGGAACCTAACTGCTTTAATAAAGCTTGGAACTTTGTCCACTTTTGTTTGTTCTGCCTCTTTAAGTCGCTCAGATCCCATGTTGGGCTCTTTAATAGTTTTCAAAGCTGCATCGTTGATGGCTTCTCGTCCTTCCAGCCTTTCTGCTGTAAGCATTAAGTGCTGTTTATCCATTTCAACAACCATAGCCTTGCCATCTGGACAGACCTTTGGTTGTGTACAGTGCTGAGCCTCTTCCACATCTGCCCAATTACCTGACAGCTTTTTATCCTCTTCTACCAAGGCCTCACCATCTGTACAGGCTGATGGATGCACACAGTGCAAGAACATTTCATCCAATTAACCTATTTCTTCCCAGTTTCAGTAAACTGTTCCTGATTTGTTGAGATTTGGAAGATAATGTTCAGTTGGAGAGTCTCTCGGAGGACATCAATCAATTAGTCTTCTGCTTATAAACTTAAACCATAAGACGTAATACAGGGGTGAACTAGTTTAACGGACAGTCCAACACTTCTGCAGCAAAACAATCATACACAGGGATATACTGTGAAGAGCTGAAATGGTGTTACAAGTCCACCAAACAATGTCAGTAAGGCATCTGCGGAGATTATCTCTGCGGATTAGAATGGGAAAATCCTATCCAGAAAGTGTCAGTCAAAGCTAATTATGTCAGGCTTCCCATGATTCCTTTCAATTTTAAAAGAACAATTTTCTCTAAAAATAAATGCAAAGTTTCTATAACTGACAAGGACCTGGAGATTGAGCCCAGTTGTTTCTTTGATATTTGCCATTTTATTCCGCGCCTCTAATGCTCTGAAATGAACGTTGCTTTCCTGCAATTCTTATTCCTGAAGGCTATTGTGTACTTACAGCTGCCCCATTACTAATGCTAGTTGACTGTTTTTCAGGTTCTTTTTCTCTGTATGAGAACACAGGAGCAATACGAAGGTCTATAAATTTATAGCCCTTTACACAGTTCTAAATAAGCAAGCAAACATATAGTTAGGAGAGTGAGGAGGGCACTTAGTCTTGCAAGCCTATTTCTCTCTTTAACAAGATCTTAACTGATCTGATTGGAGCTGCAACCCTATATCCTGTCTACCTCAGGTCACCTTCCACCCCTTGCTTATCAAATATCTATTTCCCTCACCTTAAAAATATTCAAAGACTCAGTTTTCACTTCTCTTTGAGGAGAAACCAATGATACTGTGAGAGGGAAAATGTTCTCCTTATCACTGTCTTACGTGGATGACACTTTATTTTTAAGCAGTGACCTTCTACATCACTGTCTTATTTCTATGGCATGACCTGCTTCCCAACCAGGAGCCTTTCAACAGGCTGAAATTAGTCACGTTTTGGCATTGGTCACGCTGGTATTGACTTCTATAGTGAATTGCTGGTTCTCATACAGCAAGCACCAACCCATTAATCAGAAAACATATTCTTAAAGAGGTACCTACATTGGCATTTCCCTATGATAACTACAACTGTCCTCCCCGTGTCTCCTTTGCACAATACACTGACTGAAGCAAAGTACCTAATAATGCCTGTTTTAGACCAGCACTTGAGTTACCTGTCAAACCGCATCCATCCAATACAGTAAAGGCTCCTATGCCCTCATAGGACATTTCTGTTCCTTGATTGGTTAATGTTGCATTTGTTCCTTGGCCAAATATTGACTGTAATACCAATTTCTAAAGAGTGTATCTTTTGAAATGTTGTTTCCCCCAGGTACTTGTCCTGGATATTGAATGCTTGAGACTAAGTTCAAAGTTCAAAATTCAAATGAAAATTATTATCAAAGTACATGCTGTATATGTCACTATACACAACCCAGAGATTCATTTACTTGTAGTCATTCACAGAAAAATACAAGAAACACAATAGAATCAATGAAAGATGGCACCCAGCAGGATAGACAAACAACCAATGTGCAAAAGCCAACAAACTATGCAAATACAAAAATATAATAATAAATCATAAATATCACAATGATGGAATTATTAATGGAAGATTTTTAAAGATAATAAATAGACTTTTTGATGACAAGTATAATGGTTTGCAATTATATAGCACCTTTAAAACATCTCATGAGTCAAAGAAGAGACATTAAGGGTTGTCATAAGATATTAGGAGACAAAGAAGTGGTTGTGGTGGTGGAGGAGCACAAATACTTGTGTGTTCACCTTGACCACAGACTTGACTGGAAAACCAACACCATGGCTGTTTACAAGATCATACTCTATTTTCTAAGGAAGCTGAGATCCTTCAATGTGTGCAGCACGGTATTAGAGATCTTTTACCAGCCTGTTGCAGCAAGTGCAGTCTTCTTTGCTGCTTTACCTTGGTGGAGCAAGATCGGAGATAGTGATGCAAAAAGACTAAATAAACTCATCAAAAAGGCTGGATCCACCCTTGGCTACAATCTGGACTCCTTTGAGTTAGTGGTGGAGAGGAAGTCACTAAACAAACTCCAATGGAGACGAGAGAGTGTCTTCAAAGTACCCAGAATATCTTCAAGGAGTGGTGTCTCAGAAAGGCACCATCCATTATTAAGGATCTTCAGCACCCAGGGCATGCCCTTTTCTCACTGTTACCCATCAGGTAGGAGGTACAGAAGCCTGAAAGCACACACTCAGCGATTCAGGAATAGCTTCCTCACCTCTGTCATCCGATTCCTAAATGGACATTGAACCCGTGAACACTACCTCACTTTTTAAATATACAGGCTTCCCCCCATCCAAAGGTAGAGCATTCCTATGAAACGGTTCGTAAGCCAAAATGTCGTAAATTAAAGAAACAATTACCATTTATTTATATGGGAAAATGTTGTGAGCGTTCGCAGACCCGAAAATAACCTACCAAATCGTGTAAATAACATATAAGACCTAAAATAACAGTAAGATATAGTAAAAGCAGGAATGATATGATAAATACACAGCCTATATAAAGTAGAAATACTTTTCCACAATCATTACTGCACTGTTTGCCGAAGCGAAAATCTCACGCAAGCACTCTTGGCAGAAAATCTCACGCAAGCGCTGTTGGCAAAAACACGCGCAAGTGCTCTCCAGTAACCTTTAAGCTATGAAGCTGCCAAATCACAGCAAATAACACGTAAAACTACACAGCTTATATAAAGTAGAAATAATGTATGTACAGTGCAGTATCACTTACCGGAATTGAGACAGCGCCGAGCACACGGATGGTGGTGTGTTAGGCTGAGTCGCAAGTTGGGTGGAGCAGTGGCCCCCACCCTCCATGCCACCGAGCGATACATTGCCGCTAGGCACGCAAGGGTCCAGCGGTAGCCCAGAGGCACACAGCACATCTTTAAGAAAAAAGCCGAAATAAACATGCTAATTAATTAGGTGCTGCCCGGCACGTAATTGTCGGCCCAGATCAGTGCCGATTGCTGATTGCATCACCTTTGATCTGGACTGACAATTACGTGTGGGGTGGCACCTAATTAATTAGCACGTTCATTTCGGCTTTTTTCTTAAAGATGTGCTGTGTGCCTCCCGGCTACTGCTGCATTCTCCGCGAATCGGTACAGTATCTGTCCGCGGCCTGGGTGTTGGGGTGGTGGGACACTGAGGTGTCATCTCATCGTCTGTTTCCATTAGAGCAGGCAGCTCATCTTCTCCTATGACTGCCCGCCTCGATGTCGAAGGTCGAGGTTCGTCGTCTGCTGTGGCCGATGTGGAAGGCTTGCTTGACTGCTAAGCCTCGCACTTTTTTCTATCATACAGTTCTTTGTAAGCACTGAAACCATCCTGCAAATATCCCCTAAACCGACATATCCTTTCAAAATTAAAGTCGTACTATATCATTACTCATTCGGTTTCGATTGTTATCCTTTCCTCTTCCAATTGCATCAGCTCTTCATGTTCACCACAATCAAAATGCTTAATTATGTCTAGTTTTACGCTAAGTGCAACACCCTTACAAGCTCTTTTAGGCTTTTCCGATACCTTAGAACTCATCTTGCAAATGGCTGCTCACAGGCACGTGTTTAAGCAATGCCATTCCGAATCCGGGGGAGAGCGACTGCTCGGGGTGCGTGCTGCCTTTTATTGCGTGCTGATTTTTTTCGCGCGCTGATTTTTTTATCGCACTCTGAATTTTTTTTCGTAACAGTGAAAACACCTTCTGAAAGCAAAAACAGGGTACTAATGTAGGTCTTTCGTAACAGTGATGTTTCATAAAGCGAATGTTCGAAAAGTGGGGGACACCTGCATATTATTTCTGCTTTTTGCATGTTGTTTAATCTATTCAATATACATATACAGTTATTTATTTATTTATTTATTTTCCTTCTTCTCCTATATTATGTATTTCATTGAACTGCTGCTGCTAAGTTAACAAATTTGACAATACATGCCAGTAATAATAAACCTGATTCTGATTCTGTTGTTCATTATAAACAATCTGGCACATCCTCTCCATGACCTATGAATATGCAGTGGAGCATCCTTTCCAACAGTCTCATTCAGCTCCGCTGTCACAAAGATTGTTAAGAAAATCTTTCCTACTAAATACAGTAAGCATATACAACAGTTCATCTCTGTGCAGCTGGAGAAAACACATCATAGTACAGTAGTCTCTGCTTTATTATTTTGTACATTATTATTACACATTATTGCACACTGGTACATTATTATCCAGTATGTTATTATTCTGTACATTATTATTAGTTAAGTCTGAACACTGCTAAGTGTGCTTTTAAATGTTGCTGCTGCAACAAAAGAATTTCCCACTTGGGATTAATGAAGTACTTATTATCATTAAGAACGCAGTTGAAGACTTGCTTCTCAGCAGTATGCTAGAGGAGATCAGAGAGGTTGGATAGGAAGCATCTTAAGAATCACAAGAGAACAGAATTAGGGGAGGACAGAGTGTTGTTAGAACTGTGGTGGGGGATGAGGGAATGAATGAAATTAAACACAAGGATGAGAACTTTAAAACCAATGCATGGCTGGTTGGTCTATGGTATAGAGGATGCAACATAAAAAGTTGATGTTCCAAGCAACTAATCTTTAGAACATAGAACATAGGACATAGAATAGTACAGCACAGTACAGGCCCTTCAGCCCACAATGTTGTGCCGACCCTTAAACCCTGCTTCTCATATAACCACTCACCTTAAATTCCTCCATATACCTGTCTAGTAGTCTCTTAAATTTCACTAGTGTATCTGCTTCCACCACTGACTCAGGCAAATATAACAAGATCAGCTTATGAATTAATCTCAGTATCAGAGGGAATCATGAATCATCAGGAATCATCCTCCTCCATTTGCCAGTCATGGCTTTTCAAAAACTCTTAAGGTGGGGGTGGACAAGAAAGAGGGGAGATTTAATCTAGGTTTTGGATTCATGGAACATAGAATAGTACAGCAAAGGAACAAGCCCTTCAGCCCAAAATGTCTATGCCAATCCTGAATCCAGTCTAAACTAACCCCATCTGACTGTACATTGTCTACATCTCTACTTGCCTAACTGTTCATGTGTCTGTCCAAATGGCTCTTAAACATTGCTCTTGTACCTACTTCCATCACTTCTTCAGGTAGTAAGTTCTAGATACCTACCACATACTGTACAAAAAAAACGTGCCTCATATTTCTCCTTCAAACATTCCCCCTCCCAAGCTATGTCATGGGTCAGTTGACATTTCTACCTCGGGAGAAAAGATTCTGACAGTCTGTACTATCTGTGTCTCTCGTTTTATATACTGTTCTTCCATCAGGTCATCCCTCAGTTTCTGATGCTCCAGAGAAAACAATCCTTTCCATATAGCAAATACTCTAATTCATGTGACATCCTGGTTAACCACTCCAGGGCCTTCACATTTTTCCAGTAATATGGTGACCAGAACTGCACAAAGTACTTCAAATGTAGTGAATACAAAGTATTTTATGAATGCATCGTGACTTTTTGACTTTTACACTCAACCTGGCAAATGAAGGCATGCATTCATAAGCCTCTTTACCACCTTATTCACCTGTGTTGCTACTTTTATGGAGCATCCTAAGATCCCTTTGCGCATCAATGCGCTTAAGAGTCTTGCCATTTCCTCTAGCATTTGACCTCCCAAAGTACCACACCTCATACTTGACCAGATTAAATTCCATCTGCCATTTCTCTTCCCCCTCTTCCAACTGGTCTAGTCTATGCTGATAAAATCTTTGAAAACCTTCTGTACTAGCTACAATTCCAACTGTTTTTGTATCATCTGCAAACTTACTGATAGTCAAATTGACACTTTCATGCAGATACCAATAAATATCAAAAAAAAAAGTCCCAGTACTGGTTTTCGTAGAGTCACCAGACAGAATGACACCCCTGCACACTACCCTCTGTCTTCTAAGGCCAAGTGAATTTTGAATCTAGGTCTCTTTGGATCTTACATGCCTTAATCTTCTGGATCAGCCTACAATGAGGAATCTTGTTAAAAGCTTTACTGAAGTCTATGTACACAACATCCACTGTCCTTCCCCATCAATCGGCTTCGTGACCTCCTCAAAAAAACTCAACTAAGATGGAACACATGACCTCCCCTGCACAAATCTGTGTACATTATCCATAATAAATCTATACTTTTCCAGATGTGAGTGGATTCTATCCCTAAGAATCTTCTCTAATAATTTATGTACGTTGAAATAAATTTCATCAGCCTGTAGTATTTGGTTCTCCTTTATTCCCCTTCTTAAAGAGCAACTGGGTATTCTTCAGTCCACTGAGACTTGGCTCTATCCAAATAGGATAAGAGATCCCAGTGAAGGGTCCAACAATCTCCTTCCTTGCATCTCTCAATAATCTGAAATAGATCTTGTGAAACCCTGGGAACTTATCCACTTTAATGTTCTACAAGAGCTTTCTTCTTGATATCAACATGCTGTGGCAACCCACTTTCTAGCACACATGAACCAGCGTGTGCCGGCAGAGGGCCGGCCCCAGAAAGGGCGCCAGGCCATCTTCACCAGCAGGGGGAAAATCCCCTGCACGGTAAGGGTCTGCGAATATGCATTCCCCACAGCAGTCCCGCCCAGAGAGGCCGGGAACGGGAAGGCTTTAAAGGAGGGCGTGAAGTTTGAATAAATCTCTTTTATCACAACTCCAACTCACCGACTATGTGTCATTATTCTAGCAGTCTGTGTAGCACACCGCTACAACTGGTGACCCCGACGGCCAAACAATATTCGGACCAGAGATGACCGACGCTGCATCTGTTCATGCAGTTTCATTAAAACTGCCAAGCTTCTGGACGCTGCAACCCCGCTTATGGTTCGAACAAGCAGAAGCCCAATTCCACATTTGGCAGATAACCTCGGAGTCCACTCGCTACTACTACGTGCTGAGCTCCCTCGACAAGGAGACAGCTGCACAAGTGGAAGAGTTTATACAGTCGCCCCCGGAGGGCGGCAAATACACAGCATTCAAAGCCCTGCTCATAAGGACTTTTGGACTCTCACGGCGCGAGCGAGCACGCCACTTACTGCATCTGGATAGTTTGGGAGACAGGCTGCCGTTGGCATTAATGAGCGAAATGCTGGCCCTGGCTGAAGGACGCAAAC
The DNA here is from genome assembly GCF_030028105.1 of Mobula birostris. Taxonomy (NCBI): domain Eukaryota; kingdom Metazoa; phylum Chordata; class Chondrichthyes; order Myliobatiformes; family Myliobatidae; genus Mobula; species Mobula birostris. The sequence goes on along the minus strand of NC_092383.1, from coordinate 29,702,625 downwards.
CCTGCCTCATGTTTGAGCAGGCGTTCCTAGAGCAACTACCCGAGGACATATCCCTGCTGCTGCCCGACGCAGATTTCAGCGACCCGCGGGAGGTGGCGGCCCGGGCAGATGTGCTGTGGATGCCAGGAAGGAGAGAGGGCCGTCCGTCGCACAGATCACCAAGCCGTGTGCCCAATGGCAGATCAGACCAAGCCTGGCAGCAGAGCCTACAAAACCCGGCGACGGGAGTGAGGAGCCCAACGAACAATGGTTCTTCTACCACCAGCGGTGGGGCACAGAGGCCCGCCGCTGTAGACCACCCTGCAAATTCTCGGGATACGCCAGGACCAGCCGCCGATGATGGCTACGGCGGCTGGCCATCAGGACAGCCTCCTGTATGTCTGGGACAAGCAGTCGGGACGCCCCTTCGGTCGACACTGGAGCAGAGATCAGTGTTTTACCTCCAACGATTTACGACACCCGCAACAGAGAACCAGGACCCGCCCTGAGGGCCGTAAATGGCAGCACAATACGGATCTATGGCACCCGCACGGTGCTGCTACAGTTCAGCTCCAGCTGGTTCACGTGGGACTTCACACTGGCCACCGTGGCCCAACCACTCCTGGGGGCAGATTTTCTGCGAGCCCACAGCCTGCTGGTCGACCTGCAAGGGAAGCGATTAGTCCACGCCAAGACTTTTCAAACGTTCTCCCTGGGTGAAGCAAAGTTGCCAGCCTCACACCTGGACTCCATCACGCTGTCCGACGACAAATTCACCACGGTCCTGGCGGATTTCCCATCAGTACTGACACCGCAGTTCACGGCAGCCATGCCCAGACACGGAGTACCGCACCACATCCAGACCCAGGGACCACCCCTCCATGCCCGTGCTCGAGGGCTTCCCCTGGACAAGCTCCGACTGGCGAAGGAGAAGTTCAAGAAGGTGGAGGAATTGGGGATCATACGACGGTCCGGCAGCCCATGGGCCTCCCCCTTGCACATGGTGCCCAAAGCAACGGGGGGCTGGAGACCATGTGGTGACTACCGCAGACTGAACGAGGCGACAACTCCAGACCGCTACCCTGTGCCGCACATTCAAGACTTCGCAGCAAACCTACACGGCGCAAGGATCTTTTCCAAGGTAGACCTCATCCGGGGATACCATCAAATCCCGGTACATCCAAACGACATCCCCAAAACAGCACTCATCACCCTGTTCGGACTTTTCGAATTCCTCCGAATGCCGCATAGATGTTCCAGCAGCTAATGGACGCGGTGGGACGCGACCTGGACTTTGCATTCATCTATTTGGACGACATCCTCATAGCCAGCAGTAGTCGTCAGGAGCATCTGTCCCACCTCCATCAACTCTACTCCCGAGTGAGCGAATTCGGCCTTACAATCAACCCGGCTAAATGTCAGTTCAGACTTGACACCATCGACTTCCTGGGCCACAGGATTACTAAAGACCGGGCAACCCCGCTGCCCGCCACTTCCCCCGACCCAACACAATCAAAGGCCTGCAGGAATTCGTGGGTATGGTGAATTTCTACCACTGTTTCCTCCCCTCAGCAGCCCGAATCATGTTCACCCTGATGTCGGGTAAGGGCAAGGACATTATCTAGGACGAAGAGGCTGCAGCCACTTTCGTTAAAACCAACGAAGCCTTGGCAAACGCTGCGATGCTAGTGCACCCCAGAACGGATGTTCCTACTGCCCTCACAGTGGACACATCCAACACAGCGGTCGATGGCGTGCTGGAACAACTCATCGAGGGTCGCTGGCAACCCCTGGCGTTCTTCAGCAAACACCTACGACCACCTGAACTCAAATACAATGCTTTCGACCGGGAGCTATTGGCACTATACCTGGCAATCCGGCATTTCAGGTACTTCTTAGAAAGTAGGCCCTTCACAGCGTTCACGGACCACAAACCACTTACCTTTGCGTTCACTAAGGTGTCTGACCCCTGGTCATCCCGCCAGCAGCGACATCTGTCCTACATCTCCAAGTACACGACGGACATCCAGCATGTCTCGGGAAAGGACAACGTCATGGCGGACGCACTCTCCAGACCTACCATACAGGACCTGTCCCAGGGGGTGGACTATGCAGCGCTGGCGGAGGCACAGCAGGCAGACGATGAGATCCCTAGTTACAGAACTGTGGTCTCCGGTTTGCAGCTCCAAGACCTCCCCGTAGGCCCAGGTGAGAGGACCCTACAGTGTGACGTAGCTACCGGCCAACCCCGCCCCGTCGTCCCGGCAGCCTGGCGCCGGCGGGTTTTCGACTCCATTCACAACTTAGCGCACCCCTCCATCAGGACAACCGTCCGGCTGATCACCAACAGGTTCGTGTGGCATGGACTGCGTAAACAGGTCAGTGAATGGGCCAAAATGTGCACGCAGTGCCAAACGGCCAAGGTGCAGCGGCACACCAAGGCTCCGCCGCAGCAGTTCGAACCCTCCCGCCGGAGGTTCGACCACATTCATGTGGATATCGTGAGGCCCCTGCCAGTGTCACGAGGAGCGCGGTACCTCCTAACTATGATAGACCGGTTCACCAGATGGCCAGAGGCAGTCCCGCTCACCGACACCACCTCCGAATCCTGCGCCCGAGCACTGATCGCAACCTGGGTAGCACGCTTCGGGGTACCAGCCCACATTATCTCCGACAAGGGCGCCCAGTTCACCTCCAGCCTGTGGTCGGCTATGGCCAGCCTTTTAGGATCGCAGCTACACCACACAACTGTCTACCACCCACAGTCGAACGGACTAGTGGAGCGCTTCCACCGTCACCTGAGATCGGCTCTCACGGCCTGCTTGGAGGGGCCTAACTGGGTGGACGAACTTCCCTGGGTCCTGCCCGGAATCCGCACGGCGTCCAAGGAGGATCTGCACACCTTGTCGGTTGAGTTGGTGTATGACGCACCCCTGGTCGTCCCAGGAGAGTTCATACCAGCCCCAGACTACGTGAGCGGCTTGATAACCTGGCCCCCATACCCACTTCACAGCACGGACAGAGCCTGATCTGCGTACCCAAAGACCTGCAGAACTGTAAGTTTCTTTCTGTACAACGGGGCGGACACCGGGCACCGCTACAGCGGCCCTACGAGGGGCCATTTAAGGTGATCAGGAACAACGGGTCCACGTTCGTGCTGGACATGGGGGAGGAGAGGAGGTTTTCACGGTGGACTGACTCAAACCAGCCCATGTGGAATTGGTGCAGCCGGTCTGGGCTCAGGCACCGCGGCGCAGGGGCGGACCTCCCAAACAGAGGCCGATCCAGACTGTGGACATTGGTGGATGTATTGCCGGTTCTGGGGGCGGGGGGGGGGGGGGGGGGGGGGGGGGAGGGGGGAGTTATGTGGTGACCCACTTTCTAGCACACATGAACCGGTGCGTGCCGGCAGAGAGGCCAGCCCCGAAAAGGGCGCCAGGCCATCTTTACCAGCAGGGGGAAAATCCCGCGCGCGGTAAAGATCTGCGAATATGCACTCCCCACAGCAGTCCTGCCCAGGGAGGGCGGGAAAGGGAAGGCTTTAAAGGAGGCCGCAAAGTTTGAATAAATCTCTTTTATCGCAACTCCAACTCACCGACTACGTGTCGTTATTCTAGCGCTGTGTGTAGCACACCGCTACAATGCCCTAGAATACCAGTAAGATCAACCCTGATCTTGCTATCACCCATGTTCTTCTTGGTATTCCCACATGTGAACTTTATTTATAATATACTATTTGTATTTTATACTTATTGCTTTTATATTTATATGCATTGGGCACTTTTTTGTATTTTATTATGTTATTTATGCTTATTGTGTTTTTTTATGCTGCATCAGACCCAGAGTAACAATTATTACATCCTCCTTTACATTCATGTACTGAAGAATGACAATAAACAATTTTGAATCTTGAATCTTGATTCTCAGGGGTGCAGTGGTAGCTGGAGCGCACCCAGCACATCTTTAAGAAGAAAGCCAACATAAACAAGCTAATTAATTAGGTGCCGCCCAGAAGCCAGTCTTCATTAGAGGAACTGAGGTGGAGCGGGTCAATAACTTTAAATTCTTCGGCATTAAGGATCAACATTTCTCTCTCTGAAAAGTGTCAGAGGATCTGTCCTGGGACCACCACGTAACTGTCATTACAAAGAAAGCACAGTAGCGCCTATACTTTATTAGAAGTTTGTGTAGATTCAGCATGTCACCTCGATCCTGACAGCCCTGTCTTTTCAGCCTGTCTGGGCTGGTGTTTAAATTGACCAAACAATGGAACAGGTAAAGGCTCCAGCGCCCTGGAAAGAGGAGTGAACATCGCGTACAGCAAGTGAAATCGGCAGTCGCCTCTGATCTAGGCTGACATTTACATGCCGGGTGGCACCTAATTAATTAGCTTGTTTATTTTGACTTTTTTCTTAAAGATGTGCTGGGTGTGCTCCAACTACTGCTGCACTCCTAAATCTTATTAAGTACTTTGCCTCTTCCACTGGCTCCAGGTATAAATGGCTTCCTTAGTCCTCAAGTGGTCCTACCCTCTTCTGATTCATCCTCTTGTTTTTGATGCATGTATATAATGCCTTTGAATTCTCTTTTATCCTTCTTGCTAAAGATATTTCACGATACTTTTAAGCCCCATGATTTCCCATTTCATGTTTCCTTAATATTCCTCAAAGATTCTGTTTGATTTCAAATTTGTCAAAGGCCCTGACTGATTATACATCCACAAAGGTCTTGCCTAACTTAAATTCTGGTATGAATTTTTGTGTAAATTTGAGTCATCATGTAAGTGGACAGGAATAAAATATGTGTATCAGTAAGCTGATAGAAAAAAAATCTGTCTGCTTTTTCTCTAATCCATGCTATTTGACAGGACAAGAGTCTTCCTCCATTAGTCCCAGGGAAGAGATGATCCAGATGAAGGGTCTGAACCCGAAATGTCAACTGTCCATAGATGCTGTCAGAGCTGTTGAGTTCCCCCAATGCTTTGTGTGCCACTCCAGATTTCAGCATCTGCTGTGTCTTGTGTCACTTAGATTTAGAGTCTATAGATGCGGAGAGGACTTCCTAAACTTTTAGGGAAAAAGATCTTTCACCCTTGGAGATAAGATCAAGCATTCATGTACAAGTTGCTGGAAATTGATAATATAGAATATGTACCAAATCCAATCAGGATTTTATACCAGAGAAGCGCTCTGTACCTGTGGGATCTTTTCACCATATCCTGAAGAACACTAAGTGTCTCTGCTCCAGGTTTCTCATCTGTATCTCCCCCCTCTGCCATTACCCTTAAGACTAAACCTCGGTCCATCTTCTTTTCTCTTGAGATTCCATCGTTAACTTGTATTTAGCTTAAATCCTAAATCCTGTTTTACTTAGCCATTCCTACAACCCACCATGTCACAGGAGGTAGCACTGTTCTTGTTTTCCCAACTACTTAAACGGTGTACAACCTCCAACTGAGTTTGACAAAATGCTATCAACTTGACACATTCACTCTATCTCTCTTGCTACATTTGCTCTGTAACCCATTGAATATTGGCAGAAGCTTCCTGATTCTATTTCATCACTTATTTGACTGTGGTCAAGCATGGCTTATCTTAATCACAAATAAACATTAACAATTCCTGTATTAGTCACTGCTTTATGAATAGCCATACATTTTATCATCAGAAAGAAAATCAAATTAACCATAAACTCTGGTGAATAAAAATTGCTACCTAGTCTTAGGAGACTGACCTAGAAATTGAACAACACACTTTCTTGCAATGTGACAAGTCACTGAATGTTATTTGAGATAGTTGCATCAAGAGTATGATCTTAATTATGATGTTCACGGAACAGTGCTGTTGTGTTTGCCTGCTGAACACAGCAGTGGAACCAATGTTCACTTCAGTGCAACATAACTTGTTGACATGTTTCATATTCTCACTGTTGACAACACTTAGCTCAGTTGCTGTTATCTTTGAGGGGCAGGCTCACAATACAAATTTTCAGAATATCAGTGAGTGTTGCTGCTCGCTTTTGATTATATATGTTTCAGGACCTGGGCATTTTTGGCAAGGCCAACAAGGCAGGTGCTGCATTTTGGGAAGTCAGGGTAGAACTTTCACAGTGATTGGCAGAGCCTTGGGGGGTGTTGCATTACAGCAGCATTTAAGAGTACAAAAACACAGTTTCCTTGAAACTAGTGTCTCGGGTAGATAGCATGATGAAGAAGACTTATGCACACTGATCTTCATCAGTCAGATCACTGAGTGTAGAAGTTAGGATGTTACGTTACAAGTTGTACAAGACATTATTGAGGCTACATTTGGAACATCGTGTTCAGTTTTGGTCACCATGCTGTAAGAAGTATGCAAATAAGCTGGAAATAGTGTAGAAAAGAATATATGGATGCTGCTATGCGACGGAGGACTAAATTGTAGAGAGATGGAGCAGATCAGGTCTTTATTCATTAGAGCATAGGAGAATACAGGGTGATCTTACTGAGATGTATAAAATCATAAGGGTGTAGATATGGTGAATGCACATGTTTTTTCCCCCCCCCCCCCCCCCCCCGGGGGTAGTCTGTATACGGAATGAGCAGCCAGAGGAAGTACCTGAGGCAGGTACATTAAATAACATTTAAAAGGCACTTGCACAAGTGTGTGGATAGGAAAGATTTAGATAAATATGGGCCAAATGCAGCCAAATGGGTCTAGCTTTTTGAATTGAATGGTCTGTTTCTGTGCTGTAAGATCCTATGACACTACCCCTGGATGCTCCTGAAATTATGTTGGAAGATCACGTACTTGACTGCTACAGTCTTTCACAGCGCTGTTGTACATGAAATTCCAGGATTCAGTCCCAGTGAAGCTGAAAGAATGGTGATGCATTTCAAAGTCTAGGTGGCAGTGTCACTTGGGTGTGGTTGCTGGAAGAGGCCTTCCAGGGTCAGGAAAATTTAGACAGCTTGATGACAAACAGGACTCATTAGAGGCACATTCTTTATATAAGGGAACCATGGAGACCATCCAGTGTTACAAGCAGGTATATTTGGCAAGAGGTTGTCAGGGGGCCTCAGTAAGTGCATGAATGCTGTTTCTGCGTGCTCTGCTTTGGAGGAATCTGCAGAGTAGGCAGTTCTCTGAGCCTGCTCTGCCAGCTCCTGTAGGCTAGTGGAAATGTAGATAATATCTCCTCTCCTAGAATGTGGAGTTTGTGTGACCTTCCCTAAGGCAGCAACAGCCAGCAAACTCTGAGGTGTGGCAGAGATCAGAAACAGCAATGTGGAGTGAGGACCCTCAGAGTAATTTAGACCCTGACCTGATTCGCAAAAGTAGTCGTGGCACAATACTGACAAGGTTGTATTGGTGGTCATATGAATTCGCAAATTTTAGAGAGACTCGAGAGTGCAATTTGGGCATTGCCTTTTGTCATGCATGGTTTCAGGGAAAATGAGGTTGCTTCTCTGAGAAAATAATATGTTTTTCACAAAATTTTATTGCAGATAAATTTAGAATGTTAATCAAGAATCAGTATTATTTGGCAGGGATAGAAAAGGCCAGAGTCAACTAAAATCCTGTCTAACAATGAGGTACATATTTCACAACAAGGGCAGCCGGAAATGTTCTACTCAGGAATAGGCTGCTTTGCAACAGCTGATTTTTTATAGTTGTGAGTGAATTTCCATCACAGAATCATAGTCATTGAACACCACAGCACAGAAACAGGCCCTTCAGCCCATCTAGTCTGTGCCAAACTATTAACCTGCCTAGTCCCATTGACCTGTCCCCAGACCATAGGACCATAGCCCTTCATACCACTCCCATCTACCTATCCACATTTCTCTTACATTTGAAATTGACCTCATATCTACCACTTGTGCTGGCAGCTCCTTCGACTCTCACCATACTCAAAGTGCAGAAGTTTCCCCTTAAGTTCCTTTTAGACATTTCACCTTTCATCCTTAACCAAAGATTTATTGTTGTAGTCTCACCCAACCTCAGTAGAAAAGGCCTCCTTCCATTTACCCCTTTCTATATCCTTTTGCTTACCTTTAACAAATTTCCCCTCAATCTTCTAATTTATATTGTCATAGTACAGTACAGAAACAGGCCCTTCAGCCCATCTAGTCCTTGGCGAACCATTTAAACTGCTTCATTCCATTGACCTGCATCCAGACCATAACCCTCCCTACCCCTGCCATCAATGTACCCATCTAAACTTCTCTTGAACATAGAAATCAAGCTAGCATGTACCACTTGCACTGGCAGCTTTCTCCACATTCTCATGACCTCCTTAGTGAAGAAGTTTCTCCTCATGTTCCTCTTAATCTTTTCACCTTTCACCCTAAGCCCATCACCTCCAGTTCTCGGCTCAAACAGCCTCAGTGGAAAAAGCCTGCTTGCATTTACCTTCATTATTTTGTATACCTCTATCAAATTTCCCTTTAATCTTCTACGTTCTAAGGAATAAAGTCCTAACCTAGCCAGCCTTTCCCTATAACTCAGGTCCACAAGTCCCAGCAATATCCCCGTAAATTTTCTCCATTCTCTTTCAACATTATTTACATCATTCCTACAGGTTGTTGTTTTGTACGGCATTCAAACTTCTGACTGAAGTGTGGCCTGGGAGGGGCAGACATGATTCTGTCCACTCAGGAGCTGGGGTTGGACTGATCTTCGTCTGGCATCTTGTCCACAGCCATTCCAACATGGATAGCACTGAGTTGGTCCAGGTCGTTGACTATTCCTGTAAGTAGGTGACTGAAACTGCAAACAATACTCCATCACGGTCGGGTATGGGGCTGGGGGAACGCTACTGCACAAGATCAAAAAAAGTTGCAGAGACTTGTAAAATTAGTCCGTTCTATCATGGGGACCAGCCTCCATAGTATCTAAGACATCTTCAAGGAGCAGTGCCTTAGGAAGGCGGCGTCTATCATTAAGGATCCCCACCACTCAGGATATGCCCTCTTCACACTGTTACCATCAGGAAGGAGATACAGAAGCCTGAAGACACACACTCACCGATTCAGAAACAGCTTCTTCCCCTCTGCCATCCGATTTCTGAATGGACATTGAACCCATGAATACTATCACATTAGTTTTTTTATTTCTGTTGTTTTGCACTATTTATTTTAATTAAGTATTTAATATATATTTACTCAGTTTTTATTTCTCTATATTTATTTACCATGTTTTTCATTGTACTGCTGCCATAAAGTTAACAACTTTCACAGCATATGCTGGTGATATTAAATCTGATTCTGATTCTGAAAATTAAGCCTCTCTGACATCTTATACAACTTCAACATAACACCCCATTTCCTGTATTCAGTACTTTAATTTATGAAGGCCTATGTGCCAAAAGCTTTCTTTCTCTCCACTTTCAATGAATTATGAACCTGTATAGCCAGATGCCTTTTTTCTATGACAATCCTCCGTGCTCTACCACTCACTGTGTAAAACTACCCTGGGTTGGTTCTCCCAAAGTTTAACACTCACATTTGTCTACATTAAATTCCATCTGCCATTTTTCAGTCCATTTTTCCAGCTGATCCAAACCGACTACAAACTTTGATAGTCTTCCTCTCTGTCCAATACACCTCCAATCTTGGTGTCATCTGCAAATTTCCTGATCCAGTTAACTACATTAACATGCAGATCATTGTTATAGATAACGAACAACAATGGACCCAGCACCGATATGTACGGCATACCACTAGCCACAGGCCTCCAGTCAGACAGGCAACCATCTACGACCACTCTCTGGTTTCTTTCATGATGCCAAAGGCTGATCCAATTTTCTACCTTCCAGCCAAGCAACTGAACCTTCTTGACCAACCTCCCATGCGAGATCTTGTCAAATGCCTTGTTAAAGCCCATGTAGGCAACATATCAACTACCTTGCCTTCATCAAGTTTGCTGGTAACTTCCTCAAAAAACTCTATAAGATTGGTTAGACATGAATTACCATGCACAAAGCCTTGTTGACGATTCCTAATCAGCACCCGTCTATCCAAATACTTATGTACAGTATCCCGTCCCCTAGCATACCTTCCAATAACTTGCCCACTGCTGATGTCTGGATCACCAGCCTATAATTTCCTAACTTATTCTCAGAGCCTTACTTAAACAACAGAGCAACATTAACTGACTCCTTATCCGTTGCGAAGGACACTTTAAATATCCCTGCTTGGGCCACTGCAATTTCTGCATTAGTCTCTCTCGTGGTCTGAGGGAACACATTGTCATTCTGTGGGGATTTATCCACCCTAATTTAGCTCAAGACTGTAAATACCTCCTCCTCTGTACTCTGTATAGGGTCCAGGACCTCCCCGCTATATTCCCTCACATCTGTAGATTCTGCGTCCATTTTCCAAGTAAATACAGATGCAAAATACCCATTCAACATCTCCCGCATCTGTTTCAGCTCCATGCATAGATTACCACTCTGATCTCCCATTGGACCAATTTTGTCCTTTGCTATCCTTTTGCTCTTAATATATCTGTAGAAACCCTTAGGATTCTCCTTCACCTGTTCTACTGGAGCAACTTCTTACCTTCTTTTAGCCTGCCTAAATTTCTTCTTAAGTGTTCTCTTGTACTTCTTATACTCAAGTACCTCACTTGTTCCTGCCTGCCTATACCTGCTATGCACCTCTTTCTTCTTCTTAACCAAAGCTTCAATATTTCTTGAAAACCAAGGTTCCTAATCCTGTTATCCTTGCCTTTTATTCTGCCAAGAACATAGAAACTCTGTACTCTCAAGATCTCACTTTCAAAGGCCTCCCACTTAACAAGTACACCTTTGGCAGAAAACAACCTGTCCCAATCCACACTTGCCAGATCCTTTCTGATACCTCCAAAATTGGCCCTTCTCCAATTTAGAATCTTAACCCAAGGACCAGACATATCCTTTTCCATAATTAACTTGAAACAAATAGCATTATGATCACTAGATGTAAAGATGACAAACCTCTGTCATCTGCCCTGTCTCATTCCCAAACAGGAGATCTAGTATTGCACTCCCTCTAGTTGGGAATTCTATGGACTGATTAAAGAAACCTTCCTGAATACATTTGAGAAACTCTTTTCCCATCCAGCACTTTTACAGTATGGAGTCCCAGTCAATACGTGGAAAGATAAAATCACCTCCTATCACAATATTATGTTTCTTGCTACAGCCAGCGACCTCTCAACAAATTTGCTCCTCAAAATCCTGCAGACTGTTGGATGCTCTATAATATAATCCCATTAATGTGGTCATACATTTTTTATTCCTCAGTTCTACTCATAAAGCCTCACGGGATAAACTCTCCAGTCTGTCCTGACTGATCACTGCTATGACATTTTCCCTAATTAGTAATGCCACCCTTACCCCTTCAATCTCTCCTTTTCTATCACGTCATAAACAACGGAACCCCAGAACACTGAGCTGCCAGTCCTGCCCTTCCTACAACTAAGTTTCACTAATGGCTACAATGTCACGATTCCACGTGCTGATTCATGTCCTTTCCTACAATACTCCTTGAATTGAAATGTACACAGCTCAAAACATTGGTCCCAATACGCTAGACCTTCTGATTCTTGATTTTGTACATAAGCTTAACAACATATTTCTCTACAACTACTCCACTATCTGTTCTGAAGCTCTAGTTCCCATCCCCCTACAACTGTAACTTACCCTCCCCACCCTCCTTCCCCCCCCCGATGAGAAACTAGCAAACCTTCCTACTAGGATATTAGTCCCCCTCTAGTTCAAGTGCAAACCATCATTTCAGTACAGTTTCCGTCTTTCCTGGACGAGAGCCCAATGTTCCAAAAATCTGAAGCCCTCTCTCCTGCAACAATTTTTTAGCCATGTGTAAAACTAGATGAGTTTCCTATTTCTGGTCACACTAGCACATGGCATGGGTAGCAATCCTGAGATCACAACCCTGGAGGCTCTGTCCTTTCATTTAGCACCTGACTCCCTGAACTCACTTCGCAGGATCTCATCACCCATCCTACCTATACCCTACTCTCTGTAATGGAGGTGTTTTAAAAATGCAGGAATGCACAGTTTCATTGAATTGGTGCCACATGGTAGTTTATATCCATCTGAGCTGACAGACTGGGCCTTGGTTAAACAGCTCAACTACAAACCAGTACAAAGCAGCACTCCCTCAGTGAATGTGTGCTCTCCTCAGTCAGCCTTGAACCAATGAAATTCTAGCTCAAGGTCAAATGCTAACAACCTAATTAATCTACAAAATGTATATCTTTTGTATAAATCTTTATTCATTGAAAGACAAGTACAATTTACTTCTAAGATAGAAATAAAATAACTTTTTATATTTTCATGCACAATCTCTCATTCACAATATTAATTTTAAGGTATCACATACATACATACAGTGCATCAAACCACAATCTGCGAAGGGAATTTAAGGTAAATCAAGAGCTGCACCGCTTCAAAATTCAGCTTTCTGCCAAAGTACAATATTTTTTGGCACAAAGTTCACTTCTCTCTACTACCTTCTTGAAGAATAAATTCCATTTTGCTTTTTTTTCATTTTATCATATTCGTGCTTCACAGTGAGTTCCTTTTCCCATTCACATACCATGATCATAGGTCAAAATGTTCACTCTGCAGCTGGGTCTCATAGCTTTCTGCAGCTAATTTGCCGTAGACCTTACTAAGGTCTTGATATCTGACCTCTTTTGCCCTCCCTGGTCCTCTCCTTCACTTTTAAAGACCTTCACAAAACTCCTCATTTGGACCAGCTTACAAACTCAGATGTGAGCAGCGCCCTGGTTCTTTTTAACTTTTAATATTTCTATGTACATCTGCCCTGGGCCCAAAACATTGCTTTCATCATGAAGAAGGTATGCCAGCGGTTCAGGAGATTTGATATGTCACCACCAAGGTGCTTTTGAATTTCTATAGATATAGTGGGGAGCCTCCTGACTATTTGCATTACAGCCTGGTATAGAGGCTCCAGTGCATAGGATGGCAAGAGGCTGCAGAGGATCATAGACCCAGGCAGGTCCATCACAGGCACTAGCCTCCTCACCATGGATGACATCTTCAAGAGGCAGTCTCTCGAGAAGGCTGCCTTCTTTGTCATTAGGCACCCTCGTCATCTGGTACATACGCTTTTCTCGTTAATACTAACAGGAGCCAGAAAACCTATATTCAGTGATTCAGAAACTGCTCCATCCCCTCTGCTGTCAGATTTCTGAACGGTCTATGAACTCAAGAGCATCACCCAGTTATCTTTTTAATGTATTGTAATTTTATGTCTTTGCATTGTACTGTTGCCACTAAACAGCAACAAATTTCACATTATCTAAGTCATTGATAATAGATCTGATTCTGATTCTGATTCTAATTCTGATCAATTGCCAAAAGGTCATTATTTCATTTAATATATTTTGTAACTAAACTTTAGTTGTACGTTACTATTGCAGCTTGATTTCCACCTGCTAGCAAGCTGCTAAAACAAAAGAAAAGTAGCCCTTTTCAAAGTTCCAAGCAAAAAAAAAATATGCCATCCTGTTTAAAATGAACTAAACCTGGTTTAGCGCAAAACTGAGAGATTCAATCCTAACTAGCACTAGAAATTTTTTTTTTACAGAGGAAACTTCACCAAATGATGTTACCGGACAATGACCAAATGTCGTCTCATGTATGATTTTCAACTTCTTTTTTCAGTCTCAAAAAACTGAAAATGCTGGAAATTTGAACTAAAAATGGAGAATGCTGCAGATATTCAGCAGATCAGGCAGCATCTGCAAAGAAGTAGTTATAATTCATATCTACGGCCTTCATCAATTCTGATGACAGATTATTGATCTGAATTGTTAAATATATTTTTATCTTAAGTTTTATTAACCCACAGAACAAATAATATTTGCTTCACACTTGAAACCGTGCCCTTCATCAAAGCAATTATTTCAATTTCACAGAAATATGTGACTTCCTGTTCGTCAAATACAAATTCACATCTCTTGCTTGAGGACTTTCCTCATGTAGGTCAGGGTCATGGTCACTGTCATTCGTGGCTTCCTGGCCTCAGGATCCAGGCTTCTGATGCTGATCTTTGCCAAGTGTCACAGTTTGTCCTCACTGCTGTATTCGGGGAGCCATCAAGATCCATGCTCAGATATCACCTACCTTTCCTTCATCACACAGGAGCAGGCAGTGTGGGTACTGAGCATTTGCCTCTATGTGGTCAAGATGAGGCCACCCTCAGGGTGGGGGAGCAACACCTTATATTCCATCTGGGTATCTTCCAACCTGATGGCATGATTTCTCCTTCCGGTGAAAAAATTTCCCCACACCCTTTCTCTGTTCCTCAGTCTGACCTTTCACATCCTCTCACCTGCCTATTACATCCCCTTGGATTGCTTCGTTTCCTTTTTCCTCTTGTCCACTCTCCTCTCCTGTCAGATTTTTTCTTCCCCAGCCCTTGACCTTTCTGACCTACCTGGCTTTACCCTTCACCTTCTAGTTGGCCTCTTTCCCCTACCCTCACCTTTTGATTCTGACACCTTCCCTCTTCCTTCTCAGTCCTGAAGAAGGGTCTTGACCCGAATCGTAGACTGTTTACTCTTTTCCATAGATGTTGCCTGGTTGCTGAGTTCCTCCAGCATTTTGTGTGTGTTGATTCTCTGTTGTAGGTTTCCCTAATGTGCAACCAAGTGGTTAAGGTGTTGGTCTAGTGATCTGAAGGTCGCTAGTTCGAGCCTCAGCTGAGGCAGCGTGTTGTGTCCTTGAGCAAGGCACTTAACCACACATTACTCTGCGACGACACCGGTGCCAAGCTGTATCGACCCTAGTGCCCTTCCCTTGGACAACATCGGTGGCATGGAGAGGGGAGACTTGCAGCATGGGCAACTGCCGGTCTTCCACACAACTTTGCCCAGACCTGCGCCCTGGAAACCTTCCAAGGTGCAAATCCATGGTCTCATGAGAGTAACGGACACCTATAGATATTGTATAACTTTAATCCTTAAAATATCCTCCAAGGGTATCTCATATTAGGAATGCCAATATGTGACCTTGGAGAATCCCTTGCACAAGGAACCTACTTTCAGGGGCACTGTATCTCATAAATATACCCAGAGAACTTTGATACCCTAGAATATATCCATGCCATATACCAGTGATAATAAACCTGATTCTGATTCTGAGTTCATTCTCCTACCACACACCCCTGCTGTCTCAACCCCACCACCACCAAACCTGATTTCTTATTATTGCCGTCTACATTCGCCTCTGCTGTGGCTGGAGGTGATGCCTCCTGAGGTCACAGCTACCAGGTTAAATACTGGCAACTGTGGGAACTTAAGATACCAACAGTAGCACTGAATGTAATGAAGTGCAGCATTATAGAAAGAACCCCATCAAAACCATTCTGGACACCATGTAGCAGAATATTGCATTGATTCTGATGCTTTTTATAAACAACATTAGGATGACTTACAATGCTGCTTTATTAGCTTCAGCCCTAAAATTGGGTGCAAGAATTTGCCCTACTACCAACTGAGATAATTTAATGGTCTCCCTTTTATTAATTGGGTGCTGGCAAGGAAGTTTGCCTGCAAGCAAAGTATTTGTTCTCCCTATGCGATTTAAAAAGAAAACAACCAATTGGTGCTTTCGTGAGAATTCTCGACTTCTCCTTGCCACAACTGCAGTAAGTTATTTATAGAACAACACCGAAGGCCAAAGTATACAAAGCAAGAATACATTAGCACTCTTACCTCCACCTTCTGCTGTGTTAGGCCAGCCAACTTCTTACATTTTTCTGCGTAAAGTAAGTGTCAGTTCCATGAATTTCTCCATTAGTAAAAAGGGCCCATGATATGAACTGCAATGAATATGTACTGGCACACGCATTTTTTTCAACAGATATTCAAAACGATGTTGACCAATTAAACTTAAATACAAGGACCCAAATGGCATTTAAAAATCTTTTCTGAATTGCCAGGTTTTGATGCTGAGTGTTGTCTGAGGTTTCTGAACTTAAACATTTATCTACATCCCAAGAATTTAGTAAGAGATGACTCAGCCTGTCTGTAGATCAGTGTTGAGTTTTTATTTTCGACACAGGAATGAACAAAAGCAAGATTATTTTCCACATTCATGTGCTATATATCTGTATTATCACTTCATTGTAGGGCACAGGTGCTTTTGGTAAAAGCTACGTAGGGCTTAGGACAAGCAGAAGTAAAAAACAACTGACAATTTTCAGGTTCAAATTGAGATCAATAAGAACCTTATTTATTTGCATAGCTGCTCATACGTCTGTTTGTACAGAAGACCGATGGGTGCAACTAGATTTCATTGAGAACTGTAGTGGACACGACGCTCTCTCTCTGTTGTAACCATTCTTTGATAATTCTCCTTACTCTGGGCTCCGACTTCGATTTGAAAGCAAAAAAATTAAACAACATTTTAGAATAGTTTTGACAAGGTGTTTAGTGTTATCGAGGTTGATGTAGTGAAGGTGGAGGTGTGTCAATTGTTCAAAGACCAAGGAACTGAGGGCTAAAGGGATCAGCCACAGGAGTGGAGCTGAGGTTTGGGGTGCAACAGTAATGATCACATTGAATGCTGGGGCAGGCTTGAAGGGAACATTAGCCAGCTCCTGCTTTTAATCTCATGTCTTCTCCTATTCTTGTGACTGTATGCTATTAAAGGGGCAGTGCCAGTGTGCTCTTCGGAGACTGAAACAGTTGCTAGCATACAAGATAGATATACTCTAAAAATCAATAGAATACCATTGATCGTTTTGAGTCATATTGCATTGTATGCACTGAGAATGGAAGACAGAGAGGTGGAGCAAAATATGAGCTGCAGGAGGAACTCAGTAGGTTATCCAGTAGCTGTGGAGGGAAGAGAGAGTTAACTTTTCTTGAGTCTGTACTTGAGACCCTTCAGCTGAACTGAAAACTGATTTGATTAAGGAATTTTAACAGTGATTTGATGGGGTGGAGCCAAAAAGCTTACAGCCTAGCCAATTGACAGGATCAGCACCATCATGTTAAACAATTGAAGTGGGGTGGGCCCATATACTCTGCCAGTATAGAACACAGAAAAGAAATCAAAATTCAAAGATCATTTATTATCAAAGTACATTTGCAGTGTACAACCCTGAGATTCATATACCCCACAGACAGCCATGAAACAAACAATAACGATGAACCATCTAAAGAGAAACATCAACCCCCCACTTGTGGAAAAAAATCGCATAAATGGCAACAAAAAAACGAGCGAAAAGCACAATATATAAAGACATAAGATCGAAAGAGTCCAGCGTATTCAGATCAGCTCAGTGTTCATAATATGCAGGTCTCCCCAATTCAAAATCACACAAGATAAAAACAAAAAAAAAGAGTAACCAGAAACCAGAAACACATTATATCTTCTCCTTTCGACCCTAGGTCAGATCTCTTACATGCAGGAGGCAAAAACTCCAGAGGGAGGGAAGAAAGTTGGGATGACTATCGACTACCCTGATGGTTGGTGACCTAAGGGAAAACTAGAGAGTCAGTATTTTAAAAACAGCCTTTCTGATTCTGAATTCCGGCACGTACCTGAGACATGCTTAGACACGTTAAAGTCACAATGCAGAAAGCAATAAATCTGAGTTGGAAGTTTGCTACTGCGCGAGTACTGTGCAAACAGCCACTACTGAAGTGGTGCCTGGAGAGGCTTTGCACATTGTTGGTGGTCGTGGAGTACATTAATATCCTCTGTGTTATGTAGATGCATAGCAGAACCTTGAACAAAACTCCCAGAATACGCAGTCTCTGGTTTTCACTAGTGATGCATTGTTCACAGAAAATGGATCACATTACAGAGTTATTAGGCATCAATCAATCTAACATCTGGAAGTATTTCTTTTGATGACCTAAATCAAGACCTAAATACAGAATCCAGAAATTAGAACCATTTTGGAGGAACTCGGGAAAGATTTTTCCATTCAAAAAATGATAGAAATCTAGAACTGTTTCCTCCAAGGGGTTGTGAACATTGGATCAAGACCAATGTCCACAGATATTTGTCAGGCATGATATTGAAGTCCGTACAGTTAAGGCCAGTAACTTGACACTGTAGAGGGAACATAACTGCGCAACTTAATACTTCGTCAAGTGGATGTTTGTGAGAACTGCAGCTGGTTTTGGAAGACAAATCTTCACCATAACAGCTAAGATATTGTCAGGGTTGATAAATTTTGGCCTTTTTCCTACTCAACCATTCCTCTATATAACCTGAGATGAGCAAGATGTGCTAAGTACGGTCTTGTTTCGCAGAGTGCTTTTAGACTGTGCTTTGCTCCACCACTCTTCCAAATGGAACCTCCCCCTCCCCCCTCCCCCCAATTATTCTTCATTTACCCAACAACCATTAAATCTAAAACTGGCGTCCTCTTGCCATGGTGTTTTTGAGATGGTCTTCTGTAAGAACAAGTGCACCCAAGAGGTGACTTTTGAGAACATAATTTCCGGTATAGGCAATCCCCCCCAAATAACACTGTTTAACGCTATATGGGAGATATGAGTGTCTAGTGTCATTTAACCCAAGAGTGAATTTTCCGCAGACTCTTAAAATGTGTTTGATTTATTTTTATAGATAAGTATACTAATGGACTCTTACAAACTTAGGGCGTCACGGTGGCATAGTGGTTGACACAATGCCTTACAGCGACCAGGGTTCAATTCCTGTCGCTGCCTGTAAGGAGTTTGTACGTTCTCCTGTGACCGCATGGGTTTCCTCCGGGTGCTCCGGTTTCCTCTCAGAGTCCAAAGATGTAGCGGTTGGGAGGTAAATTGTCTCATGATTAGGCTAGTATTAAAAGTAGGGGGATTGCTGGCAGCATGGCTCGAAGGGTTGGATGGGCCTATTCCGCACTGTATCTCAATAAAATAAAATAAAAAATACATAGAGTGCATATAAACGTATGCCCACACATACATACATGCATACTTGCATACATACCTGTATGTGGACACAAGCTTAGAGTTTATAGAGGTATACAGAATTATGAGTGGTATAGAAAGGGTGAGTGTATGTAGACTTCTTGCCCTCAGGTTAATTGAGACTAGGTGATGCGAGTATAGAACAAGCTGTCAATGGAAGTGATAGATGTGGGTTCAATTGTAGACTTTTAGATAGGTACATGGATAAGGGGGATACGATCCGGGTGCAGGTAGATGAGACTAGGCCGAAAATCAGGCTCGCACAATCTAGATGAGTTGAAGTGGATGTTTCTATGCTATAGTTTTCTATGATGCACTATAAGCTTAAGTATAAACGTTTGTACATACAGTCCATGAATATGCAAACATTTGTACACACTAATATCAGTTAGGAAGGAGCAGAGGACCACAGGCTGCTCCACCATTCATTACATCTTGATTATCCTGATTCACTGACACTAGGCAGCACTTGCTGTCATGTTGGTTCCCAAAGGCTCTTGTATACGTACAACTACCCGGGTAGTACTGATGTCGTAATACTGTTGCACTGGATAATTCTGAACTGTAATAGAAAATGAGAGCTGTACTAAGATCTATGTACTTTTTTACAAACTAGCATGTAAGTTAGGAGTAGGTGTCTCAGCTTCTTGAGCCTGCCCTGCTACCCTCCAGTAACATTACACGACTCTGAACCTGGCTACCTCTGCCTTAGAAGCATTCAAAAGCTCCATTTCCATTGCTCTTGAAGGAAGAGAATTCCAAAGACTCAACTCCGAGAGCAAATTATTTCACTTGACCGTGAATGGGCAAGTGACTGTTTTTAAGTAGTGACCATGAGTCCAATACCTTCCAACAATATTCAGCCTGCTAAGTGAGAGTAAATGAGAGTGGAGAAGCAATGGTCTGGCACATGCTAATGATGCAAAGTGAAAAATTACATCCCTAGTGCCCAAATTGCGTTGCAGAATCAATGTCAGGTTTATTATCATTGATTTATGTTGGGAAATCTGTTGATTTGTGGCGACAGTACAGTGCATTAAATAAAAGTAGCTGTAAGATACAATAAGAAATAAATAATTGGTGCAAAAGAAGAAAAGTGAGGTAGGGTTCTTGCACTGTTAAGAAATTAGACAGGAAAGGGGGAAGAATGTTCCTAAAACATTGAGTGCGCGTCTTCAGGCTCCTGTTCCTCCTCCATTGATGGTAGTAATGAAAGGAGGGCATGTCCCAGATGGTGATGGATGCCGCCTTCTCAAGGCACTGCCGTTTCAAGAGTCCTTAATGGTGTAACGCAGCATCAATCAAATTTGCATTCTGGTGCCAGTAATGTCTGCTGAACAACAAACACTGAATCTGCAACCCTTTCTGGCACCTGTTGGTTGGACATTTAATTATTGCAACAGTTTCCTCTGGGCCCTGATCATTTGAGATAGAGACAGCAAAAGGACCCAGCTGCTGCTCGTGTTTTCTTTTCTGAGCCCTGGTGACGTGCGGCAGTGCAGGTGTTCCATGTGTTCTTCACCCTTGGGCTATGGAGGGGGAAATCAATGGGGATTCCTGATTTTGCTTGCTTTTCTTGGCTTTCTTGGGAAATCATATGAACGCTGGTTCCACCCAGGATTAGACCCAGTCGTGCAGCTGCATGACCATTCAAGCTAATGGTCACAGTAGGTCGCAGTGCATCTTAATCTCAAATGAACAAAATATTTCCATAAATAACATATTTTGGCATAGACACCTAGGATTTCTTTCACACAACACCAGTAAAAGCTGTGCGCAGTTTGAAATTGACTCAGCCTGAAGTAGAACGGTACCGTACACCTCTCCAGGTGTCATAGTACCTGGTGGGAAACTCGGCTCAACTTGCAACAGGATTTTGACTTCAACCAGCACGTTCTGTCCAGTATAACAGCTCTTAAAAGAATCAGTCCATGGAAAATTCATCTCCATTCATCTCCTGTCCAGTTTGAAAGACCAGTTTCTCTTTGAGTACACAGAACCCTGAAACCATGCAGCATACAGGAACAACATTCAATTTGCACCCTCTGTCCTCACTGAGAACTGTCACCTCCTGCTATCTCAGTCTCAACCTTGCCTATGTGTACCTTGAGCAATTTGCCAATGAAGGTCAAGGATATGCCTCTTGCGTCCGGACCTTACAGGTTGACTGTGCTGATCTCTGCTACACCTCACTTGCTTTCTCCATGTTGCTGTGTTAAGGAGGTCACCTGAACTCCACCCACAGGGTGGGAAGTCCTTAGCTGTTTTTCCGTTAGCCCACGGGAGCAGGCATGATCATTATGGGATAACTGCCGCTGAGTCTGAGCACTTTTGCAGGAAGAAGATGGCAATCACACACGTGAGAACGCAAATATCCCACTCTCTTCCTTTTGGTTCAGTCTTGTCAAGTCTTGATTGAAGCACAGTGATGATAACGCTTCCTGCTTACCTTTGTCCACATTCTGGAGAAAGAGAATAGTGATTTCGATAGACATTGTTAAAGGAGCGGTATTAATTTAGTTCTAGGATACTGCTTTTGAGCTGCAATGATGACATAGGTTTCAGTTAGTTTGAGAGCTTTTAGTCAGCGACCCTGTTGGCTGAGCACTTATTATTTTCCTTAGTTCAGTGTGTCTCTCTGTCTAGGTACCGTATCCAATGCGGACTTTGGTGACCATGGTTTTCCATATAGATCTATCTTTCATTTTTTGGATGACTTCCATTTCCTCGATGTGTAGCCACCTGGTTGTGCTTTTGATGTACATAAGCCGAGGTCTACCTCTAGGTTCCAGCAAGATCTTCTGGAAATGCTTCAAGATCTTGATATAAGTGGGAAAGATATACGTTTCTTAAGAAACTTATACTGGGACCAGACAGCATCCATCAGAATAGAAGGAGAAATGAGTGAGTATGTGAATATCATGAGAGGAGTCAGGCAAGGTTGTGCCTTTTCGCCAGACTTATTCAACCAGTATAGTGAAAATATCTTAAGAAGTATCAAAGACATCAAAGGATTCACAATTGGAGGCCATAATATAAATAACATCAGGTATGCTGATGACATCGTACTAATAGCTGACTCACAAACAAAAGTTCAAGAATTACTCACTTAGTTCAGTACAGTTCTTATTAAAGTCCAGTGACTGTTCATTCCATGTCCCTCAGCACTTGGGCCACCACTGAACTCCTGTCAGAAAGACTTCACCGTCAGAATGGATCCAGCGGAGAGATTTTGCTTGTCAGCTGGGCTGGTTTGACTGTCGCGGTGTTACTCTCAGAGCGTCAAACCCAGTCCGAGCTGGAGGAACAAGCAGTAGCACTTGCAAAGACTGTTCAGCAGCTCACAAAATACAGCCAGAATCAAGTGGCAGCCATTACTGCTCTCCCTGCTGCTATTCAGTAGCTCTCTGCCAGGACAGCCCCACTTCCAGTTATGGCACCTCCTCCATCTCCCTCTATTGCCGTCTCACTAGCCTCAGCCACTCATGCCCCGATTCCCTTGGCCCAAATCTGAACCAAGCATTCCTCCACCAGGCTGATACTCTGGTGACCCCAGTGGTTGCAGAAACTTTATTACCCAGAGTGAGCTGATTTTCTAAGCACAGCCAGGTTGGTCCAACGATGATGCTCATAGTGAATCTCTTAGATGGACCCCCGTTCAGCCTGTTCAATGCCCATTGTGAACAAGGTTCCCCTGCAACCCAGTTTTTCCAGCGATTTGTAGTTGAGTTTAAGGGAGTGATTGACCTTCCATTATGGGGTCAGGAGGCTGCCCACTGACTCCTGGACATGCCCAAGGAAGAGGGTCAGTGAGAGACTGCACAGTAAAGTTCTGCACACTTTGCGGCTGAAACAGGGTGAAATGAGAAATCGTCACCACTGCTTTCCAATGTGGGCCGAGCACAGAGGTCTGGCATAAGATCACAGGGCGTGATGACCAGGACAATTTGGATCGCTTAATAAATCTGGCCAATCAAATAGAAAACTGGGCAGCTGGGAGGCACAGAGGGAGAAGGTACCAAGCCTCCTACTCATCAGCCTTCACCCACTCTCTCAACACCCAGTACACAGTCTGTGGAGGAGCCCATGCAGGTGGGGGGGGGGGCATGGTCTGCACTTATCTCAGGAGGAACAAGATCATCACAGATTCTACTGCTTCTACTGTGGCTCTCCAGGACGTGCAGGACATGCCTGGGCCATCATATCCCAAGTGTCCAATAAAAGAGGAAGACCTGTCAGTAAGAAGAGTAATTCTGATAGGTTGATTCTCCCTGCAAGAATCTTTCCATAATCGAATAATTCTCCTAGCTTCCCTACCGTGAGCTTCTGGCATTTATTGACTCTGGGGCAACTAGGGACCTCACGGATATCTCTGAGGCTCAAAGATAGGGAGTTCCCGCTCTACAATTCAGAGAGAATATTGATGTCAAGGCTCTGGGTGGTTGGTCTCTAGGCACCGGCAAGATCCACTTTTCCTAAGTACAACTCCAAATTTTGCTAGAGGGCAAACATAGGGAACAGCTCTCCTTCTAGCTTGTTGATTTAACCACTGGTGTTTGGCCTTCCCTGGCTCTCTTGACACAACGCACAGATCGATTGGTCCCTGAAAGCACTCCCCAAGAGTGGGGAGCGGCATGCCTGTCTGCCTATCTGGGTCCAGCTCTAGCCCCTGTCAGTGTATTTTCTTCTGAGCTAACTTCTAGTGCGGGCTTGTCTGGTGTTTCAGCTGAATATGCTGACCTTCTTGAGGACTTCTCTAGGAAGGGAACCACCTCCCTGCTTCCCCAATGGCCGTATGATGGCGCCATTGACCTCTTATCTGGTTCTAGTCCTCCTTGGGGCCAGCTCTTTTCCCTGTCTCGTCCTGAAATGGAGGCTATGAAAGAATACAGCATGGAGGCTTTGGTCTTAGAGTTTATCTGTCCATCCACCTCACCAGCCTGGGCAGGCTTCCTTTTTATGAGCAAGAGGGGTAATGTGCTCTGTCCCTGCATTGTGGCCCCTCAGCAGCATCACGGTGAAGAACTGTTATCATATTCCCCTGCTTGCCTCTGCATTTAAACATCTCCAGGGAGCAATCATATTCTCTAAGAGAAATCTTCACAATGCTCATAACCTGGTTTGCATCTGAGAAGGAGACAAGTGGAAGACAACATTCAACAGTCCCACTAGCCATTATGCCGGGTCAATGCCCCTGCAGTTTCTCAAGCCCTGGTCAACAAAAATGTTCCAGTACATGTTGAATCAATTTGTTTTTGTGTATTTGGATGACATTCTGATCCATTCCCGCTCTCGCCAGGAACTCATGTAGCATGTTCAGAGGGTTCTCAGATGGCTCTTCAAGAACAAACTTTATGCCAAGCCAGAGAAATCTGAGTTCCACAGAGAGCAGGTGTCCTTCTTAGGCTATCTCCTCACACTTTCCAGTGTTTAAATGGACCTTTGCAAAGTTCAGGCAGTCACAAAGTGGCACAATCCATCAATGGTCAAACAGGTGAGGCACTTCATTGGATTTGCAAACTTTTATTGCTGCTTCATCAGAAACTTCAGTTCCAATGTGACTTCCATAAATGCACTCACTAAGAAGACCTCTTCAGGATTACAGTGGACAAGTGAAGCAGACCAGACTTTCTCAGAGCTAAAGCAATGGTTCACCACTCCCACAGTTTGCAACATCCAGAGACACATCACATCTATTCTTTGTCATGGTTAATGAATCTGATGTCGGCAATGGGCTGTACTCTCCTAGCGCTCTTCAGTAGATGATCTCCTGCACCTCTGTACTTTTCTTTCCCATTATCTAAGTCCTGCAGAGTGTAACTGTGCTCTCAGGAACCAAGAACTTCTGGCTGCCAAGGAGGTCCACGGGCATGGTGACATGGGCTAGAGGAAGCAAAGCACCCCTTTCTGATATGGACAAGTCACAAGAGTCGTTTTTACATTCAGGACACTAAGAGGCTCAACTCCTGTCAAGCCCCTTGGGCTCTCTTCTTCACCCAGTTTAATTTCACCCTCGTCTACCATCCTGGCAGCAAGAATACTAAAGCTGATGCCTTCTCCCACCATTTCAACTCTCTAAGGCCAATCCAGAGGCCATCCTTCTCCTTACAAGCATGGCTGCTTTGGAGATTTGGGGAATAGAAACAGAGCTGAAGGCTTCCAAACAGTGGATCCTGGTCCGGTTGGGGGGCCTTCCAACCAACGGTTTGAATCTGCTACTCTGCACCCCAGTGTGTTGGAGCGGGGTCACTCTTCCCATCTGTTTGGCCATTAGGGGCTTCAACAGACCCTGGAATTTATAAGGAGATGATTTTGGCAGTAGTCTATTTTCCAAGATGTCCCACTTGTGCTCTGAACAAAACGTCACATCAGTGCCTTGCTGGTCTTCTCTCCCCGCTGCCTGTGTCTCACCACCTTGGCCCCACCTCTCAATGGATTTCATCACTGGTCTGCCTCCATCACAAGAGAACACAAACAATCAGGTAGTTGTGGCCTAGTTCTCCAAAGCAGCCCACTTTATTGCGCTCTCCTAGCTCCCATCGTCTCACGAGATGGCCACCCTCATGGTTTAGCACATGCTCAGGCTGCATGCCTTTCCTCAGCACATAGCGCCTGATCAAGAACCGCAGTTCTTGCCCCATTTTTGTAAAGCTTTCTATTCTCTTTTCAGAGCCACAGCCACCCTCTTGTCATTTTCCACCCTAACTCCAGCAACCAGACTGAGATACTGAATCAGAAACTGGAGACAGCTGCGCACTGCCTTGTCTCTTCCAAAATCACAACCTGGAGCTCCCAAATGGTTTCGGCAGAGACATTCCAAAGTCAGCTCGTCTTCCTCCACTGGCATGTCCCCCTTTGATGCTAAAAGGGGATCCAGCCATCGCTCTTTCCTTACCAGGAGATTGATGCAGGAGTCTCTGCTGCTGAACAGTCGGTCCAACGTTACAAGCACATGTGGAGACGGACCAGGGCTTCTCTGCTGCATACCCAGAAACAGTACACCCAGCAGGCCGATCAGCTCTATGGGCAGGTGAGGCTCCTCAAGCCAGGGGGAAAATTCTGGTTGACGTCTGGAGATCTTCCATTAAGAGTAGAGAACCACAAGCTTGCCCCCTTCTACATTGGACCTTTCGTAGTGGAGAAGGCTGCCAGTAGAACCTACCATCATCCATGAAGGTTCATCCATTGTTCCTTGTTTCCCAGCTCAATCAGGTGACTTCCTTCCCCCTTTCTCCAGTCAACCATACCACCCCCAGTCCTCCCCACTTGGTGAATGGGTGCAGCGTAGTGCATCCTGGCATCTCACTGGGTGCAGAGTAATGTCCAGTACCTCATTGATTGGGAGGAGCGTGGCCTGGAGGAACATTCTTGGGTTCCAGCTCGAAACGTACCGGTCAAGCTTCTCATTCACAACTTCCAGCAGGCCCAGGCCTTGGGCACCTTGGGATCTGTACCTAGAGAGGGGAGCCCTATCACAAACGCGCATACGGCCATGGAGTCTGGGCGCTCTCGCAGGTGGGCAGCCGAAAGAAAATGTCATTTGCGCAACTAAGATTATACACATTCCAGCCAATTAGGGCTTCTTTGTAATTGGATTTGACTCTCTACGTTTTGGGTTCAGTCTTGTCAAATCTTAATTGAAGCACAGCGATGACAACACTTCTTACTTACCTCAGTCCACATTTCTGGAAAGGAAATTGGTGATTTAGATAGACACTGTTAAAGAAGTGGTATTAATTTCAGTCTAGGTTACTGTCTTTGAGCTGCAGTGACAGCATAGTTTTTGGTTAGTTTGAGAGTTTTTAATTAGCGGCCCTGCTGGTCTGCCACTTATTATTTTCCTCAGTTCAGCACAGTTCTTATTAAAGCCCTGTGAACTGTTCATTGCCTGTCCATATCTCTCCCTCAGCGCTTGGGCCTGCTCTGAACTCTTGTCATATTTGATTGCATTTCAAGCTTCAACAGAGTGTAGGCATTCATACCATATCTTCATTAGTAGCCTCTAGCCTGTGGTCAGCATAGTATTGCAGCCTGTTGTGTTAACTGCCTCACTGCTCCATCAAACCTGGCTCATTTATCATCTCCAGTGGCCTCTGGTAGAGCTTGCATGTTCTCCATGTTACTATGTGGATTTTCCTCCACATGATCCACTTTCCTCACAGATCCCACATGCCTGTTGGTGGGTCGGTTCAATAACTACTGCAAATGACCCACAGTGCAGGTGGATGGCAGAAAATGGGCAAAGTTGATGGAAGTGAGAGCGATAACATGGCATTTAGTGTAATGCCATTACATCACCCGTGACTGTGGTTCAATTCCCGCCGATGTCTGTAAAGAGTTTATACATTCTGTCCGTGACCATGTGGGTTTCTTCTGGGTGCTCTGGTTTCCTCCCACGTTCCTATGATGTACAGATTAGTAATTGATTGGTCACATGGGTGCAAGAGCACCATAGGTTCTTTGGTCTAGAAGGGCCTGGTGCTGTGCCGTATCTCCAAAAGTTAAAGTAAAATGAGGATTGCTTTGAGAGTGAGCCCAAAAAGCCTCCCATGTTATAAGCAATAATTTGAAGAACACCCGGTTGTAGCACAGAATGATGTCTGTGCCCACCAACGTCTCTTACTCCCTGCCCCTCAAGTCCATATAAAGATTATTGCTTGTGCAGGCTCTGCTCTTCAGTAGCCTGACCAAATCCCTCTGACCTCAGAATCTCTCTCCCAGCTCCAAGCATAGTCAATTCATTCAGTATCAGTCCTTCTATTTAACTAAAAGGGAGTTGTTGGTACTGTCGTGTGTCACTTTAAGAGCTGGTTACAAATCTCACACCTACAGGACTAACTACTGGAACTGAAAATGTCGGGGAAACCTAACAGCACTGCTCAAGAAATAGATTTTTACATGACTTTCACACAAATGGAGTCAGTCAGACCCATATTGTTTCAAATCATTAAATCACTTCTTCACTGAGAGGTAGAAGACCAATTTAGCACAGTCTAGGTGAGCCAAAGGGTCTGTTTTTGAGTTGTAGTACTGTATGATTATAACTCTAAGTGGTAGCAAGCATAATTCTACCCATATTTTCTTACAGAAGCTAAATAAGTTAGCACTTGCTTCTTGCCATTTGAGAGTCCACATGAAATCATGTTATGACAAGAGTGAGTTTCTCAGTTGTTTGGAGGTTAAATGGAGCTAGAAGCCAAGGCTAATTCCGAAATGTTTTGTTTTTATACATGAGCTTGTCTGACAGCACTTTGCTCCTTAACACAAGAGATTCTGCAGAAGGTGGAAATCCAGAGTAACACATACAAAATGGTAGAGGAACTCAACAGATCAGGAAGCATCTACGCAGGGAAATAAACCGTCAGCGTTTCGGGCAAGTCCTGCTATCAGGTCATGACCTACTGAGCTTCCAGTTCTGATTATCTAGAATTGGAGGGCTTAGTTTCCGATAAGTGTTCACCCATTTAAAGTAGAAATGAGGAGGGGGTTCGGTTGTTGGGGGTGGGTTGATAAATATGACCATTGGAATTCTCTACCATGGGCTACCATTGAGGTTTTATCAGTGTAAATTTTCAAAGCAGGTGCTTGAATTGGAACTTTGGGAGGTACAGAAAGAGAGCAGAAAACGGGGCTAACCTGCAGTATGTCTAAACAGGATTCATTGTGTTACCTCGCTGTTACAATAGACAGGCTTCAGTGGACAGGTAGGGAGGGGATCTAGATGGAGATGGTTGTCATTCAGTGCTACAGCCTGGTGTCTTCAAATAATTTTGTGTTACTTAAGCGAGAACTTCCAAAGTTTTTTTATGCCATGACTAATACCATTAAGTAAAGGTCCATGCACCCTAGGTTTAGAACGCCAAACAGAGGGAGGATATTTGGGCTATCAAAACAATACTGAATCTCAAAGCAATTCCATCAGTCCTGTTTCCTATATAGTCCTTATCATGTCCATTGACCTCCTCCATTCGCTGCCACCAACCTACACCACTTAACCAATTAGCCAATGAGTATGCCTCCTGAACACATCCCACTCTTTGTGGGTGAAAAGCGTTTTAGACACTCAGAGTCACAGGACATGTATTTAAGGCAGAGATTGATAGGTTCTTGACTGGACATGGCATCAAAGGTTTCGTGGAGAAGGCTGGGAACTGTGATTGAGGAGGAGAAAAAAAAAGGATCAGCCATAATTGAATGGCGGAGTAGACTCACTCCTATGTCTTATCATCTTATGGACATGAAAAATACATCAATTTACGCTGACCATACACTACTCCCAGTTTACTCTCTCACATTCACAACTCCCCTCAGATTCCACCATTCACCCTCATACAACGAGCAACTTACAGCAGCCAATTAACATATCAACCCTCATTTCTTCACAATGTGGAATGAAACCAGAGCATCCGGAGGAAGAAAATGCAAACTCCATCCAGAAAGCATCTGATTTAATACCATTGACTTGATAACTTATTAAAGGCAGACAGACAAGAGCTAATCCACAATGGAGATATGGGGTGAAGGGAGTAATTTTAAACCTGAACAGCTTTAATCACAAAATAAATGATAGGTTTGACAGACCAGTTTAAACAGGATCATATTTCACTTCTGCTTAACCTCAGTGCAGAGTAAAATCAAGAAGGGTGTTAACTGGGTGCATTTGTTAAATGGGTGGGTATACATACCAAGAAGTTGCATTGCAGAGGATGCAAGTCAGCAGGAATTGAAACAGATAGAAAATAAATTTGGTCAAAGAGTTGAGTAAGCAGAATATTACCTGGCAGGTGCAGCACACGGTGGATAAATATTATTCAGGCTGGTTGGACTACAATCCTAGAAAGACCCAGTATCATTTATAAATGGTAGCAAAATTGGAAATGTTCACGTTTAAATAGATCTGGGCGTCCTTATGCTCTAGTCTCTGTAACCCAATAATTACTGGTGCAGCAGGTAGTTAAGAAGACAAACAGTATACTGGCCATTATTGCAAAGGACCAAGGATGTCTAGCTACAACTGTGTGAAGTCTTGGTGGTACCACACATAGAGCATTGTGTGCAACTTGGTCTCCTAATCTAAGACAGGATATACGTGCCATAGAAGGAGTGTAGCAAAAGAACAGTAAATTGATTCCTAGGATAGTTGGACTGTCACATGAGGAGAAATTTTGGTCAATTTGGCCTATATTCACCAGAGATTGGAAATGCAAGGGGTATCTCTGAAATCTATGAAGTTTTGACAGAGTTTGACAGACTGGAAGCAGGGGACATTTCCCCCTAGCTGTAGGGTTAAGGTTAGCATAACAACAGAGTGAATGGACAGATACATGGCAATTGCTGCATAATGTGGAAAAATGTTATTCAGGTTGGTGAGGGAATATTACCCTGCAGGAATTTTTAAACCTGTAGTGTTTCTAGTTGTAGAGAACCATATTGCCAAATATAGGTAAGAAGATGGGTAGATTTCTAGTCATAAGGAACATGAAGGACATGGGAGAGAATGGAGATTGAGAATTGAGAATTGAGATTGAGAATTGGCCATGAATGTATTGGAGAGTGAAGCAGACTTGAAGGGCTGATTGATGTCTTGCTGCACCTATTTTTCTGTTTCTATGAGCAGAGAAAGAACAGTGGCATATTCATTGAGAGTAAAATCAAGAAGAATGTAAATCAGGTGAAATATGAATAGGGATGAGTGTTCATAGGGCGTTAAACTGGGTGACTTGTAAATCACTATGTGTAAGCTGGGTGGAATATAGCTTGGCTGTATGTAAATCAGCAACATGGCAACAGCTCAAAGCAGAAGCTCACCACATATTTCCTGACAGCAATTAGTAGAATTAGCAAGACCCAAATTTGTGACTCCCCAAGAGGTTTGGAGGCTTGCATACCTCAATGATCCGGAGAGCTATGCTGGCTGAAGTCAGGGCTTTATGCTTTGGCTCTTGGTAGGGTCAGCCATGCCCAACAGGTCAAAGGGTAGAGGTCAGACTAAAACTACTCTATTCATCCTCCAAGTTTGGAGGTTTACCTCAGGACTAACAACCCTGACAGGTCAAACAAATCTGCTAAGGAAACAGCAATGAAGAATCCTTCTATATCTGTGTGCAACTGTATTCCCGAGTCTCCACACGGGACTTGCATGTCTGACTGTCAGCCATGAGAAGAAGCTTCTGGCGCGATGAAGGAAGCCCTGAACACCGCTAAGATGGCCAAGGAAATTCAGAGATGGAGGACTGCCATTGCTGTCTTGCGTAATAGGCAGAAAAAAAAATGCTGACTGAATCAAAGGACACTGTTATACAGATAATGCTCACAAAATGCTGGAGGAACTCAGCAGGCCAGGCAACATCTATGTAAAAAAGCACAGTGCTGAAGGGTCTCAGCCCAAAATGTCAACAGTACTCTTTTCCATAGATGCTGCCTGGCCTGCAAAGTTCCTCCAGCATTTTGTGTGTGTTGCTTGGATTTCCAGCATCTGTACATTTTCTCTTGTTTATACAGGTAATGCTTTTCATTTTAATATTATACACTTAGTTTTTCCTTTTTTCTAGACCATTTTGTGATTGTAAATATTTTTCCTTTGATACGTTATTGTCCTTCTAGTACTGCAGGAACATTCCAACTATGCAGGCTGGAGCTGCTCATAATGGCTCATCAAAACCTCCTTGACCCAACTAGGAACGGAACAATAAATGCTGGTTAAATGAACATTGAGAGAAAAGCATAGAGATGGATAAAGATTTCCTGAACTTGCTGACATTCATCTCAAGCAGCTGTGTAACAGAGGACTCTGTGTTCTATGGGTTTTGACAGGGATGTAAACCTAGACAAACATCAGCTAATGTTGGAAGATCATCAGCTCGGCAAAAGATGCCCTTTGGTCTGCCTGAAACTCACTGGTTTTCCAGTGACGTAGATGTCTGCAAGCAAATGGTGCCAGCAATCTTGTTCCAAGGTGTAGGAGAATGAGCTGAGGGCCACACTAAATCTTCATACAGCTACTACAAAAGTTCAGTGTGGAAGGGTGAACAACCTCACTGGACACAGCGGGACTGCGTCTTGTCTAAGGGTCTCTCAGACACTTCATGGATGTGTTGTTTAAGGAAGAAACAGAAGAAACATACTGTCAGAGAATGTAATGATTTGTTAGACAATGAATGTAGAGAAAGATGTGTACCAATTGTATTTCCTGTATATATTTATGAAAAAAGTATATTTTAAATTATAAATCAAGATACTCTGTCACTGGGTACAGGCAGGGTGACAAGCAACTCAGAGTATATGCTGGCAGAAGCAGAGGGAAGTGTATACATGAATTCGACAGATCCCTGAAGCTAGCAAAAAATGTAGCAATGCTGATGTAGCAACTGCTGATGGTGCTGAGTTGAAAAGTGGAATTGTCTGGAGGGTGAATCACTGTGACAGACCTACCAAGATAGACTTGCTGATTTTGCAATGTTCTGACAAGGTAGCTACTGTAGATACTGAGGTAAATTGGTTGTAGTATGTTACTGCTTGAAACCTTGATTGTACGTGACAGACTCTGAACTCTTCTGTGGAGGTTGTGCAGTTTTTTATAAACTATGGATAAGAGTGTGCTAGGACGTCATCAGGATTGACACCACTCCCATCTCTTATGCTAACACTGTCTGCATGCTGCATGTGGTGGGCGTGGGGCTCATCGCATTTCGGAATGATTGGTTCCTTAAGACAGGTTGATTTAAAATGTTCACTGCCAACAGATTCTTGATTCAAGATTCAAAGTTTATTTATCACCTGTACATCAACGCATGCAGCGAAACGCATCTTTTGCGTTAACAACCAACACAGCTGAGGCTGGGTCGGGAGCAGGCCACAGAGCACAACAAAACAGACTGCAACAAGCAACTAAACAACAACAGCAAAACAAGACCTTTTCCTCACTCCCATCCATGTACATTCATAGTCCTCTAACCCCAAGATAGGTCTCCAACTTCCAGTGGACTCGGGCTCGCAGATATTGGGCTTCAACTTCCTCAGCTGTCCCGCAGAGATTCGCAGCCTCCGGTTCCCCCCAATGGGCCTCGACTTCCGGGTTTCTGATTTGGGAATTCCAATTTGGATACTGGTTAGCAGCAATGCTGCAAGGCAGCCAATCTTGAAGAACAAATCTCCTTCATGAAGTTAACTATGTTCTGCATTCATCCTGAAATATCTGAACGTTACATCACAGGAACAGACCCTTCAGCCTATAATATCTGGATTGACTGATCATGATGCCAAATAAAACTATCCCATTTGCCTGAATGTGATCCATATCTCTCTATTCCCTTCATATCCATGTGATTGTCTATGTACTTCTTATACACCTTTTTCATATCTACTTCCACCACTGCACCTGCCACTATCAGTGTTTAAAAGAAAGCTCGCTGGCATCTCCCTTCAGTTTTCTCTCTCTCACCTTAAAGCTATGCCCTCGAGAATTTAGCATTACTACCCTGGGAAAGAGTTTCTGATTGTCTATGTCTCTCCTAATTTTACAAACTTCTATCAGATCTTCCCTCTGGAGAAAGCAATCCGAAATGTCTATGTTCTCCTTACCTGCTCCACCAGCCAGCAGACCCCACCCCATCTCCCAGCAAGCTTGTGGAGTGAAGGGGATACAAGCCACTCCATGGAAGTGCTAGCTTGGTCCCAATCATTGAGGTACGGAGAAGGGGTATCAGAGAACAGCGGGGCTGAATCCCTCAGCAACCTGCCTATGCAAATGTGGGTGTTTTCCTTTAATAAAAAAAATAAATAATTAACTGGAAAATCAGAGCCATTCATTTTTAAATTAATGGAGTTTCAAAAATCATCCTAAACAAAACACAACAGCTTACAAGCACTTGCCTAAGTTCTGTGACTGTGATAAAATAACTTTAATTCACGGAAAGCTTTCCAATATTATTTATAGTGTATTCAATTTTGTTAGCTGTGTGTTTTTTTTTCCATTGCCATGATATTTTCATGCCCAGTGCCGGCA
This sequence comes from Mobula birostris, assembly GCF_030028105.1. NCBI lineage: Eukaryota > Metazoa > Chordata > Chondrichthyes > Myliobatiformes > Myliobatidae > Mobula > Mobula birostris. The sequence continues at coordinate 29,668,686 of NC_092383.1, read as the reverse complement.
CTGATGCGTATGATAAACAAACAGCAGGATTATCAACTCCATCAGGTTATTTTCAGCCGTGAGCTCATCTGTAAGTCATTGTCCTGTATATATTGTGATTAATTTGGAGGGAGCGGGGTAATTGCTGCATACAGTTTATACTGCAGGTAGTTAATGGCACCAGGTAACACAGAACATAGACCTAAAAATAGTAGCTTCAGCTCAGTCCTGGGAATACACACACACACCCATCGTAAATGAGGTAAACGAGTTATAACTGTACTCTGGAGAATGTGCCTCCTGGGGGCTATCACAGTTCATGAACAGGACTGCAGAGAATACCACCAAGGATATTTATTGCTAGATGGGGATTAAAAGACATAACTTTTCTGAGTCTGAAAATGTTTGAAGACAGGTAAATGGAGGACAAACTTTGAAGAGCTACTTTTCTTCAACTCTTCAGTTTCTGAGCTAACCTGGGCAATCCTAATCAGTACCTTAGCAACACTCCGACTACGCTAAACTACAATGGACTCTTTTTGCTTGTTCTAGTTGTATTCAAGAGATAGATAGAAGATCTTGCTTGCATAATTTTGTGTAATTTACATTTAATTTGTTTTCTTTGTGAACGTTGATCCTCTGATGCTGCATGCTGCTGCATGTATGTGGTGCATACATGTACTTGTGCTATGACAATAAATTAGACTCGGTTTTTGATTTGAGAAGTATCTTACTAATATTAGTGTTGGAGGCTATAATAACACAGATTTGTCTAAGTTTAGCTTTAACATAATTCTGTACAGAACCATAATGAACTGTAACCCAGCTGTATTTGCTTGCATCATACTCCGGGGTGCTCTCTACCGTTACCTGATGAGGTAAGCGTGGCCTTTGGCCGGGGCAGATGTTGTCATGTGGTGCCCAAACTTCATAGAGTGTTTCAACCCCTAACCACTACACTCTCCAGTTGGCAGGTCATCAGTGGTAGGCAAGTTACTGCCCATCTGCTCCTGACTTCCAGCTCAACTCCTCTCGCCTGCTCCATACCCGGCAAGAGGCTCTTTCTACTTCCTCCCCCATCTTGCGAGCTGTTTGGTTCTTGCTCTTTTCGCCAAAGCCTAGCGCAGACAGCAACCTCCATGCCGACCTTGCTGGGAACTCTCTACAGCCCATCTCCATGGGGAATAGCCATGTCTGTCATCCTTTGTCCCTGAACTCTTGGCTAAGGACTGGTACTTCAGGGCTGAGAAGTAACACCCCATTAGAGTCTCTCATAGTTTGGCCAGTGGTGTAGTGGCATGAGAACTGGTCTTCAAAGTGAGTGGTCCAGGGTTCGAATCCAACCACTCCTTGCATGCTTTCCATCTGTGCTAGGTTCGAGTTGTGAGCGAGCAACTCGGTCTCGTAAAAAACAGAATGCTAAACAAATGGCAAAGCTGCCACCCAATGAGCCACAAGGCACGGAGAGGAATAACAACAAAGCTTCTAATTAGGAGTAAATTCTGAAAATAGCTTTACACGGTAAGTTCTTGGGCCCTACATCATCAGGCACCAGTGTTTGAGTTCTATTCCCTGCATCACCGGGTTAAACATAGAAATGTAAATGCATCAAAACTGCAACTTGATAAAAACAAACTGGGAATAAACAAGGAATCTACCAGTAAACGAGTACCATGTATGAAAACACCCTGCAATTTACCTTCAGTGACTGCCTACAGCAATTAAACTCACTGGTCTTAAAGGGCCAGGTTAATTGTACAGTTGAAGTCAGAAGTTTACATACACCTTATCCAAATACATTTAAACTCCGTTTTTCACAATTCCTGACATTTTATCCTAGAAAACATTCCCTGTCTTAGGTCAGTTCGGATCACTACTTTATTTTAAGAAAGTGAAATCTCAGAATAATAGTAGAGAGAATGATTTATTTCAGTTTTTATTTCTTTCATCACTTTCCCAGTGGGTCAGAAGTTTACATACACTTTGTTAGTATTTGGTAGCATTGCCTCTAAATTGTTTAACTTGGGTCAAAGTTTAGGATAACCTTCCACAAGCTTCTCACAGTAAGTTGCTGGAACTTTGTTCCATTCATCCAGACAGAACTGATGTAACTGAGTCAGGTTTGTAGGCCTCCTTGCTCACACATGCTTCTTCAGTTCTGCCCAAGAATATTCTATCGGATTGAGGTCAGAAAATGATGCCAAAACTGGTTCATCCTTGGGAGCAATTTCCAAACACCTGAAGGTACCACGTTCATCTGTACAAACAATAGTACGCAAGTATAAACACCATGGGACCACGCAGCCGTCATACCGCTCAGGAAGGAGACTCATTCTGTCTCCCAGTGATGAACGTACTTTGGCGTGAAAAGTACAAGTCAATCCCAGAACAACAGCAAAGGACCTTGTGAAGATGCTGGAGGAAGCAGGTGGACAGGTATATATATCCACAGTAAAACGTGTCCTATATCAACGTAACCTGAAAGGCTGCTCAGCAAGGCAGAAACCACTGCTCCAAAACGGCCAGAAAAAAAACAGACTACCGTTTGCAAGTGCACATGGGGACAAAGATTCTACTCCTTGGAGAAATGTCCTCTGGTCTGATGAAACAAAAATTTAACTGTTTGCCCATAATGACCATCGTTATATTCGGAGGAAAAAGGGTGAGGCTTGCAAGCCGAAAAACACCATCCCAACCGTGAAGCATGGGGGTGGCAGCATCATGTTGTGCGGGTGCTTTGCTACAGGAGGGACTGGTGCACTTCACAAAATAGATGGCATCATGAGGAAGGAAAATTATGTGGATATATTGAAGCAACATCTCAAAACATCAGTCAAGAAGTTAAAGTTTGGTCACAAATGGGTCTTCCAAATGGACAATGACCCCAAGCATACTTCCAAAGTTGTGACAAAATTCCTTAAGGACAACAAAGTCAAAGTATTGGTGTGGCCATCACAAAGCCCTGACCTCAATCCGTTAGAAAATTTGTGGACAGAACTGAGAAAGCGTGTGCGAACAAGGAGGCCCACAAACCTGACTCAGTTACACCAGTTCTGTCTGGAGGAATGGAACAAAATTCCAGCAACTTACTGTGAGAAGCTTGTGGAAGGCTATCTAAAACGTTTGACCCAAGTTAAGCAATTTAAAGGCAATGCTACCAAATACTAACAACCTACATGCAAACTTCTGACCCGCTGGGAAAGTGATGAAAGAAATAAAAGCTGAAATCAATCATTCTCTCTAGTATTATTCTGACATTTCACATTCTTAAAATAAAGTAGTGATCCTAACTGACCTAAGACAGGGAATGCTTTCTAGGATTAAATGTCAGGAATTGTGAAAAACTGAGTTTAAATGTATTTGGCTAAGGTGTATGTAAACTTCTGACTTCAGCTGTACTATCATGCCAGAATACATTGTTATCGAAGAAATTATGAGCAGGAGTAGGCCATTGGTCTGTGAATTCTGTACCAACTTTCCATATTTGTTCTGGCTGATCTGACCAGGCCTCACATCCTGTGCCAGTTCCTCATAGCCCTCAATACCCTGATTTTTCAATGATGACTCTACTTCCATTGACAAACTCCCCCAGTGACATAGCCTTCACAATGTTGCATTGAGCTTAAATGCATCTTGAAAACAGAAAATAAAGGAGAGGCCATTCAGTCCGTCAGAGTATGGCTGATCTTCGAAAGGTCTTTCAAGTTAGACACTAGCCAGTTCTTTCCCTTTTCACTTCATCCATGAGGCTGTTGGGGTCATTGACTGCATCCAGTACTCCCAGTGTGGTCTCCCGTATATTGATGAGATCCAAAGAAGGTTGGGAGACTGCTTCGCTAACCACCTATGCTCTGTCTGCCAGAAAAAGCAGGATCTGCCAGTGGCCACCCATTTTAATTCTACTTCCCATTCCCATTCCCACAGGTCAGTCCATGGTCCTCTACTGCCACAATGAGGGAACACTCAGGTAGGAGAAGCAAGACCTTGTATTCCATTTAGATAGCCTCCAACCTGATGGGATGAGCATTGATTTCTCGAACTTCCGGTAGTGCCACCCCCCACTTCACCTTTCCCCATTCCCATTTCCCTCTCTCTTCTTACCGCTTTACTTGCCCATCACCTCCCTCCGGTGCTCCTGTCTCTTCCCTTTCTAACATGACCTTCCGTCCTCTCCTATCAGATGCCCCCTTTTCCAGTCCTTTATCTCTTTCACCAATCAACTTCCCAGTTCTTTACTTCACCCCTCCCACTCTTCTGGTTTCACCTATCATCTACTACCTTGTATTTCTTCCTCCCTTTCCCCCGCCTTCTTACTTTGACTTCACATCTTTTATTCTCCAGTCCTGATGAAGGGTCTCAGCCCAAAACATCAACTGTTTACTCTTCTCCACAGATGCTGCCCGGCCTGCTGAGTTCCTGCAGTGTGTGTGTGTGTGTGTGTGTTGCTTGGATTTCCAGCATCTCCAGATTTTCTCTTGAGTTTTCAGGAGCAGCACTTGTTGGTGACATGTTGCTGTTCTTGCAGATCATTGGACACAGTATTTGAGGATTTCACAGGTGCTTCATGCACCAGTTGATTGCTAATCTTAAATCTAGACTGTGTAGGCACTCCTGCTTTGTATACGCTGAGAAATAGAAGTTAAGATGCTGACTGAAGATGTAATACAAGTCAAGTCAAGTCACTTTTTATTGTCATTTCAACCATAACTGCTGGTCCTCAACCTGTGCTAGTGTGAAGAAAGATTTCGTTGAGAGGTGGCTCCCAAGAAATAGGAGATGGTCCATGTTTTTCAAGGACTGATTGTGAACCATTATTGCAAAAGAGTGGTGTTGTACAGTGGACGATTTTGGCAGAGGACCTTCATTATACAGACAATAATGTCTATTTATGCTTCATCTATTTAGGAGTCAACAGATAAAATCACAGCCTGCGTGCTGCAGAGTAGCTGGCATAAGATAGAGATAAAAATCTGAAGGCAGTCACATGAAGATTCTCCAAATTGACTGATTAACAGGCTCAAAGACTTTCTCGTCTTTAATAAAGTAATGCCCCATGCCCCTCATTGAATGTTATGTCCATTGTTCCACCAGATGGATAAAATCCACACTGGAAGGAGGACTCTGCCAGTGACTTACTTCATGGAAGACAGCAGGGAGTTTCCTCTGTGGTCGTCACAGCTGGATTTGTTTCCTTTCCCAAAGGTGGCCCTGAAAACAGTGCCTCTGAAGTCCCCTGGCATGTCCTTCTGTACCTCGACATGGGAAGTGAGATTGTGGTTTGTGACAGGAGTCCTTTCATGCCAAGTTGTAGGGCGAACTCCTGTCACAAACCACAATCTCACGCTCCTGCCAGAGACATTCCAAAGACTGCTGACTGCCTCTGTTCTTGATGTTCACAGCCATTCTTGGCTCTAACAGGGTGGATTCTTGCAGGCCTGGCCATGAAGAATAGTTATCATAGTTATCAGCAGGTTACTGGACTTTCTGTAACCTCTCCATCCACCACTTGCTCTTTAGGTCATGTGTTTTCTATCAAACACCACAGTGTAGCAGCAAGATGATCACTTTGCAACAAAATTGACTCTTTTTGTCATTGTATTCTTTCTTGTATAATTTATATTTAATTTTGGATCTTCTTGTGAAAACTGCTTATACAATATGATGTGCCTTTGATGCTGTTGCAAGTAAGTTTTTCATTGCACGTATATAAAACAATACAGCACAGTACACAACCTTCAGCCCACAATGTTGCGCCAACTCCTTAACCTAATCCAAGATCAATCTAATCATTCCCTCACACATAGCCCTCCATTTTTTTCATGTACTTGTACATACGACAATAAACTTGCCTCTGACTTCGACTTCGGTTTTCAGCTGCCTGTAGATCTGCTTATTTCTTCTGGCATGTTGGAATTCCTCCTTCTGAGAACACCTCACATTTGCAGTATCTCCTGATCATTCTCATCCAATCATTCCTGACGTTTGTTGATGGAGAAGCCAAGAGTCTCCTTACTGGTGCTACATAATACTGCTGTGTACCCAGGCAGTCAGGAGCTATGGGCATTCTGTTGGTCTTGGCGATTGATAGACATCAAGCTGTTTGTGATGCTTTTTTCCAAATGAGCTTTCACTGTGGAGTACTTGAGAACCCTAACATCGATATTCCTGTGGTAATGTTTCTGATGCTGCTGTTGTTTTGAGTCCAGTCTTGTCGCTTCTTCTTCGAATAATGATGTCATAAAATAGCTCATCCCTCTAACGAAATAGGATGCTGGTTTCAACAAGGCTACGCTCCAAGCATTTCAATCCTGATCTCAGATGTTTTCTGTCTATCGTCCGCACATTCTCCCAGTGGTTTTCCCCTGAGGGTTACTGTTTCACCTCATATCTGAAAAATGTGCTGGCTGATAGGCAAATTGTAAATTGCCTCAAATGTAGGTGGCTTTTGAGAGAATTTTTGCTGATAAGCATGTATGAGAGAATGGACAGGAATGGAATACTCCTGAGAGCCTGTATAGATCCAATGGACCAAATGACCTACTATGTCATTATCAAATGAAAAATGGAAAACAATGTTTACCCCTTTTTTATTCTTTGAATTTCCCACCTTCTGTGTTTCACTCAGGGCAAGATGTCAATGACTAATCATGCAAAATCCCAAGATTTGGCAGTGGAGAAATCTCCAAGTCTATCACTTTTACAGTTTTCTACTGTGGTTCTTACAATCCAGTTCGGAATTGAAGTTGATTTATTATTGTCACACATACCGAGATACAGTGAAAAGCTTTCCTGGCACACTATTCATACAGGTTAGATCGTTACACAGTGCAATGAGGTTAGAGCAATAACATTGCAGAATAAAATGTAACAGCTACAGAGAAAGTCCAGCTCGGGTAAATAATAAGGTGCAAGACCATAAGGAGATAGTGTCATGGTCCGGTCCGTGAGGTCCGTATTCCGGTTCACGGTCCGGTCCATCGACCCTTGCTCCAAGTTTTCCTGTCTACCCTGTTTCTGTTCTTGTTGAGCTCTAATTGAGGCAGCTGATGCTCGTTGGGGTTGGCTGCATAAATATCTTCAGAGACCAGGGCGTGGCTGCTGGACTGTTCTTGTCCTTACTCCTTGTATCCCTTCCTCCGCCTTCTGTTTCCTGGCCCTGCCTTGTCTTGCCGGAACCTCTCGCCTCACCTGAAGTTTTCGTCTTGCCTTGCATTGCCTGAAGCCTTGCCTTGTCTTGCTGGTAACTCTCACCTCGTCTTGTCCTGGAGCCACCCTGCACCTAGCTCCCTTCCTGTCCCTTGCCTCCGCCCAGGTAAGTCAGGCCGTCTTGCCATTACCTGCAGTTGGTTCTGTCCCTTCCCGTCTCTTGCCTCTGTCGGGTGGTGATCCGTGCCCTGCCCAGGAGTACCGCGCCCTGCTCAGGAGGAGCTTCAAGTCTCCTGCCTCCTGCCAAGCCTCGCCCCAAGTCTCAAGTCTCCAGCCTCCTGCCAAGCCTCGCCCCAAGTCTCAAGTCTCCAGCCTCTAGCCTGAAGACTCCAGCCTCCTGCCTAGCCTCAAGCCTGAAGACTCCAGCCTCGTCCTTGCCTAGTTCTGGGGTCTGAGCCAGAGACAAGTCCCAGGTACTGGGTCCTTGTCCAGTCTCTGGCTCAGAGTCCAAGCCCAGGCTCCTAGCTCTCTTGTCCAGTCCTGTTCCGGGTTCCCAGTTTTCGTGTCCATGTCCTTGCCCTCACCCTGTATCCTAGTCCTGTCCCTAGTACTTCAATGTCTGTGTCTTGCACTTGGGTCCGGTCCCAGCCACCGCCTTATGACAGATAGATTGTGTGATCAAGAGATCAAGAGGGCAGCACAGTAGTGTAGTGGTTAGCACAATGCTTTATAGTACAGGTGACCCTGGTTCAGTTCCTGCCACCGCCTGTAAGGAGTTTGTATGTTTTCCCTGTGACCGCGTGGGTTTCCTCCACATGCTTCGGTTTCCTCCTACAGTCCATAGACCTATGGTTGGTAGGTTAATGGGTCTTTGTAAATTGTCCTGTGGTTAAGCTAGGATTAAATCAGGGGACTGCTGGGCGGTGTGGCTCAAAGTGCTGGAAGGGCCTATTCTGCATCTCAATGTAGCCTGGGGAAAAGAACACACTCAGGACAACAAATACTTTTTCGGGTTTTAATTCCTTTATCTGTTTTAGATGTTTAAGTGCTAGAAGAGGGTCACATAACAAAGCGAATGAATTTACAACCAGTTCTTTCTGTTACAATCTCAGTTTAACTTTCCATCCACACCCTTGTGTATGAACGAAATTGCGTATGCAGTATAAAAATACCAGAACTAATACAGTACAAATACGGTAGTGGCAATCCTGAAGGAACATAATACAAACAACATTAGAATCCCACCCACTCTGCATCTTATACATAACAGCGAAAACTGTAAGTGAGTCCATCTCACCTAAGATGTACGCACGTGGTGAACTTCCGAACAGAGACTAAACATTCACGCTACGCGGTTACATGCACAATCAGTCCTGATACAATAAAGTTAGACAAAAGGTACACTTTGGCACAACTTTTACAAGGTATTGCCTGGTAGTTAAATTACAGGAAGCCTGACCTACTTGGATGGTGAGGAACTTTACATAAGCCACGCGATCCAGTGTCGACGCCTTTACTCGTGAAAATCTAAAGCATCCACATGTAAAACATGTCAAATTATCGATATTCTCAATCCGCCAACAAACATAAACGAATTCACATGGATATTGTCAATTAATGCTCACCTTTCCTCACCATGTCCAGTCTATGGGAGGAACTCAATTCCAACGCCCCACCAGCGTCTTCAGCAGAAACAAAATGGTCTCCCCACTATCCCACGCGTGCGTAATGACCGTCTCCCTTAAAGGCACAGACAATTATTCTAGCATTACCCGGATGGATGCCTAAGTACACTGTTAACAATACTGAGTAAGATCCAACAGTCACCTGGTTACATCAATAAAATTTTAAAAAATTATTGTACTGGAGAACTGGAGATCTTGTAACAGTGGTAGAAGCTGTCCTTGAGCTTGTACAAAAGCCTTCAGGCTTTCATATCTTCTGCCCGGTGGAAGAGAGGAGAAGAGAGAATGTGCAGGGTGGGTGGGGCCTTTGATTATGCTGGTTGCTTTATTGATGCAGCAAGAAGTACAACAGAATCCACAGAGGGAACTTCATATGGATTAACTGAGTTTGTCCTTGCATGGATGGTTTTAACAAGTAATAGTCGTTGCACATGAGGTACCAGATGAACATGAAAGCTCAGCTTGTGCCAGTGGCAAGATGGTCAAAGAGGACTGGAAGACAAGCTCTGCTGCATGGAGATTAGCACATTTCACAGAAGTGAAGGGAAACATGGGGAGGGGAGCATCCAGGAATATCCGTTATCAGGGGGCAACCCCCTGTAATGAATTGTTTGAGGTGAGTATTATGCTTCTGAGGCCTCATACTACTGTGGTATGCATGATAATCAAGGGGCAAGTGTGAACCAATCACACAGCTCTGATGTGAGTCAACCAAAAAGGTTGCTAGCAGTAAAACCGATGACGCTGTTTCCATTATCCTGAACGCTGAAAACTGAGGCTGCCTGACGCTGACAAAAGAGACTGAAGATGCTGAAATCTGGAGCAACAAACAATCTGTGGAAGGAGCCCAGTGCGCCAGTCAGCATCTGTCTGAGGAAAGGAATTGTCAGTTGAGACCCTGCAGCAGGACTGAAACAGCTCGAAGCTAAACGTTAACAGTTCCTTTCTCCCCCAAACTGCTGCTTGAACTGCCGAGTTCCTCCTGCAGATTACTGTTGATGACAGATTTTGTATGCCAAACACTTTGATGTCAAAACCGATGCCTCACTGTCAATCTATGTTCAATGTTCTTGTGGATTTGCTGTGACTGTTCAGCAAAGTTTGAGGGTTACGCCCAAAGAGTTCAGTTTATGTTGGCAATGGAGAAATAGTACATCGTGCAACCTGTGGTGTCATCGGGTGCCTGACTAATCCTAGGAAACCCTCAGACACACTGAGGTGAGTTGCACATGGATCTATTCTAATCGACACCGTTTCACCCAGAAATGATCGCTGGCATAATCAAACCACTTTCATGGGAAAAAGGTACTAATGAAAGCGTCCAATTTCTGGACATCTAAATACATCAGAGCATTTTATTTTCCATGACTCAGGCTCATGGATTTATAGAGGTTTCCATCATGAAAGAAAGGCATTCAGGTCCTGTCACCTACAGTATATTGGCTCTCTAAATGAGCTACATACTTAGTCAAGTGCCTGTATAGAACTCTGCAGCAGAGAACGAATCCATTATCCCCACTTTATTACGTTTTGCGCGCTCAGCTTTATTTTTTTCATTGCCATGATTTATTGGTTAGCCTGTAATTACTTAAATATTGCTTGCTGCAAGTTTTACTTCTGTTTTTCCTAGAATGCATTTAGGCTTCACTGAAAACTGCTTATGGTTCAGTAGAATTTATGCTCCTTGCTGCTCTGCACATGTTTACCCACTTACGGTGGTGGTATTTATTTCAGGATGGCAGTATCTCCTATTTCACAGCTTAATCATAAAATGAATGGATCATATTTCACATAAGGAGGCTATTCATCCTTTTCTGTTTATATTGGCTCTTTGAAATAGTTATCAATGATGTAAAATATCTGCCATCTTCAATGGGATCCTAACCACTAAAGGCAACCTTTCCTCCCTCCACTTCTCTGCTTACTGCAGGGATTGTGCTCTCCATAACTCTCCTGTCCATGCATCCCTCCCCACTGTCATTTATCTCTGCAAGCGGGACAAGTGTTACACCTGCCCCTTTACCTCCTCCACTATTCCAGCCCCCAAGTAGTCTTGCCAGGTGAGACAACACTTCACCTGCAAGTCTGTCGGGGTCATCCATTGTGTCCAAAGCTCCTGGTGCAGCCTCCGTTACGGTACATTTGTGAGATCTGATGTAGATCGGGGGACCGCTTTGTCAAGCCCCTTTGCTCAGTCCGCCATGACAGGGAGAATTTCCCACTGCCCACCCATTTTAATTCTTCTTCCCATTCTCATTCTGATATGTTGATCCATGGCCTCCTCTACTACCACAATGGGGCCACACTCAGGCTGGAGGAGCAACATCTGATATTCCGTCTGGGTAGCCTTCAACCTGATGGCACGAACATTGATTCCTCTAGCTTCTGGTAATTTTTCCCACTCCCCCTTCTCTCCTTTTCAATTCAACACTCTGGCTCCTCTCTTACCCATTCTCTTCTCCTCATGTGCCCATCACCTCACTCTGGTGCCCCTCCTCCTTCGATTTCTCCAGTGCTCCACTCTTCTCTCCTATCAGATTCCTTCTTCTTCAGCCCTTTATCATTTCCACCTATCACCTCCCAGCTTCTCACTTCATCCCCCACTCCCCTATCCACCCACCTTCCCCTTCATCTGGTCTCACCTACCATCTGCCAGCTTGTACTCCTCCACCCCCCCCCGCAGCCCCCACTTCTTAATCTGGCTTTTTCTCCCTTCCTTTCCAGTCCTGATGAAGGGTCTCTGCACGAAACATTGACTGATCATTTCCCTCCATTGATGTTGCCTGACTTGCTGAGTTCCTCCAGCATTATGTGTGTTGCTATCAATAAAGTCTCACTTCCCAGCCCTTACTCTGCAGTCCTGCAATGGCTCCCCTCTTCATATATAAATAAATTTCCCTTTGAACAGTACAAGAGAATCATCTTCCATCACCACTTCAGACAGTGGAACCCAAATCAAAGCAGCTTGTTGCAGCAAAGTATTTTCCTTTTTGTTTGCCCATTATATAAAACTCCTGCCCTTTTGTCACTGATCCTTCTGTCAGTGTTTTGCCTCATCTATTCCATCAAAATTTCTCACAACTTACATAGAACATAGAATAGTACAGCACAGTACAGGCCCTTCAGCCCACAATGTTGTGCCAACCCTCAAACCGTGCCTCCCATATAAGCCCCCACCTTAAATTCCTCCATATACCTGTCTAGTAGTCTCTTAAACTTCACTAGTGTATCTGCCTCCACCACTGACTCAGGCAATGTATTCTACGCACCAACCACTCTGAGTAAAAAACCTTCCTCTAATATCCCCCTTGAACTTCCCACCCTTTACCTTAAAGCCATGTCCTCTTGTATTGAGCAGTGGTGCCCTGGGGAAGAGGCGCTGGCTATCCACTCTATCTATTCCTCTTATTATCTTGTACACCTGTATCACGTCTCCTCTCATCCTCCTTCTCTCCAAAGAGTAAAGCCCTAGCTCCATTAATCTCTGATCATAATGCATACTCTCTAAACCAGGCAGCATCCTGGTAAATCTCCTCTGTACCCTTTCCAATGCTTCCACATCCTTCCTCTAGTAAAGCGACCAGAACTGGACACAGTACTCCAAGTGTGGCCGAACCAGAGTTTTATAGAGCTGCATCATTACATCGCGACTCTTAAACTCTATCCCTCGACTTATGAAAGCTATCACCCCATAAGCTTTCTTAACTACCCTATCCACCTGTGAGGCAACTGTCAGGGATCTGTGGATCCCTCTGCTCCTCCACACTACCAAGTATCCTGTCATTTACTTTGTACTCTACCTCAGAGTTTGTCCTTCCAACTTTAAAAGGAGAATGCAATAAGAGAGAATGATCATCAGTATCCGAGAGAGAACGGAAAGAAGTTGCTTCGATAATGTCAAAAGATTTCAGTGGCTGACAACAATACGTTGGCATTCAATAATCACAATCAGCAGTTTGTAACTGTCTGGATTAAAGTCTGAAATTCCTTCGTACTCAGTCATATTTAATGTAGCTTTTTCTAACTTATTCACTAATTAATGCAGTTATTTCTAGAACAAACACCTCACATTATCTACTGTGAAATTTATTAATTTCTAAGCTTATTACATTTTAAAATCTAACCTTATTTTCTATATCTTGGGTAACTGAAATCAAGTCAGAACCTTGGCTCAGTGTTAGATTCTCACCTCCGAGGCAAAGGATCGGTGGTATGAGTTTCAAGTTGGAGTTTTGAGAGCATTCAAGATGGTAATGTACTGAGCAGAGCGTTGTACAGTCAGAGTGCACTTCATGTAGATGAGATACTAAAGCAAGACCTGACCTAAGTTTTCAGGACATAACAAATCCCATGGCATTACTTCAGAGGTCTGTGTGCTGCGTCTTTTACTTATCAGACCTCTACAGAAGCAAGTGCTGTTGTCTGAGACGTGCTGTCTGAACTTGTCAACCATTATCAAAGAGATTATTTGAACAGTATCATATGGTTGCTCTAGGAACTTGCTGTGCACTGGTTTCATTGCCTACATAACACGAGTGAAACACTGCAAACCTGTTCAGTTGACACAGATGGTGAAATGTGCTTTATTGTCCTTATGGCTCTGATTTGTCTCTCTGTATTTAGAGGATAATTATAATAACAATCTGTATACTTGGATCTAGATTTCTATGCAATTGAACATAAAAGTACCAAAGTGAAATTTCAAAGAAGACAATCAGCCAGGTCGTATTTGATCCATCCTTCTGCCCGTGTTTGCTCAACCACCCTCCACGCATTTGCTTTGGCTGCTCTAACTCCTTGTGGCCCCATGAGTCCAGTCTCCCCGAGACCTGGCTGCTGCAGACATATGTCTGGCAGAGGCAACCATTCATACCAACTAGGCCTCATCTGGTAGACCTGGAGACCCTACACCAGACCATACTGCAAATGTATCGTCAATTCATTTCTGTAAAAGGTCTGAGCAATTCTTAAACTTCTAATGACACAAAGCATTTAGAATTGTTCGAAGATATTAAAATTTTAAAAAGAGATCCAATCTAAAACAGTGCAACACACATAAAAGTTGCTTGAATTTCCAGCATCTGCAGAATTCCTGTTGTTTGCAATCTAAAACAGTCTTAAGTATTAGAATTTTTTTGATTTAAAAAAGATTAAGTAAATAAAACTTACCTGTGTACTTTTTATCTTTGCAATAAAGGAGGGGCGGGGGAGGAGAAGATAGCGGCGCAACGCAGTGCGCGCGGCTGCTCCGAATTGATATCGTATTTGTTAAGTAGGGGCTGTGCACCATCCTGATTTGATGGAGATGGATGTGAGAAGTACGGAGGAACATCTGGAGAAACTTCTGAAATGCCTGCTTCGCTGCCACTGCTACTGTGTGATCGAGAATCTCTGGAGGGGAAGGCCCCAAATCCTCAGCTTTGCCTATTCCCTGTTGCCAGGGCCGGCGTCGAAGTGTTCGGCAGAGATGGTGCTCGGTGCTCGGTGTCGGAGGGGTGGTCAGGGGCTCGAAGTTTTCGTACGGACTCAGAGTCGGACTGTGATCGGGGTGCTTCCAGGATGTTGCATCGGCAAGTTTGCGGCGCTGGAAGCTCATGGCAGGGAGAGTTTCTCCCTTCAACCATCTGCGTGAGATGAAGGGACTTTCGAGAGACGTTGAGACTTTTTTTTACTGTGCCCATGGTCTGTTCTTCATCAAATTACGGTACTGCTTTGCTCTGTTGTAACTATATGTTATAATTATGTGGTTTTTGTCATTTTTTTTAGTCTAGGTTTGTCTTGTGTTTCTGTGATATCATTCTGGAGGAACAAATTGTATCCTTTCTTAATGCATGCATTACTAAATGACAATAAAAGAGGACTGTGTGTCCTCATAATCTAATCTAATCTAAAGGTCAATTAATTAGTAATTTATTTTTTATTATTTATTGAAATACAGTGCAGAGTAAACCTTTCTGGGCCTTCAAGCAGCACTGCCTGGCAATCCCCCAATTTAACCCTCGCCTAAACAATGACAAATTAGCCTATCAACTGGTACGTCATTGGACTGTGAGAGGAAGCTAGAGCACCTGGAGAAAACCCACACAGTCATGGGGCGAACGTACAAACTCCTTACAGGCATTGACCCTAGTTGCCTGTGCTGTAAAGTGTTGTGTTAACCACTACGCTACCGTTCTGTCCATTCAAATGAATGTTGTCACAATGCCTAGCCCTGCTAAAGCTTAGGGTTAGACACCCACTGCATCCTGTTCCTTATCATGTACACTGGCTTGGACTCAGTACATCAACATCTGACGTGCAGTTTGTTCAATGCGTCCGCATTCTAATGCACAGACAGTGCAATTAACCAGCACCTCGCTATGAACAAGCCAGATAAAATAAGTGCATAAATTAGGCTTGTATTCTCTGGAACATGGAAAGGCAATGTGAATGCACCAATTTACCTCTGAAGCTTCCATCAGATCAGATTTGACTAGATTTAATTGAAAGAAAAAATGCAACTGCTTCTATACTTTGAATAGTTGCAGTAATGCCATTTCTCTACAACTACACTAAACCTGGATTAGAAAGTCATCAACTTCATGCAGGAAGCATTTACATATATTACGTGACTTGAGTTTTGAAGAACTCAGAGAAATTTGCATTGTTCTTCTCTAAACAGTGAATGTTAAACAGAATTACAATGAGAGACATTTGGAATATTGGAAAAGGGGTTCAGTTTCCCAATTCTTGGTCCACCATTCAGTGCTATAATGTCTGATCTGTACTTTAACATCATCACCTGTATTGGTTTTAAGTCTTTTTATACTCTTAGCAAGCATAAATCTACTGATCTGAAATTTAAAATGATTAATTCTGCAAAAAATGTTTTTGAGTGAGGAAGATCCAACTTTCCCAGAAGGAAATCTTTCAGAACTTCTCTCAGATTTCAAGATATTTTTTGTTCTTGATGCTTCCACCTAATGAAAAAAGCTCCTCTCTGTCCACCCTTTTTAATAAAAGATGCATTCATATTGCCTTTCCATGTTCCAGAGAATACAAGCCTAATTTATGCACTATCCATTTATAATCTAGTTCTTTGTGACAACGTAATATTATTTTGAATCAAGGCCACATTCTGACTAGAAAAGTTACTTTCTCGGTAGTATTGTGCAAGAATATGTTCAATTCTCCACATGTAATCTAAACTGTAGTTGTAGTTCTTGACCTATAAAGACAAACGCTCTATAAGCCATTTTGAGTTGTCATTGGATGGTATGCATCTCACTCTATACTGTAATGATCTGTGTAAATGCCTTCTGAATCTCTTGAAGAGTGATAATTCTGATTTTTTACCACTTAACTAGCATTCAGATCCATCATATTTTGATCTATTTTGCTGCACTGAGGGTTATCTGCCAAAGTTGCATCCACTCACTTAAAATAACGCCTTTTTGTTACCTTATGCTCCAATCTACATCTGTTATATTGTTAACGATCTCTTTATCATTGCCAAACTTGGATATACTGCTCTCTTCTCTTTTCCATCATCTAAAGCTCCAACACAGTTAGCATGGTCACATTCTTTCAATTTCAGTATCTACCAAATATTTCTGATATTTTCCTTCTACTGTCTCATACAGTTTAATAATTTTCCCCTAGTTCCATCAATTTCCAATTTCAGTGGCATGTTATATGGAAAATTATTGAATAATTTCCAATGTCCACATTCTATACATTCCAATTTTAAACCTTACTCTATCCATTACTTTAGTTACTGGCTCAAGGAAATTCAACAAGGCATATAAAAGTCACTTTTCCTTCGTAAATCAATTCAAATTCCTCTGAGCACTCAAGAAATCTGTCCTTAATTGTACATTTCACTGGCTTTCCTACAACAGATGCTAGATTAATGGGCCCATAATTTCTCAGTTTCTCTCCCTTAAGTTTTCCAATCTAAAGGGACAAATCCAAATTTGGAGCACATTAAAAAGTAATGACTTAAATATTTGCAATTTCCTCAGTGCTATCTTGAGGCCAAAAGATCCTGAAGATATATCAGACCTTGTTACTATTAATTTTTCTAATGCTATTTTGTTCACCTTAATAATAATGAATTTTAGCTCTTGATTCTTCACTAATTTCTTATGAAATTGAGATTTTATCATGTTTTACTATAAAGACAGAAAACAGTAATAACTCATTAAGACTGTATTTTCTCTTAATATTACCTACAATTGTTAGTTTTTAAGGAGGTTCAAAATATCTATGGCTACCCTTAAAATGTAAAAAATTACTTTTGTTACTCTTGTTATCTTTCTTGTTTCTTTTCATGTTCTCTTCCTGTGCTTATCTTCCTTTACTATTTTTATTTCCTTTGATACTTCTTACATCCTTATTCTTTATATCCTTCCATTCCCCTAGAATCACTCCCACCATTTCTGGTTTTTTTTTGTTGTTTCCTTTCATTTTATTTCCTTTCTTACCTTGTTTGTCATCGGTGTTTTATTATCTGCTAAGTTTAAGCTCTTTCCACTTCAGGATATAAATCAGCCTCGGGTTAACACAGATTTTTCTTGGAACCCTTCTCCTGTCACCTATAGTTATAACCAATAATATTTTGACTAGTTTACTGACATTATTCTATGCTTCATCCCATTAAATTTTATCACATAACCAAATAATTTTATTAACATTCTTAATTTCAAAACCAAACATCGAACTTTATCATGGTATGATAATTCTGAAGTAACTGTTACCCTAACCCCTTTGTTGCAATACTGGTAGAATAGAAATCTGGGGAAACTTTGCTACAGTTGAATAAGTCTTTAAAGAGATCACACCTGGATTGCCAAATACATTTTTACTCTCCGTATTTAATGAAAGTTTTACTTGCACTATAGGCAGTCTAGGGAAGTTTTATGCCATAGATTCCTGGAGTGAAGAGATTATTTTAAGAGAAAAGACTGAGTAGATTGGGCTTACATTCTTGGAATTGAGAAGAATGAGAGGAAATCATGTAGGTAATGGGCAACTTGAGAGGATTGAGGGATAAACTCATCCTAGGCAGTACTGACTCAGCATAAATACAGACTGTTTATAAGGAGCTGAGGCAGAATTTCTTCTGTCAGAAGGTTACGAATCTTTCTAATTATCCTACAGAGCTGTGGTTGCTAAATCATTAAGTATATTGAAGACTGATCTAAATATGATCTTTATATACAAATCACTTCATTGCTCTGCATGTGTTTAGCATCCATTCCCACAACCCTCTGAGAAGCTTACTTTGTCAGGGACCTAGATTTGGAATTGTGAAGTTCCTTCCTTTAACCTCTATCTCTTTCTACCTTTAGGATATCATCAGAATCCTACCTCATTTGATCACTTAATCTCCCTTTAATTAATTTATCTTATGCGTGCTTTGGAATGTTTTATTAAATTTAAACTACTATCGAAACGTAACTTGATGGTCAGAAAATTAGGTCATGTTTCCAAGAATGCATTGATGAATTTTAATTTTTGTTCCCATGTTTTTTAGAAACCTATCCTAAATTACACTGGACAACAAAGATTTTGCTTCCTGAATACCTTTAGGTGTATCTTATGAATTTTAGCTACTGATCATGAAAATCATCAGGACTATAAGGATGGAATTTGCTATCTCCAGGCACAAAAATTTTTATGAAGGATTTTGATATTTGAGAGAGATGCTTCCCAGAATAACTGATTCCAAGATTAAGGAAAGCATTTTTGTTGGTCCACAAATCAAACAGGCCAATTTCAAATGACAGGCAATTTGAAGAATTTCTAGTGGGACCGGAGAAAATCACATGGAAGGCATTCAGGGAAGTTGTTGAAATTTTTCTTGGCATCTACAGAGCACCAAACTACATGCAGCTGTTTGAAAGCATGTTTCAAGCATATAAAACCATGAAATGCAACATGTCATTAAAGATTTATTTTCTGCATTCCCATTTAGACTTCTTCCCTGCAAATCTTGGTGCTGTTAGTGACGAGCATGGTGAAAGGTTTCACCAGGACATTGTGGTCATGGAGAAAAGATACCAGGGCAACTGGAATCCATCAATTCTGGTGAATTATTGTTGGACACTTAAGCGAGAAGCCTCAAACATTGATATAAATGAAAATCATTAACAAAATATTTTTAACTTAGTTGAACTATTGCAAAGCATCAGCACCATTATGCAATTAAACACATATTCAATAAAAGTTAATTTGTTATTTCTCCAAATTCCTACGTGATACAAGTAGTCTGAAATTATATTTGTGTTCACCTTCAAGCAGTCTATTATAAACAAATAAAAAATTCTGAGGAAGCAACACTTTTGGAAAAATTTGTTGTCCAGTGTTATCACAATTAAAATTATATGGCTATGGAATTGATAGTGTTGTCAAAGTCAATGTGCACATTTCAATCATCTTAGAGAACATATGAAAATAGAAACTATGCAATAATTCTGTTATACAAAAGCAGTTAGAAATTAACTCCAACATACAACCAGATATTAATTTTATCTAGATTTGCTGCCAACTCAACACATAAAACACTGCAGGTTGGGCAGGAACTGTTGTTAATCATGGTTTTTCTCATAAATGCTGTATGAGCTGCTCTCACGAAATATTCTGGGAAAAAAAAGGGCCATTTACCTACCAGAGAACCTGGCCAAGAAAAATATGCAACACAAAACTGCTGACAAACTTGCTTGCATACAGTTACTGACTGGCAGCCAGACGTATGTGCCTGGAAAACACATTGATTAGCATCTGGCTGCCTTAAAGCAATCACTTCTCTGAGTATACAATTGCAAGAAAGGGTTGGGAATGCTTGAATAGAAACGGGTTTACCTAGTTCTGCAAGACCATGAAACAGAGAGAGAGAGAGAGAAAAAAAGACTTAAGGTTCACTTTAGTCTCTACCCACAGCCTGTAGACATATGAAAGGACATATTGTGCATTTATGAAAACATGGCTTTCCCCCCGTCCCCCAGGTGCAGCTGTGCATCACTTTTTTGAGTGAATATTCTGATTAAATGTATAAAGTTACAATGAAATTAAAGTATTTAGAATGCTTCTAATCATGCTTAGATGTGTGTAAACATATTGAACAAAAGATGTGTGGTACAGTCTTCGTTTAACACCCTCTAGAATTTTCAGAATCTCCCTGAATTATAATTTCTTGTAAATTGTTTTGAGCACATCAGGTTAAGATTTCATTTCAGTATTTTCATTTGCTTTGAACACCCTTGTTGGTTAATTATATAAAATACAGAGATATGTGCAAAGACTCTTTAGCAAATGGTCAATAAACATTTAACTGGGCAATGAATATATTTCTAATTAGTGTGGTTTGTTATACATGGGAGTGTCAGATGATCAATGATGAGATTGTGGTGTCCCAGTGATGTGAGGGAGGACATTATTTGATGAAACCTCAAGGGGTATGTCCAGCCAGTGGTGGCAATGATCCCTCAACAAGGGGCAGTTTGCTGCAGTTGTCACAGTCTGCTCTGTGTCTGCTGTTGCATCTAGTTTGACCCTTCAGCCAGCTAACAATGCACCTAATTTATTAGAAAAAACCTCCATCTTTCCTTTATTACATGGGAATCCATGAGATTATGCCCTTACATTGTCAGGTGGTGCACAAGTTACCAACTATGAAAAAAGGAGATACAAGAGATCCAGATGCTGGAATTTGGAGCGAAAGAAAAACCAAACTGCTGAAAAAAAATCAGCAGGTCAGGCAGCATCAATGGAGCAAGTTAGAGAGTTGGCACTTCAGGTCAAGAGACTTCTGGCTATTAGAACTGAATGTCAGATAAAAAAAGAAAAACAAATAAAATTAACTATCAAATAAAATAGAAAATATTGGAAGAACTCAATATGTCAGACAGCATCTACATAAAGAGAATTAAAGTTAACTTTTTACAGTAGAGACCTTCTGTCAGAACTCACTTTGAAATACTTTACACCAGCTCAGAAGCCGAATTACCCTTGAGGCGTAAGTAATTGATTTGATGAGACAGATCTAAGGAGGGGTCAGTGTCATTTCTGAACTAAGTGGAGAGTTCGAACAACTCATTCTTTATTTCTGTACGAAGTTTCAGAGAACTTCTTTTGACAGAAGGACTTACCAACAGATCACAAAGAACATTCCAGTTCCTTCAATTTAACGCTACTTTTCCAAAGTTGTTTTCTACAGAGCATACAAATCTCTCTCAGCAAACAGATGAAGCAGTGCTCAACTCTCTTAGAGCCAAAAATGTACTCCCTGTGGCCACGATCTATTTCCCTCAAGAAGGCCAATCTTTCTACAAGGGGTGATTGATAAGTTTGTGGCCTAAGGTAGGAGTAATCAATTTTAGAAAACCTAGCACATTTATTTTTCAATATAGTCCCCTCCTGCATGTACACACTTAGTCCAGCAGTCGTGAAGCATACAGATCCCTTCTTTGTAGAAGTGGTCCACAGCAGGGGTGATTGATAAGTTTGTGGCCTAAGGTAGAAGGAGATGAGTTATTATCTTCAAGCTTTCTGCATTATCACTCAAAGAGTTGAATTGCACGTGCATGTAACGAGAGCGTCTTGGACCTGCAGGTGCTCCACAGCAGGGGTGATTGATAAGTTCGTGGCCTAAGGTAGAAGGAGATGAGGTATACAGCCCTTGCTACATGCATTTGCAGTTCAACCCTTTGGGTGAAAATGCAGAAAGTTTGAAATTAATAACTCATCTCCTTTTACCTTAGGCCACAAACTTATGAATCACCCCTGCTGTGGACCACTTCTGGGGGTCCAAGACACTGACTTCTACAAAGAAGGGATCCGTATGCTTCACGACCACTGGGCTAAGTGTGTAAATGTAGGAAAAATAAATGTTCTAGGTTTTCTAAAATTGACTCCTACCTTAGGCCACAAACTTATCAATCATTCCTTGTACTACTGCAGTCATTGACAAGACATCTATAGAAGTATTGTTGATATGCTGGCAATCATTACACTCCCCTAGTTGTTTTTTGACACCCTGAAAGAAACCAGATGGCAACTGATTGCAAATACAGAAGCTCTGACTATTTAATAGTGGATTATCACTGGCAAAGTATGAATTACACTTGTGTCAGTGTTGTGTATCTAACAGAATGAATTGCCTGACATCATAATCGTGACTATATTTTTGGTGGACAATTAGTGATTTGTGCTTTGACTTTAGAATTGAGAGGACAATAATGAGATTTTTTTTTAATTTCGGATTTTCAATAATGGCAGATACAATCAATCACTCTCATGAATAAATTGTATTAGCTGAAGGAAGCTCCCTCAAAACTTAAAGTATCCTCCACCCCGTCGCAACCCTCATTGTCAGGATTACATACACATACAGAAGAACAGAGTTAGTGAATCATCATAGTGAGTTTGGGCATTTTTGGGAAGTTGCATGTTCAACATCCTGTCAGCAGGAAACCATAGAAGAATCAATGAACAATGGAAGAACAACAGTTTGATTTCCACTCAACTTCAGGCATCAAACTCCTGGTTCATTCAAGAGGAGAAAACAAAGCTTCAGTTCCTATTTACAGGTCAAGGAAACCAATGGCTGAGATAAGAAATTCAGAAGACTTGAATTTTTTTACGGCTGAAGCAGTGATGAAATTCTTTGAACCTGTGGCGCTGTAACCGGGACTATATCAAATGTGTTCTTTCCCTGAATAAAGCCTTGACCCATTTCTTTGAAATTTCATTCAAAGATTAATAAATAAGTGAACTTTAGAGGCAAAATTGTTAAGTGTAGTGAAAGGTCTCCTATGATAAGAGGCCAAAAGTATTCAGTGGCCACTTTATTAGGTACAGGTCTGAGTCTTATGCACATTAGATTGTTTCTATGGTTTTAGATGGTATGACCTCCACAAACCCCTGTTCTCTACATCATTAAGGCTTTCTGGGATTACCTGGAGAGACAGAAGCAAGTGAAAGAGCCAAAGTCCCAAGGTAGAAGGAGATGAGGTATACAGCCCTTGTTACATGCATGTGCAGTTCAACTCTCTGGGTGAAAATGCAGGAGATTTGAAGTCTGAATTGTGGCAATTTCTCCGAGACACTTGGAACAACCTACCAGCTGATTTTCTTATAAAAACTGCATGGCAGTGTACCTAAGAAAATTGAAGCAGTTTTAAAGACAAAGGGTAGTCACACCAAATATTGATTTGATTTAGTTCTTTTTACTGTTTATTACTCTTTATTGTAATTTTTTGATATTTAGAAACTTTTCAATTCATTATTTTTAAAAGCGAATTCACTTTACAGAATTTTTTACATGTGCCTCAGACTTTTGCATAGTACTGTGCAACTATACACCTTCTTATTAATGTAAATATCTAATTAGCCAATCATGTGACAGCAACTCAATGCATAAAAGCATGCAGACATGGTCAATAGATTCAGGTGTTGTTCAGCAACATCAGAATGGAGAAGAAAAGCGATCTAAGTGACTTTGACCATGGAATGATTGTTGGTGCCTGATGAGGTAGTTTGAGTATCTCAGAAATTGCTTATCTCCTGGGATTTTCATGCACAACAGTCTCTAGAGGTTATAGAGAGTGATGCGAAAAACAAAAAAAAACAAGTGAGCAGTAATTCTGTGGGCAAAAACATGAGAAAAGTCAGAGGGAAATGGCCAGACAGGTTCAAGCTGACAAGAAGGCAACAGTAACTTAAATAACCATGCATTACAACAGCAGAAGAGCATCTCTGAACACATAACATGTTGAACCTTGAAGTGGATGGCTACAGCAACAGAAGACTACAAACACATACTCAGTAGCCACTTTATTAGATACAGGAAGTACCTAATACAAATGGTTACTAAGTGTATACTCTTTGGGGTCAGAAGAAAAGTGGTGATTTTATCAAAATGGTATAAGACCCTTAGAGGAGATGAGGAAGTAGCTGGGAAAACCTTAACTGAGGGAAAAGACTTGCAAGATTAGGGGCAGTCACTCGAAGCTGAGGTGTGATGGAACTTCTCTTCACAGAGGGTGGCAAATCTCCAGAATTCTCTTCCTCAAAAGTTGTAGAGGCTGGATCGTTAAGGTATTTGAAGAGGAGGTAAAGATATTGAAAGATCAGGGAATTGCAGTTTTGGGGCAACTAGTGTTGGAGCAGATTATCTATTATCACATTGGATGGCAGGTCAGACTTGAGGAGCTGAATGGCCTTCTCCTGCTCCTAGTTTCTTATATTTTATGAAGGCTGAATCTTTGTTGCTTTAAGCTCTATAATTTCAAACACTAGAGATTTAAACACATAGATTGGGCCAATGTTACAATGCATTGCTCAGTGAATACTGTAGTAACTAACATGTCATTGCTTGGATAAGAGGATAAGCTGAGTTCACATCCAAGCCCTGTCATGTGAATATTAAATAATCCCATGTTAACATTTGTAGAAGAGGATTCTGCTGTGACCTGACCAATATTTATCCTGAGTATGGGTTATTTATTTGTTGTCATCACTGGACACCAGCACATCGAGTTCAAGTTACAAATCTGCATCAAGTTCATATTTGTTGCTGCTATAGGCATTCATACAGAGGGCATGAATGCCATGAAACTTAGCTATTTTCAGCAACAGTGCAGTACATTACAAGAAGAGGACAAATATAAATTAACTTTACAGATTCTTGGTAAATTATTAGGAAAAGTTTAGAAGGCTATGGGTCAAAAGAGGGCAATGGAGATAGCTTTGGTCGGAATCTTGTTTGTTATGGGCCAATTAGGCTGAAGAGCTCATTTATGTCTTGTATGTCTCTTTGATCCTGAAAAGTTAAAATTAATATAAACTAGACAACCGGGTGACCCGTTGGGGCACCCTTTGAGAGAAAGGTAGTGCAGTCTGATGTGACCAGAGTGAACATTAAATTACCCTGAATGCTATTGCTATCACTTTGCTTTGGAAATTAAAGAAGAAAAACTCAGTTTATTAAAGAAGAAAGACGCGTAGCAAGACAAATATAGCTCCTCCTTGTTTAACAAAGGACACTTTTTGATGACAAAATTTCTGGTTGATCTGCCACCCTTCAAGAATATTCTAGCGCTTCCATTTCTTTTTCCCCAGCTTAAAGCCACTTACAGCTGACCATGCTGGAATTCCGGTTTCTCCAGATAAATCAACACATTCTCCATGGATTGGCCTTGCGCCTTATGTATAGTCATAGCAAAGTATGACTGTATTGGGAACTGGCTCTGCTGAAGACGGACATCTTCCCCTTCTGGTAAACTGAGAGTAATTCTTGGGATCATGACAATGTCATTTTTGAACGCACCAATGTTTATCTTGGCTACGATGAGACTGTCATGTAGTTCTTCCACCATCATTCGCGTTCCATTGCAAAGCTTTGGTGGATTCAAGTTCCTCATTGAAATGATGGGAGATCCCTTCTTCAGTCCCAGTTTATGTGGTGGCAATCCAGAAAGTTCGAGCAGATCAAGGAATTCTGTTGGAAAATGAGTGGTGTTAGCTCCTTCACTTACGGCATTGAAGGAACAGTATTCTTTCATGATTCCAGGGAAGTGCCTAATTCATGTGAAGTTTATTTTTTGCATCATTTCATTGAAAGGAGCCAAGATAGAATTCCTCGAGAACAGTTCTGCAGGATTGTTGATTGTCAGATAGATGAAATCAATACATTCTTCCATAGTTTTTGCTGGCAGAATCCATATCTTCAGGTAATTCGATTTCATCATTTTCATTTTTCTCAATCTTGTCTTCTCCGACATCCAATAAGAACTCAGAATATCGTCCTTCTCCCTCACACCGTCTTATGTTTCTCTTCAATAGAAACTTGATGAAGCTTCTCCATAAGTAGGATTTTTTTATGCATGAATTCTCCACATCAGCATCATTTCCTCATTTCACAGCTGCTAGAAGCTGATGGAAATCGCCACAGCAAATGGTTAAAATACCTCCGAAGGCCTTATCCTTGCTGCATACATCAAGAAGAGTTCCATCCATGACTTTGAAGCTCTCCCTCCTAATCATGGGGCACTCATCCCGGATAATAAGCCTTGCATTTCGGAGTAAATTTGCAGTATTGGTGTTTTTATCAATGTTACAAAGGGCATCTTCATTGACTTTGAGGGGTATCTTGAATCTTGAATGTGCTGTCCTACCACCAGGCATCAATGTTGCTGCAATACCGGATGATGCTACAGCAACACCTCTATCTCCCCTAACTTTAGCGTGGATCAAGTTGATGATACATTTCTTGCCCGTTCCTTCTGGTGCATCAATGAAAATCATTGAAGAGAGATTCCTTTCCAAGCAGTAGCACACATATTCATATACTTCTCTTTGCTCATTATTCAACAGGGGCTCCTTCTGTGAAACAAATTCCTGCTGTTCATCTCTGTTGTATTGCAGTTCACGCAATAATTCCAGATTGCCAGCACTTTGAGTAATTGTACTGTTTCCTGGTGTCAGCAAGTTATATTCTTCAAGTGTTTTTCCCAAGTCCTTAAATTTCTCTTGGAAATACAGAAGAGCTTGTCCATGATGCCTCTCACCGATGATGATATTAGGATCATTGATAGTTCTCCTCTCCACTTGTAAGAAATCTTCAGACATTGTATTCTTGAACTGGTTCCATAATTGCTATGGATCGTTGATTTCAGTGTTTGTTAGCAAGATGACAAACAAATCTCTCATTGCTCTGGGCATTCTTGTTCCCTCAGCCTCTTCCATAGTTTGTTGCCAATAATGGTCAGTTTGCAACAATCCTCTCCCTCTACAGATGTCTTTGAATGATGGAAGGCTATCTCCATCATGTGTTTTCAATGATTCGAAAGATACTGGCCCCTTTATGTGATGAAGAAGAAGTCTCAAATAGTACAGGTCACCACTTCATGGAGAAATGGTATACACTAGACCCAGAACATTTGCTTCAAAAATCCCAGAGTACTCCTCCACTGTTTTCCTCATTCTCCTTCTTTCCCATCTCTTATTAGTCCAAGTGTAGAATCTGGGGATATCTGGATAGTACAGGGGTCTTGCAAATGGATTGTGAGTGCAAAGGTCCATGAATTCTGTTAAAGCGGTTTTTGCCATATCATTATTCAGTTGCACAGCAGCATTATCTCGAAAGAATACTTGATGCTGTTGGGGAAGGTGCACTTGAAGGCAAACAACTCTCATGAATTGAAAACCCAAGTATCGATCGGGCAGCTTCAGAAGGCCCGATATATCTGCCTGTCAAACACTGTGTGATTTTGTCTTCTCTATTCACCCCAGAAATTGCCCGATCACTCCCCTTCATGGTATACTTGATCACGTATTTGATGGACTTGACGGATGAACATATTTCTACATTTAGATGACAATTGAACAGCCTCAGTAGTTGGGCATTATAGAAGTTATAGTTCAACTTTGTCGTCCTACTTGATAACCTACGAATTCTCCCATTTCCACAGACCGTCTCCTATACGCAGGATATGAATCTTCCCAATACCTTGCATGCTCAATAAACGGCTTCGGGTACCTCTTACTGCATGTACCATTTTGCCAACATAGTGATTTAGTGGTGAAATACAGACCATGCATCATGTGCTTCAAGACCAATTCATGCAGCTCGGGATCTTCATTTGGGTCTGGTATTTCTGCTTGCACGAATCTATCAGAATCTTGTGGTCTCGGCTTGGATGCCTCATCGAGCCACAGCAGACAGTGCAAGTGAGGCAGACTCCGCTTCTGGTATGCCACACTTACAATGTAAGCGATACACTTACCAAAGAGACCATCTGTTCCAGTGAGGTACTTCATAAACAACTTCCTCTTCAAGTCAAACACTCTCGCGATTAAATCCGGCCTATCGTTTGGTTGCTGATGCAGAAAAAGTTGCTGTCAGATTTCGGACCAGTTTGAACTGCATATCATTGTAATGAACAATGAGGCATTACCATACTTCTGTATATACATCATGGCGTCCTGGCATCGTTCCATCATGTATCTCGGTCCACCGACAAATGTTGAGGAGAGGATGATGTGCATTCCAATGTTTCTGAAATCATCGTCATCATTCAATGCATCAGTCAGGCCTCTGTATGTTATTGATCTCAAGGTTGCTTGATTCATTCGGATGTAGCTCAGCCTCTCGCCTTCAATCTTAGCAGCCATATCGACCAAGTATAGATGGAATAGATGTCCTCCTCTGAGGAGGTTATTAAACTCATTCTCATGGTTCATTATTCGATACGCATAATAACACATTGCCATCTGTTTCTTGTTGTTTATCATTCGGAGTTGACGATGCCAGCCATCGTCTCCAAGTGGAAAGAAAAGTACGTATTGAAAGCTGTCATATGAGCGATGGGACTCTGAAATTATTTGCAAATCACTTCCTCGTTCTTTCAACACAATGTGCTCTGATCTTGCTTCAGGTTCGGTGCTGCTCGGTATAATGACGGCGAATTCATTGGAAATTTGTGCATTAAATCTTCTCTTGTAGTCGCACTGTCATGTTCAAATGCTGATTTCTGGTCAGAATCAATGACAATTGACATCTCTGGCATGCCTTGAATTTGTTCTTTTGCAAGTCGAAGGGACGCAATGTACGGGTTTCGTTGTCGTAGTAGGTTTTCCAATAATTTAACAATCTCACGTTGAATTCCATCATTCTGTAGTATCCCCATTCTCAATTCTATGCTGTCTTGAGGATCCATGAAGTAAATTTGAAGGAATCAGTCTTGCTTGTTTGGGTCTGGCATTAAATGTCTGATGTAATGATGGATTTGGCCTTGAATAATCACAGAAGGATTCCATCCATTCCTTGTTGGAAGGACCTCTTTGGCACCAAAGGATGTCATTTGGAAGAGACAATTGTATTGTTTGATGTACTTCCTGAACTTGTTTGCAATAGGTTCATCATTGCTGTATAAATTGAGGAGTTCATTGCGTAGAGGTTGTAAATTGCCTGTCCTGACCTTTCCCTTCATACAGCAGAAATTTGCAGTTTCTCCAGTGAATAGGAAGACACGACAGTGAGGGCATACTCTGGTCATCGTACCAACATCAGCAGAAATGTTACGGCATGCGAGTCGTGCATTTTGCCTTGCTCTTTCTACATCGAGGTATTGTCGTTGAAAGCGGGCATTGTTGTCTTCAGCAACTCTCGCAATAATTCCTCTTTGCTGCATATTCTCAGGTCAATCTTTCCTCTTCTCCTCTGTCTCTTCCTCTCTCCTCCTTCTGTGCCTGTTTTTGTCATTCTGGAGACGCGCAGCCCTTTCATCCCCCGTCTCTTCATCTCTTCTGCCATTTGTTCTATGTCTCTGATCCTGGAGACGTGCATTTCTCAGCTCCTTTGTCTCTTCCTCTCTCCTCCCTGTATGCCAGTTGGTGTCATTCTGGAGATGCGCAGCCCTTTCATCTGTCGTCTCTTCATCTCTTCTACCATTTGTTCTTTCTCTCTGATCCTGGAGTCGTGTGGCCCTAGCCTAATCAGATTCTTGTTCTGTCCTCCTTCTGTGCCTATTGTTGTCATTTTGGAGACATGCATGCTTCCCCTCCTCTGTCTCTTCTTCTCTCATCTTTTTTGTCCTGACTCTTTGATCCTGGATTCGTGCGGCCCTGGCTTCATCCGATTCTTGTTCTCTCCCTCTCCTTGCCGCTTCCCGATGACGTTTGGTGTAATTTCTTGACCATAATGTCCCTTTCTCTTTCCACGTGGCATAAATAGGCTGGCCATTTTTTTTCCCTTAATGCTGAATAGAAGATAAGAAGCAGTAACACCAAAGCCTCCAGGATGCTGATTTCTCTTGATGATGTGGTTGATGCTCTCCTAAATGGACGTGATATAATCACCGCTGTCCTTTGCAACAAAGGGTTTGATAGGTGTGTCGAAGTACTTCATTACAATAAGATTTAATTATCTCTTATTGATGGGTCACAGTTTGATCTGTGCCAATCCTGCACATGCTGATGGTGATTAGCAGAATGTGATCGCTCGAAATAGAATTGCCCCGCCCTTTTGCTGCAGTTGGTGTCACTGCTGTAAGCATTGTGAGGCGCTGCTGAGGCTGGCCATCCGCATGCGTCATGGTGTCGCGTTGTGGTTTCCATGAAAGCTGGAATCGGGTGTGGAAAGCGGGGCCTGTTGACAAGTGAGCAATTTTATACATATATAACCCTGACCTTTGCATGCATTCTGTAAGTTAGCGCATTTTAAGTCCGCTTAGTCAAAAAAAGTGCCACTTTAATGCACCGTTTGGGTTAATTTGAGGGCACAAACAGATAGACAGAATAAGAATTTTAGTAATGTATAGATAGATAGATAGATAGATTATACACAACTGACATGCAAAGTAAGCAAAAATACAAGCATGACAAGATTGAGAGAGAGGAAAAATAGATAATCCATGATAGTGTTAAGGTTTTTCAGGTTTGTTCAAAAACCTGATAGCAGTGGGGTAGATGTTGATAAACTTTGAAGTGTGGGCCTGTGGGCTCCTGTACCTGCTGCCATCAGACAGAATCGATTGCCATCATGCAAAAGATTTAAAGTTAAAAAATAACTAATTGATTGTAATGAGCTTCGTTAGGGTGTATTCTGGAGATATGAAATATAGCAATTATTAATTTCAACAGTAACCAGTCTTCAGATCTGATTGTGGATTGTAGATTGAATTTTAAATACTGCTCAGAACAATGGTCTTTCTGGAGCTGCAGACTGGGATTGATTTCAAACCAGGAAACACGCCATTGATCTGAGATGTCTGCATATGCATAAATGCAATAAGCACCCCATTCACCTAAGGCTACGTCCACACTACACCGGATAATTTTGAAAATGCTGGTTTCGAGTAAAAATGGCAAGCGTACACACTAAATATCTCTGTCTACACTAACACGGATATTTGGGCGAATCTCCTCTACTGGGCACGCGCAGGACACACAGAAAACAAGCGAAGCGGAAACGATATACTTGGTGCGCGTTTGTTCAGTTACAGAGTAGAAAAACTTCAAAGGAATTGCTTTTGGCTCTCACGCAGGAGGACTTAAAATTAAAAAAAAACAAATACTGGAGCGTATGGAGGCAACCAACAGGGAGTTCACGGACAGTATGACCCAGCTGACGACGAACATTGAAAAACTGACTAACTCTGTTGCATTAATAAAGCACCTTGTTAAATGTATAAAACATGTCTGCATCAGTGTTATCTTGTATTTCCATACAATATTACATTAGGCTGCTACACATCTATTGTCAGAGAAGTACTTGCATAAATAGGTAAACCACCTTCATACAAGCAAGGACAGAAAACAGGGCGAAGTGAGTATACTTATTTATTCAGTAAGCTATGGGTCAAAGTATTTGCTGAGTACGTTTCTAACTCTTCTGGCTTCAGTCTCGTTGCCGTCTGTTCTGAAATTGTGAGGTTGTGTGTGGGGGTTGCGTTCAAGAAAACAATGAAATGCCGCGCTGCGGCCATCTGTTCCGGCACGTCATGACAGCGTTTTTAAATAATCAAAAAAGCTCACTTTACAATTTAACTCTCACGCCGTTCACACTGACTGCGCGTTATAACAGCCATACAGTGCTTGCGTAGTACCAAGCAGAAGCAGAAAAAGCATTGTTGTTGTGGTGTTGTCATGACAGCGTTTTTAAATCTGTCCGTTTACCCCGTACACACTACAACGGATATTAGTCGTTTTCAGATTTATTCACTCTGGAGACTGTTTCTGAAAATCTCCATTTTCGGGGAATGAAAATGCTGCTTTAGTGTGGACAGAGGGTCAAAACGAAGAGAAAAGGCTTTGTTTTCAAAATTATCCAGCGTAGTGTGAACGTAGCCTAAGATGTCTGCATACGCATGAATACAGCTCAGAGACAGCAGTGATTAACATTCACTTTGGGTGTGTTGGTGTGGATATCTAGGTGCTTGAAAATTATACAACGCAAGGACAAGGAAATCTCCAGATGCTAGAAATTCAATCAACGCACACAAAACACGAAGGATCTCGGCCTGAAACGTCGACTATGCTTCTTCCTAAGGATGCTGCCTGACCTGCTGCGTTCCACCAGCATTTTGTGTGTGTTGCTTGAAAATTATATGTTACTCAAAGGAAGCATTATGAACACATTATAACTATAGAAAGTGTCCTGCAATTTTTAGCATATAAAGTGTGATGTAATGTCGGGTCAGGGAGCCTCCCTCCAGAGTGATTCCAAATACTGTCAGCTTGTGTGTACTGAATAAAGACTTCTATACTACCAGCAGCGTGCCTCTCCAGTGGCTTTCATTGACAGTCACAACAGGCTTCTCTTTCACAACATCCTACTCAGCAGGAAAAGGCACAACATAGATGCAAGTTCAGTTTTAATTTCCCTCTTAAGACTGCCAGAGCTTAATCTGTATGTGTGAAATTCCTTTCCTTGCTGTTTTAGGATAAGCATTAGTACCGAAAATCTCTGACACCCTATGCAGTATCAGGTGCACATGTAGGAAATGTGCACATTCTTTATAGCTGTTGCACTTTATTCTGCATTTTGTTATTGCTTTACCTTGTACTACCTTAATAAACTATGTAATGATTTTATATGTATGAACAGTATGCAAGTCAAGCTTTTCACTGTACCAACAGTGCATGTGACAATAATAAACAAATTCCAATTCCAATTCCAAATAATTCTTGGTCTCTTACATTATTCCGATGGTCCAATCAGAGGCAGGAGCAGGTCACATCGATAAGGTTCATGGCAGGTTGATGACGCTTACTTAAAAGTACGGAAGGGACCAGCGGGGCAGCCATTGTTGGGAGTAGGCCAGTGGTGAGAGTAAAAGTGTCAGGTTTTGGCTCAAAGGAGGCTTTGACTTGAAAGAGGCATTGCCTCTGGGTAAGCTTCTGTTACGGTTCCTTTTTATATCTAACTGTACCTAGTGTAGTTAATAGCTTTGTGTGTTCTTCATGCTGGATGTTGGAATCATGGGAGGCCCAAAGTCTCTCATGGAACTATGTCTGTGTGAAGTGCATCCAGCTGCAGCTCCTTGAAGACTGTGTTAGGCAGTGATCAGAATATGATTGTTCAACTTGAAATTTGATAGGGAGAAAGTGAAGTCTGACATAGTAGTATTCCAGTGGAGTGAAGGAAATTACAGTGGTATGAGAGAGGAGTTGGCCAAAGTAAATTGGAAAGACACGCTGGCAGGGATGACAACAGAGCAGCAATTGCGTAAGTTTCTGGGAAAAATGAGGAAGGTGCAGGACAGATGTATTCCAAAAACAAAGAAATACTCAAATGACAAAATATTACAACCGTGGCTGACAAGGGAAGTCAAAGCAAAAGAGAGGGCATACAGCAAAGCCAAAATTAGTGGGAAGCCAGAGGGCTGGAAAGCTTTTAAAACCCTACAGAGAGCAACTAAAAGAAGGAGGAAAAAGATGAAATATGAAAGCAAGCTAGTAAACAATATCAACGTGGATAGTAAAAGCTTCTTCAAGTATATAAAACATAAAAAATACAGGTATATAAAAATGTGAGTGGATATAGGACCACTGGAAAATGAGGCTGGAGAAATAATAACCCCGGCCAAGGAGGTGGCAGATGAAGTAAGTGAGTATTTTGCATCAGTCTTCACTGTGGAAGACATTAGCAGTGTGTCAGATATTGAAGGGTGTGAGGGAAGAGAAGTGAGCGTAATTTACTATTACAAGGGAGAAGGTGCTCAAAAAGCTGGAAAACCTAAAGGTACATAAATCACCCGGGCCAGATGAACTACACCCAAGGGATCTGAAAGAGGTAGCAGTAGAGATTGTGGGGGCAGTAGTAATGATCTTTCAAAAATCATTGAACTCTGGCATGGTACCAGAGGACTGGAAAATTGCAAATGTCACTCCACTCTTTAAGAAAGGAGGAAGGCAGCAGAAAGGAAATTATAGACCAGTTAGCCTGACCTTAGTGGTTGGGAAGATATTGGAGTCAATTGTTAAGGATGAGTTTATGAGTAATTGGTGACACAGGACAAGATAGGACAAAGTCAGCATGGTTTTCTTAAGAGGAAATCTTGCCTGACAAACATGTTGGAATTCTTTGAGGAGATTACAAATTGGATAGATAAAGGGGATGCAATGGATGTTGTATATTTGTTCTTCTACAAACGTAGAAGGCACTAGACAAGGTGCCACATATGAGGCTACTTAAGAGCCCATGGTATTACAGGAAAATTACTGGCATACTTAGAGCATTGGCGGATTGGTTGGAGATGGTGAGTGGGAATAAAGGGATCTTTTCTTGTTGGCTGCCAGTGACCAGTGGTGTTCTGCAGGGGTTGGTGTTGGGACCGCTTCTTTCTATGCTATATATCAATGATTTAGATGATGGAATAGATGGCTTTGTTGCCAAGTTTGCAGATGATACAAAGATTGGTGGAGGGACAGGTAGTGTTGAGGAAACAGGAAGGCTGCAGAAGGACTTAGACAGATTAGGAGAATGAGCAAGAAAGTGGCAAATGAAATACAATGCTGCAGAATGCATGGTCATTAACTTTGGTAGAAAAAATAAATGTGTAGACTATTTTCTAAACACGGAGAAGATCCAAAAATCTCAGATGCGAAGGGACTTGGGAGTCCTTGTGCAGAACACCCTAGAGGTTAACATGCAGATACATTCAGTGGTGAGGAAGGCAAATGCAATGTTACCATTAATTCCAAGAGGTCTAGAACACAAGAGAAGGGATGCGATGCTGAGGTTTTATAAGGCACTGAAGAGGCCTCGCCTTGAGTATTGTGAATGGTTTTGGGCTCCTCATCTAAGAAAAGATGTGCTGGCAATGGAGAGGGTTCAGAGGAGATTCACAAGTATGATTCTGGGAATGAAAGTGCCATCATACGAGAAATGTTTAATGGCTCTGGTTCTGTACCTGTTGGAATTTAGAAGGATGAGTGGAGATCTCATTGAAACCTTTCAAATGCTGAAAGGCCTAGACAGAGTAGATGTTGAAAGGATGTTTCCCATGGTGGAGGAGTCTAGGACAAAAGGGCAAGGCCTCAGGATAGAGGGGCATCCATTTAAAACAAAGATGCGTTTTTTTAGCCAAAGGGTGGTGAATTTGTGGAATTTATTATCATAGGCAGCTGTGGAGGCCAGGTTGTTGGGTGTATTTAAGGCAGAGCTTGATTGGTTCTTGTTTGGACATGGCATCAAAAAGTATGGGGAGAAGACTCGGGAGTGGGACTGAGTATGGAAAAAAGGATCAGCCACGATTGAATGGCAGAGCAGACCTGAAGGACCAAATGGCCTAATTCTGCTCCTATATCTTATGGTCTTATTTACTATGGGACTTCCATTTGTAACTTTCTCACTAAACTGCAGTAAACTATTTACTCTTTGTCTGTTAATACCAAGGAATTAAGTCATTAATTTATTAAAGAATTTATTAAAGAATTAAATGAAGTCAGCTTCCCTATCTATGATTCTCCAGTGGAAGGTTGGCATTTTGTATTAGAAGGAATGCTTATCAAAGGTCATTGGGGATTAGGTGGGGTGGAATGGGAAGGAAGAGAAATGACAGAACCCCTGTTGATATCAAAAGTATACAACATGGATAGGACTGGCCAAAATGTTGCAATTACACTCTAAATGAGTGCTGCTGGAGCCTAGCTGATAACCTTTTGTTTCTGCTTTTGATGTTATTCTCCCTAAAAATGAAAATATAGTATGACTTTATCAACTTCCACTCAAAGAACTATTATATCCCTTGTGCACTTATGAATTGTAATCATTCTTGTAAAGTGGCAATGTCTCCATACACAGCAATGTCCACAAACTACATTGGTGTTTGACCACACTTTTGCATGTTCACCTTCCTCCCATATATTGGATGCAGGTAAGATGTTACTCTATCTGAACTCCAACACCTGCCAAAAGATCTGTGTGGTAATGCCAACTTGTTCTTGCTCATAACTCTGGAACAGATTTCAGCAGTCTATCTACATTCTAAGCTGGAAGCAGAGCCAGTTACATTGAATTCAATTTTAATTGACTGACTAATTTCAGTGGCTCTGTAACCACTGGAGAACACAAATGGGTTGAATGATTTAAACTAAATCGCTGCTTAGGGGATTATCAAAAGTATTGCCAAACTTTTCTGTAAAGGGATGAAAGCCTAGTCACATGAGTGGAAAACATTAAGGTACAAATTCCAAGTTATAGCAGTTTCAAATATAACCTTAATTCAGGTTAATTGTATTCTCCTTATTATGTTTTGCTATCTTTTTGAAAAAATGGTTTGCATTTTCAATATCTCTTAATTTGTTTTACCACTATCCAGTGTTGTACTAAAAAACTTGGTTTCTACCTGCTTTCACCATATCCTATCCATGAGAAATGTCTTCATAACTCACTCA
Organism: Mobula birostris; assembly: GCF_030028105.1. Taxonomy (NCBI): domain Eukaryota; kingdom Metazoa; phylum Chordata; class Chondrichthyes; order Myliobatiformes; family Myliobatidae; genus Mobula; species Mobula birostris. Next base: position 29,632,489 of record NC_092383.1, on the reverse strand, counting down.
TGACTTTGCAATAATGTTTCTCTTACATTCATCAATCAGCAAACAAGCACTTAACCAATGTAATTGCCAAAATGTCGCCGGATTTAGAATGCACTAACACTGACAATACTTCCCGAAATACAAAAAGTTTAATCCAGTTTCACTGACTGGGACAAGAAGTTTCTGATGACTGACATCATGGAGAAGCGGTCTGACTTCCATGCTGAGCAGCTTGGCAATCCATTTCCATGCTTTGGAGACAAAGTAGAAAAGAATACGTGACTTCATCAACTCCATGAGGAATTAGAGAGAAATTCAGAAGTTTGCTGGTTGGACGTTCAAGAAGTGCAGCCTATGCACTCATGACTGAAGTCTGAAGACTCCAAATAAACCTGATATGTGCTGTGATCTCTGCAGGCTATTCCACTATAACTCAGAAGAAGATAAGTGTAAGTTACGGGATTTACATATATTGCGTTGTCGCCCCTTTAAGAATTGTACTGCATGACCAACTGTTTCTAGGTTCCTATTATTATATTAGTTTCATAAGGTCAAAGAGAAATACTGTATGGACATGAGCTATTTGTTGCACTGACTCCATACCAACCATCGACCACTGATTACTCCGCTACATTAATTCCACATTCTCATCAAATCCTCTCAGATTCTACCAGTCATCCCAATAATAAGGACAATTTACCACAAGCTAATGCTGCAGCCCTATGAGACTCTGGTTAGACCATACCTGAAGTACTATGTTCAGCTCTGGTTACCTCATACCAGGATGGATGTGGAAGCTTTAAAATGGATGCAGAGGAGATTGGCTAGGATGCTGCCTGGATTAGAGAATGTATTTTATGAAGACAGGTTGAATTGAGCCAGGGCTTTTCTCTTTAGAATAACGGAGGATGAGCAGCGACTTGGTGAAGGTGTACAAGATTACAAGCAAAGCCAGTACATTTTTTCCAGAGTGGCAATGGCTAATACCAGAGAACATCCTTTTAAGGTGATTGGAGGAAAGTTAGGGAACTTTTCAGAGTAAGTTTTTTTTATATGGTGGTAGGAATGCACACCCTCAGTAGAACGTGATACATCAGGGACATTTAAGAGCTCTGTAGAAGGGAAGGGTTGGATGTATCTTGGTGTAGGCTCAAAGGTCAGCTCTAACATTGTGGTCCGAAGGGTCCATATGTGCTTTTCGGTTCTATGTTCAATGTTGTAATTTACAATAGCCAAATAACCTGCCAACCTGCATGTCTTTGGGATGTACAAGGAAATTAACAGTGGAAGTAGTCTTGATAGTGCTGTTTAAGAGGCATTCAGATAGGCACATGAACATGCATGGACTGGAGGCATACGGGATTAGTTCAATTTGGCTTGATGATCAGCACAGACATGATGGGCTGAAGGGCCTGTTCCTGCCCAGTGTTGTTCTCTGTTCTGTATTCATTGGAGGAAACTCATGCAGTCACAGAGAGAGTGTGCAGACTCCACAAAGGTAACATCCAAGGTTAGGCTTGAACCTGAATCTCTGGCATGCTGGTCATCTATGGATTGGATGCACTTGCCGGAGCACTGCACCACACCTATTGTTGGTGTTGATTAAGCAAGCTCCAATATGCTTCTCTGGGTATTGGTTTGGTCTTTATTGTGGCATTTTGCTGATTTGATCTGCTTTAGTATCTTAGAGAGTGATAATGGCATATGCTAGTTGATAATACCACGAAATGACGACGCCATGCCTGAATCCAAATTCTAAGCACTGGGTGGAATCCCTCCCATTAAGATAACGTGTGTGTGTTTCAAGTGAGATACCACGCCATGAGGCATGCTGAGATGCCTGATCTGCTGAATCCGCAGGCAAGAAACCTGCCAAAAGAACAGAGGTGCCAGAGAAAAATCGTTGCACTGTTGCACAACATGGTAGTGTAGTGGTGAAGCACAATGTTATCGCAGCTCAGGGTGTCAGAGTTCAGAGTTCATTTCCGTCATCATCTGTAAGGAGTTTGCGTGTCCTTCCCGTGAATGTGCGCGTTTCCTATGGGTGCTCTGGTTTCCTCCCACAGTCCAAAGATGTAGGTTATTGCTTATTGTAAATTGTCCCTTGAGTATGCTAGGGTTAAATTAGTGGGTTGATGGTGGTGTAGATTGAGGGGCTGAAAGGGCCTACTCCCTGCTGTATCTCTAAATAATAAATGTTGAGTTGGTCATGCAAATACAAGATACAAATAGAGGGGTAGAGAACTGTATCATTATATAACAGCCTCATATCAAACCTTGGAGAATACATTAGATGCAATGCCAACACGCAGAAGTCAGTCTGGATATAAAATTGTTGACTGTTGCCAGTTCATTACTTGTAATCATGGGTAGGGAGAAATATTTGACAACTGCTTAGTGGAACTAAAGTTGCTGAGGTAATTGCAGTTTTGCAAATTTGGAAATATCTCCCATTGGAAGTGTGCTTCTGGTACCTGGGCGACCAGCATGAAGGACTGACAGAGTTAAATGTCCAAGAATGCACAAGGTTCATGCAAAGCTGTGGACCTGTCTAAAGCCACTGGAAATACTGGATGGCCAACGGCAGAAAATATATGTGGTGAAGTGTCACATAAATGACAAAGAAGGGAAGGGTATTGTAGACAGCAACATGAGCCACTCTGAAAAAAATGACGTGTGTGGGGGAGAAAATGTACACTATTTCTACAAATACAGCATAATGAAGAGGGCATCGAGAACTCTTGGAGTGGATTAGGTGAGCTTTGGAGAGCCAATGGCAGGGTCAGAGTGCCAGTTGACATAATATACTGGTGAGAGAAGAAGTCAGTTCTGTGAAAGGTACATCCGCTAGATGCATTAATGCCAAAATGTTCTTGCACGGGCAACCAGTGATGGCTCAATTCCATTTGAGAGCTTCCTGCTGAAGGAAGCCATCAATCTTGAGGCATATACTCATATACTCTCAATGCACAACAGGAGTATACGAAAGCCAATTTGGAGTTGCTCTTTGAAGATGGTGACTCAAAAGAACCAAGGGAAGTGGAATTCATCCTAGTAATCCCAGGAGATCAGAATGACATCACAGCTACATTTGTAGTTAGCACAGTTCCACAAATGCTTTTGCTAAATGCCCAACATGCCAGGATTCCAGACACCACCGTAACACCTCTGCTAAAGCTCCTGTCCACAATGTGGCATCCCCATCTGAGCAACACTCCCTCATTACTACATTATACTGTCAGCCTGGATTCTGATCATTATTGGCCAGTCATCACAACATGTTCAACAACCTTTATTTCCAGCAATGTCTACTCTGTTGTAAATTGCAAGCTGCTTTTAAATTATAATCAACTTTCAAGTTTACTGCAAGATAATTCATTAACCCACTATTACCAGTTGCTGCCTATATATGTTGGCAGTCCAGGAATTTCATTTATAGTTCAGAGATTGATCTGCCCAAGTCTGCTTAGTCTGTTGTCAATGATCTATCTGCCAAGACTACTATGTTTATATTTTTAATTTAGTGGCACAAATAACCGACAGATTCACCGACACAGTTTGTGGATTGGACTCTGTACTTCACGTTATAATGTGTTTCTAATTTCTGGTCGCTCCTTTTTTGTTGCTATCTTGTGCAATTTTGATCGGGACAGAACAGGCCCTGTGGCCTGAAGTTAATGAACAATGTAGAGCTAGATTGAACTGAAATGAGCTGAACTGAATATGCCTGGCCTGGTTCAATTATTTGTGGTTTGGCATTTTATATTCTGTGGTTTTCACTCATTTTTTTCTTTGTTTCATGATTGTGAAGACGAATCTCAGGGCTGTATACTGCATACATACTTTGAAAATAAATGTCCTTTGGATCTTGAATCTTTGAAAACCTGATCTGGGTATTGCCTCCTCACATTTCTGCCTTTACCTGCATGATTGCTGTAAATCTGAACCATTTGAAGAGTTCAACTGACATTTGAAGTCAAGTAGATTTAAACAACTCCATTTGGGAAAGATAAGTTTATTTCAGTGTAACTATTGGCTTGTATAATGTCACACAACACCCACACATTCCTTGATTTTATGACAAAGAAAATAAATGAAGTCCCTTTAGATATGGTGATATTTCGGTGAAACAAAAATACCTACCTTAGATTTATTTGAGTGAGATCAAAAGACTCAAGCAAATCCAAATGAGGTTTAATATCATTGACATAAATTCTTACACAATAATAAAAAAAATTCTAATAAGAAAGATAATTTTTTAAAAAATAATTAAGTGGTGAAGAAAGAGAGCAAAAAATATATTGAGCTCATTTTCCATTCAGCATTTTGATGGCAGAGGGGAAGCAGCTTTTCCTAAAGCATTGAGTGTGTGTCTTTAGGCTCCTGTACCTCCTCCTTGATGGTAGCAATGAGAAGAGGGCGTGTCTTGGGTGATGGGGGTCCTTAATGATTGATGCTGCCTTTTTGAGGCATGGCATTTTGAAAATGTCCTCGATGCTGGGGAAGCTATTGATCACGATGGAGCTGGCTGAGTATGCAACTTTCTACAGCTTTTACTGATCCTGTGCAGTTACCCTCCACACCGGGCGCACCAGACGGTGATGCAATCAGTTAGATCATTTTTACTTATAAGGCAGAATAGAGATTTAATCAAAAGAGTACAAAAGGCCAGAAAGAAAGACTCAAATCGAACCAACTTTTGGGCAATGCAAAGCTGTTTACACACTAAAATCATTTAACTTAACCCAGTAAGTCAGGGCAGCATGGTAGCATATGCTTTACAGTATCAGTGACCCAGGTTCATTTCCCGCTGCAGACTGTAAGGACCGTGTACATTCTCCCCATGACCATGTCGACTTCCTCTGGGGGCTTCAGTTTCCTCCCACAGTCCGAGGACATATCAGTCGGTAGGTTAATTAGTCATCATTAACTGTTCCATGATTAGGCCAGGATTAAATTGAGAGGTTGCAGGATCTACTCTGCACTATATCTCAATAAATACATAAATAGATAGACTGAATTATGCAGCACCAGGGCAAATTTTTACAAAGAGGCAGTAAACTAACTTGAGTTAACTAAGTTTGAATTTGGAGTAGAGTGAATTTAAATAAGAGGCAGGTTTAGGGTCAATTTAGGAAAAGGGAAATTTAAGGAGAACAGATAAGAGGGACATTTAGAGTGAACTTGGGTGAGACAGAGATATAGAAGGAAATCAGCTACGTGGAAGATTTAGCACGAGCTTTTATAGTCAAGAAGGGGATATAGGAATAAGTAAAATAAAAGGGACATTTTGAGGGAACTTAGGTAAGAGGGAGATTTGGACTGAACTTAGATAAGGGCGAGACTTGTGTACAGGGACACGTAGAGAAAGTGATGCATTTAAAATTATGTGGACGCAAATGGTTTTAAGGAATGGTTAAACTACCTGAAACCACAGGGGATTACCAGTTCCTTGATAATTGATCCCTAGAGGTAATTAGCATTCCACTGAATTCTCAAGAGAAGAAAAATTATTACCTGGTGACATACAACTACAATCTTCTGTATAGATAGTGTCAAAAACCAGGTAAGATGTTTACTAAAGTAACATACAAAAAATGCTGGAGGAACACAGCAGATCAGGAGCATCTATGGAGGGAAATAAACATTCGACATTTTGGGACAAGAACCTTCATCAGGAGTAGCAATGAGTATCCTGATGAACAGTCTCGGTCCCAAATGTTGAGTGTTTATTCCTCTCCATAGATGCTCCTGATCTGCCTGACCTGCTGAGTTCCTTGAGCACTTTTATGAATTACTCTGGATTTCCATGATTTGCAGAATCTCTCGCGTTTATGAGATGTTTACTAAACTGTTTATGTAATCATTTTGATAAATACCAATTGCTTCTATTTTCAACACAACTAAAATAGAAATATTTCATGAAATAAAAATAATTGCAATATTGCTGCTTCAAATTGTGAACTTGTTCAATGGTTATGCTAAATGTTGGGAATTAGATTATGTGGGGCTGATTAATCCAAAAATCCATTTTCCCCTGAGTGTACTGTATTACTGATTGTTTAAAGGTGATTTTGTTGTTGAAATTGTGAAATTGGACTGGATGTTACCACATGTTATATGCACTACTGTTTCTGACCTTTTTCCAGTGTCAGGTTTGCGCCCATGACTACACTGGTCACACAAACCATGTTGCTGCACACACGGCATAAATGGAAACTGCACATATTAGTCAGAGGACAGATGACTTCCCAAACATCACGCCACCATCGATGTAGGAGAGCAGTGAGCCACTCGTGGACTGCATCCCTGATTAGTTGAGAGTGGCATTTCACTGTCCAATATATGCAATGATCTGCTGAAGAGTGGCATCTCTCTGCTCAGTGACATCTGCTCTTTCCTGATCATTTATTTATTTATCTGTTTGTTTGTTTGTTTATTGAAGTACAGCACGGAATAGGCCTTTCTGGCCCTTTGATCCACATCGCCCAGTCAGCTGTGTCAAATTGCCTAATTGTGCTGCTATATGCTCTGGTTTTATGCTTATAATCCTCATCTAATCACAGGGCCATTTACAATGACCAATTAACCTACAAACCGGTATGCCTTTACACTGTGAGAAGAAAGCAGAGCACCTAGTGGAAACCTACGCGGTCATGGGGAGAATGTACAAACTCTTTACAGCAGCGTGAGTTGAACCTGGCTTGCTGATACTGTGAAGTGTTGTGCTAACCACTGTGCCACTGTAACACGAATGCTGAGGAGCTTCAAGCTGCTTCTGTGTGGCAGAGACGAGCCCTCTGGCTGGCCGAAGATAAGATTTCATGGAAGCATAAAGACATTGTTCACCCCTCACCCCTTCTGCACAACTCCTGCAATAACTTGGAGAGGGACCCCTCCAGTGGGTATAGATGCATGGGCAGTCTTACCTGCTCCGCTGGTGAACTTCTTCACTGAAATCTCCATGATCCGTCCCATACTACAGGCTGCCAGTGAATGGTGTATCTCCCCAAGGTTTTTAATCAGTCTAACTTACTGTATAAATACAATCTTCAAACCCGTCAATCACCACCCCTCCAGCATTCGCAGTTCCAATCTCTGTACTTGTGCTGTGAATGTTCGACACCATGATTTACTTTCTTAATTATCAATGCCCCCATTCCTCCTCTCCCTCTAGCCTTCCTCCTGTGCCCCACAACCTATCCATATGCCTCTCCTGTCTTCAGCTTTTCCTGCATAATGGTATGATTATGATAATGAGGACACACAGTCCTCTTTTATTGTCATTTAGTAATGCATGCATTAAGAAATGATACAATGTTTTTCCAGAATGATATAATTAAGACACATGACAAACCGACTTAAAAACTAACAAAAACCCCATAATTATAACATATAGTTACAACAGTGCAAAGCAATACCATAATTTGATAAGAACAGACCATGACACAGTAAAAGTCTCAAAGTCTCTCAAAAGTCCCATCATCTCACACAGACGGTAAACCTCTGGTGCTGCCAACTTGCCGATGCAGCATCCTGGAAGCATCTGAACACAGTCTGACTCCGAGTCCGTCTGAAAACTCCAAGCCTCCGACCACCTCTTCGACACCAAGCACAGAGCACCATCTCTACCAAGCGCTTCGACCCCAGACCCGGCAACAGGCGATACACAAAGCCAAGGATTTGGGACCTTCGTCTCCGGAGATTCCCGATCGCACAGTAGCAGCGGCAGCGAAGCAGGCATTTCAGAAGTTACTCCAGATGTTCCTCTGCGCTTCTCACGGCTGTCTCCATCAAATCCAGATTGTGCACAGCCCCCTAGTTACACATAATCGATATTCATTCGGAACGGCCGCGCACATTCTAGTAAGGGGGAAAGAGGATCCCTCACTTCATACCTTGGAAAAACACTACAGAAGATAATTGCATTTAAAAGCTGCCCCCAAATCACCGTAATGGTGATGCAACAATGCATAGAGTATTAGTTATGTCGATACTAGAAATGTAGTGGGGTCAATAATATAGTGCAAATGAGTATACCAGCCATATCTTGCATTGCCTCTTCTTGCGAAGTGGGTGTATGCCTCAGGTTCCCTATGACAATGGCAGGACACTGAAATTAATGGTGCTTTCCTCCTATGTTGTTGGCTTCTCTCCTGTTCTCTGCTGTCTTAGCCTAAGAAGAGGGAATGAAATACACTAAATGACCTCTTCATTACAGTGCTTTGGATGGCTGACCTGATATGGGAAGTGGAGAGAGCAGAATAAGGAAATGGCAATGTGGGGATATGGATAGAGTAAGTGTGTGTGTGTGTGTGTGTGATTGTGTGTGATGCAGAAACTGTATTGGTATGCATCTCAGTTTGATATTCCTTGTGAGATAAAATGTTTTACATCATTCTTAGATCATCATCAAAGATTCTTGTTCTTCTTGGAGACCATTCAAAAAATCTTCTATCAAACTCACGTGGCCCCAGTAGAGAAGTTCCCTCATGGTATATATCACAATACTGAGCACACTACATGCTGGGTTTTGAGCACAAGGTAATCAGAGTTTGTGGGAGAATTCTAATGTAAATCACAAAGAGCAGGAATACACTGGGGTGATGCTGGTCCAGAAGAGTTATGTTTGAAATTTTAGAACAATTGGATTTTGAGCTTCTTGTCAATTCGTCTTTGAGTTTCTTAGTAGCTCGTTAGTGAAGAGGGAAGCCAAGTACAGGCAACTACAACTCTCCTGTAAGTCACAGAGAGAGCCATGGAGCATATACATCACAGATACAGGCCCAACCATTCTACACCAACCACTTTGCTGACCCAACCAGTCCCAATTTCGTGTGTTCAGCTCATATTCTTAGTGTGGATTAATTGAGCCAATAGTTGTGGGCACTGGATTTCATTGAAGATGATGGAGAGGAGGGAACAAGATAGGAAGAGGGAGGGAGGTGAAGGGCAGAGCTTTAGATGATGACTGGAGATGAGGTAATCTATGTTTCTGGCATCATTAAAAGCACTAGTGAAAAAATATATAATGAAATCCTGTTATTTTCCACTGTTTTTTTGACTCTGAGATATCCTCCTGAGATCGTTGAGATGAAAAGGAGAGGAAACAAATAGGTACTGGTCTAGACGAGCCTCCTGCAACAGCAATGGATCTTTAATGAGCCTCAGAAAATGTAGAGCTGTGCAAACACCAGAAAGGCATATGACAATGCCATCTCCTAATTTTTATATTAGTGTCCACTACATTGCTATTTCCCTGCAAGATACACAAAATGCTGGAGGAACTCAGCCGTTCAGGCTGCATCCTTGGAGGGGAATAAAGGGTCAAATTTACTGGCTAAGGCAGTTGTTTATTTAACATTTCAATAATATTTGAGTAATCTTTTGTATATAGTTATTGGTTGATTAAGCATTCTTATTCGTTTAAATAATTCATTACGGGTTATATGTATAAATACGTACATGAATTGAATACGTCATCATGCTACCATGTGATACGTGTGTGCCTCACTTAAAGTAAACTCAAAGTTAGTTCTGCATTTTAAAATTTTTCAAAACAGTTGTAAAATTAGTCAGCTCCATCTTGGCTACGAACCTCTATAGTATCCAAGACATCTTAAGGGGGCAGTGCATCAGAAAGGCAGTATCCATTATTAAGGACCTCCATCACCCAGAACATGCTCTCTTCTCATTGTTACCATCAGGAAGGAGGTACAGAAGCCTGAAGGCACACACTCAGCGATTCAAAAAAGGCTTCTTCCTGTTTGCCATCCAACCCTAAGAGGGCATTAAACCCATGAACACTACCTCACTTTTTAAATTATTTCTGTTTTTGCACTATTTTAAATTTAGCTATTTAATATATGTACATATATTTACTGTAATAGATATACTTATTTATTTTTTCTGTATTATCATGTGTTGCATTGTACTACTGCCACTAAGTTATCAAATCTCATGGCAAGTGCCGGGATATTAAACCTCATTCTGATTTTCAGACTCCTGTGTCTTCCTTTGAATTAGTTTAATGTTTTGAAGTTACAGAGACCCTTCATCAGGACTCAACAGAATCTCTTGTGTTTATTTTTTGCTATTCCACTTTTGCACTATTTATTCACCTGTAATTTATTGTATTTTTTTATGTCTCGCTCTGTTCGTCTGCCAGAGAAACAACCAACGCCACGACATGACAGAGATAATAAACTTGATTCTGATTCTTATGTGTGTTCTTAACATGGTTTCAGCTGAGGTCTGCAAATCTATTACAATCACATTTGAAGCTCAGTGTATTATGTTACATGAAGATGCACGACAGCTGTTGCAATGTAGTAAGTGGATAAATTCATTCACGTGTACCGAGATACAGCTCATTTTACTGCAAAAATGCATTGAGGTAGTACAAGGGAAAATAATAGCTGAATGCAAAATAAAATGATACAGTTACAGAAAAAAGTGCAGTGGAGTCTGACAGTAAGTTGCAAGGCCATTACAAGGCTGATTGTGAGGTTAAAAGTCCATTTTATTGTATTAGGGAACTGTTCAGTCGTCTTATAACAGTGGGACAGAAGTTGCCCTGGAGCCAGGTGATACGTGCTTTCAGGCTTTCGTTGTCTTCTCTCCAAAGGAAGAGGGAGAATAAAGAATTTTTGGAGTGGTTGGATGGATCCTTGATTATGCCGGCTACTTCACTGAGGCAGCAAGAAGTAAAAACAGAGCAAAGGCTGGTTTCCATGAGGTGCCCACAATTCTGCACTGTCTTGCAATCTCGGGCAGAGCAATTGCTGTACCAAACTGTAATGTACCTAGATAGGATGCTTTCTCTGGCATCAATAACATATTGGTGAGGATCAAAGGGAATATGTCAATTTTATTTAATCTCCTGAGGAGCTGGTGAGCTTACTCGGCCAAGGCAGACTATTGGTCATGTCCATGTAAGACTTGAATGCTCTTGACCACAGCATCAATGATGTAAACAGAAGCATGTGCACCATTCCCCCTTCCCCTTTTGTTTTGCTGACATGGAGGGAAAGGCTGTTGCTTTGTCACCATGTTACAAAGCTCTATCTCATTTCTGTACTCTGATTCATTTTAATTTGAGATTCGTCCCACTATCGCTGTGTCATCTACAAACTTGTAGGTGGCTTTTGAGCAGAAACTGGCTCTGCAGTCATACGTAGAGTAGGGGGCTGAGGATGTAACCTTGTGCGGCACCAGCTTCAAGGATAATCATGGCCTATCCTTACTGATTGTGGTCTGTTGGCCAGGAAGTCAAGGAATGCAGTTGGAAAGGGAGGTGTTGAGACCCAGATCTAGGGCTTTTGAGATGTATTTGCTTAAAATTATAGTTTTAAAGGAAGAGATGTAGTCAATAAACAATAGTCCAACACACGTGGCCTGACTGTCCAGATGCTGCAGAGAGCAGAGTCAGAAGATGGTGCCAAATGTAGACCCTCTTTCAAGGATAGGTGAATCGCAGTGGGTCAAGGTTGTCTGGGTGGCTGGAGTTGATGTATGCCTTGACCAACCTCTTAATAGTGGATGTCAGACCCACCAGGCAGTAGTCATTAAGGAATGTTACCTTAGTTTTCTTGGGCACCAGGATAATAGCATTTTTGTCATCTCAAAACCATTATCATTAAGATATGAATTGAGTTGATTATTGGTAAATTTTTCCTTCATATTATAGAGTTATGTTGTAGGAAAGCAATAAAATCATTGAGAGGTAATTAAAATCTATGAAAGGGGAAACCGGAAGTGGGACAGAGCTGGGGAAGATGACTGTGCTAGTGAACATTGGGAGAGATGATGGGAGGTATGATGATAACAGTGATTGGGGAAAGTGTTCAGGATGAGAAAGCAAAGGTAAGTGGGAAGAAAACTGGTGGTTGGTTGCGATGGGAAGAGCGATAAGACGGTGGAGAACCCTCTGTTGAGTAAAAATGGTAAGTTTCTGCTTTTTCATTCTTCATTCTCTGTCTGTTGGCACATAGAGCATGAGGATGGCTCCAGGGTCTGCGTTGTGTATGTGAGACGTGGGAATTCTGGGAGGCTACCAGCACCACATCTGCACCAGCTGAACCAGCTGCAGCTCCTCAGAGAAAGTATCAGGGAACTGGAGCTGCAGCTCGACGACCTTTGGATCATACAGGAATTAGAGAACATAGAACATAGAAATCTACAGCACATAGCAGGCCCTTCTGCTCACAATGTTGTGCCTACCATACAGCCTGCTCTAGGAACTGCCTAAAATTTCCCTAGCACATAGCTTTTCCATTTTTCTCAGCTCCATGTTCCTATCTAAGAGGCTCTTAGAAGACCCTATTGTATCCACTCCACCATTGCCGCCGGCAGAGAAGGTGATAGATAGGAGCTACAGGGAGTGTCAGGAGTCCTGTGGGCCTTTGCAGCATACTGTAGGGTGTTGGCTTTGAGGTTTCTCGAGCACCTGTATTTACTAATTGTTTTCTTAATGAGAGTCGTTAAGCCCTTGCACTTTCTGATTAATCTCATAACATTGACTGTGATTGGCACAGGGTTTCTGCTTTTTATAATTATTTAATGTGGACTCCTGTTTCGGGCTCATTGCAGAGTCCCTGTGTTGAGAATGAATTGTCTCGTGGTGTTGCTCAATCGTGTCACCAATGTCCTGTTGGTGTTCCTATGTACAACCTCTTGTTTCATTCTCTACATGGGAGTCCATCATTCCTCTACACCTGGGATCAGTCATTGCCAGGGATCTCTGTGACAGGGAGTTAGTCACCCCTAAGCTGCAGGAGGCAAGTTCTTAGGTGACTGTCAGGAGAGGGAAGTGAAATTGGCAGGCAGTGTAGAGTACCCCCGTGGCTTATCCCCCTCAATAATAAATATACCACTTTCGATATACCATTCTGTGTCCAGCACATAATTCTCCAAAACTTATGTCATTTCCAACAGGATCCCATCACCAAACACGTCTTTCCCTCCCCACACCCCCGCCGTGTTCTGCTTTCTGCAGAGATCGCGCCCCATGTGACTCCCTTGTCCATTCATCCCTCCACACTGATCTCCTTCCTGGCACTAATCCTTGCAAGCGGAACAAGTGCTCCATCTGCCCCATACCTCCTCCCTCACTACCATTCAGGGCCCTAAACAGTCCTTCCAGGTGAGGTGACACTTCGCCTGTGGTCTCTTCACCTGCTCCCGGTAAGGCCACTTGTATATCGGCGAGACCCAATGTAGATTGGGAGACCACTTTGCCAAGCACGTAGACTCTGTCTACCAGAAGAAGCGGGATCTCCCAGTGGCCACCCATTTTAATTCCACTTCCCATTCCCATTCCAATATGTCTATCCATGGTCTCCTCCACTGTTGTGATGAGGCCACTCTTAGGTTGTATTCCGTCTGGGTAGCCTCCAACCCGATGGCATGAACACTGATTTCTCAAACTTCCACTAATGCTCCCCACCCCTTTCACCATTTCCTATCCCCTTTTCCTTCTCTCCCTTTATCTTCTTGCCCACCCATCACCTCCCTCTGGTGCTCCTCCCTCCTTTTATCTCTTCCATGGCCTTCTGTCTCTTTCAGCAATCACTTCCCAGCCCTTTACTTCATCCCACCTCCTTCAGGTTTCCCCATCACCTTGTATTTCTCTCTCTCCTGCCTCTTACATCTACTCCTCAGCTTATTTTTTTATTTTTTCTCCAGTCCTGCCAAAGGCTCTTGGCCCGAAACGTTGACTATACTCTTTTCCTTAGATGCCGCCTGGCCTGCTGAGTTCCTCCAGCATTTTGTGTGTTTTGCTTATACCATTTTGGATATTGTTGGGGAGGATGACCTACCAGGAGGGAGCCACAGTGACCCGGTCTCTTGCATTGAACCTGACGCTGTAGCTCAGAAGAAAGAGGGAAGAAGAGGACTGCAGTAGTGATAGGGGGCTCCTTAGTTAGAGGAGTAGATGCGATAGAGACACCAGAATGGTATATTGCCTCCCAATTGCAAGAGTTAGGGATATCTTGGATCAGGTCCATGGCATTTTAAAGGGATAGCTTGAGCAGCCAGAAGTCTTGGTACACAATGGCAGCAATGAAATAGGTAGGAAAAGGGAAGAGGTCCTGAAGAGAGAGTTTTGGGAGCAAGGTGGAAAGCTGAAAAGCAGTTCCTCCAGGGTAGTAATCTTTGGATTGCTCCCTGTGCCATATGCCAGTGAGGGTAAGAATAGGATGATTTGGCAGATGAACATGTGGCAGAGGAACTGGTGCAGGTGAGAAGGGTTTCAGATTTCTGGATCATTGGGATCTCTTCTGGAGAAGGTGTGCCCTATACAAAAGTGACAGGGTACACCCGAACCCGTGGGGGACCAATATCCTGGCGGACAGGTTTGCTATTAACTGTTCAGAGGGTTTTAATTAATTTGGCAGGGGGATGGGAAACTGAGTGACAGGGCTGAGCATGGGGCAGTTGGTATATAAACAGAGGCAGTTTGTAGTGAGACTGTCAGGAATGATAGGCAGACAGCAGAGCAAAATAGCAGTCAGTCGGCTGAGTTGCAGTGTAACAGTGGGACAAAATCGAAAAGAGTAACAAATACAGACTTAAGGTATTATACTTGATTGCAGTATACAGAATAAGGTATTTGAGATTGGCAGGTATGACATTGTGAGCATCACCGAGTTGCGGCTGAACGAAGATTATGTTTAGGAGCTTAAAATCCAGGAACACATATTTTATCAAAAGGACTGGCAAGTAGGCAGAGGGTGTGGCTCTGTTGGTAAAAAATGAAATTAAATCCTTAGAAAGAGGTGACATAGGACTGAAAAATGTAGGATCTTTGTGGGTAGAGTTAAGACACTGCAAGGGTAAGATAACCCTGATGGGAGTTATACACAGGCCTCCAGTCGCCAGGATGTGAGCTACAAATTACAACAGGAGTTTGAAAAACCGTATCAAAAGGGGAATGATACAATAGTCATGGGGGGATTTCAATATTCAAGTAAATAGGGAAAATTAGGTTTCTGCTGGATCCCAATAGAGAGAATTTGTAGAAATCCAACTAGATGGCTTTTTAGAGCAGCTTGTGGTTAAGCCCACTAGGGGATCAGCTATTCTGGATTGGGTGTTGTGTGATGAACTGGATTTGATTAGGGAGGTTAAGGTAAAGGAATCCTTAGGAGACAGTGATCGTAATACGATAGAATTCACCCTGCAATTTGAAAGAGAGAAGCTAAAGTCAAATGCATCAGTATTACAATGTAGTAAAGGAAATTACAGAGGCATGAGAGAGGAGCTGGCCAAAGTTGATTGGAAGGGGACACTAGCATGGACGATGGCAGAGCAGCAGTTGCTGGAGTGTCTGGGAGCAATAATATGGAAGTAAGGGAACAAGCTTGCAAGAAGACAACTAGAAACATTGTTAAAGAGATTGAAGATGATTAAACCACAGATGCTGAAAATCTGAAACGTAAACAGGAAAAAGTTGTAAACAGTCATTAATTGACTTCTATACCTTTCATAGTAGTCTTTGTTGGATAGAATTCAAACAGATAGTAAATATGACATGCATTTAGGAAGAAGAAATAGAGTTAATCTTTCAGATCATAGACCCTTCTTTGGAATTCAGAAGCAGGAAAATGAGAAGACAAGAGAGCTCTAAGTTACAATGATAGTGCAGGAAGGATATATAGCTGGAAGTAATGTGCCTGATGTGACAAGATCAGAGTTGATATACTATTTATGAAGCTTCTGATTGATAGATTAATGAATTGCTGCAAATTGTTCATCCATCATCGACGTCGAGACTAGCACGTGATTTGGATGTAAGTGAGGGAGAGTTATGCAGTGTCAGCCTCACTCTCTCTTCCCAATTCTCACCTGGATCCAGTGGCAAGACAGAGTTGAGATGGCTGGAGATGGGACTAGGCGCAGTGGATGACCAGGATGTCTTCTGTGTCTTGTCCTGCTCTACACGTTCCACGACGTTTGCAGAGACTGCCTTCTTGACCGTTGAACCTTCCATTGGTCTCGTCTGCTCAATCTGCCGGACTCTGTCTTCACATGCTGGGATAGACAACTCCCTATCTCACCGAGGGTTTGAGACCCGTCGGCTACCTTCACCTGGTTTAGCCGGCTTGTCGAAGCAGTTGCCTGGGGTGTGGCCACTGTCGCATGCAAACAGCTACGGGGAGCCACAGGTGAGAGATGAGTGCCAGGTGGGGACCAAAGGTGGACTAACTACCTTGAAAAGGACACGACGTGTCCCCCCCCCCCCCAGAGGTACTACCCCTCCCTGACACCCCATACACCCCTGCTGCAAATAAATGAAACCAACAACAGAATAAGGGAAGTAGCTAGCACATCAGACACTGTCCATCAAGGGAGAAAAAATGAGCTAATATTTCAGATGGATAAATACCTCTGATGCAAACAGAGAAAACAGGCCTTCATTATTGATTCATGACTCCTTGGTCAATTCCTCCCTACACTTTCTCAACTCCAACTCTTTTGCCCCTGCTGCTACCATATTCATTGTCCCAATAATCCTCTCAGCTGAAGTAGTGATTCACCTGCACTTCCTCCAGTCTAGTGAACTGCAATACGTTTGGTGATCACAATGTGATTTCAACATTACAGATTCAATGACTAGTTAGCAGAAAGCACTTGCTCAGTCTGCAAGTGTGACCTTGTTGCCTGCTATTTTAATTCTCCAGCCCATTTGTATTCTGACCTCTCTGTGTCCTTCTTCCTTGTTTCAATGAGGCCCAAATTTTGAGAAACAGCACTTCATCCTCCATCTGGGCAAATGGTACCCTTCGGGACACTACATTGAATTCAGCAGTTGCAGGTAACTCACTGGTGTGATCTGTAGCTGTTCTGTGGAAAGGTTATTCATCTCTGATATGAGTTCCATTTCCCTCTCCACAGACAATGTCTGATATGCTGATCACTTCCAAAATTCACCTTTTAGTTTCACTTCTCTGCAACAGCTCTAACCTTTACTTCACTGCTTTAAAATGTCACATTATTAATTTTAACAGCCTCATTCATTTAATAGGGCCTTTGACTCGAATCATTAATCATATTTATCTTACCATACAGTTGATGTGTTCCTCAGTGCATTTGGAGGCAACTGAGTAGACTTCGGGATTTTGAACCTCAAAAGGCTTTAAATTCAATGTAGGTTCAGCATGGATTTTCCACATTGATTAAAAGTGATTTTCATTCCTATTCTAGTTTATGGTTTTCTTCTCTGATTATATCCTCCTGAGGTCCCCTTCACTTATCGATATCCCAGTTCATTCCCCACCACCAGCTCCAGATCCTTGTTGCTAAATGCATGACATATTTAATTACACGCAACAAAGACTGACATGAAAGGTATAGAAGTCAAAAGTTCAAAGTAAATTTTATCTTCAAAGTGCATATATGTCACCACATACAACCATGAGATTATTTTTCCTGTGGACAGTCTCAGCCAATCTATAGGATATTAACTATAACAGAATCAAAGAAAGATCAAGTAGAGCACAGAAGACAATAAACTGTGCAAATGCAATTATAAATAAATAATATTAAATAACAAGAGCATGAAATAACAACATAAAAGTCCTTTACATGAGATCATTGGTTGTGGGAACATCTCAATAGATGAATGTAGTTATCCTCTGTTTTTTCAAAAGCCTGATGGTTGAAGGGTTCATCAACCTGGTGGTGTGAGTCCTAAGGCTCTTGTAACTCCTAATTTATGGCAACAGTGAGAAAAGAGCATCGCTTGGGTGGTGAGGACCTTTGATGATGGATACTGCTTTCCCATGACAGCATTTTATGTAGATGTGCTTAATAAAATGGAAGTGTACATATTAAGATATAAAGCGATATTGAAAAATTGTCTTTGGGGTTGTCGGTGTTAACAGA
Organism: Mobula birostris; assembly: GCF_030028105.1. Classification (NCBI taxonomy): domain Eukaryota; kingdom Metazoa; phylum Chordata; class Chondrichthyes; order Myliobatiformes; family Myliobatidae; genus Mobula; species Mobula birostris. Next base: position 29,614,621 of record NC_092383.1, on the reverse strand, counting down.
TGCACAAGTATCAACTGCTAGATGTGCAAACCTCAGAATATTCAGCATTTGTGACAATACTTAGTTGGAATTTGACACGTAATCTATCTTAACCAAATAATTTACAACTTCAAAATTAATACAGTTTAGTTTTAACTATAAGTTCCTCTTAAACAAACTGGATCTAACTGGCCACAAATTGCAAAATAACTTCATGGGCTTGGAAGAGGACAATTGGTGTGTTGATTGCCAAATAATGATCAGGTCTGCACTGTGACACTGCCTCACTACACCAGAGATCCAGGCTTAATCCTGATCTCCAGAGCTGTCCGTGTGTAGTTTGCACATGTCCCTGTGACTGTATGGGTTTAGTGTGGCCGCTCCAGTTTCCCCCATCACCCCAAGGAGATACAGATTGGCAGGTTACTTGGCCATTGTAAATTACCATTAGTATGCATGTGAGCAGCCAAATCTGTGGGGAGTTCATAAGAACATGGGGGAAATAAATAATGGGATTTGTGTAGGTTCACTGTAAATGCGTGGTTGATGGAATATCTGGACTGTGTGGACTGAGGGGTTCTATGCTGAATGCCTCTTTGTCTCTGGAATGGTCCAATGAGGACAACCTGGTCCCAGTCCTTAAGTGTCCAAGCTCATCAGTATAGAATGACTATTGTCATGAGATCCTGGAGAGCGGTGGAAATATGTCCAGGAATAGAACCTTTCTGGAAGAAAGAAACTGGGTTTGGCTCTTAAGCATATTTGACTTCAGGACCAAAATTTGAATTTCTGCTCCATGAGTTAGTGAAACCAATGGTGCTTTTATTTTTTTTACCTTGTTTCCTTCCATTTCATTTCACTGAAACCTACACAGTGGGAGGGGGCATAGGGAAGATAAGAAGTTAGGCAGCTAACCTATGGATACTGTATACTGTTGAACACTTCTTAACTGGTTGCTTCATAGCCTGTAGTGGCAATTCAAATGCTCATGAAAGTATGAAACTGCAGAGTGTAGTAGGTTCAGTCTAATACATGACAGGCGTATCTACGCCCACCATCTGCAATATCTACAGGAGGTTCTGCCTCAAGAAGACAACATCCATCATCAAAATATCCCTACCATCTGGGCCATGTCCTTCTCTCCCAGCTACCACTGGGCAGCAGAAGGTATAAAAATTTGAATTCCCACACCAACAAGTTTAAGAACCGTTGCTTCCTTTCAACCGTTCAGTGCTTGAATCAATCAGCATACTCCTAATCATGATAACACCGTGATCACTTTGACCACTTGGCAATAAAATGGACTTCGTGTTTTTTGTTCGAATTGCGTCCTTATAAAAATTGAGTATAATTTTTGTTTAATTTGATTTTCTTGCAAATGCCGTTTATCTGGTTCTATGTCTATGAGTTGATGCAGCAAGAGCTTCATTGCTCCTACGCATACATATACTTGTGCATATTATAATAAACTTGAACCTTGACTTTGAAAGATTTCTACAACTGATTGCATTGCTTTAAGATAATCCAAAATTCATATTAAACGAGCATTAATTTTATAAACATTTTGCTATTAATCATGAAAAAGGAAGTTGCAATTGTTACTGCTTCTTTTGTTATCCAAGGACATCCCCTATAAACCAAAAAGTACTTTGACTGTATAATGAATGTTATGTCAAAAAGTGCTGCAGATTTGTAAGAAGAAATGACTAAATAATTTGTTTTGTGTACCGTATAGCCTACAGTATAATAAGGGACTATTTTATGTTTTAGTAACTCCACCTGCGCAGTTAAATTACTTGTTAACAGATGAACAGATAATGAAAGATCTGCGAGCTCTCCGAAAAGGCTAGCATCTCTGTCTTCTCTTGAGCATCTTCCCAGCACTCCTGCTGAATCACCAGCACAAAGATATGAACCACGAATAGAAGATGGAAAGTTATATTACAATAAGAGGTGGTATCATAAAGGTCATCTATTTGGAATCTAAGGAGAATACGAAGATCAGCTGTATAAATAGCTCAGTTGGAACAAATGAGATATGGGTAAGGAAGACAAGTGATAGCACAAAGATGCGTATATATCTAGGACAGCTGCACAGAGGAGTCTTCATTATATGGAGGCGATCTTCTGCCTAGTACTCTTAGCAAGTTGGAGGCGCATATCTTCTTAACCCCCTATGCTCAGAGGTCAACTTTTCATGACTTTTATATGGAAATCTGTATTAAAACAAACAAGTTTATTGACTGACTTTACCTGGAGAGGCAGAGAAGACCCCCCCCCCGCCCCCGAGTCTTGAGTTATATGAGTCTTAGACCAAAGTAAAAGAAGGCTTGTTATAATTTAATATTATTACGTTACTTTGTTACAATTTGATATTATTAAATTACTAAGTAAACAAATGGTAGGCATTTGTATGTTAAGGATAAATATATTTGTTTAACAACAGTTGATACACTATTAAAATAAAAGGGGAGGAGTGTACTGTGTAGCCTACATTATAATAAGGGACTACTTTATGTTTTAGTAACACGTCATTGAATGCGCTATTAGGCACGTACTGATCTGTACGTGTGTGCTGAGTTTGGATTATGCCAGTAAAGAACCATGTAACTTAGCTCTTGTCTCCAGCGTATTTATTAATAGCATTGTTGTGTAACCAGGCCACATACACAACATTTTGGTTGATGGCGAGAACAACAAAGAGCACCAACAAAAATTTTTTTTTAAATCTTGTAGATACTTAGCAGGTCAGGAAGTATCTCTGGAGAGAGATAAAATGAGTAATCAATTAATAGCCAGTCATTAGAGATGGAAGTCAGAGATTAACAAGTTTTGATGTGGAGAGAAAAGAAGGCAGAGAAGTAGAAAACAAGTTAAAACTCTATATGCAGCTAGAAGCGATAAGAGGTTAAAGTCAAAGTCAAAGTAAAAGTGTGTATACATCACCATTTACTAACATGAGATTCATTTTTGCAGGCTTTTACAGGAAACTAAAGAAGTACAATAGAATTGATGAAAAACCACCCATAAACAAAGACTGACGCCAATGTGCACAAGATCATTTTGGTGTTTCTGCACTCTGCAGTCTCTGCGGGGATTCCGGGAGTCAGAGGCAGCATCCAGGAACCTCGGGGCAAGAAGGCTGCGAGCTGATGTTTGACTCCATTTCGCTGGTTAAAGCTTCCATTATTTGCTGATTAAAGCAATAAGGGAGATTGAATTGCTGGCTGCCTGCCTTTTTATCACTGGGGGTTCGCTCTGTTACGGTGAGGGGAGACTGCTTTTTTATCACTGGGGGTTTGCTCTGCTACGGTGAGGGGAGACTGCTTTTTTATCACTGGGGGTTCGCTCTGCTACGGTGAGGGGAGACTGCCTTTTTATCACTGGGGAGATCACTATGCTACAGAGAAGGGAGACTGCCTTTTTATCACTGGGGAGATCACTATGCTACAGAGAAGGGAGACTGCCTTTTTATCACTGGGGGTTCGCTCTGCTATGGTGAGGGGAGACTGCTTTTTTATCACTGGGGGTTCGCTCTGCTATGGTGAGGGGAGACTGCCTTTTTATCACCGGGGAGATCGCTCCTTTATGGAGAGGGAGAATGTTGCCCAGGTTTTCTGCGTTTTGGATGTGGACTTGGGGATTCTGAACTTTTTCAGTCTTATGATTTTTTTTTGGTATTCTGTGTTTTTTGCCTGATCTTTCTTGTTTTTTTTGTGTGTGAGGAGGGGGATTTGGGGGTCAATGTGCCTGTTCTGTTTTTGTTCATTTTTTTGTGTGGGGAGGAGGGATTTAGGGGTAGATGGTCCTGCTGCCATTCTTTTCTTTCTTGGTTTCGTGGCTACCTGGAGAAGAATAATTTCAAAGCTGTACACTTTGATAATAAATGAACCTTAGACCTTTGAAATGAGTAAATAATACTAGAACATGAGGTGTAGAGTCTTTGAAAGTGAAGGCAAAGATTGTGGAATCAGTTCAGCATTGAGGTGAGCGAAATAATCCACACTGAGTCAGCAGACTAAAGGTTGACTGATGATAACTGTTCCTGAATCTGGTGGTGGGACCCCAGGCTCTTGTGCCTCCTGCCTGATGGCAGTAGCAAAAAGAGAGCATGGTCTGGATGGTGGGGGTCCTTGATGTTAAATGCTACTTTCTTTTTCTTGTGGCAGTGCTCCTTGTAAATGTAGTCAGTGGTGGGGAGGCCTTTGCCTGTGATGGACTGGCCTGTAGCCAGCAGTTCTTGTAGACTTTTCCATTTCTGAATTGGTGTCGCCATACCAGGCCATGATGTACCTCAGCACTGTAAAATTTGACTATCTCTAAACATCTCTAACTCTAAAGAAAGAGAATACAATACATCTGTTCTTTCTCAGTGCAGCCACCTGACCTGCTGAAACTTTCAATTTACTTTTCAGATTTTCATCATCTGCAGTGTTTTGCCTTTGTAGCAGAGCAAACTTCTCTGATGAATCCAGAATATATGAGTTATAATGAAAACATCATCCTACACAAAGCCCAGCTTACATTCTGCGTCTGAGACTTAAACCCACAATCTCCTGATGTACAGACATCTACGTTATTCATTGAGTCACCACAGGTACATTCAGCAATATCTTATGACTCATCTTTATCTGCAGGGCCAAGAGGTTGGATGCTGCCTACTCACTGCAGAGCTTGCTATTTTCATGAATGCTTTTTCTCATTCATGTGAAAGTCAAGGACTTTGGAAATAAAATGAAAAGGAAGTTACGTAAAGCTAGATTTTTTTGTGGTTTAAACCAATTAAGCGATCTAGCCTGCAATGATGGCAGTACATCGGTAAAATAATCAATACTTGATGTCCCATTCCTTAGCCAAAGAAAGCAACTTTAACAATAAGAGCTTTATCAGCCCCTCATAGCAGAGCACAGAAATGCCTACTTTTACCTATTATGTTTGTGACCAAATTTGGGTTTACATTATCAACGTTCTTGCATTAACAATATACATTTCTTTTCATACACCATTTAATTAAAATATTATGAGGGAGTTATCTTGATGTATAATTATTGCTAAAATTCTAATCCATTTTTATAAATGGATTTATATATTTAAAATTCACTGAAAAGATCTCCCATTACACGTTTGTGTACTTTGGTTGAGGTGTATGAATGGACGATCCAATTTCGCTTCTTCCTGTTGTCGCCACCATCACGGCAATTTGGCAATGTAATTCACTTCCTGCAATGATCAAGAAATTGGTGAGAGTAATGGACATTACAAAGATTCAGGGTCTGTATGTATTAGCTGTGGTCCAGGAGAATTAAGTCATCGGTTCCTCCTGATGATGTGGAAGATTGTTCAAGTATAGCCTGTTTACAACAGCATGACTTAAAAATCAAAAAAAAAAATGGAGTTACTGCTAATCAGATATTACAACAGAAATTGTTGGAAGTATTAACCTCTAAACTATTTTATATCATCTGAACTAGTTTAATAAACTGACTTGGGTTTTTCCTCTACATACAGAGTGTGCATGAATAACTCTACTCCCAGCCTCGATTTTCTTGTATTTATAATTGGAATTTGTTAGAAAACTGACCACATAGAGTGCCTTGCAAAAGTATTCAGCCCCCAACCCTTGGTTCACATAAATGAGTACTGCAGCCAGGGAATTTGATCAACTTAACTGAGAATTTTCGTGTGTGAATCACCTGCTCTTTTTCTCCACATTTGAGCCAAAAGAGCAGCGAAACTTGTAAAGCATGAGAAACTAAAAATTCAAAACCTGAAATTTCAGCAGTTCAAAAGTACTCATCCTCCTTTGCTTTGAACGTAGTTGAACCATCTCTCACAACTATTACAGAAAGTAGTCTTTTTGGATAAATCTCTATTAGCTTTGCAAGGTGAGGCAAGATTTGCCTATTCCTCCTTGCAAAGTTGTTCCAGCTGTGCCAGCTTAGTTGGGGAACAGCAATGAATGGCAATCTTGAGGTCTTGCCAGAGATGTTCGATTGTGTTAAGGTCAGAAGTTTGATTGGGCCACTCAAAGACATCAATTTTCCTTATTTGAAGACACTCCATGATTGCTCTGGCAGAGTACTTTGGATTGTTATCCTGCTGAAAGACAAACTTCCTCCCTGGTTTAGTCCTTTTGGCAGAAGCTAGCATGTTTTTATCGAGGATCTCTTTGCAAAGTGTCACTTAGAAGATACTGTAAAGATGTGGAAGAAGATCTTCTGGTCGGATGAGACTAAAGTGGAACTCTTTGGCCTCAACATTAAGCAGTAGTGTTGAAGCCAAAAAGATGAACGCTGCTAAATACAGAGAGTTCCTGGATAAAAACCTGCAAGCCTCTGCCAGAAAGCTTAAACTGGGGAGGAAGTTCATCTTTCAGCACACCAAAAGCACACTGCCAGAGCAACCATGAGTGCCTTCAAATGAAGAAAATTGATGTCCTGAGTGGCCAATTTAGAATCCTGACCTTGACCCGATCGAACAACTCTGGCAAAGCCTCTGGATTGCTGTCCACTGCCATTCCCCAACTATCCTGACACAGCTTGAGCAATTTTGCAAGGAGGAATGCACAAATCTTGCTCCGTCACTTTGTGCAAAGCTAATAGACACTTATCCAAAAAGACGACTGGCTGTAATAGCTGTGAGAAGGGGTTCAGCTAAGTACTGAGCAAAGGGAAATGAATACTTTGGAACAGCTGACATTTCAGTTTTTGAATTCTTGCTTTACAATTTTCCCTGTTTTTTAGGCTCTACTGCAGAAAAAAAAGGAGATTGTGATCAACAAATAAATATTCTCAGTTGAACTGATCAAACTCCATGGCTGAAATACTTATTTATGTTAACAATTAGTTGGGGGCTGAATACTTTTTCATGACACTGTAAGTTGCCTTCGATGAAAATGAAGGTTTGTGGTGTCAAAATGAAAGTTCGTTTCAATTCAGCATATGAACATAATAAAAATATAAATAAGAACAGATTTTGCAATGCAGTCTGGTGCACCATTCAGTAAGATTATGACTACTCTGATTTTGAAGTCAACTCCATAATTCCCGTAACCCTTGATTCATCAGAAATCTATTTTGAGCTTGAATATCCATTATGATTTAGAATCCATAGCTCTCTGGACAAGATAATATATGACATAAGAACTTGCCATTCAGCCCAGCCAACCCATACCAGCCTTCATTTTGCACTTGAGCTCCTTCCATTTTGTCTTGTAACTTCCAAGATATTCAACTAATTCAAGGAAGACACAGGAGTCCAAAATGCAGGTGTAACTTTGTCTTTATTTTAAATGAGGCATGTCCATATCACTTGGTAGCATGATGAAGTATGCAATTAATGTATTTTACATATAACCCATAATTAATTATTGAAACAAAAAAGAATGCTTGATCAAACAATATACTGCATATACAAGATTATTCACATACTACTGAAATATTAAACACACAACACTCCTCCCTGCTTAGCTATAAACTCCAGCTCAATAGAGGAAGCATCTCAACTGTGGTAGGCATCTGTCTGTCTTGAAGGACAATGGGTGCGATGATCATGATCACAAGCCTGGGTAGAAGATTTAGAGATCCTGAGATGCTCAGTCATCAAGATCCCCCCTCTCAGCCTCACCACTGTAAGTCCGAAGGAAAGATATCGAAGCAATACAATTGGCACCAGCTTGGCTGCAGCGGCATCCAGCTGCTTTAAGGTCTCCACTCTGGATTTGCAGTCTGGGTTTACTCTCCTTGTCTTCGTCTCCCTCGAGGCTGCCCACAAAGCAATGGGGCAATTTACCCATAGCTGGAGAGCTGGTTCATGAGCACCAGGGTGTGTCCGCACACCGGTGGGCCTGTGTGCTATGTGGGGTATAGGGGTCAGATCTCCTCCCCGTCCTCTGTAGTTCAGCCTGAGTCCGAAAGAGGTTTAGATTCTGTGTGTTGCCAGCGAGGAGGCACTACATGAGGCTTGCTGTTGGAGAGGCTATGTCCTAGCAGGGAAAGACTTATAATCCACCGCTCCTGTTTGCAAGGCTGCTAGGCAGTGGTGGAAGCTGAAAGTGAGAGTGACAAGCAGTACCCACTACTCTAGCACACTAGACGCATCACACAGTATATTATATAACACAATTACTATAAATAAACATCCATGGTATGACCATACACTTCCTGACACTATGCTCCATTTGCCATTTCTTTGGGCATCCTCCTAATCTAAGGCCTTCAGCAGCCTCTCTGCTTCCTCATCACTACCTGCCCCTCCACCTTTCTTTGTATTGTCTACAAACTTGGCCACAAAGCTATCAATTCCATTATCCAAATCATTGACATACAATGTAAAAAGAAACGGTCACAACCCTGTGGAACACTACTAGTCACCGGCAGCCAATCTGAAAAGGCTCCCTTTATTCCCACTCTTTGCCCTTTGCCAATCAGCAATGCACTATCCATGCTAATATCTTTCCTGTAATAGCATGGGCTCTTAACTTGTTAAACAGCTTCTTATGTGGCACCTTGTCAAATGCCTTCTGAAACTCCAAGTGCACAACATCCACCAATTCTCCTTTGGTTATCCTGCTTGTTATTTCCTCAAAGAATTCCAAAAGATTTGTCAAGTAAGATTTTCTCTTAAGAAAAACATGCTGACTTTAGCCTGTTTTATCATGTACCTCCAAATACCCCCAAAGAACATCCTTAACAATTGACTCCAACATCTTCCCAACCACTGAGGTCAAGCTAACTAGCCTATAATTTCCTTTCTTCAGCCTCCTTCCCTTCTTGAAGAGTAGAGTGAAATTTGGAATTTTCCAGTCCTCCAAAACCATGTCAGAATATATTGTTTCTTTTAAGATCATTACTAATGCCTTCATAATCTCCTCAGCTATATTTTTCAGATCCATGGTGTGTAGTCCATTTGGTCTACGTGACTTATCTACATTGAGAGCTTTCTGTTTCCAAGCACCTTCTCCCTAGTAATAGCAACTGTACTCTCTACTTCTTGAACTTCTGGCATTGTGCTAGTGTCTTCCACAGTAAAGACTGGTGCAAAATACTCACTCAGTTCAACCGCCATTTCCTTGTCCCTCATTACTATCTCTGTAGCATCATATTCTAATGGTCCAATACCTACTCTCACATCCCGTTAACTCTATATATCTGAAAGAAAAACTTTCGGCATCTTGTTTGGTATTGTTGGCTATCTTACCTTCCTATTTCACCTTTTCCCCTCTTATGTTTTTTTCGTTGCCTTCTGTTGGTTTTAAAAAGTTTTGCTATCCTTTGACTTCCTACTAATTTTTGTTCTATTATGTGCCCTCTCTTTTGCTTTTATTTTGGCTTTGACTTCTATTGTCAGCCATGGTTGCATCATCCTGCCTTCAGAGTACTTCTTGTTCTTTGGGATGTATCTACCATATTGCTCCCAGAAACACAGGCCAATGCTGCTCTGCTGTCATCTTTGCTAGTGTTCCTTTTCAATCAACTTTGGGCAACTCCTCTCTCATGCCTCTGTTATTTCCTTCACTCAATTATAATACTGATACATTTGACTTTAGCTTCTCCCTCTCAAATTGTAGGGTAAATTTAATGATATTATGATCGCTGTGTCCTAAAGGTTCCTTTACCTTAAACTCCCTAATCAAATCCAGTTCATTACACAACAGCAAATCCAGAATAGCTGATCCCCTGGCGGCTCAACCACATCCTGCTCTAAAAAGCCAACTAGTAGACACTCTACAAATTCCCTCTCCGTGGATCCAGCACCAACCTGATTTTCCCAATCTACCTGCATATCGAAATCTCCAATGACTATCGTAACGTTGCCCTTCTGATTTGATTTTTCTACCTTCCATTGGAATTTATAGCCCACATCCTGCCTACTGTTTGAAGTACTGTATATAACTTCCATCAGTGTCTTTTTACTCTTGCAGTTTCTTAAATCTACCCACAAGTATTCTCCATCTTCCTGCCCTATCTCGACTCTTTCTATGGATTTGATTTCATTTTTTTATGAATATAGCCATGACAACCCCTCTGCCACTTGCCTGTCCTTTTGATACAATGTGTATCCTTGCATGCTAAGCTCCCAAATATAATCTTCTTTCAGCCATGACTCAGTGATACACATAATATACCTGCCAATCTCTAGCTGCAGTACAAGATCACTTACCTTATTCTGTATACTGTGTGCATTCAAGTATAATACCTTCAGTCCTCTATCTGGCACCCTTTTCAGTTTTGTCCCCCTCTTACACTGCTCTTCATCCCACTGACTGCAATTTTGCCCTATCATCTGCCTGACCTACCTGTCAGTCTCACTACACACAGCCTCTGTTTATATACCAGCTGCCGCATCCTCAGCCCTATCACTCTTGTTCCCATCCCTCTGCTGAATTAGCTTAAACCCTCCCCAACAGCTTGACCAAACCTGCTTGCAAGGATATTTGGCTCCTTTGGGTTCAGGTGTAACCCATCCCTTTTGTACAGGTCATACCTTCCCTAGGAGAAATCCTGCCCTCTGCACCAGTTTCTTAGTCATTCATCTGACAAATCATCCTATTCTTGCCCTCAATAGCGCGTGGCACTGGCAGCAATCCAGAGATTGCTACCCTGGAGGTCCTGCTTTTCAGCTTTCTATCTTGCTCCCTAAATTCTTTCTTCAGGACCTCCTCACCTTTCCTACCTATTTCATTGCTGCCAATATGTACCAAGACTTCTGGCTGCATACCCTTCCCCTTTAGAATGTTATGGACCCAATCTGAGATGGGCATGAACTTGCCACCTGGGAGGAAATATAACACCTGGGTGTCTCTATCGCATCCACTGATTCCGTGCCTACTCCTTTAACTATGGAATCCCCTATCACTATTGCAGTCCTCTTCTCCCCTCTTCCCTTATGACCCTCAGCACCAGACTCAGTACCAGAGATCCGGTTGCCGCAGCTCCCCCCGCCCCTGGTAGATCTTCCAAAGTGGTATACTTATTGAGGGGAGTACTCTGTACTGGCTGCCCATTTCCCTTCCCTTTCCTTGACAGTCCCTCAGTTTCCTGCCTCCTGCAACTTAATGGTGACTACCTCCCTGTAACTCCTACCTATCACCTCCTCGATTTCTCATATGAGTCAAAGGTCATCAAAAGTAAGAAGGCAGAGAGAGGGGAAACAGTACAGATTTATTTATTATTTATTAAGATACAATGCGGAATAGGCCCTTCCAGCCCTTCAAGCCACACTGCCCAGCAATCCCCAAATTAACCCTAAACTGTTAAATTGGGAGACAAAGCAACTTAAAGGTCTCCACTCAAAACATTGTCTATATATTCTCCTCCATTGATGCTGCCTGATTTGCTGAGTCCCTCCAGCATTTTATGTGCATTGCTCAAGATCTTGACGACAATGTGCTCATTCGATTTTTAACATGGAAGCTAGATACGACTGTATCAAGGTTCTGCACAATTAGAACAAGGGTAAGAGAAGAGAGGCCCATCAGCGAGAACAGTTGCTGCACATCTCCAGCAATCCAGGTACAAACTTATCCTGGCTGTGTGGAATTTGCACGCTCTTGTCTCTGAGTAGATGGGTTTCTCACAAATGTTTTGGTTTCTTTCTCCAGTGGTCGGTTAATGAGCTGCTCTAAATTACCTATAATGAGGTGGGCGCCAGAGCAGCTGGGGGGAGATTTGATGACCATGCAGGGGGGAAAATAGGTTACCGGACAACAAGCGGGGGTGAAGGGAATGCTTTGAGATCCATTATAGACTTCATGTACCCCGTCTATAGCAAAGGGAAGGACAGGAGGTAGAGCAAACATGGCTGAGATCCTGTCAGCAATTCCAGAGGGAAAAGAAAACAGCAGCTCTTGTGTGGAAAGTCATGTCAGCAGAAGACGAGATAATTGTGGAGAAATTGGGAGAATGGAGACTATTAGAAAAACTTGGTTCTTTTGTCACTTTGAAATATTGGTCTAATCCCATTGAGGTTATTGTGGTGAAAGATTGAAAACAATATCTAGGTGGATGCTGCACTAATTAAACTTGCCTATTTGTTAATCTGGTTTTGAGCCAATAGGTTGGGGGCTATTTAAATCTTACTATGGGTTAAATTTACCTGGAGGCATCAAATTGAACAGCTACATACTTAGCACAAGAGTGCTGTTGAAAACTAACTTTTCTGGAGTAGTGTTTACTGTTTCCACCCATCCACTTCTATTGAAGAGTTTTGCCTATGAACGGAAGACTTTAAAAGGGCTCAGAATTCAAGAGAGAGAGGGTTACTCAGGAGTAGGCATGAAGCTTGGGTGTGGCATTGCTAATCCTACTGAATTGTCCAGGAGTTTCACAGAGTTAAAGGAAAATACCCTGGAGAAACTGAAATAAATCTGTTAATTTGTGGGGGATGACACACATCCAGGCCACAAACTGAGCAATTCGTCAACCACTATTTACAATCTACTGTATATTGAACAATTATTCCGCAACTACTTTTGAACTATGTTAATAATTGAAAAAAGGAACTAAGTACACTGCAGCCAAGTTTACTGATGTTACAAAGATTGGTGGTTTCTGAGAAGGGGTGAAGGGCCAAAGGGAGATAATTAAGATAAGTGAATGGATATGAAGTTGAGACATGGGGTATAATGTAAGGAAATGTGAGGTTAAACACTTTGGAAGAAAAAGCAAGTTTATATGGAGTGAGACTAAAATTTGTTGCCCCCAAAAGGTATCTAACTCCATGTCCATATAATACTAAAAGGTTATAGACTTCAAGATATGTATAAACATCAGAAGGGCTACTTTCTCCTGACGTAGTCTCTACTCCTCCTGAAGAACCTATACTTCCTTAGGAGTCTGCGGAGATTCGGCATGACAACTAAAACTTTGACAAACTTGTATAGATGTGTAGGGGAAAATATATAGACTGGCTGCATCAAGGCTTGGTATGGAAGCGCCAATGCCTTTGAATGGAAAATCCTACTAAAGGTAGTGGACTCAGCCCGGTATGTCACAGGTAAAGCCCTCCCAACCATTGAGCACATCAACCTGAAACACTGTCGTAGGAAAGCAGCATCCATCATCAGAGATCCCCACCAGCCAGATCATGGCGTTTTCTCACCAATGCCATCAGGTAGAAGGTATAACGGCCTCAGGAGGACTGGTACCACTAGATTCAAAAACAGTTATTACCCTTCGGCCCTCAGTCTCTTGAATAAAAGGGGTAACTACACTCACTTGCCTCATATTGAAATATTTCTACAACCAATGATCTCTCTTTAAGGACTCTATCTCATTATCTCATGTTCTCATTATTTATTGGTATTTATCTATATACTGCTAAAACTCCCGTGCTCTGTCTGTCCGTTTGTGGCCTCCAATTAGCGCAAACGGTGCATTACAGCGGCACTTTTTTTGGCTAAATCGAATTAAAATGCGCTAACTTACAGAATGCAGGCAAAGTTGAGCATGTGCAGGATTGGGACAGATCTAACTGCCACCCATCAATAAGAGATAATTTAATCTCATTGTAATGGCGTACTTTGAGACACCCATAAAACCCTTTGCTGCAGTCAAAGGACAGCGGTGACTATATCACGTCCATTTAGGACAGTGCCAACCACATCATCAAGAATAATCAGCATCCTTTGATGTTACTGCTTTGAATCTTCTATCTAGCATTAGGGTAAAAAAAAAATGGTCAGCCTAGTTATGTCCTGTGGAAAGGGAAGGGGGACATTATAGACAAGAGATGACACCAAATGTCGTCAGGAAGCGGCAAGGAGAGGGAGAGAACAAGAATCAGATGAGGCCAGGGCCACACGACTCCAGGATCAGAGAGTCGGGAGAAAAAAAGATAAGAGGAGGAGAGGCATGCACGTCTCCAGGATTAGAGACAAACAACAAACAGCAGAAGAGATGTAGAGACAGGGGATAAAAGGACTGCACCTCTCCAGAGTGACAATGAGAGGCACAAGGGTGGCAGATAAACCAGAAATGATGCCATCAAAAGTGTCCTTTGTTAAATGAGGAGGAGCTATATTTGCTTTGCTATGCATCATTCTTCTTTAATAAACTGAGGTTTTCCACTTCAGTTTCCAAAGCAAAGCGATACCAATAGCATTCAGGAAAATTTAATGTTCATTCTGGTCACATCAGACTGCACTACCCTTCTCTCAAAGGGTGCCCCAACGGGTCACCCCGTTGTCTAATTTATATTTACATTTGCACAGTTTGTTGCTTTCTGCACAATGATCTTTCATTGACCCTTTTGTAGTTACTATTCTATAGATTTGCTGAGTATGCCCACAGGAAAATAAATCGCAGTGTGCATATGGTGACAAATACGTACTTTAATAATAAAATTTTCTTTGAACTTTGGGTAGTTACAGGTACAGCAAATATTTGGAAAGTGTAATGGTGTGTTAGCTTTTATTGAAAAGGGCATAGAGTAGAAAAATGGAGAAGCAACTTTACAGGATTCATTGAGGTGACATTTGAAGTTCTGTGTATAGCTATGCTTTTCATATTTAAGAGCAATTCACGTATTGGAGGCAGTGAAAAGAAAGTTCATTAGGTTGAATTCTGGGATAAAAGGGTTGGAGTATGCAGCGAACTTGAGCTGGCTGGACTTCTCCTTACTGATTAGATGAACACAGGGTGATGTTATTGATATGTATAAACACCAGGGTAGGACCTATACTACTGTAAGTGTGGAACAAACTGCTAGAGGAAGTCATAGATGTGGATTCAATTGTAACATTTAAGAGCAATTTGGATAGGTATATGGTTGGGAAGTGTTTGAAGGGATATGGTCCATCTCAAAGTAGATAGGGCTAGGTAGAAGATCAGGTGCACGGACTAAATGGGCTAAAAGGCCCACTTCTGTATCGTTGCACTTGGTGACACTATGACTGAGGGGATTAACAATGCAGATACTCAAAGGGTATCCAGAACACAGGGGCACATTTTCTGAATAAGGGGGTCATCCATTTAAGACCGAGATGAGGTGGAATTTCTTCTCTGTGGTTGTCAAAACCCTGGAATTCTGTACTCAGAATGTTGTGGAAACAAAGGTATTGAATATATTAAAAGTGGAGACTGACGGATATTTAAACTACAAAGGAGTTGAGGAACATAGGAAAGGAATGGGAAAGTAGGGTTGAAGCTAAGTCTGTGCGACAGACTGGAAGAGCTGATTGGCTTACTCTTGCTCCTGTTTCCTAATAACCCAAGGCAACAGTGTGCACAGAGGAAAGGAAAACATGCAGGCCCCATACTGTTGTTCATGTTCTTTGGTGAACAAGAATGCTTAACTCAAACTGAAGACTGGTTGGAAAACTCCTACTGGATCAGCTGGTGCTGTCTGGCAAGTTGGTTAGTTTTATCAAGTGATGTATTGTATTTGATAATGTCATGTGGTATAAGAGCTCAAGATAGATACAACAGTCTTGGTGGATGATATTCAGAAATAAAGTGATTAGATACTGTGCACTTAAATAGATGACGGAGGTCACGAAGGAAAATAATGTGTGAGAAAACTGTCTATGAAGTGGCAGCCTGTAGTATTGACCCTACGACATTTCTCCAAAGTTGAAAGAATTTAATAGATTCACACAAACAGCCTCAGCATGTTACACCTACCATTAACCACAGGCATTTGAAACACCCACACTGGTATCATTCATGACCACAACCCAAACTTCAATCTAATGCTTCAGAACTCTCTATTATATGAAGTTTTAGAAGTGTCAGACACACTTGCCAAAACTAATTTTCCGTTCAACAGAAGGCTGAAGATTACAGGTAATGGCGGGACCTGATCTGGGAGCTGAAGCATGCCTTCTCAATATCACATCTCCTTGGGCAATTTATAAAAAAAAAGCTGCCTCATCACTAAAAAGAGAAACCTTAGATAGGTTCTTAGGTCTGATCTAAATATTCCACAAGCAAGTCGCCAAGGAAAACGCAAATATCAGATTGGTTGCTTCATAAACAGAAGCCTTAGATTGGTCACTACTGGGGCAGGTCAGGAAAAAACAATAGCAGAGGAGCTGATCAATGCCACAAAAAAATTATAAAAATGTTATAGAAAAATTATTCTCTCATGCTTTGGTTGGCAATCTCTAGTGGCCAACATCTGCTGCTCTAAAAACCACAACGAAGTAGGTCTGAGGTTGTCCTAGATTTGATTCAGTTATGTTCTGTGGCATAGGGAATTGCTTCCTAAAATCTTGAAACTCACCACTTAGTCCTCTACATACTCAATGATATCATTTCTTAGCCTTCCTCTCCCTCTAGACTCCAACTTTGTCTAACCTTCCATCAACTTTAGGAAATCTTCATATTGGCAATACCTGCCACACTCATGTAGTCTTTCTAAAGGATAGTGAATGTAAGGTCCTTCTCCTCCAAATTAACTCATTTTATCTCTCTCCATACATGCTTTCTGATGAATAGTTTATATTCATTTCTAATTCAGATTTCAAGTCAGTGCTATGTTCTACTACTCAGTTCCAGTATGTTGCTGTTTTTGTCTCTTTCTCTAACTGCACTTATTCATCTTCTAGCACTTTAACATGAAAAGCAATTCTGTGTATTAAATATCCTTAGATTGCATTCTACCACAGACATTCCCTCTATTCTCTCCACCACTCCTCAACTTTACAACTTAAAGTACATCTATTTTCCATCTTCCAGCTTTGATGAAGAGTCATTCACCTAAAATATTGACTGTATTTTTCTCCCCACATATTCAACCTCATCTGCTGAATATCTCAAGCATCTTCTGTTTTATCATACCAATCCTCATTCCAGAGTTCATTTTTTGTAAGCAAGATTATTATCAATCTGGTCTAACATGGTTATACCTTCATTAGAGTATTTTTAATCAGTAGATTCTTTCGGTAACTACAACTTAATTAGTTGGCAACTATTCAGGAGGAATTATTATGCCGTGACAAGTATGGTTGCTATATAGGCCTTTAAGTTCTATAACCCTATACAGTATCTTTCTGCACTAAGCAATATATCTTCAATGTAAATTGATTGTTAACGAAAATGCCGAAGTCACTGTGAGATCCACAAGTCATCCATCTTTTCCCTACATCCTCTGTGTATAATAGTGAGGTAGTATGTCATATTTGAAATGCCAAGATCTCAAACACAATTTAGCAATGCTAAGTATGGATCGTTACTCTGGGTTGGCATTTAGTTGGACAAAGAGCTTGCTTCTGTGCAGTATGACTATAAATCTGCAACTTACCTCTGATGTTAATCATAGGTGCTGCCTACGTGGAGTCTTTATCTTCTCGCTATGATCAAGTGGGTTTTTCCCAGGTACTTCAGGTTGGTAGGTTAACTGAGTGTTGCAAATTGTCCCAAGTGCTAGTGGGTGACAAAAGAATAGTTGGGGTGGAATTGATGGAGATAGAAGAGGAGGCATGAGATAATGCCAAATGAGCACTCTGCTTTAAATTCTATCTCTAACAAAGATATTCAATGGAATACCCACTGCCATTTCTTTCCTTTCCTGTCTTCCATTTGTTTCAATTGTGTGATCCAGTGAACAACTTTGGGCAGGCAGAGGGCTTGTTGTGAGGACCTTATCTAACCAGTTTGCTAGTAAAGGAGATTGGCTCTTTACTACCTTCTCAGGGATGACCATGGGTGAACAATCCTTCCATGCAATTCCCACATCCAGGGAATCAATGTTTAAAAAGCAAATGAACTTTGTATTGAGAATGTTCCAGCAATTAGCTTATATTCAGAACATCATTCCAATGACGCAGCTAGGTTACTTGGTTGTAAATTTCCACCCTTTCAGTTTGAGGTACCAAATGTACATGACTGCTTTATGTCCATTTCTTGTGAATGGAAAAATTGATTCTGAAAATAATGACCCGAGTGAAGAATGTTCATTTACTGAATACTGCAAGTCTGATCACTTCTGAAAATTTTGCAATTTTAATTGAATCATAATGCAGTCCAACATAAAAAGAGACTCTTCAGTTAAGTACATAAAACCCTGATAATCAATGATGTTATCATCCAATTCACTGAAACTAATGAAATACCAACAGAAAACAACCGAGGAGCTCAGCTGGTCAGGCAACATCTGTGGGCTAAGGAACAGCAATATCTTTTCCATTTTGTCTAAACACTGGTCTTCTGAAATGTTAATTCTCCTGATGAAAGAGATGACCGGGCACGGTAGCGTAGTGGTTAGCACAGCACATTACAGTACCGGTGACCTGGGTTCAATTTCCGCCACTGCGTACAAGGAACTTGTACGTTCTCCTGGGGATTGCGTGCGTTTTCTCCAGGTGCTTTGTTTTCCTCCCACAGTATGAGCATGGTCCAGTTGATAGGTTAATTGGTCATTGGAAATTGTCCCGTGATTAGGCTAGGGTTAACTTGGGAGACTGCTGGATAGTGCTGCTTGAAGGTGCAGAAGAGTCCACTTCACACTGTATGTCAAAAATAAAATAAA
Organism: Mobula birostris; assembly: GCF_030028105.1. NCBI lineage: Eukaryota > Metazoa > Chordata > Chondrichthyes > Myliobatiformes > Myliobatidae > Mobula > Mobula birostris. The sequence goes on along the minus strand of NC_092383.1, from coordinate 29,596,171 downwards.
TAAATAAACTATCAATGGAAGATGGTTTCATGATGTTCGCCTGTCCTGCTGTCTATTTGCAGTATTCTCTATCTTCACTTCAGCTATCTGTCATTGGTAGTAATTTGCTTCAGTATCACTCAAAATACATGTTTGCCAAAGAATAATTGTCCTACTGATTGGACAACTGTGATACTAAAGGCAAACAGCTCAGCAAGAGCTAACTGAGTCAGTGTTACTGAGGGAAGCAGCAAGTAAACAAATCTGCTCAATGCAGAACTGTTGCCATTCTCAAGCTCACTTCATTGCTTCCTAAGAAAATAATGTACTTCTGCATTCTTCTACAGTATTTATGTAGTTCGTGTTAATACCGACTGCAGACTGCTCAAAACTGCGATGTTAAAATTACATTGAAAGCTTAAATATGAATTGCATATTTGCATAGTTCCTGTAATGGGGAACATCAACAGATTAGAACAAAATGTACACAAGCCAAAGATCAGGATATAAAAACAAGGGTCACAGATGTACTGTCTGTTTAATGAGGCTCTTAAGCAGGACAAAGGAGCCCCTGAAAAGGATGTCTTAGCTCCCAAAAGTCTTTTGAATTAACACCATGTCAACTGCTAAGAAAACAATATGTACAGTTTTACAATCCTATTAACATAATTTAATAGGTAATGAAAAACATAATCTACTGATTTGATCAATACTATCTAACCTGATAAATAATATATGGTTGGATATGATGTTCAGCAGATCAACAAACATCACATCACTGAATATTTGTGAGGTGCGTTTGACTTTATGCCAACAACTTGTGTGAATTTCTGTTAGTAAAGTTTAGATTTCAATCCAATTACTTACTGTATATATCAAGTCAAATCTACTCCATAAATATCCTGCTGTAAGGTATTGCTGATTTGATGATTACATTGTTTGTGGCTTGATGGTGATCTTTTGCAGCAGAGTCTAAAATCTGGTAATACTACTTAGAATATTTATTTGACAGTATTTAATACTAATATTTGTCATCAAGCTATCAATGTTGCAGAGTAACTGATAAAACAGATTATTTGTTTGAAATTTGGAAATATATTAAAGGAAATTGGAATCTTATCTGGTGAAAGGATTCTGAAAATGTATCAACATCTTCACAGTTTATAGAGTTCTTTTCAATAACATTTACAGAATGACAGTGTCTATGCCATGTTTACTTTTAACTCCTATCCTTGGCAGCACTGAGAAAGAGCTGAAGGTTCTTCCTTTTCCTAAACCCCTGTTGCAGACAGGTTGGACATCGTATAGCCTTTTTTTAATCATTCATTTTCAAGATCTGGGCACCATTGTTATAGCCAATTTTCCCAACTGCCCTTGAGAAGGTTGCATTTTCGAAATGCTGCCCTTCTTCAGCCAAAGGAACTGTCATAGTGCTGCTCAATTTTATTCTTTTCCTATTAGAATATAGTGGGAACTTTTTAAAAAATGTAAATACAAACTTTAATTCATAATAAAACATACGAGGGGTAATTAATAAGCTTCTAGCCTAAGGTAGAAGGAGTCAATTTTAGAAAACCTAGTACATTTATTTTTGAACATAGTCCCATCCTACATGTACACACCTAGTTCAGCAGTTGTGGAGCATGCGGATCCCTTTGTAGAACTGGTCTACAGCAGGGGTGATTAATAAGTTTGTAGCCTAAGTAGATGGAGATGAGTTATTATCTTCAAACTTTCTGCATTATCACTCAAAGAGTTGAACCGCACGTGCATGTAATGAGAGCGTCTTGGACCTTAGGTGGTCCACAGCAGGGATGATTGATAAGTTCGTGGCCGAAGGTGAGTTATACAGCTCTCGTTACATGCACATGCAGTTCAACTCTTTGAGTGAAAATGCAGGAAGTTTGAAATTTCTCCTCGTCTCCTTCTACTTTAGGCCATAAACTTATCAATCACCCCTGCTGTGGACCTCTTCTGGAGGTCCAAGACGCTGACTTCTACAAAGAAGGGATCCGTATGCTCCACGACTGCTGGACTAAGTGTGTAAATGTAGGAAAAATAAATGTGCTAGGTTTTCTAAAATTGACTCCTTCTACCTTAGGCCACAAACTTATCAATCATCCCTCATATATACAGAAAGTTGACAAAACATTCATTTGGTCAATAGCGTTAACACTTTTTTTGAACCCTCCCTAGAAAACTCCAAATTATTAAACCAAATTTGAATGCACAGCTGCCATGGTGGGATTTGAACAGGTCTTTGAGGTTATTGGTCTGGGTCTCTAGGTTCAAGTTTCACTTCTCAGAAAACAACATACCTTACTGCAGAGCTTCTGAAGAGTCACCTCTTGGGACTGGAACCATATATGGGCCAAACTACTTTACAATAATTAACGATGAAATTTATCAGAAATTGAAGTGCTATCCTAATCAGCCTAATTTCCCAATTTCACACATGGTAGAAATCTTACCTGTGATCTTGACATGTCCATTACCTTATAATTTGATTGGAACTTTGTAACACTGACATATCGGATGGACAGTGTGAATTGCTTGATTGTAATATATGTCTAGAATCTGTCTTTGGTTTATATATGACTGTTGCTCTTTGTATGTTATTTTCAACACAGCTGCAGCAACTACCAATTAATAACTATGGTTCTAGTCTGATAGTTGATACCAAATAATATTCATTTTATAGACAGTCAGGAGAATAGAATGCACACACACAGAAACAAATTGTGGAGGTGTTATGATAAATGACATGGAGAGGCTGTAAATGAGGAACATGATACTGGAGTATTTCCTGAGATGAGTAGGTTGTGCTATCATGAGCAGCTAAGGAAATTAGATCCACATTCTTTGTAGTTTAGAAGAACGAGGGTTGATTATATTGAAACATACAAGATCCTGCAGGGTAGATGTCAAGATATTTCCATTGGTGGGAGAATTTTTAACTAGGATACATGGTTATGAGATTGGAAGTAGTCATTTAACACTGATCTGTGTGGGAACTTCTTCTCACAGGGGTTTCTGAATCTCTGGAATTCTCTGCTCCAGAGAAATGAGGAGGCTCGATCAATCAGGGTATTTAATAATGAAGCAGATTTGAAAGATTGGGAAATTGAGGGCTATGGGGAACAGGCACTGAGGGGGTGAAGCCAGGAGCAGATCAGACATGATTATATTGAAAGGCAGGCAGACTTGAGGGACTGAGTGGCCTACTTCTGCTCCAATTTATTTAAGTTCTTTTGATATGGATCTCAACGGTTTGAACAACTAGGAAGTTGATGCACATAGGTAATCTATATTCAATAATAGCTTGGCTGTGATAAGTGAAATCAGGCAAGATGGAACTTATATATGGCACTATGACAGAAATTGCTGATGTGATCCTTCAATTGATCCTGTGATTATGGATTGAAGTATTGTTATTACACTGCAGGGACACCATTAGGTGATGATAAGGGATATCCAAGTTACCTTAGTATTACATAACACACCTTAGAAGTCCTTCTTCTTTCAGCTAGAATGAGCAGTTGGAGAAGATTTGGATCTGGTATTCAAATATAGAGGTTAAGGCTCGTCTTGATGAAAGGTCATTGAGCTGAAACAGAACACTACTTCTCTTTCCGTGAAAGCTGCCTGATCTACTAAATATTGGCAATATTTTCTGTTTCTATTTCTGGCATTAAGCAGTTGCGCTCCCTTTTTAAAGTTTGCAAATGAGTATCACCAGATGATTTATTTATTTTACTTGTGGACATGTTCTCATGCTTCTAGGAAATTATAGGAAAGATGTCAACAAAATTGAGAGAGTACAGAGGAGATTTACTAGAATGTTGCCTAGGTTTCATCTCCTAAGTTACAGAGAAAGGTTGAACAAGTTGGGTCTTTATTCTTTGGATCATAGAAGGTTGAGGGGAGACTTGATAGAGGTATTTAAAATTATGAGGGGGATAGATAGAGTTGACGTGGATAGGCTTTTTCCATTGAGAGTGGGGGAGATTCAAACAAGAGGACATGAGTTGAGAGTTAAAGAGCAAAAGTTTAGGGGTAACATGAGGGGGAACTTCTTTACTCAGAGAGTGGTAGCTGTGTGGAACAAGCTTCCAGCAGAAGTGGTTGAGGCAGGTTCAATGTTGTCATTTAAAGTTAAATTGGATAGCTATATGGACAGGAAAGGAATGGAGGGTTATGGACTGAGTGCAGGTCGGTGGGACTAGGTGAGAGTAAGAGTTTGGCACGGACTAGAAGGGCCAAGATGGTCTGTTTCCGTGCTCTAATTGTTATATGGTTGTATGGTTATATATGGTTCTCTGTTTTTGCACCTTTCACATTTGAGTTAATTAACATGTCACATGCTTTGTGGATTGTTTCTTCTATTTAGAATGTGTTTGCTGCTGCCAGAGTCCCGTATTTCTCTAATGATGTAGATACAAGATCATGCAGAATATTAGCTGAAATAATGTTCAATATCTTTTACTGCATGAAATGGAGTTTATCCATTCAAAGTTCAAGGTTAATTTATTATCAAAGTACAAATATATCACCATATTTCACCTTGTTTTCTTGGGAGTCTTCTTGAAGATCCACAATTAATTTCAATGAAAATACCAAGGAAACTACAAAAAATAACTTTCTGCAGGCTATAATTTTGTATTGCAAAACCATATTGGAGTGCAAGTATACTTTTTGTACTTAATGTACTAAATTATTTTATGAGTGCACCAGATTATATGTAGATACTCAAGTTTATCTTTCTGCAGTGCAGGACTTGTAATCAGAAAATAAACCCAATATAAGCCACAGCTTTGAATCTTAACATGCAATTAGGCAACAGTGCTCCAGAAACAACGAGATATAAGGTGATGGCAATGGTCCAGTGAGTAAAATTACAAACCACATGAACAATGTTAATGCTGAGCTTGACTTAAAAAAAAAAAGCACAGACCTTTGACCATGGGAGATGGCCAGTGTGTGAAAGATGGCTGATTTCTCTGCGCAGTTCCAGCCTATGACAAACTTGGATGCTGATGAAAAGAATAGCTTTTGGAGAATTTAAGCAAAAATACAAACAGACTTTTAAAGGCACAATTGATAAAGGGAATATCAGCTTTATCCTTTTTGTGGACGAGGCAGAAAGAACTGGATCATTTCAATAGCTGAGAGATAAATGAAAGAGAGGATAAGAACCCTGACAGTACCTTTGACAAATTTAGCATGCACCTTGAGCTGAAAGCGAATTATCAGACATATAAGTATGAGTTCCAAAGACTAAGGCAGGGACCAGATGAGCCTGTTCATGACTTCCTTTGAAAAAACTATGAAAACAATAGAAAGATAACTTTCTGCAAGATACAATTTTGAATTTTAAGAATATATAAGGGTGACAATATACTTTCTGTATTTATTCTACTGTGCCATAAACTAGTGCCCCAGATGATATGTAGATATTCACACAGGTTGTATCTTTCAGGCAGTAAGTGTAACATCATTAAAATAGGCAAAGGTTATTAGACTAATTCATTTAGAGCTTAGTATACCCAGATGTGCATACAATTTGGCTTGGGAAGCAGGAGTCTGTAATTACAGATGCCATAGATAAAGAGCACAGGAAGCCACAAATAGAATGACGAAGATGGTGGTCAGGTCTCTGTTGGGAAGGGAAGCAGCATTAATGCATTCAGATATCATTAGCAAAACACATGAAAACCAGAGTGAAAGAAGACTCCACAGGAATAATGGAAAGTTGTACAAGTTAGAGGGTTGCAGCATACCGATCAAATGACAAACCTTGAGAGAAGTGCAAATTGAAAGTGAAAAATAGACAAGAAGTCCCAAGGTAAGATCAAAAGGAAAAGAAATAAATTCTTAACTAAAAGGTGACAAGGAGTTTGAGGACTTACTGAAAAAACATCTGCATAGAGTTTAATACTGTGGCAACGCCTGGAGAAATTAGATTTCCATCCAGTGCAGAAAAGAGTGAGAAGCAAACCAGGCAACCATCAATCTCAAGTAAGCCATCATAAAGATGGCCAAATTAACATCATGCCATTCAAACTATACCAAAGGAACCGCCAAAAAAAATGAAGATGGATAAAAGAAGGAAAAAGTTTTAAAACAAGGCAATGTTATATTGACGAATTTGGAGAAATCTAACACAAAGAAATATACAAAGGGAAAGAAGTTAATGGCTTGTTCTTTGTGAGAGTAACAGGAGAACACAGTATCCTGAGTCTGAGAAGTTGTGAGTAACTCGATTTGATCTCTGTAAGCCACAAGATGGAGGTGACACCACTGAAACTTGGCAGTAACATGCTGAATGAAGAGTTTTAATGAAATAGTTGGGTATTTTTTGGATTTAGGATATCACTTCACCATTGATTCCCTCCCCAACCCCAAGTATCCGCTGGGATTTAGAGGAAGATTGAAAAGCAACTCATAAAGATGGAACAGAAGTGGTTAATAGGCAAAGTCAGCAAACCTACCAATGAAAGTAAATGAAATCTCAAGGTGACATATGGTGATATATTTGTGCTTTGATTATAAATTAACTTTGAACTTTGAATGGATAAACTCCATTGTGGTGAGAGGATCACTACCCAGTTCCAATTTTGGAAGTATTATGTCAGAGTTGCCAGGATCAGAAACTGGAATGTGAATCTTGATAGGTAATCCTCACTGTCAGCAATATTTTGCACACAATTCGCATGGTGCAAGTTCCCATGTCACTTTTTGGCCTCGAAGGTGTGTTTAAGGAGAGAATTGATGAGACTTACAGAGAATGTGAGGGAATATTTGGCAGAGCAGTTTGTATCCACATCTATGGAGTAAATGATAAAGCCTCTGATTATTATCCCTATAAAGCAACGGGCAAATCTAGTAAAGCTGGGCTCAGCTAAATGCTGACAATGGCTCATAAATATGAAAAAATAGCAGTTTTTTAGCCTGGATGGAGTGAAACCAAGTATGAAAAAGTTACCACTGAGATTAAAGCATCAAAGGGAAAGAGAAGCTGAATATGATTTCTTGGGGTAATCCAATACCTGAACTCCTGCATTCCTCACATGTTAAAGCATATGGCAAACCCAAAAGAACTAAAGGAAGAAGTTGCTGATCACCATTAAATGCATTTTAACAAAAATGTGGGAAGTGATGAGTACCAAGCAGCACCTATATTATAACAACAGACGGAAACGTGATGGTTTGGGACCGGACATCAACCCAATAACATTCGTCAGTAGCAACAAGATATGTCAAGGTGAAGAGTTGTCAGCACTTGTACACGGACAGGAGAAGCTCTGTGCCGAGCTCTGAAGAAGGATATTTGCAGTGTAAGGTGACCTTGAACTCTTGGAGCAATTCTAAATGAAAAATCTTTGTACAGTTCTGGGAAGATTCTAACGATTCTTCTTGTTGCTTCAGTTACAATTTCATGCCGAAATACAAGCAACAAAAAGAAGTGAGACAGAAGTACTGAGAAGATCAGGCAGCATCTGAGGGAAGAGAAACTCTAATCTTACAAAGCAATAACACTTCCGCAAAACTGAAAAATCGAGAAAACAAGTTCATTTTTAGTTGCAGAGAAGCTGGAGTAGGACAGAGAGGTCAAAGAAAATTGAGAAAACCTGATTGTGTAAGGTCTGAGTTATCGCATGCAAATCTGTTTATTTAAATAGATTAATGAATGAGAGAGAAAACAAACACGGACTGGTAAAAGATGGGAAATGTGAACTGAAATCAAACATTGGTACAAGCAAAGAACTGAAACAAAATTAAATGCAGGAAATGCCCAGAAGATCAGGTAACCCCAAAGTAAACAGAACAAATCAATAATACAGATGGATTACTTTACAGCATGAAGTACTCTGCTAATACAAACAGAGAAAATGTTGCATTTGATATTGAGTCCTGAAGGCTGCATCATGTCCGTAAAGAAGATGAAGTACTTCTCTTTAAGCTTATATTGGGCCTGATTGGAACAGTACACAAAGCTATGCTGAAACACATGAGAGTGGCAGAGGGATGGAGAATTAAAATGGTGGGCAACTGGGATCCGGTTCACTCTATGGACTGAGCAAGGGTGCCCTGCCAAACACTCACCCAGTCGTTCAAAGAAATGGTACCGACAGATGAGCCATCTTATCAGCGACCACAGGAGAAACATAAGATGAGAGATCTGGATGTGTAGATATGCTATCTTATAAACGTAACAGCAGCAAATGTGAATAAGATCAGAAAAGAGGATGAAAAGGATGAAGAGTTTCAGATACTTTCTCAATAAGTGTATCAGGAGTGAGGGGGAGGATGATCAAGGCACTGGCAACTAAAAAAAACAGATCAATCATTGGTTAATCAGGGATAATACAACATGATGCAGAATCATCATTCCAAACAGTTGAAAAATAATTACTTTGATAGATCAGTGAAGACCACACGGATGTCGAGAAATGTAGATAGAAAAATAAGTCAGTTATATACATATAGAAAAATATAGAGAGAAATTTGTTAACAAGCTGCGTATATCAGAAGGCGATAATAACTACTGAAATACTACCTGAGTCATGACATACAACTAAAGTTCAATAGTTCCATTTAATATCAGAGAATGTGTACAATATACAACATGAAATTCTTGTTCTTCACTGACATCCATGAAGACAAATGAGTGCCCCAAAGAATGAACGACAGTAAAATTGTTAGAATCCCAGCCCCCCCACAACCTCCTCCCACACACCAGCAGCAGAAAAGCATCGACCCTCCCCCACTTACTTCAGCAAAAAAAGCATTCCCACCCTCCACCCAAAGAGCTGATCCGCTCTTCCCAAAATTCCGCTTTCTCCCGAGTCACTTCAGTCAGTGGTGCTGGTATTGAATCGCCTGGTCCCCAGGGCTGAAAAGCCTCAGAAACCCGAAGGCACGCTCAGCTTCTAGGCCACGTCCTTAGAATATTGAAAAACAGCCAATCAGTGAGCCCCAAGAGCAGGAACCAACATCGTAAAGATTGAAGTTTAAGTGCAGCTGTAGGTTGACTTGTTCTCATATAATCTAAATATCAAAGGTTTGTGCTGCAAATCCTTTCCATCATAAGCAATTACCACATCACGTTGAATCCTTAGAAATCAGTGTATGACAATGGAAACAAGACCATAAGATATAGGAACAGAATTAGGCCAATTGTGTATATGCTCCGTCATTGCATCGTGGCTGATACAATTTTCCTCTCAATCTCAGTCTCCTGCCTTCTCCCTGTAACCCTTCATGCTCTGAGCAACCAAGAATCCATCAACCTCTGTCTTAAATATCCATAAATACTGCCTGTGGAAAAGAATTCTACAGATTCACCACTCTGGCTAAAGAAATTCTCCTCATCTCCATTCTAAAAAGATGCCCATCTATTCTGAAGCTGTCTCCTCTGCTCTGAGATTCTCCCACCATAGGAAACATCCTCTCCACATCCACTCTATCATGACCTTTCACCATTTGATAGATTTCAATGAGGTCACCCCTCATTCTAATGAATTCTAGTGAATACAGGCCCAGAGCCATCAAACGTTCCTCATATGACAAGCCATTCAATCCTAGAATCATTTTCATAGAATTCCTTTGAACCCTCTCCAGTTTCAGCACATCCTTTCTAAGGGGCCCAAACCTGCCCTCAATAAGTGAGGCCTCTCCAGAAAGTCTCAATATTACAACCTTGCTTATATTCTAATCCTCTTGAAACGAATGCTAAAATCACATTTGCCTTCCTCACCACAGGCTCAAGCTGTAAATTAACCTTTAGGAAATACTGCACAAGGGCTCCCAAGTCCCTTTGCACCTCAGGCTTTTGTATTTTCTATCCATTTAGAAAATAGTCAATCATTTCATTTCTTCTACCGAAGTGTATTCCAACACTGTATCCCATCTGCCATTTCCTTAAACACGAGGAAGTCTGCAGATGCTGGAATTTCAAGCAACACACATAAAAGTTGCTGGTGAACGCAGCAGGCCAGGCAGCATTTCTATGAAGAGGTACAGTCAACGTTTCGGGCCGGAACCCTTCGTCAGGACTGTAGAGGGAAGGGGCAGAGGCCCTATAAAGAAGGTGGGGGGAGGGTGGGAAGGAGAAGGCTGGTAGGTGCCAGGTGAAAAACCAGTAAGGGGAACTAAGGCTAAACTCAGGTTGGAGGAGCAACACCTCATATACCGTCTGGGTAGTCTCCAACCCCTTGGTGTGAACATTGAATTCTCCAACTTCTGGTAATTCGCTCTCCCTCCCGTCCCCCATCCTAGTTTCACTCTGCCCCCTCCCCAGCTGCCTATCACCTCCCTCATGGTTCCGCCTCCTTCTACTACCCATTGTGTTTTCCCCTATTCCTTCTTCACCTTTCCTGCCTATCCCCTCCCTGCTTCCCCTCCCCCACCCCTTTATCTTTCCCCTTACTGGTTTTTCACCTGGCACCTACCAGCCTTCTTGTTCCCACCCTCCCCCCACCTTCTTTATAGGGCCTCTGCCCCTTCCCTCTTCAGTCCTGATGAAGGGTTCCGGTCCGAAACTTTGACTGTACCTCTTCCTAGAGATGCTGCCTGGCCTGCTGCATTCACCAGCAACTTTTATGTGTGTTGCCATTTCCTTGCCCATTCTCCTAATCTGTCTAAATCCTTCTGTAGCCTCTCTGCTTCCTCAAAACTACCTGCACTCCACCTATCTTCATATCATCTGCAAACTTTACAACAAAGCCATCAATTCCATCATCCAAATCATTGACATATAAGAACCAGTCCCAACACAGATCCCCGTGAAACACCACTAGTTACCAGGAGCCAGACAGAAAAGGCTCCCTTTATTCTAACTCTGCCTCCTGCTAATCAGCCACAGTTTTATCCATGCCGGGATCTTTCCAGTAATACCATGGGCTTGCAGCTTGTTAAGCAGCCTGATGTGTGACACCCTGTCAAAGGCCTTTTGAAAAGTACACAACATCAATAGATTTTCCTTTGTTTATCCTGCTTGTTATTTCTTCAAAAAAAAAAATCCAACAGATTTGTCAGGCAAGATTTTTCCTTGAGGAAACCATGTTGACTACGGCCTATTATATTATGTGCCTCCAAGTACCCTGAGACCTCTTCTTTAATGACTCCAACATCTTCCCAACCACTGAGGTCAGACTAACTGGCCTATAGTTTCCTTTCTTCTGCCTCTCTCGCTTCTTGAAGAGTGACATTTGCAATTTTCCATTCTTCCAGAACCATGCCAGAATCAGGTGATTCTTGAAAGATCATTACTAATGCCTCCACTGTCTCTTCAACCACCTCTTTCAGAACTCTGGGCACATACCATCTGGTCCAGGTGACTTATCTACCTTCAGAGCTTTCAGTTTCCTAAGAACCTTCTCTTTAGTTATGATAATTTCACACACTTCATGCCCCCTGACACCTGGAACTTTCACCATACTGCTAGTGTCTTCCACAGTGAAGAATGATGCAAAATACTTATTCAGTCCGTCCACCATTTCATTGACCCTATTACTACCTCTTGTTCTCATGAACCAAAGTCAAGGTGTTAGTAGGCTTGCAGTGTTTTATGGGTTTATCATTGTCATCTCCACACAATATCCAAGAATGTGCTGTATTATAGAGAGATATATCCAAACTGTCATAAGGTGGTGGCTGGGAACGGACCCAAGTGCAAGACACAGACACTGAAGTACTAGGGACAGGACCAGGACACAGGGTGAGGGCTAGGATATGGACACAAGAACTGGGAACCCGGAACAGGACTAGACAAGAGAGCTAGGAGCCAGGGCTTGGACTCCGAGCCAGAGACTGGACAAGGACCCAGAACCTGGTCTTGCCTCTGGCTCAGACCCTAGAACTAGGCAAGGACGTGACTTGGTTGGCAAGCAGGACGAGGCTGGAATCTTCAGGCTTGAGACTTGAGGCGGGGCTTGAGGCGAGGCTGGGGACCAGAGACTTGAGGCGAGGTTGGGGACCAGAGACTTGAGGCTTGGGGTCTTGAAGCTCCTCCTGGGCAGGGTGCGGTACTCCTGGGCAGGGCGCAGCACTCCATCCGACGGAGGCAAGGGACAGGAAGGGACAGAACCAACCATAGGTAACGACAATGCGGCCTGGCTTACCCAATGGAGGCAAGGGATAGAACCAACTGCAGAGTAACGGCAAGATGGCCTGACTTACCCAGCAGAGGCAAGGGACAGGAAGGGACAGAACCAACTGTAGGTAACGACAATACGGCCTGGCTTACCCAATGGAGGCAAGGGATAGAACCAACTGCAGAGTAACGGCAAGATGGCCTGACTTACCCAGCAGAGGCAAGGGACAGGAAGGGACAGAACCAACCGTAGGGTAACGGCAAGATGGCCTGGCTTACCCGACAGAGGCAAGGCACAGGAATGGACAGAACGAACCGCAGGGTAATGGCAATCTGGCCTGACTTACCCGACAGAGGCAAGGGACAGCAAGGGACCTAGATACAGGGTGGCTCCAAGACAAGATTTCAGGCGAGGCGAGGCAAGAGTTACTGGCATGACAAGGCAAGGCTTCAGGCAATGCAAGGCGAGACAAGAACTTCGGACAAGGCGAGGCGAGAGTTACCGGCAAGACAAGGCAAGGCTTCAGGCAATGCAAGGCGAGACAAGAACTTCAGGCGAGGAATCAGAAGGCAGGGGAAGGGATACATGGAGTAAGGACCAGAACAATCCAGCAGCCACACCCTGGTCTCTGGAGGTATTTATGCAGCCAGCCCCAACGAGAATCAGCTGCCTCAATTAGTGCTCAACAGGAACAGAAACAGGGTAGACAGGAAAACCTGGCAAGGGTTGATGGACCGGACCGTGAACCGGAATGCGGACTTCACGGACCGGACCATGACACAAACAGCTGAGAGAATTTTATCAAACTGAGACAGACAAAAGAAGATGCAAAAGTTGCCTTATTGTTACTGTGGCAACAATCCTTAAGACTGATAGCAAATTAGCTGCTGAATAACAGGAAACACAATACAAGCTTTGCTAAGTAAATTGTATCCTCCACTAAATAACATGTAAGATAACAGCCAAATGATGTATAAGCAAAGGGAAGCCCACATTACACTGACCATGCAAAATCATGACTTTAGTTGATTTAAGCATAGGCGGTGCAAATACAAGATCCAGTTATGGCAACCAGTGGTACAGTTAAAATTAAAATAACAAAAAACTGCTAATGGTAGAAGTCTGAAATAAAAATGGAAAATATTGGCCCAGTGGTTGCTGTGGAATGAGAAACAGAGAGAACATTTCAGGTCTGAGATACAGCAAAATTTATACAACTACATGAAGTTTATATAACCTGGGATTATAAATTGAAACTGATATGGAAGAAAAAATAAGATGTAAAATCTATCCAGTTTTTATCAGATCTGGTAAAATCAAGTATCAGAAGCAATATCAGCAACTTTTGCTATAACATGAGTAGCTAGTATCATACCATCAACACACCAACTCATACCAAAGAGGAAAGACTATATTCAACTCCATAAAAGTGCATTATTTTACCACGTAAACAATGTTATAAATTATATTCTATGAATAAGTAATAATACAGATTAAGATGTTTTAAAATAAATCATTCAAGTTAAAAGCTTTAAGAAAACTTACAAAATGTTTTCTTAAGATAAAGAGATATAATGTTATTGCAAGGAAGGACATAGGCTTAAGTGTTTATTTGTGAATATTTTACCACATCACTCATTAGTGCACTTGGAAGTGTAATGAACTATAAATGGGATGGTAAATACATTTCAAGCTATACAGGCAGCATTGTTGGATGGTAAAAGAGCAGCTAATAAAGTTTAATGCTGAAAATTGGGAAGAGTTATGTAATGGGAAGAGGAGGAATAGTTCTTAAAAAAAGTATAAAAACAGAGTTTTTTCTAAGAGTTGGGCAGGTTGGGTAAGTGATAGGATCTTGGGCTATATCAATAGAGGGACACAAGCAAGGAAATTATGATGAACTTCACAAAACAATGCAAAAGAAAAGTTGCTGGAGGAACTCAGTAGGACAAGCAGCAGCTGTGGAAGACAATGGACATTCAATATTCTGGATCAAAACCTTTTATCCAGACACAACAAAGGCTCAGCCATTGGAATGCTGTATCCTTAGATGTGGCGCCTTGGAAAAGATTTGAACTCTTTGGAAACTATCTGATTTCAGGAATGAGGGTCTTTAACTACACGGGTAAACTGATGAAGTTAAGATTGTTCTCTTTAGAATACAGGAGGTTGTGTGAATTATTTTAAATTATCAAGGCTACAATCTGAGTAAACAGAGAGAAATTGTTCCCATTGGCAGTGGGTTCAGGAACCAGGGAGCAAAATCCGTAGATGATCAGTGAATATGAAATGGGAGTTTTTATACATGAAATGACTAAGATCTGGAATACATTGTCAGGGATAGTGATAGAGGCAGATTCAGCTGTAATTTTCAAATCAAGATCAACTTAATTCACCATATACATTTATACAATTAGGAAATTGCTCTAGGTGTATTGGCGCTACATAAAACGCAAAAACAACAGTATTCAATTATTATACAGAATAAAGAATTATATAAAAATAATGTTAGGAGTACAGATAAGGAATAAAATGTGCATAAATAGATAAATATCAGCTTGTATTTACAATGTAATCAGCATTATAAAGATGAGAGCTGAATAATTATTTGGAAAGAACGAATCTGAAAGGCAATGGAGAGAGGACATGGGAGTGGGTCTACCCGAATTACTCCTACACTGAGCAACACGCAATGCACTGAAGGAACTCGGCAAATCAGGCACCATCAAGAAGGAAGTAGGCGGTTGACTTCTTAGTTTGTGACCTTTCATTTGGAGTCTATATGAAGGGCCTTGATCCAAAATGTCATCTGCCATTTTCCTCCATAGATGTTGACTGACCTTGAGTTTCTCCAACGCATTGTGTGTTGCTCCAGATTCCTGCATTTGCAGTATCTGGAGACAGCAGCATCGAAGCGAGTGCAGAGGGTGAGCGCCAACTATTTGCCTTTTGATCAGTTGATTTGTTCTGGACAGGGGAGGAGGTCCTGCTACCGCACCTGAATGTTGCCCTGTTTTTTCTGCATTTTGGATGTGGACTTGGACTATAGACTTCTTTTCAGTCATATAGTTTTCATATTCTGTGTTTTCTCACCCAATCTTCTCGGTTTTTATTTGCAGGAATGGGGATTTGGGGGATAATATGCCTGATCCATTTTGTTTGCTTTTTTGTGTGGAAGGAAGGATTTGGGGATCAATGTGCATGTTCCGTTTTGCTCATTTCTTGTGCAGGAGAAGAGATTGGGGGGGGGGGGCGGTGTTGACGTGCCTGTCTTGTTCGTGTTTGTTTTTTTTGTGGGGAGGTGGGATTTGGGGGTTAATGATTGTGCTGCCTTTCTTTTCATTCTTAGTTCCATGGTTACCAGAATTTAAGAATTTCAGAGTTCTATACTTTGATAATAAATGAACCTTTGTGTGTCTCTGATATTATATAGAAACATAGAAAACCTATAGTACAGTACAAGCCCTTTGACCCATGATGCTGTGCCGAACATGTACTTACTTTAGAAATTACCTAAGGTTACCCGTAGCCCTCTATTTTTCTAAGCTCCATGTACGTGTCCAGGAGTCTCTTAAAAGACCCTATCGTATCCGCCTCCACCACCGTCACTGGCAGTCCATTCCACGCACTCACCACCCTCGGCGTAAAAAACTTACCCCTGACAGCTCCTCTGTACCTTCTTCCAAGCGCCTTAAAACTGTGCCCTCTCATGTTAACAAGTTAGTTGGTATGGATTTGACAGGCAGCATGTGCACATTCGGTGAATCTATGATACTTTCAGTAGAAAACATACAATGTACCTTTCCACAACTAATGACCTGTAGTCTGAAAATAAACACAGTGAACAGTATTGAGTCTTGAAGTGTAAATAAGAAGCAGGGTTTTGGGAACAAAAAGACGTGGCTGTTATGTAGCCTCTTTGGACTGACATTATAGCAGACAAGCAGGAAACTCATCACCATGAATTGTTGTGGTTTGGCCTTGCATGCCGTTTCTAATATAGTGACTGGAGCACTGTTTGTCCTCTCTCTTTATGTTTGGCTTTGCACATTCCCCCTTTCAAGATTCAAGGTGGAATGGGAGTTAGTCCACCATGGCTCTCCCTCCACTTTGTCACTGCATTGAGTGTGTTTTCTCTGAACCCTTACTCATGCATAGGGAGATAATACTGCCTCTTTCCCTTTGTATAAGTTACCCACTATATGCTGAGTGTGGATTACTTAAGTCATCTTTTAAGTGTACTGCAATGAATAACTGGACACTGCACATATACAGTGCATTAGTGAACATTGTCTCTGGATTATTGATTAATAGAACACTGTCCATTCGCCTTTTAGGTACACTGACAAAACATTGAACACCTTCTTCTGTGGTGCATTTAAAGACCTGTTAACAGGTGTATAATTTTTCACCATATGCACATTATTACAGGTGCGCTAGTGACAGAGATATTCTGTCCTCCCTCTCCATTTATGTACTCATAATCCACAGGATACCGTTATATATACATAGTTCCCTTTGCATTAGCAACATGGCACTGCACATCCTTGCTTTTTTTGCACAATTTCTTTCCGCTACACACATCCCTGAACACAATGGCCCCAGCACACCGTGAATGTGCTGTACACCTTTACATATAGCAATGCCTGTAGCATTTATTCTTCACACGATGTGTGTCTCCTACACTGATTGAGACATTTTCCCATTCCCATATTAACCTGATGCCCTGAAAATATTCCATCCCAAGTCCCTGATCACATACTAACACAATGAATGAAGTGTCGCATTTGAAGAGTCACTTGATAATTTGTACTGTACCTACAATATTTACTTTACACACTTTAAGCATAATTAATTTGTAGATTTAATTCTTACTTTCCTAAGTTATTGTGTATTCTGCGTACTACTGTGCTTTACACCCTAGTCTGGAGAAACATCTCGTTTGGTGGTATTCGTGTATATAGATAAATGATAATAAATTTGACTTGGCTTGAAATGTCACTGTGTACACCATGCCCCACATTGTCTCTGATACACTGAATGGCAGGTAGCAATGAATTCCTCGTTCTAGGTGCCTTGAATGATAAATTGTGCTGGGGCCTCTGCTTGGATATGCACATAGTCCCCAGTCGGTCAAGTGTTGGTGCATTTCTGCTCCCTGTCTTTTCCCAAGCAAGAACTTGGAAACACTGATGTGCCCTGTCGATCCCCCACACACCCAAAGAATATTCATGTAGTTAGCAGCAAACTGCATAGTGGTTCTCTGTTCCTGATGCATGGATTACAATGTGATGGTTGTCCCAAACCTGGGCACGTTTTTCCAGGTCCACGTAGTGATATCTATCTGCTTTAGGTATGTGATACAGAATATGGTGTGCTCCCTATGTTTGAGTAGACTGTTCATTGTGTTTGGAATGGCAGGTTGCCTGCGTGCATATGCTCACAGAACATTGAGTGAAGGCTATTACATTTCTTGATGCTCTGTGAGAGAATGCTGTATGGATGCTGCCCATCTATATATTGTACCCCACGCAGGTTCAGTAATAGGGTCCAATATGCATGTGGGGTTGCCATGTGCCACGCCATGCATGGTCCAAATGATCAGGGTGCCTTCATTAATGGGGTACAGTATATGCTCTGCTCTGATATAAAGGCTGATAGGGAATCTGTACTAGAATGCTTTCTATACCAGATAATTTAGTGTCCTTTTACTCCTGGTTCTATAGGCAGAGCATTGGATTATGAGTCATGATATTGACTCATTTAATTACTTGAATCATGACATAATCGGAATGAACATCACCAATAGTTTGTCCTGGTCCAGCCACATCAGAAACCATGGCCAAGAAAGCTCATCATCACCTCTACTTCCTCAAGTCCTCATTATTGATGCACCCTTTGAAAGTGTACTATCTGGATACAGAATGGCTTGGGATGGTAACTGCTTTGCAGGTGACTGCAAGGAACTGTAGTGTTGTGGGCACAGCTCAGCACATCACGGAAACCAGCTTCCCTTCCATGGAACGTCTCTCTGTCTCAGTAAAGCAGCCAGCATAATCAAAAACCCCCAACACCACCAACCTTCTCTCCTTTCCCCTCTCCAATGGCCTGAAAATATAAAAGCCTGAAATCACACACTACCAGGCTTACGGGTAGATTCTACCCTGCTGTTATAAGATTATTAAATCAGAGTTCAAAGTACACTTATCAAAGCATGTATACATTATACAACCTTGATATTTGTCTTAGTCAGCCACAAAGCAAAGAAACCTCAAAAGAACCCATTTTTAAAAAAGACCATCAAACACACAATGAACAGAGAGAGAAAAAAGAAAACAAATTGTGCAAACAGGGAATTAAGCAAGTAGCTTCCTAACTTTAGCAGACATCCCACCCTGCAAAAACTGATTTCAGGAAGGTAGCACCATCAATTTACAGGGGACTTCCGGAAGAGGTGGGATGTCTGCAGTAGAGTAGCTCCTTAGCAGCTAGCCAGCTAGTTTAAATAACGTTAGCTATGCTAATAAATGAATGACACCTGTTAAACTCACCTCAACATGTCTTTTACAGTCTTAACCCACCATGGGCAATAGAAAAGTCACTGTGGCAAACAGTGCAGCGAGCAACACTGTCATTATTTTTGACCCCTATTAGGCAGGGGTACACTTTAGTGTAGTCTGGGGTGACGTATGTTTTATATTTTCTTTTTTTTTTGGAACACTCTGCCATGGCGCTCTCTCTCTCTCTCTTCCCCCCTCCCTCCCTCCATCCCTCCCGCTCGTGGTAGCTCGCGCACTCTCGCTTGCTTTCTCTCTCGTGCTCTCGCTTTCTCTCTCGTGCTGTCACTTTCTCTCTTGCTCGCTCGCTCTCAAAAAATTGATTTCCGTGATACTGTATATAATTTGCGGGCATCTGGGAGCCACTATTAATATGCAGGAGACTCCTGGAACTTCTTGGAGAGGTGGGATGTCTGCTTTAATTCTGCGAAAGACACAAAGCCAGACATCACTGCAGTTGAAGCAGGCCGTAGCCTCAGTTCATCACAGAACCAAATAATCATAGCGCAGTGAGCAAAACTGGCCCTCGTCTCACCTCCGGTCCCGACACCCTGACTTCACTCTGGCCCTGCACTTAATTAGCCCAAACATCGGGTCATTGCTTGCTCTCGTACCGCTCTGGAGTCTGAACGCCGCCACGGCAATTCGGACCATATCCGACCTGGCACTTAAATTGATCAGATATCGGGACTTTCCTCGCTCTCAAGGAAGACACGCTCAGCCTTGGCTCTGCTTCGACCCTGACCCCGCCTTCCATTGCTTCGACCATTTCTCGCCATCACCACCGCTCGCCTCTCCATTATTAGCGTGATCATTACTAACAAAGTATTCAGTGGTTTTTTTGGTTTTTTTGGGTTTTTTTTGCCCCCGATAAGCAGTCACTGGGCACCACAATGGCATTTTAAACCGTATTCCTAGTGCAATAAAATGGACTCCTGACCTCACAATCTATCTCGTTATGATCTTGCACTTTATTGTACACCTGCACAGCATTTTCTCAGTAGCTGTTACTCTTCATTCTGAATTGTTATTGTTGTACCTTGTTCTACCTGAATGCACTGTGTTATGATTTATTTGTACAGTATTAGCAGAATGCAAGGCAAGCTTTATACCGTATCTCGGTACGTTTTACAATAAAACAATGGCAATTCCTGAATGCAAGATCATTTTTCACGGTTGTCAGTACATGAGAGAAAAATAAAGCAATTCCATTGATATTGTCTGAAACGCAATGTAACGTGTCGGATTGTGTCCTGTGGGGTTCATCCCTCTGTCCCCAAGAACCACTGTGTTTTCTTGCGTCCATACACATCAGCATGCCGTACCTACTCCCGTACCCCTGTAAGCAACACTGATCTTTGCACTTCCATTGACTAATGGCTGGTTGCACTATTTCTTCAGTACTCTAGATCCTCCCTATGTTGATTGACAGGTGGTCATATCAGGCCATAGCGTGGGGCACGTGCTTTCAGATAGGGCAGAAATCTTCTCCCAACCCAGATGTCCTGGTGGCTGTGACTGCGGCGAGCGCAGTGCTCCAGATAGCACTGTGACGGGCTGCACTCAAGTTTCCTCCCGCTCGTCACGTCTAGGTTCCTCAGCCAGCCTGAGGTGTTCTGGCTTCCACCCCCTTACCAGCTGCTGGCAAACTGGGAAAAAAAAATTTACACCGAAAGGCTTGGTGCAAGGTTACATTGCTGTCAACGAACTTTAGGTCAGACTGGATGAGCGTCGTTTCATAGTCTCCATTCACTGAATGACAAAATCCCGTTTCAGGTCCCCGTACACCGAGTTGTTCGTTTCTACAGCCGATCCCATTCATTTATTGACTGCCGTCTTTAGGTACCATAGGTCGCCAGGTTACATTGCTAACCTGGCCCCCACCTTTCGGCAGTGGATGGAACAGCCCTCCCCAGTCTCGGTACGTTGGAGTACTCTGCCTCCCCTCTTTTCGTGGAACGCACTAAGCGCATTGCCCTGCAACTGCGCGTTACTGGAGTGCTGCACGAATTTCCCGTGTGCAGTGTGGCAAGTTGGATTGCCCTCTCCGGTATTTGCATTCTGAGTTTTGAGATTGCACTGCCCTCATCGGAGTCCTAATATTGATTGAAATGTTGCACTACATTCTTGGTGCCGTGGATTGAATGACAGATTGTCTTCTGGAGTGTCAGTGCATCGAGTGATAAACTGCAGTACTTTCAGTGAATAACAAATTGTACTGCCTTCAGGTGTCTGTGTATTGGCCCACTGCACAGTGTTTCCAGTAGTTGGGCACAGAGTGAGACGTTGCGTTGCCTTCCCCTGTGCCGGTGTGTTGAGTGACCCTTGTTTCCTGTGTATTGAATAAGAGATTGTGCCCTGGCTTCCTAGATGAGCCCGCATTGAGCGGCAAAGCCGGTCTCATGCAGTGAATGAGGCAGCACTGCCTCGCTAGGCTCGATGCATTAACCAACAATTTGCACTGTCCACGCAGCACTGCCCTTTCAGGTGCTTGTGCATTAAGTGACAGGTCGCACTGCCCACTCCGGTGCATGTGCATCGAGTAGCAGGTAGCACTGCTCTTCCTGGTACCCGTGCATTAGGTGTCAAGTTGCATTCCCAAGTTGCCTGTACCTTGATTGACTGACTACCTTCCCCGGTGCCGATGCATTGACTGACACAATTGCACTATCCTCCCCCCCCCCCCCGAGCATTTGCACAGAGTGGCAGGCTGCACTGTCCTCCCCGGAGCATGTGCATTGAGTGACAGGTTGTACTGCCCACCCCGGTGCCTGTGCGGTCCCGTCCCGTCCCGCGGGTTCAGTCTGCGCCCGCTGCTGCGGTTGACGCACGAGCTGGCAGCGGCGGGGCTCGAGCGGGCGGCGCTGCTCGCGCTCAGTGTAAGATGGCGGCGCTGGGCGAGGAGCGGCGCTTCGGGCTGTCGTGCGGGAGGCTCAACAAGGGGCAGCGGCTGTCGCTTTACCACGTCAAGCTGACCGACACGGCGCTGCGGGCGCTCGAGGCTTACGAGCGCTTGGCGGTGAGTAGTAGACGGTTGGAGTGGCGCCGGGCTTCAAGGGACCTGTTGCCGAGCCCGGTGCTGCCAGTCCTCGGTACCGGGACCAACGCGACCCGAACTCTTTCTGCCGCCCCTCATCCGTTTCCTTCAGCCCGGAATCGGGGTGCAGGGCTCCGGCTCGACTTCTCGATGTCTGGGCTCGGAGCGCTCTTATCCCGCCAGCGACGGTGCTCGTTGACCGGACAGCCCGCCGTCCGTTGGAGGCTGCCCACTGCTCGGGATCTGCCCTCCTCTTACCAGGGCTCGGTTTTCCAGCGGTACTGGATGCTCCACCGATACCCCCGGTGATCCCGGGACATTACTCCCCCCCCCCACCACCACCCTGGCTCCTGTATCGCTGGGGTCCTCGGGCTTTCGCGACCCTCTTG
Organism: Mobula birostris; assembly: GCF_030028105.1. NCBI lineage: Eukaryota > Metazoa > Chordata > Chondrichthyes > Myliobatiformes > Myliobatidae > Mobula > Mobula birostris. The sequence continues at coordinate 29,574,111 of NC_092383.1, read as the reverse complement.
TGTGCCGAAGCATCTCCCCGCCCGCATCCTTTCACTTCTCCATGTCACCTATCTCCACATCATCTCTGCCCACGTTCTTCCTCCTTCCCTCTACCTTTCCCCATTTACCCCCAAGTCCATCAGCCCTTCGACTTCTCTCTCCACTTGCTCCAAACCCACCGATCCCTCTCCCTCCAGCCACAACCCACTTCAAACCCTTCTCCACCTACTCCTCGCCACACATTTTCCCTCTTCTACACATCTCTCTCACGCCCTCTTCTAGTCAGCCCCTCGCTCTTCTATTCTCATTTCTTAATTGAATAGCCCTCTTTCCCGTGCGCACACTCCATTGCCCCTCAACTTGCTCTGCTCCAAATCTCCCAAAGCCGCCTTCCTCCTCCTTTCATATCCTCTTCATGTCTCGACCATCGCCCCATTCAAATCAGGGGAGTATGGGGTGCTGTGTGAGGGGTTCTGTTTTATTCTTTGAGGTGGGATATATATTTACCCCCTTCATTTAGGGATGAGGGTCAGTCTGCCGCGATATTCCTGGAAACGGTGAACGGCTGTTGATTCTTCGCCCCTTACTCTGTGGTTTGTTCCAGATGTGTACAGTGTAAATTCCCTTTCACTGTTCGGCACTGTTATTGTTGGAGTTTTGACATCGCTGTGGTCACTCCCTTCTTTTCACCTATTGGTCAATTTGAGCCAGCAACTCCCTCCCGTTTCGTCTTGCTTATTAACCATTGGTCAATTAAATCCTAGTTTCCAATTTACTCTTTCCGCTATTGGTTAGTTTGCGCCTGTTCTCAATTGGCTGCATTCCTTACAGGTTTATTAAAACCGAGTTTCCAATGGACGCTGTTTTCAATTGGTTGTTTTGTTGATGTATGCCTCTTCGGACCCGGTCTAGCAAAAAATGCCATTGGAGTCAGAAATTTGCAGGTTCTCAGTCATTAACTGCCACAAGTTGGATTTTTTTATTTGTCTTTTTGAAACGGGCATGGTTTTTTCAGTCAGGGAAAACAATTAAGTATAAAAGCTTTGATGAAAGTTAAAATAGACCACCGTCAAAATGTTCAGTTTCAAACATGTTTACCTGAATATTGAGGTTAACTAAGAAGGTTGAATGAATTTTTGGAATTCAGATCTGCTGACCCCACTGCTATAGTTCTTGAAGGCACCTGTATGTCAAGAGTTATTGTGGAGTCGGGTGAGGAAAATGTACTTATTAGCAGGTTTAGAGAATTTTTAAAAATGAGAGATACTGTATTATAGGAATGTGAAATATATAATACATGAACAATTAAATTAATGAATCTAACATTGGTGGGCAAGATTACGGAAATATCAGTGGGTTGAAGAATCGTGGCATATGAAATTCGAAATTGGTTTAGTGGTCAGGAGGCAGAGCATGACTCTGGTGGTAGGGTGGGTGTAGTTTGCCCATGGAAGCTTGTAACCAGTGATTGGTTGATTGGTGTTGGAACCCCTTGTTTGTTATCTGGATGCAAATGCAGAAAGTATGATCAGTAAGTTTGCAGCTGATACCAAAATTACAAAATGATGTTCATAAGTTGGTAAGATAACAGAAATTGCAAAAGAAAAACAAGGTCATACATTTTTAAAAGTGTAACATGGCTGGGATATACACAATGAATGGTGGAATTCATATGTACTTGGATGATATAAGATGAGCACTTGTAGCTTTCTGTTCTATGATGTTTCATGCCCTGTGCTGAAAATGGGATCAGTATAGATTAGTGGCTTCCAAACTTCTTGGGTTACTGCTCCCCTGAGTTCCAGACCACATTGCCAGTGCCCCTTCTCACTTCCCACCATTACATAAAAGCTATAAAGAATTTTGACTTAGGGTGCTCAGTGAAAGAAAATGGGAACTGCAAATTCAAAGTAATGACAAATAATTGCAAAGAAAATTAAAATCTGTGTAAAGCTACAAATATATTTTTGATTACAGTAAAAAGAATTCCATCAACAGTTTTAGAGCATATAAGCAGTCCAATTATTTCATCGCCTTTTCACTTTTCAGTGAGATGGGTGGGTTTGGTGCAGAGATATCAGCTTCTCAACATCAGTCTGTTCAAGAATGGATTTACTACCCAGTCTGTTATTTGGATTAAGTGAAGATCCTGAAATATCTCTGATGTGTCTATGGGGCTCATCCAGGTGAGCACAGTATACCTTGAAGATCATCATCTGGTATTCTTTTCTTTCTCTTTCAACTCAGGCTCTGGAAAAGTCTGTGACAGCTAGTGTTGTACTTAAATAGGGTTAACTTGGACAGAAATATGGAGACAACAGATTTAACTTAGATAAGATTCATATCGTTTCCTTGAATTGAAGATTGATTTCATTAAAATTTGTGAATAATTCTGACAACTAAGCCATGTAATACTGAATGTTCTTGAGTTGATTACTGAATGAAGAATTTCATCACAGTTTCAAATACATCTCAGGCAGTTTCCTTTTGAGAACCATCTGACTTATGTGTGAAACAAGCAATCAGATTTCCATCATTCTTAGTACAAAGCTCTTGAAATTGTGGAGAGTTAAGAGCATGGGACTTGATTTTATTTACCACTGTGATAACAATATTTAATAATTTGTGCAGCTGATTACTCAGGTTTTTTGCAACAAGATGTCTATGAAGTGAAAGGTAAGTATGTTAGGTACAGCTTTTGCAAGAAAGTAATAACCCACAGTTACGTCCGTTCATTGATGGTGCCCCATCTGTTGCAAAAGCAAGAATGTTGATGAGCAGAATGTCCTTTACTTTGAAAATTGCTCAACACCCCAAAATATTGACTCCTTCTTTGTATCTCTTTCTAGTCCCATTGCAAATAGTAACTCTTGAACCATGCTTTCATCAGTTATGAAGTGAACATAGCCAAGAAGCAAAGATTTGTTGTCTGGCAAAGTTGATTCATCCAGATGCAAAGCAAATTCAGTTGTCCTAAGTACGTTGCACAATGTGTTCCACATTCTCAGATATTTCCTTTATTTGTCTTTGAACAGAAATGTTGCTGAGTGGAATCACTTTAATTATTTTGACTGGTGATCTGGTAACTATACAAAACCATACTCAGAGCCTCCCTTACTGCTGGCTGAATCAGTTCTTCTCCAATTGTATGGAGCTTTCCAGTTTTAGCAATGAGCAATGAAATATTGTATGAAGCACACAAACAATCACTACTGTGAAGTACTTGCGAACATGTTTTGAGGTGTTTTATGTTTCTGAAAGTTTTCACTAGGTAACTGAAAATAAGCCAAGTTCTTGTTTGCTTTATGAGAGTGTATTCTCTTCAAATGTTAAAGGAGCCTGGGTAGTTTCATTGCCTCATTTTAAAAAAGAAACACATTGGCTGCTTGCTGCTGACATAAATTCATCAGGTACTCCGTAATATAATGTTTACATTTTTTCGTTTGGTCTGCTTCTGCCATTTTTGCTATAGATGAACTACCATGGTCAGTGGCCTATTGTTTAAGTCCAACCTCAAGTGGTGTGATCAATAAGGGGGAAAGTTATGATTGCGTCAGAGCTCAGGCAAAACTTGACTCTCTACTTGAAGGTACATAAAGGGGAGCAGTAGTATCTCAGTTGGGCCACGGGCTAGAGAATTGCGATCAAAGTCATTCGAAAGAGCAGATTCTGAACTTTACCCAATTGAACGCCATACCCTAATTCACAGGAACTGCGTTTCTGCTTATTTAGAGTATGGGAGTGGTACTAGCTAACACAGTACTACAGTAGTGCACAGCAATAATATGTGGACAGGGCCCAGAAATAACACGGTTTCTTCAGTCCAAGTTTCTCATGATATGCCATATACAGAAGTGCCACATTGCTTTTTAATAATTATAGTGCACTTTGAGGAAAGTCTAAGGGAACGTCAAGAGATGGAATGATTACATGATCATTGTAATCATGAGACCAGAGGATCAAATACTTACACATTATTCATTTCTTATATTAAGCCTCAACTGCACCCTGTTGCTACTGAGCGCCCCCCCCCCCACTATCTCTTTTATTTTTATCATCTCCGTAGAAACTACCACTGCTCCGAGGGGGGTGATATTGCCACTTTGGGAAACACTGGTATAGATGATTGGGATGTACATGGTGGGCTGAAGGGCCTACTACTGCATATCTTCATTGCTATCTTTCATAATGCTCAATCTGAGCTATATGAAATATATAACTCTGTCAACATAGCATGCATCAAAAGAATAAACAGTAAATGCTGGATTTATTAGCAAACATTTATTATCAGAGTACATACATGTTACTACATACAACCCTGAGATTCTTTTCCTGTAGGCAGACTCAGCAAATCTATAGTAATTGTAAACAGGGTCTGTAAATTATAAACATATGGTGCAAGTGCAGATAGTAAATAAATAGCAATAAATAATGAGCGTGAAGTAACAAGATGAAAGAGTCCTTAAATGAGTGTAGTTATCCCCTTTTGTTCAAAAAGTTGAGGGGTAGTAGCTGTTCTTGAACCTGGTATTGCAAGTCCAGAGGTATTGTTCCTTCTGCCTGATGACAGCAGTGAGAAAAGAGCATGGCCTGGGTGATGAGGATCTTTAACAATGGATGCCGCTTTTCTGAGGCAATGCTTCATTTAGATGTGCTCAATTGTTGGGAGGCTTTTACCCGTGATGTACTGGGCCGAACCCAGTACTTTTTGTCGGATTTTCCGCTCAAAGGGATTGGTGTTCCCACACCAGGCCATAATGCAGCCAGTCAGCACACTTTCCACCACTTACCTGTAGAAGTTTGCCAAGGTTTTTGATGACATGCAGAATCTCCGCATACTCCTGAGGAAGTAAAGGTGCTGTCATACTTTCTTCGCAATTATATTTGTATGATGGTTTCAGGACAGGTCCTCTGAGATATTGACACCCAGGAATTTAAAGTAAGTGATCCTCTCCACCTTTGTTCCTCTAATGATTACTGGCTCATGGGCCTCTGGTTTCCTTCTCCTGAAGTCTACTATCAGTTCCCTGGTTTTATTGACATTGAATGAGAGGTTGTTGTGTTTTTACAGGACTCAGCCAAATTTTCAATCTCCCTCCTGTATGCTGATTCATCAACAGCTGTAATCGATAAAGAGCATCCTGATGTATGCATCTTTGCTGTCCAGATGTTCCAGGTGTTACGTACCAGCAACAATACACCACAAACTGAGTCAGGGTTTAATGTTAAACCACTATATTTATTAGTATCTACTCAAAATATAGAAAATTAAACAAACTACTTTTCTAAACAGAAGTTAACAGTGTTATGCGTTTGTGGCTCCCAAACCATCAAGCTTAGGAACAGTTCTTTAAGTTTTAAGATGGCAAGCTGAAAAGTTTCAGCTATCCACGGAATAGGTGAGAGGAGAAACTTGTATACAATATCCACATTAAAATGCAACGAGGAGATCGCGAAGAATTCCATAGGTTTCGTGCTGGGAAAATGAAGTAACAGTCACAAAATATCTCAGCCGTCGAGTTGTATTCCAAAATCCATGTAGAGATATTATAAGGCGACAGTCACATATCCAATATGCACTGTGTATCGCTCATTCACCCAATCCTTTGGGCATGGGAAAGTATCAAACTTCACCCATTACTGTAGCCACTCCTGCTCGCAGTCTGAAATCTTATCCCTCTCTCCCCCCCCTCCCCTTCCCCATCTCTCTCCAGTCTGTCCGCATTCTGTTATGCTGACGTCATACTCCAGCCTCGTCCAGGTGCTTAAAGTGACGCCCACAGTAAACGAAACCTGTGGTCACATAACACAGGATTGTGTGAAGAGCCTATGAGATAAGCATCTGCTGTAGAGCTGTTGTTTTGGTAGGCGAATTGGAGTGGATTCAAGTCACTACTCAGACCGGAACTGATGTGCTTCAAAGTCAGCCTTTCAGAACACTTAATCACTGTGAATGTAAATGCCACTGGGTGATAGTCATTTATACAGGTTACCATGCTCTTCTTGGGCACCGGTACGATGGAAGACTGCTTGAAGCAGGTGGGTACCACACACTGCCAGATCAAGAGGTTGAAGATATCCATGAATACACCAGCCAGTTGGTTAGCACAGATCTTCAGTACTCAGCCAGGTACTCTGTTTGAACTGGATGCTTTCCTTGGGTTCATTCTCTAGAAGGCAGATCGGATGAAGATGTGATCTTCAGGTACTGAGACCAACGGGTCATTGGGAGACATGGGGGTATGCGATGGTCCCTTCCTGTTCTGATGATCAAAGCAAATATAGAAGGCATTGAGCTCATCTGGAAGGGAGGCTGTGCTGTCCCCTGTGTCACAGGATTTAAATCTGTAAGAGGTTGTGGCATTCAAACCCTACCACAGCTATCCCTTGTTGATTCCAGTCTAGTCCAGAATCTCCACTTAAACCAAGAGATGACTTTCGGGAGATCTTACCTGCATTTCTTATAGCATTCTGGATCTCCAAACTTGAATGCCTCCAATCTGGCTGTCAGCAGGTTCTGGACTTCATTGTTTATCCAGCATCTCTTATTGGGGAAAACCCTTAACAATTTCGTTGGGACATGATCATCCATAGCTGTTTAAATAAAGTCTGTAATGACCCTGGTGTAGTCATTCAGGTCCTCAGATGAGTTCTTGAACACAACCCAGTCCACTGACTCCAGGCAATCCTGTAACCATTCTTCTACCTCCCTCTACCACCTCTTTATTGTCTAGATCTCTGGAGCCTTAATTTTTAGGCTCTGTCTGTATGCAGGTAGTAGGAATACAGCCAAAAGCATACTCAACCTCACTTTTTTTTAATATACAGTATTTCTGTTTTTGCATTTTTTAATCTATCCAATTTATGTAATTGATTTACTTGTTTTGTTTTGTTTTATTTATTATTTTTTTTCTTGCTAGATTATGTATTGCATTGAACTGCTGCTGCTGCTAAGTTAACAATTTTCATGTCACATGCCGGTGATAATAAACCTGTTTCTGATTCTGAGATCCAACTTGCCAAAGTGTGGTCTCTGGAAGGAATGATGGGCTCTGCACTTATCATGGTGTAGCAGTGGTCTAGTGTTAAGACCTCTGGTGCAACAGGTTACATGCTAGTGATAATTGGTCAGCGTTTTCTTCAAACAGGCCTGGTTAAAGTCACCAACTATAATTTGAACTGCGTCAAGATGAGCTGTTTCTTCCTTACAGATAATGCCATACAGTTTCACGGGTGCATGCTTGTAATCGGCCGCTGGTGGTATGTAAAATGCAGTCAGGATCATGGATGAGAACTCCTGTGGCAAACAGAATGGTCTATGTTTAATTGTTAATTGTTCTAAGTCAGGAGAACAAGAAGTTGACATAACCCCAATGTTCATGCACTAACAAGAATTGACTGAAAAGCATACGCTGCCACCTTTTTCCTTGCCAGAGTTCACAGTTCGATTGTTTCTGAAAATTGTAAAACCTTCCAGTCGGATAGCTACGTCCGGTGTATCTGCATTTTTCAGTTGAGATCTGCCTCGTCTGTCTCTGATACAGCAGCCTTGCCCTGAGATTGTCAATCTTATTTCCAAGTGACTATACATTCGCAAACAAAGTATGAGGCAGAGGAGGCCTCATCCCTTTGTGCTTCAACCTGGTTTGAATTCTGCCTCTCCTCACGCGTTTTCAGCCGTACATTGACCCTTAAAGGCGCAGCATTTAATTGCTCTGCGTTTAACCATCGAACATGAGATCTGAAGATCATTGATATAATTTTGTAGTCTGTTGTTAAAAGGAAATTTACATGCAGATTGCAGCAAAAGTAGTTCAAAAGAAATACATTTAATAGAAAACTGGTACAATTTCCTGCTGCCCACAAAGAGTCACCAATGTACATCGGTGCCATCTTATATCAACATCATTTTTATCTATCTCCTTGCACACCTTAATTTTCAGCAGAAGTGACATGAATTGGGATAAAACAACTTTCAGTATAGTAAGAATGCTCAATTCCGCCGTGTTTGAAAATGTTGGAGTCAATAATGTTGTTGATACCACTGACTATAGCTTCTCCAACCATAACTTGGCTTATTTTGAGCTAAAGGACCACTGTTTCTAGTAGATCAATCTGAATTAAAGAGACTTAGGACTTCTACTTTCAGTAAAATTATTCATTTAGCTGTATGAGCCTGTCAAATTTCTGTGCATTTTTCAGTTACCTCCCATTTTAACTCCAGGTACTTAAATATTTGACATATTTAGTTTTCTCTTATTTTTATGTAATTCTTTTGCAATTACATTGTTACCTGAAAACAATTTACCTTTTTCCCTTACAGTCTTAATTCCATAACTTATTAACAGTGGCTTGTAAAAGTATTCTGCCCCCAACCCTTCGTTCATATAAATGAGTATTACGACCAAGGATTTTGATCAATTGAACTGAGAGTTTTTATTTGTGAATCACATGGTTTTTTTTTAAAGTAGAGCCCAAAGAACAAGGAAGTTGTAAGCGTGAAAAACTAAAAATTCAAAAGCTGAAATATTAGATCAAAAGTATTCATCTCTCTTTGCTCAATACTTAGTATCGACTGGGCTGCAGAAATTTGTTGCTCTCATTATTTATTTATATTTGCATTTGCAAAGTTTGTTGTCTTCTATGCTCTTGCTCTTTCATTAATCCTGTTTACAGTCATTGTTCTATAGATTTGCTGAGTATGCCCACAGGAAAAAGAATGTCAGGGTTGTACAGTATGTGGTGACGTATGTACTCCGAAAGAAAATTTTACATTGAAGTTTGAACTTTAGTTGAACCATCCCTTACAGCTATTACAGCCAGTAGTCTTCTTGGATAAGTCTCTATTAGCTTTGCATTACATGATGGAGAAAGATATGCCTATTTCTCTTTGCAAAATTCCTCAGACTGCCAGGTTAGTTGGGGAGCAGCAGTGGACAGTAATCTTGAGGTCTTGCCGGAGATGTTTGATTGGGTTAAGGTCACTAATCTGACTGGACTGCTCAAGGACAACAATTTTCGTCATTTAAAGCCACTCCATTGTTGATCTGGTAGTGTGCTTTGGGCTGTTGTTCTGCTAGAAGACCAAACTTACTCCCCAGTTTAAGCTTTCTGGCAGAGGCTAGCAGGTTTTTATCTAGGATCTCTCAGTATTTAGTAGCATTCATCTTCCCATCAATCCTGACCAAATTTCCAGTCTCTGCTGCTGAAAAGCATCCCCATAGCATGATGTTACCTCCACCATACTTTATAGTTTACCTCCACCATATTGACTGATGCAGAATATTAGATTTAGGCACGCATACTGCTAAAAAGAAAGCATATCCTTACTGTAAAGACTTTGCAATGTGTCACTTCAAAGATGCTGTAAAGATGTGGAAGAAGGTGATGTGGTCAGGTGAGAGTAAAGTGGAACTTTTTGGCCTCAACACTAAGTAGTACATATGACGTATATCTAATTCTGCACATCAGCCAGGTAACACCATCCCTACTTGTAAAATATAGCGCAGGGTAGAAGTTTTTCGGGCTGTACTGTGGAAAAAAAAGTATGTTATTCACAAATACAAACTCTCAGTGAAGTTAATCAAAATCCCTAGCAGTCATACTCATTTATGTGAAGAAAGGGTTGGGGGCTGAATACTTTTACAAGACACTGTAAATACAGACTGATTATTAACTAATAATAAACTGATTATTTGACCTAAATAAATCACAGCCAAATTGATTCTTCCATTGCTTTTAATGTTCTATTACAAAGTAAATCTATTATTAGTAATCGAGATCAAAAGGCAGAAATCCTAGCTTTTATTTTTCACTTCCTACCACACAAATTCTGAAGTGAATTTTAACTGTTGCTGTATAACCTGTAACATACACAGAGTGCTGGAGGAACTCAGCAGATCAGGAGGCATCTAATAGAGGAATACAAAGAGTCATTGTTTTGGGCTGAGATCCTTCATCAGAAGGTGAAAGTAAGGGGGAAAATCCAGGATAAGTAGTTAGTGGGAAGTGGAGGGAGTACAAACTGAAAGTTGATAGATGAAGCCAGGTAAGGGGTTAGGTAGCTGGGTGGAGGAAGGGAGGATGAAGTGAGAAGCATGAAGGTGATAGGTGGAATAGGTAAAGGGCTAAATAGGAAAGGAGAATGGAGCATAGGAGAAAGGTAAGGAGGACCGGCAACAGAAGAGAGCGATAGGCAGGTGAGAAGAGATGGGGTAAGAGGGGAGCCAGAATGGAGAAATGGGGGAGAAAGTACCAGAAATTGGAGAAGTTGATGTTCATGCCATCGGGTTGTAGGATACCCAAATGGAATATAGAGTGTTATTCCTCCAACCTGAAAGTGGCCTCGTCATGGCAGTAGAGGGTACCATGGACTGATATGCCAGAATGGGAATGGGGAGTGGAATTAAAATAGTTGACACTGGGAATTTCTACCTTTTATACATGGAGCAAAGGTGCATGACGAAGTGGTCCACCAGTCTATGTCGGGACGCACCAATGTAGGAGAGGCCACACTGGGAATACCGGATACAGTAGATGACCCTGACAGATTTGTCGTTGAAGTGTTGCTCACCTAGAGGAACTTACTGGTGCACTGAATGTTAGTGGGGAAGGAGGTGAATGGGCAGATGTAACACTTGTTCCATTTGCAGGGATAAGTACCAGGCGGGAGATCAGTGGGAGGGACGAATAGACAAGGGAATTACGGAAAAAGTGTTCCCTGTGGAAAGCGGAGAGTAGTGGGAAAGTAAAAATGTGTTTGGTGGTGGAATCCTATTGAAGATGGTGGAAGTTGCAGAGAATGATGTCCTGGACGCAGAGACTCATGGGGTGATAGGTAATAAGTGGAACCCCACCTTTAAGGTGGGGGAATATTAAGGTGAGGAAGGATAACTGGGAAATGGAGGAGATACAGGTGAGGCCAGCATTGATGGTAGAGGAAGGGAAATTCTATTCTTTGAAGATGTTCTCGAAAGGTAAGCCACTTCCTGTGAACAGGTGTGGTGGAGAGTGATGAACAAGGAAAAGGGGATGGACTTTATTTATAAGTGAAAGGGTTGGAAGAGGTACAGTCAAGACTGCTTAAGTATAGCCAAACTAGACCACCATTCAGGACCCCAAACAGACCATCGAGCCACCTACCGTCCCCTCACCTGGCTTTACCTATCACTTTCAAGCTTGTACCCCTTCCTCTTCCTCCAGTTTCTTATTTTGGCTTCTTCCTCCTTCATCTCCAATCCTGATAAAAGTCTTGGCATGAAAAGCGGATGATTACTTCTTGTCCTAGATGCTGCCTGACCTGCTGAGTCCTCCTGCATTTTGCGTGTGTTACTCTGGATTTCCAGCATCTGCAGAACGTCGTGTTTCTGTATAAACTGCAACTTCTTTCCTGGGCCAATGTTGTGTAAAATAAAACTACTTTTTGAGCTTCTGTGAAGACATATAATATCATTTGCAGATGGTTGGCCAGGACTGTACTTATTTTAAATATTTTAGAATTTAAGCTTTTTCTTCATAGCTGACATATGCATATTTGACCTATGATTTGAAATGGATCTAAGAGTTGTACATTTTGCAGGATTTTACTTAGAGATGCTCGTAGGTGGTACTCTGATCTTACACCAAAGAAGATTTACTTGATGGTAGCTTACAAATTTTGTCTGAGTAAAATGGAAATAAAGTTATTCAGATTAGCTTACACTATAATCAGTCATAACTGTATTGAAGAGAAGTTCAGAATATTGAGAATTCATACTGAATGGCACGTACAAAGGATCTAAGAGAGCTGATATTGAAATATTTAGATGCATTTTCCAGCTAAAGACCAAATTTTGTTTTTAAGATTTTTAATTATGGAAACCTTTATATACAGGAGAATACAATTAATTCTGCATTTTGTGGTGCTGAAGTTTTCCAGTGGATGTCAATTAACTAAAAGCATTTTTTTTCCTGAATTTTAATGCATTTCGGTATTCATTGCACTGGCCTGTGAGAGCCATACCAGTTAATGAATAAATAATCTGTTCTGCACATTAAGGCTGGAATTTAGAATAGGAATTCAGTATTTTTCCAACAAAATATCTTAAGCGTTTCACAGAATTAAGCATTTGTTTTGGAGGCAGTAAGAAGTAGGGCATACAGATTGGTTTGAGACGATTTAGAGTTTATTCTTTTAATTATGTGAATGGAGTTAGAAATGTTGGATAAGAATTTAATAAGCAGGCTGTACTTTGATTTAATAATTCCTTAAAACACAGAACAACTGAAGTTTATTTTCTTCCTGATATGAAAACATTTAACAGAAATGCCACTTTGACCCATCTATGTCTATGGAATAGATAATTTATACACATAGGTATGCGTAATTTTGAAGATGATTTATTAAATAGTAACCTTCATTTCCTCCTTTAATAAAAAAAATAGATCTATATTTTGAACAATATTGATTGACCAGGTTCTGAGTATTATTCATGCTTTGGTCATTCATATTGTTTAAAGTGATTATAATATGAAACAATAATATTTTTGCTGCTTGCTATATAGTTCAGCTTTATACAACTTTTTGAATTCTTTTTCATTCAATGTACAGTATTGTTATTTGACTATTCCCATTTTGTCTTGGATGGATGTATGATTATGATGATTTATGAGCTGTATAGTGAGTGTGTTTGAACCATAATTTTATATAAGGTTCAACCCATCTTTGTACTCTCCACAATAAAGTAATAATGAAGAAGTTTTTCACTTCTAATTCTTCAAGTGTATTTGAAAATGTAAATGGAGTAGTTAACTTTGCAAAATATTATAATTGTCAATAACATTAGTTTAGTAATATCAAAACTAATGTCATTTGAAAGTGATTTTTTCCAACTGAACTTGTTCACTAAATATATAAATCCCTCTTCCATATTTTAAAGTAATCTTAATTTGTAAAGTACCTTCATTATATGCATTTCAAAAATTTCAGTGATTCGTGCAACAAAATGGAATATAATTAGAATTCAGATAATTTACTTAGCATCAATCGCCAAGTCAGAAAGTGTGATACACAGCCACCACCTTTGTGTGTATTATGATGCATGAAAAGTGAAAGGAATGTTGGGAACTTTCTTAATAGAAGGCATTTTCTATTGTAATGGTTTGAAATGTTTATACAACTAAGGTATTCATTTCTAAGAATAGTATGTGCGACAGCAATCGTGATCATTTTGCTAATATGAATAATTTTAGAATATGGAGTATATTCAACGTTTTACTCACAGAATTTTCGAAACGACTTGCTTGGAGACTATTCAAGGAAGTGATCTACATCGGAGAATGAATTTAAAGTAAAATAATCAATCTGCAGTGATCATTTTACTCTGTCATTTAGGCTGAGGGCCCATCTTTGTGTTGTGTAGCTCTTATTACATTATTTTCAGAAACTAGATTCTTTAAAACTAACAGTTACTTTCTTTCCTAGGCTTCCTTACCAAATCAACCTGTAATCTGCTTTCAAGGAAATCAGGGAGTAAGTACCAATCTCTGTTATCTTCATTTCACACTTAAGCTTTTTAAATGTGCTAATTTTGAAGAATTTTGCTGATGGAAAGGCTGTATGTTAAATTCGTGTTACATCTAGTACATAGTATTCGCATATTATAATAAAAGCAGTCACGAGTCTGGGATCCTCCAAAAAACATCAGCATGGAATTAATTACTTCCAATTATATGTTTTTTTCACATAGGAAAATCCAGCTGCTGATTTGCACAGGAAGATTTCACAGACATAAGCTGGGTAACCAGTTAACTTTACTGGGACTGAAGGGCTTGAATTATAACAAGAGGATTTGTAGGTTGGAAATTTCTCCCCTGGAACATAGGCTAACCTTATCGAGGTATATAAAATAATGAAGGCATAGATAAAGTGTTTAGCCACAGTATTTTTCCAAGGGTAGGGAAGTCTGAAACTAGAGTTTAGATTTAAAGTGAAAGGGGAAGGGTTTAAAGGGGACCTGAAAAGACACTTTTTCACACGTGGTGGACATGTGGAACAAGCTGCCAGAGGAAGCTGTAGAGGCAGGTACAATTACAGTGGATAAAAGACATTTAGACAAGTACATAGATAGAAAAGGTTCAAAGAGACATGGCCCAAACATAAACAAATAGAATTAGCTTGAATAGATATATTGGTTTTTATTAATGAGTTGGGCTGATGCGTGGCCAAATGGTTAAGGCGTTGGTCTAGTGATCTGAAGGTCGCTAGTTCGAGCCTCAGCTGGGGTAGCATGTTGTGTCCTTGAGCAAGGCACTTAACCACACATTGTTCTGCGACGACACTGGTGCGAAGCTGTATCGGCCCTAGTGCCCTTCCCTTGGATAATATCGGTGGCGTGGAGGGGGGAGATTTGCAGCATGGGCAACTGCCGGTCTTCCATACAACCTTGTCCAGGCCTGGAAACCTTCCAAGGCTCAAATCCATGGCCTGACTCTAATGTTATTCTGAATTACAGAAACAAATAAAATTTAACTTAATTAATTTTGATGCTTAGGGGATACTTTTAGTTAATGCTGTATTGGTGACAAATTGGATAATTAGAAATTGGAATGGTTCTTGGAAGAGATAGACCGTCAGAAATCAGGAAAGGTTGTGCATTGGAAATTATGGAGAGATGTTAGCATAAGACCATAAGACATAGGAGCAGAAATAGGCTATTATGGCCCATCAAGTCTGCTCCGCCATTCAATCATGACTGATCCTTTTTCCCCTCCTCAACACCATTCTCCAGCCTTCTCCCTGTAACCTTTGATGCTGTGACCAGTCAAGAACCTATCAATCTCTGCCTTAAATACACCCAGCATCCTGTGGTAACAAATTCCACAAATTCACCACCCTCTGGCGAAAGAAATTTTTCCACATCTCATTTTTAAATGGACGCCCCTCTATCCTGAGGCTGTGCCATCTTGTCCGAGACTCCCCCACCATGAGAATCATCCTTTCCACATCTACTAGGTTTAGGCCTTTCAACATTCAGAATGCTTCAGTGAGATCCCCTTCACACTTCTAACTTCCAACGAGTGCAGACCCAGAGACATGAAACATTCCTCGTATGATGACCCATTCATTCCCAGAATCATCCTTGTGAACCTCCTCTGAACCCTTTCCAATGCCACACATGTTTTCTTAGATGAGGAGCCAAAACCGTTAACAATACTCAAGGTGGGGCCTCACCAGTGCCTTGTAAAGCCTCAGCATCATATCCCTGCTCTTGTATTCTAGACCTCTTGAAATGAATGCTAATATTGCATTTGCCTTGCTCACCACCAGCTCAACCTGCAAGTTAACCTTTAGGGTGTTCTGCACAAGGACTCCCACGTCCCTTTGCATCTCAGATGTTTGGATTTTCTCCCTGTTTAGAAAATAGTCTGCTTATTTATTTCTACCACCAAAGTGCATGACTGCATTTTCCAACATTGTATTTCATTTGCCACTTTTTTGCCTATTCTTCTAATCTGTCGAAGTCCTTCAGCCTACCTGTTTTCTCAGCACTACCTGCTTCTCCATCAATTTTTGTATCTGCAAATTTAGCAATAATGCCATCTATTCAATCATCTAAATCATTGATATGCAGCTTAAAAAGAACCGGTCCCGACACCGACCCTTGTGGAACACCACTAGTCACTGGCAGTCAACCAGAAAAGGATCCTTTTATTCCCACTCACTGCCACCTGCTAATCAGCCAATGCTCTGACCGTGCCAGTAACTTTCCTGTAATACCCTGGGCTAGCATTGGCAACAAAGTTCGCTCAAAGAGGCACATTAAAATTCTTGCCTATTGATTAAATTCAGTCTGAATCCGTGGGTGTTGAACACTTAATTTTTTTGCCTCACCACTATCAGATGGGAACTGCTATTGCAGAGTTGTACAGAAATGGTCCTTCTTCCATTCTTTGAACCATAGGATAGTGAAATTTGTGTACAAATATATTTGATAAGTTACTCTTAGTGGGAAAGTAAATAAGAAAATAACAATTAGCACTTGTCAGTTCACCAAGTTAGGTATCAACATTGTTATTTAAATTATGATATAGTGAAAGATAATACAAGATGGAAACTGTCAAAATAACCAGTCCTTTTATTTAATTAGTTTACAGATAACTTGTACCTGAATTTGCAGCTATCTTTCTTTTTTTAAAAAAAATCAACCTGAATTGTGAAATTTTAAACTTGTTGAGTTTCAAGTGTTTTTGTTTGCTTGTGGGTATCAGGTGAATGGAAAATTTTCCAAATTTCTGCTTGCCTTTTATCTTCTAAATAAATCAGCTCTAATTTTAGGCAGTGCACCTTAGTCTAGATTCTCCCACCAGAAGAAGCAGTCATGAAGTACTGAAAAATTAGAACTCGAGAGCAAATTATTAAAATATATTGTTTCAATTGAAGTGCATATTCTTAATATCTACACTGTATTTTGTACCTTCTTATCAGCGTTTTACATGTGTCACTAGGTTGTGCCTCATTTCCCATTAGCCATTATTCCTGTTAACAGTTTCTTGTATGCAATTTTACTGAATTTCTCTGAACACTTCCAAGCATGATTCACTCTTTATGTCTAGCTTCCATGTCAGTTACTCATGGGGTGTTGTCATGACCAAAACAAACACTAATTTGAAGCATTATAGAGGAAATTAAATGAAATTCCTCTGGGAGTGTTCATCATTAATACTCTTGGGGCAAGTAAGCCTTCACAATGTCATGATGGATCAGGACCTGCCCTAGATAAGCTTATTACTTCTGATAAAAGTCATTGACTTGAAATGTTAGTGCTGTTTCTCTTCTCACTGATGCTCTCTGATTTGCTTAATGCTTCCAGGTTTTTTTCTTGTCCCTGTCTCCCCAGCATCACTGACCCACATGATAAGCAGAGATCCACTATGAGAACATATTAAACGTTGTGTGATGTCTCCGATATTGAAAAATAACTTTTCTTTCAAGACAAATTAGGGAATAAAAACTAATAACATTGTAACCAAAGCAATAACAGGGTTAAAGTCAGCTCTATTAATTTAATGGCATTGGCTCTTTACTGTCCCACCTTTGCAAGGATTTGAATATGTTCTTGATGTAACTGTCCATTATACATTCTTATGCACTTTCAGCTTTGAGAAGTTCTTGGATCTTGCATCTCAGTCTTGTTCTTTCACTTTCACAACACTGGTTAAAAACATTCTAGCAACACACATCAAAGTTGCTGGTGAACGCAGCAGGCCAGGCAGCATCTCTAGGAAGAGGTACAGTCGACGTTTCGGGCCAAGACCCTTCATCAGCATGTCTACTATAAACCTACTGACTCTCACAGCTATCTGGACTATTCCTCTTCTCACCCTGTCTCTTGCAAAAGTGCCATCCCCTTCTCGCAATTCCTCCGTCTCCGCCCCATCAGCTCTCAGGATGAGGGAGATGTCGTCCTTTTTTAAAGAAAGGGGCATCCCTTCCTCCACCATCAACTCTGCTCTCAAACGCATCTACCCCATTTCATGCACATCTGCTCTCACTCCATCCTCTCGCCACCCCACTAGGAATAGGGTTCCCCTTGTCCTCACCTACCACCCTACCAGCCTCCGGGTCCAACATATTATTCTCCATAGCTTCCACCACCTCCAACGGGATCCACCACTAAGCACATCTTTCCCTCCCCCCCCGCCCCCGCTTTGCACAGGGATCGCTCCCTTCGCGACTCCCTTGTCCATTCGTCCCCCCCATCCCTCCCCCACCAATCTCCCTCCTGGCACTTATCCTTATAAGCGGAACAAGTGCTATACATGCCCTTACACTTCCTCCCTTACCACCATTCAGAGCCCCAGACAGTCCTTCCAGATGAGGCAACACTTCACCTGTGAGTCGGCTGGGGTGATATACTGCATCCAGTGCTCCCGATGTGGTGATCTATATATTGGCGAGACCTGACACAGACTGGGAGATCGTTTCGCTGAACACCTATGCTCTGTCCGCCAGAGAAAGCAGGATCTCCCAGTGGCCACACATTTTAATTCCATGTCCCATTGCCATTCTGATATGTCTATCCACTGCCTCCTCTACTGTAAAGATGAAGCCACACTCAAGTTGGAGGAACAACACCTTATATTCCGTCCGGCTAGCCTCCAACCTGATGGCATGAACATTGACTTCTCGAACTTCCGCTAATACCCCACCTCCCCCTCGTACCCCATCTGTTATTTATTTATATACACAAATTCTTTCTCTCTCTCTCCTGTTTCTCTCTCTCTCCTGTTTCTCTCTCTGTCCCTCTCACTATACCCCTTGCCCATCCTCTGAGTTCCCCCCCCCCACCTTTTCTTTTTCCCTAGGCCTCCTGTCCCATGATCCTCTCATATCCCTTTTGCCAATCAACTGTCCAGCTCTTGGCTTCATCCCTCCCCCTCCTGTCTTCTCCTATCATTTTGGATCTCCCCCTCCCCCTCCCACTGTCAAATCTCTTACTAGCTCTTTCAGTTAGTCCTGACGAAGGGTCTCGGCCCGAAACATCGACTGTACCTCTTCCTAGAGACGCTGCCTGGCCTGCTGCATTCACCAGCAACTTTGATGTGTGTTGCTTGAAGTTCCAGCATCTGCAGAATTCCTCGTGTTTATGTTTAAAAACATTCTGTCAGTCTACTCTAATACCTGAACTTTCAGTTGCCCAGTGTACTTTTATCTTTTTCATGCCATGTTCCTAGAGAAGAACACTGCTCTGTTGAAGATCTTTGGTATTCATTCTACCAGTGGTGTTCTACCTGGAGAGAAGCGAAGGGAATAAAGGAAGGAAAGAGTTTGTGTGGAAGCTATATTTGTATGTACTGCAAATAGTTTAATCTGCACTGGGAGTAGGGTTTCCACCTTAAATTAAAGAAGAATACTTAGACCTATTTAGCAGTGGGATACTATCTGTAGAGTTAGGTGTATAAGTGTGGCCAATTATAGAGATGTTAACAAAATGTTACTGTTTATTTCCAGGGAATTAATGGTTATGTTTCAGTTATATAGAGCCTGGATAAAGACCACACTTAGAATACTGTACACATGGGTCTCCTTATTTAAGAAAGAATAGGAATGTGTTGGAAAAAGTCCAGAAAATATTTACTAGACTAATACCTGGAACAGACATGTGGACTGATAAGGGAAGGTTGGGTAGCTTAAGCTTGTATCCACTAAGTTTCGATAAGTGATAAATGACTAGATTGAAACATTGTAGTAAACCATATATATGTTGTAACTGGGTTACCTGTCTGGACATGCCCCTCTGCTGACTGCTCCTGTGGCTCCTCCCACAGAACCCTGAATAAAGGCAATTGTGCTATTGCTCCTCCTCCTTAGTCCATGGGCAGATACTCAGCATGATGGAGGTCACATTTTACTGCTAATATAAGCCTTTCGGTATTTACTTTACTTCCAGTCTTTTGGAGTTATTGATGGTGCATCAAACATACAGGATCCTGCAGGGTCTTGTTACCTGTAGGTGGAAATAGAGTGGGTATTTACTCTTATTGGAGAATGTAGAGGTACTTAGTGGTAGGATCCCTTTGCAGATGACAGAAGTTGCAGAGGATGATGTGTTAATGGTTTGAAATCTAGTTGCTTACAAATCTGAATATGTGTGACGGATTTCCAGAAAATGTTCACTGTGGGGTTTTCTAGTTTTCATTTGGTGCATTTTTCTTGAATTCATTTTATATTTATTGCATTCTGAAGCTATTTGTTTTATTATTTTATTACAGTAAGTCTGAAGAGCTTTATCAGTGATTTGATGATATCTGAGAGTGTTCTTTGTTTCTGACTTTTCCTGAAGCCAGTGAATCCTAATTTACTGTAACAGCAGTTGGTAAATTTTATTCTAATTGGAACGTATCTAAAACTTGACTAAAATCCAGACTTGAATACAATAAGTAGAATGGTAATTCAGTGCAGTATGTGGCTATGTAACTAGTGAAGTACATTTCTAAAATTACTGTTAGAACATAAAGGTATGATGATATGAAATCAAGCATGTGCTTGGTTTTTGCTGATTCAAAATTGTTTAATGTCACTTCCTGTATACAATTGTAAGGACAGCAAAATAATTGTTACTCCAGATCTGATGCAGCACAGAGAAAAAAACATAGTAATAATAATAATTATAATAATAATAGAACACTCAGTAAACATAAATACATAAGAGAGCTTCTAATAATTGATTGTCTGTAAAATGTTGCTAGGCTGTACGTAAGGCAGAAAATAATGAAGTGGCAGTGGAGTTAGTAGTTAGAGGTGTTGACCAGCCTTATTGCTTGGGGAAAGTAACTGCTTTTGAATCTGGTGGTCCTGGTGTGGATGCTATGCAGCCTCCTCTCTGATGGGAGTGGAACAAACAGTCCATGACTAGGGTGTGTGGGATGCTTCGTGGTGTTATTGGCCCCCTCCGGCACCTTTCTGTATATATGTCCTTGATAGCAGGTAGTCTAGTACCAGTGATATATTGGGCAGTTTTGATTAACCATAGTAGAGCCTTTCAGTCTGCCGCAGTTCCTGCACCACGAGGTAATGCAGCTTCTTAGGATTCTCTTTACTGTGCATCTGTAGAATGATGTGATTGTAGATGTACAAAGTCTAGCTCTCTTCAGCCTCAAAGAGTAGAGGCGTTGGCTAGCTTTGCTGTTGATGTAAAGGGGAGTGTGAGCGATGTATGTCCTCTTGAAGTTGTTAACCATCTCTTTTGCCTTGTTGACATTGAGGAAGAGACTATTTGCATGACACCAGGCCTTGAGTTCTTCCACCACTGTCGCGTCATCAGCGAACTTGATGATGTGATTGTTCAGGTGTTTGGCTGTGAAGTTATGTGTGAGCAGATTCTACAACAATAGGCTCAGCACAGAGTCCTGGGGGACACCTGTGTTGAGGATGATGGGGAAGGAGGAGCAATTGGTCATCCTGCCTTTTTGACGTCTGTTCGTTAAGAAGTCCAATGCTCAGTTGTACAGTGATATATTTACACAGAGGAGTAAGGAGTTTGTTCACCAAAGTCTGTGGAACAATAGTACTGAAATCTGGAAACAGCATTCTGACATATTTTCTAGGTGTGTCAAGGCCAGGTGCATGACAGATGCTATGGCATCTGTTGTAGAGCAGTTCTGTCATTAAGCATACTGGTGAGTGTCCATTGTGGCAGGAATAGAGTTTTGATATGTTCCATTATCAGCTATTCAGAACACTTCATGATGGTTGGCGCCAGTGCCACTGGAGTGGTAAGTCATTTAGTTCTGAAGGTATAGAGTTCTTTGATACAGGGATCATGATGGTTGATTTGACGCATGTGGGGACAGCAGCCTGGATGAATGAAATGCTGAAGATGTGCATGAAGTCATCAGTGAGCTGGTGTGCATACTCTCTGAGTACTCGGCCTGAGATGTTAACCGGTCTTAGTTGTCTTTGTTCTCTTAAAGCCTAAAATGAGGTTTCTCTTGGCTGCTCTGAGGGCTGTCCTGTCACCAGACTTAAAGGCAGCCTGGGCTTTCAGTAGGGAGTGCATCTTTCCTTTCAGCCTGGGTTTCTGGTTGGATCGTGAGATGACCATTCTTGAGGTACCTATGTTTACACACTTACTGATGTAGCCATTGACAAATGAAGCAAATTCCTTGACGTCTATGTCTACTCTGTGGTGGCCTCCTTGAACATCTATCAGTTGATCCGTTCAAACGTTCAAAACAATGTTGAAAAATAAAGCTTGCCTCTCTGATGGTCCTCTTGACTGGTTTCTCCATTTTCAGCAGCTGTCAGTATACTGGGATTAACATAATGGAGATGAGGTCATAGAGGACGAGGTGAGAGTGTGGAATAACTTAGTAATTACCGTGTCTGTTTGTATAAACATGGTCCAGTTTGTTTGTTCCCCTAGTGACCATGGTGACATGTTGGTAGATTGTGGGTAAAATGTCCTGCAGCTTAACACGATTGAAGTCTCCTATAATTATGAAGCCACCGTCTGGATGCTTGTTTCGTAGAGAGCTGATGATACAGTAAAGCTCTCCTAGTGTGTCCTTGGTGTTCGTTCTTGGTGGAATGTAGACAACAGTGATAAACACAACAATAAAGTCTCTGAGCAGGTAATATGGCTGGCATTTAATTGTAAGATGCTCAATTTCCTCAATGGGCACAAATTACAGATAAGATTGTGCATCAGTCTTTACTAATATACACACAAACTCCACCTCCTTTTGTTTTCCCGAAATCCAAAGGATGTGGAATCTGTGTACATTGCAGAAAGGGATTTCCTATTTGCTTCGAACAGAGTCATCCCAGTTGAGCTGAAAGTTCGAGTCGGGCATGTTTCAGTGAAAACTAGACTGCAGCAGTTTCTCACCTTTCTGTGTATTCATTCTCAGTTTGAGCAAGTCCATTTTATTATCTAGTGAGTGGATGTTGGCCAGGAATAGTGATGGTACCATTGGTCTGGTCTGCTTAGCTCTCAGCCTTGCTAGTGCCCCAGCTCTCTTGCTGCATTGAAATTAAGTAAAGAAAGAACTTACATTTCTTTAGCATTTTTAGTGATAAAAATCACCCCGCTTCAGAAAAAAGCAGAAAGCCACAGACAAAGACAAGAAAGGTTGACAAGGATGTGCAGTCAAAAGTTTGATCAGAGATAGGTCTATATTAGAGTGGTTGTTAAAGGAGTGTGAGATGGGCAGGTAAAGCAAACTTCCAGTGAAGATGGTAGTATGGAACAACGATTCCTCGGGCGACATCTCCAGATAGCAAATCTCTCCAATTATTTCACTTCTTCTATGCCTTCTGCTTGTTCTTTTTGTCTTGTTTATTTTATGGAAACTTTTGGAGCCTGTGAAGTATAGTTTGGAACTCAATCGAAGAAGGATATAGCATTGTGCTATGTCCAGAGAGGAGGTGCCTTGTGGAGGTTAGAGATGGGGGGGGGGGGGTGCACAGCTGAGAAGGACCACAAAATTTAACTTGTGGAGGGGGGTCATCAATGGCTCCTAACAGAGACGGTCAGCAGCCGGATTAGCACGTTTGGCCCCAGATCATTTGTGTTCAGACCCGGATCAGTGGTCACTCTTTACGGAAGGACTGAGTTCATGTGGCTACTCTCCTCATATACAGACAAAATAATATTTCCAGTATTCTGAGATTTATATGATTATTGGACTGTACTTTATATTGGTTTCCTTTGTTTTTTCGGTGTTTTCTTTCTTGTGAACAATTGGTGGATGGGTGATCTGTTATTTTTTTGTGTGTTGGAGAGGGTGATTGGGGTTTTGGTGCAACTGTCACTATTCTTTATGAGTGAGGGGGTCAGGGATTATTATTGCCCCTATTCTTTTCTGTGGGTGAGGGAGTCAGGGACTTTTACTGTTGCTGTTTCTTTTCTGTGATTAAAGGGGTTGGGGACTGTTATTGTCACAGTATTTTTGCTGTGGGGGAGGGTGTCTGTGAGTTTTTCTTTTCTTTCTTGTGCTGGGGTGGGGGGAATTGATGTCTTTTCATTCAACACATGGTTTTTCTGTATTTAATTTTATCTTGAGTAGACAATTATCAAAGTTGTCTTGTACATGTGTACTTTGACAATAAAATGAACCTTAAAAACAGAAATGCTGAAAACTCTGAGCAGGTCAGACTGTACCTGTGGAAAGCAAAACAGCTGACGTTTCGTGTTTTTTTGACCAGAAAAGGCTGAATCAGCTGCAAGGGGAATGCAGGGCTGAAAGATGTGCCCAGTAGGTCAGGATGGGTATGATTCCACTTTCAGAGGAAAACAAAAGACAAAAAGGGGAGAAAAATAATAAACTGATCTGAACAGTTCGTACCTTTATAGATGGTTACCCAAAACACCGAACCTTTGTATGGATGATAGTGGTGGGATAAAGGGAGAGAGACAAAAAGATGAACAAAATTTTGGTTGTAAGGCTGTAAGAAGTTACAGATTTAAGAAAAGATGTGACTTTGGTGGTAGAGAATTGCAGGGCTGCATTGGCTCCTGCGCCATAACTATTTTAAAGCTAGTCTGTTGATTCGGTTGTACTTTGAATTAATGTGTTATGTTTTCAGATTATGGAGAAGAAATAGCAGTTTATTCATGCTGTCGAGAATTTACCAGAGCCATAATGTTAACAGTTACTTGTTGATCTTTTAACAATTAAGGCCAGGATTTTGACAACTTACCTGAAAAGCAGTTATCTATATCTCAATTGTATAGTTACAGAAGAGTATGATTATTCTTTACTTGTATCATTTAGACCATATAAAGGAAGCGCTTCCATTGATTGATATAAGGTTTTGCTGTATTAGCTTTTCTGTGTATATGTGGTAGGGAACTAGAATACTATGTGCAACAAACAGTTTAATAAATCAGTGACCATATAATTTTTTGGGGGGAGTGTTGTTTCTGAGAAAACGTTGAAAGCATGAAATATTCTGCTGTTCTCCAGCTATTTATGGAATCTTGTTTGTTCATCTTGGCTCTTTAGTTTAGAGGACAGTTCGAGCAGGACCCTGGAAATCTTACAGAACAAGAATTCAAGAGAAACTAGATTCCCCTAGGTGCCCTACCTCACACCATATTTATTCTACAAACATGGCCTGTACCCACTGAGAAAGTCTTGGAAACTGATTACAATGTAAAGGTAGAGAATTGTATATGGGTCTCTGTTGTCTCTGCACACATTTATTTTCATATTTTCTTACTATGTAGAACAAGCCTATCTTGAAAACTGACACACAAGAGATTTTGCAGTTGCTGGAAATCTTGAGAAACACACACAAAATGCTGGAGGAACACATCAAGACAAGCAACATTTATGGAGGGAAATGAACAGTCAATATCTTGTGCAGAGACCCTCCATCAGGACTGGAAGGGAAAAGGGTAGAAGCCAGAATAAAAGAGTTAGGGAGAGGAGAATAAGCATAAAGCTGGCAGGGAATAGGTGAACTCAGGTAAGGGGGGATGGTAGGTGGGTGGGTTGACTGTTCATTTCCCTCCATAGATGTTGCCTGTCCTACTGAGTTTCTCCAGCATTTTGTATGTGTTGCTGTTTTGAAAGCTGCCTTTCAGATTAAGCAAGGTAGTTTTAAATAGTTATGGCAAAAATGAAGCAGCAGAGTAGGAGTTGGATTTTTTTCTGATCATTATGCCGATAGGATGCAGGAAAGAGTGAAGTAGATCTAACTTGGACTAAGATGTCTCCTGCATTTGCAATTTTTGAAGCTTTCACACTTCAGTGCACATTTTTTAGAACACATGAGATTGCTCATTTGTCTTTGGAAATTAGTTAAATGTCATATGTTGAAAGGGTATGCATTGAAAAAAGTTGCTAGAAGTATGAAAGTAGCAATATTTTCTTCCACAGACCAGCTTGGATGTTTATTGAAATTCACGATACTGAGATCAGGAAAATATGACTTGGAGTAATTCCTTGTGTTTGAGTCACCAGTTATCAGCACTGTCATTAACTAATATTCAATTCATTATTCAATTATACTGTTTCATTAACATGCAATGTAATTTTAAGAGTTCTCTGAATTGAGATTTTCATCTCCTAGAAAGAAACTCTCCCATAAATTGATAATTCTTTAATTTGTGCATAATATGTCATTATATATATAAAATTAATCATATCGATGTAATGTTTTTGAGAATTTTCAAAAAAGCAGGAATAATACATTTGAAAGAAAGGGAGACAAAATAACTAACTGCTGTAACTTAAACAACAGGAATTCTGCAGATGCTGGAAATTCAAGCGACATGCATCTAAGTTGCTGGTGAACTGGCCTGCTGCGTTCACCAGCAACTTTGATGTGAACTGCTGTAACTTAACTTGTATAGCTTAGAGAAGCTAATACTAATTTTACTCTTAAAAGCAACATAATAATGAAAAATGTAAATAATGCATTGAAAATAACATATTGATTAAATATGTTCACCATATTTCTGTTTTAATCTAATGGAAGTGCATAATTTTTGCTGTAATATGATTAGGTACAATTTTACTACAGTAGGGTATCATCTGCAAGCCTGTGAAACTGCTGATTTTTAACTTGTCCCATTATGAGAAAGAGATAAGGGCTGCCAGGAGTTCACACTGGACAAGAATAAGTAGGGAGCTTATTCTTGTAGATATCTTTTTGTAAGTTTTGGCATTTTTTTCACTATTTTCACTGTTTTTCACTAACTCTTGTAACTTTGATTTTGACACACCTAATAAACACTTTTGCACTAAAGTGTTAAGTGACACCAGCTTTTTTTTTGGTAAGATTGAAGGTCATAACTCATATTTTTAACAGTGAATCCATAGGTTGTGGAATCAGTTCAATGTTGGGGTATTGGGTGAGTGAAATTATCTTCTGATTCAGGAGCCTGATGGCTGAGGGGTAATAACTGTTTCTTACCCTAGTGATGTGAGACCAAAGGCACCTATACCTCCTTCCTGATGACAGCAGTGAAAGAGAGTATGGCCTGGATTGTGGGGGTCCTTGATGTGACAGCACTCTTTGAAATGTGCTCAGTGGTGGGAAGGGCTTTACCTGTGATGTACTGGGCTCTATCCAATACTTCTTATAGGCTTTTTTGTTCAAGGCCATTGGTGTTTCCACAACAGGCTGTGATGTAGCCAGTCAGTATATTCTCCACTGTGCATCATTAAAATTTTGTCTAAGTTTCAGATGCCATGCCAAATCTTCACAAACTTCTACGTAGAGGCGCTGTCGTGCCTTCTTTGTTACGGCACTTGTATACTAAACCCAGCACAGATCTTTTGAAATTATAACATCAAGGAATTTAAAGTTACTGACCCTTCCACCTCTGATCCCTGATGAGGACCAGCTCATTGACCTACAGTTTCCTCTCCTGTAGTCAATAATCAGCTCTTTTGGTTTTGCTGGTAATTGAGTGAGAGGTGGTTGTTGTTGCAATATTGTTATGTCAGCTGTAAGGTCTTAGAAAATCATTGACTTCTCCCTGGGAGGAATTTAATTGCATTAGAACTTTTGATATAATTCTGAACATGGTTCTTTAAAAGTACTTTTGACCATTAAGTCATTGCATAAAGCATTAAACATTTTGGATCTTAACTTGTTTGATGTAATGGACATACTTTGTGTATATTTGTCAACCTTTGTACTTGTATTATGTAATTTGAGTTACTTTTCACCCTGCATGCAAGGCATGCTTGCATTTTGAACAGTTAACTTTAAATCTAAAATCATGAGCACATCATAATTTCAGTTTTCAACTTTGAGTGAGAATATTTTGTTCTGTGCCTTCATTTAAAACTTAAGGTATCTTCAAATGTGTAAGAAGGCAAGTATATCTGCCCCTGTTGGATATAAAGCCATGATAATGGCGCTTTTAACTGTAACATTTCATGATCTCATTAATTTGTGATAGGAGCAGTTAATCTGATTTTAATATTGTTCTCTTAAGGTGCGGGTAGCCAAAGCAGGGCATTCATTGTGTGACCAATGCTGTTTTCTTGCAGTTTTTGCTTAACCAGTTGAAAATTCAGGTTGATAACTATGTGTAGATGGTGGGATGCATGATGCTAACTAGTAAAATTTCAGGATTTAGAAGGACACAAGAGCATGACGAAAAGAAACAGTATGATTCAGTAAATCAAGTGCATGGAATATGAAGCAAAAGGTAGAATAAAAGGAAGGAAAAGGCATTAAAATGAAAAGCATTGTCACCTTTGATGAGTCGCATGGAGATTGGAGCTGTAGATGTATAATGGCTTTATTTCATATATGCAGGATATGCAAGAAAACTCTAATGGGGGAATCTGATCAAGGAATTTCTTTTAAATCAAAGCATTTGGCTTCTTTCCAGACAACAGACCTAATCGGTTCCCCTCCACCACCACCGGTTCCATCTGGCAGAACAGGTTGTCACCCTCACTGTCAACAATTTTTCTTTCAACTCTTTCCACTTCTTCCAAACCCCAGTTGTAGCCAACTATGCGTGGCTTTTTGTCAGCTACGTGGAACAGTCCATGTTCCAAGCCAACACTGGTAACATCCCTAACTCTTTTTATGCTAAATTGATGACTGCATTGGTGCTGCTTCCTGCACCATGCTGAACTTGTCAATTTCATTTACTTTGTCTCCAGCGTGCACCCTGCCCTTAAATTTACTTTGTCCTCTCTCTCCTTTCTCGATCTCTAGATCTAGTTAGACTGCTTACTAATATATTTTATAAACCTACTGATGCTTACAGCTACCTTGGTTGTACCTTTTCCCACCCTATCACTTGTAAAAATGCAATCCTCTTCTCAGTTCCTCTGTCTTTGTCACATCTATTCTCAAGATGACATTTTCCATTCCAGAACATCTGAGGTGGCCTTCATTAAAGAATGGTGTTTCCCTTCCTGTATTGCTGATGCAGCCCTCACCCACATGTCACTCATTTACTGACAATCTGCCCTTAGCCCATCTTCCCACTGCCATAACAGGGATAGAGTTCTTCTTGTCCTTACCTACTACACATGAGTCTCCACATCCAGCCCATCATCCTTTGCAACTTCCCCCATATTCAGTGGGATCCCACCACTAAACACATTTTCTGCATCCCTCCATCCCTCCCACCCCCCTCCATCCTCTGCCTTCCGCAGGGATTGCTTTCTGTATGAGTCCCTTGTCCACTCATCCCTCCCCAATGATCTCCCTACTGCATTCCTGCACCTTAACCTTGCAAGTGGGATAAGTGTCAGACTTGCCCCTACACCACCACTCAGATCTTCCAGCGGTCATTCTAGAGGGGAGACGAGACTTCACCTCTGTGTTTTGGGGGTCATCTACTGTATCCAATACTCCTAGTATGGGATCCTCTACATCAGGGGGAGTCCAAGTAAATGAGGGGATAGCTTTGTCAAGCACCTTCACTCCATCCATCACAAAAAGTGGGATTTCCCAGTTCCCAAACAATTTAATTCTACTTCCCATGCCTATTCTGACATGTTGATACATGGCCTCTTCTGTAGTCATGATGAGACCACCTCAGGTTACAGGAGCAACACCTCATATTTCATCTGGGTAGCATCCAATCTGATGACATGAGCATGAATTTCTCTAACTTTTGGTAATTGCTCCCCTTCCCCCTTCTTTCTCTTTACATTCCCCATTCTAGCTCCCTTCTTACCCCCTTCCTCCTCAACTTCTCCTCATTCCCTTTTTTCCATGGTTCACTCCTATCAGATTCCTTCTTCAGCTCTTTACCTCTTCCACCTTTCATTTCCCATCTTTTCACTTCATCCCAACCCCCACTTTCCCCCCTCACTTGGCTTCATCTGTCACCTGCAAGATCTCCTTCCTCATCCCCACCACCTTATTCTGGTTTCTTTCACCTTCTGTTCCAGTCTTAATGAAGCATCTTGGCTCAAAACGTCAGAGGTTTATTCACTTCTGAAAATGCTGCCTTACCTGCTGAGTTCCTCCAGCATTTTCTGTGTTTTACTATGACATCAAAGCACGTCAAGTTTTTATACTTGATAACAGCTTAGTTTCATTTATTATAATTGTATAATTTACGTACATATTTTAGGCATAGAGGAATGATTTTATGAAATACAGTATTTTAGTGAGACCACAAGCCTAAGCCCAAATATTCAAATACTTTTGTTGGGTCATTGTTTTGGTGGCATCCGTTAGTCTCGCGAGACTATGGATCTGTGTCTGGAAAGTTCCAGGGCGCAGGCCTGGGCAAGGTTGTATGGAAGACCGACAGTTGCCCATGCAGCAAGTCTCCCCTCTCCACGACGCTGATATTGTCCAAAGGAAGGGCAAGGGCCGATACAGCTTTGCACCAGTGTCATCGCAGGAGTTGCCAGAACGAGGTTGAAGGCAACGTCGGACTGCCGTAAGGACTCCAGCTCCGGATTTGTCCTCAGGGTTTACTCCCTAAGCCTTTCCCATGAGTGGGTATGGCCGCAAGGCAGTGGAGGTTTGAAATCAGAGTTTTTCCTGCCTTAGGTGGACTGCCTTCCTAGGCTGACGAGCTCCATCTACCTGAAGCACTGGTTTTAAGGCGCCAGGACCCGTCTTCGCCCCTTCTGTCAGTAGAAACAGTTCCGCTGGGTTTAGAGGCTTGGTCACACGAGAAGGCCAGGAGTTGGACTTAGTTGTCAGAGGCTATTTGAGGTGCATGCCATGAGGAGCACTTTTAGGTAGTGGAAGCTTTTCCCCACTACCACTCCTCGGCTTGACAACCTTGGAACCTGGGTCATTGTAATTCACATCAACATTCTAAAAGATTCTGAGGCCTTAATTACAGAATTGTGAGAATTGATTCTCTGGGTACACAAACACTCCAATTAATGATTGACAGAAGAAATATG
Source organism: Mobula birostris (assembly GCF_030028105.1). Lineage (NCBI taxonomy): Eukaryota > Metazoa > Chordata > Chondrichthyes > Myliobatiformes > Myliobatidae > Mobula > Mobula birostris. Next base: position 29,543,786 of record NC_092383.1, on the reverse strand, counting down.
CCTGCGATAATGATTGATATGCTTAGTGGTAAAATAGTCAATCTGGAATCCTCCTTGATTCTGTAATATTGCATAATAAGAATGTCGAATGCATGTATCTGTATACCAGTTAACATTGCCTATACATTGCTTTATACACTTTTGGTTAATGCCCATGAGAATGTCTTGCCTTCATGTCAGTTTCCAACAATATCTGCTAAGTGGCCTACCACTGTGAGCCAGAAGCCTGCTTCTGTTTACACAGCTGTATTTGTAATTTCAAAATTGATAACTGGGTAGGTCACATCTCAAACAGTTTGAATGTTATTTCTCATTTGTATTAATGGCTACTACCCTTCATCTCCTGATTATAGCTGCATCTCCCTGACAGTAAGAATACAAATTAAGAATCACCATTTTAGGACTCTCCAGCTATAACTTTCTTATTGGAAGAAATGGAACTCTGAATTAGTCTTGTTAGCCTCTTAGTCAGGTAGGCAGATAGGCTGCAGGTGGGGTGGAGGTTTGCATCATATCAAAGTTTATTGTGCATGAAACAGTTTGCTCAGAAGACTAAATCCGCTCATAGAGAAAAGTTACAGAAACTTTATCTAGCTCCCACTGGGTCTTTTCCCCTACCACGTTCAGGACATAATGCTGAGGTACTCTTAGGACATACAGGTGTGTCCCGTACAGAACGTAGCTCCCTTCATGAGCAGAAATTGTCTTAAACTCCAAATAGTGCCCCTTCAAACACAACTAGGACAGCTAGATTCCAACCAGGTCACCGAGGATACAGTTCAGAAGTAATGTTAATCTCCATCTTCATTCTTCAATGAAAATCTGCCCACATTTAAAAATAAACTTAATGTAATGTTAAAAGTTACATTGTAGTCTCTCTCTCCATCATCAAGGACCCCTACCATCCAGGCCATGTTCTCTTCTCACTGCTGCTATCAGGAAAGGGGTACAGGAGCCTTAGGTCCTGCACCACCATATTCAGGAACAATTATTACCCTTCATGCATCAGGCTCCTGAACTAACATGGATAACTTCACTCAGCTCAACACCAAACTTACTTCACAAACTACAGACTCACTTTCAAGGACTGTACAACTCATGTTCTCAGCTTTCTTTCTTTCTTTCTTTGCATAGTTTGTCTTCTTTTGCACAATGATTGTCAGTCTTTCCTGTAGTTTTCCATTGATTCTGTTGTATTTCTTTGTTCTATTGTGAATGTTTGCAAGAAAATGAATCTCAGCATAGTCAGGATGATGACGTCATGATGACATATATGTACTTCTGATAATAAACTTTGAAATTTGAACTCTCTCCATCTCTCAGTATCTTTCTCAATTTTTTTATACATCTCTCTTTAATCCTTCCTCATGAAAGAGTAGGTTATGGCCATTTTTCTAACAAGAGCCAACATAGACTGAATTGACCAAATAGATGCTGCCTTTGCTTCTGTAATTTTTCCATTCTAGTCTTTCTGGATAGAGATCAGTTGACAGCAAGTAACAATTATACATTGTCAAGAAGGTACCTCATTGCTGTTAGTTACCAGACATGACTTTTCTCTGACAAGTTATGTACAAATCAAGCAAATTTTTAAAAGTAACATGTAAGCTATGGATAGGATGCTAATTTTGTGAAGTAGACAGGCTGGTAACAACAACTTGCCCAGCTAACAAATTGTATACAACTTATCTCTAATTTCATAACATTAATAAATCTTAACATTGCATACTGGGATGAAAAGACAGAATTTTTATTAAATTTATATTTATATTATTCATAAAACTGGATTTGGAATAACATGCATGCATGAAGTTAGTTTTATCAGGCCTACTTTTTCACTTAAAATGCCAGGATTGTATTTTTAACCATTATGCTTGCTATATTTATTTGTCTTAGGCCTTGCCTATCAAATAATTTTTCAGGATATTTACAGAAATGCTAGTTTGCAAATAGCTTAAACTTGCAGCATTTTGAACGACTACTCTTGACTTTTGTTTGTTCAAATTCTGATTTAATTATAAAATATGAAATAACATTATTATGCCCACCCACTTAAAATGAGCTACAAACAACTGTTTGCAGAGCCGTTTAGTAACAAGTAAGAAGCTGCAAAACATCTTGTGCCCCCCTAGCTTAGCCCCATAGTTAACTAAATCCTCTTCCGTATAAATCAGAGGATCAGAAACACTTTATTTATACATTATTATTATTTGTACAATTAAAGAATACATTTGCAATAAATAATTAAAGTTGGTTTTATGAAAGGATGCTGCAAGTAATGTAACCAGTGGAGACACATTGAACCATTGACGCTAAGTTTCCATTAATTTCTTAATGTAATGACAATGGACATAGTAGTTTTGATGTTAATACAATCACAATTCCTGGAATTATCTTCTGATGTAAAATTAACCCATCAGTCTTATATTCGTTAATTTGTTTTTCATTTAGGTTTAAAAGGGAACACAGTATTTATACTTGGTTCTGATACAGAAGATAAATTCAACCACAGTTGCTGCTGTTATTCCCTCTTCTGCGGTTACCATTATTTATTAAGCCATAAGACCATAAGACCATAAGACAAAGGAGCAGAAGTAGGCCATTCGGCCCATCGAGTCTGCTCCGCCATTTTATCATGAGCTGATCCATTTTATCCTATTTAGTCCCACTGCCCCGCCTTCTCACCATAACCTTTGATGCCCTGGCTACTCAGATACCTATCAATCTCTGCCTTAAATACACCCAATGACTTGGCCTCCACTGCTGCCCGTGGCAACAAATTCCGTAGATTCACCACCCTCTGACTAAAAAAATTTTTTCGCATTTCTGTTCTGAAAGGGCGCCCTTCAATCCTGAAGTCATGCCCTCTCGTACTAGACTCCCCCATCATGGGAAACAACTTTGCCACATCCACTCTGTCCATGCCTTTTAACATTCGAAATGTTTCTATGAGGTCTCCCCTCATTCTTCTAAACTCCAAGGAATACAGTCCAAGAGCTGACAAACGTTCCTCATATGTTAACCCTCTCATTCTTGGAACCATTCTAGTGAATCTTCTCTGTACCCTCTCCAACGTCAGCACATCCTTTCTTAAATAAGGAGACCAAAACTGCCCACAGTACTCCAAGTGAGGTCTCACCAGCGCCTTATAGAGCCTCAACATCACATCCCTGCTCCTATACTCTATTCCTCTAGAAATGAATGCCAACATTAGATTCGCCTTCTTCACTACCGACTCAACCTGGAGGTTAACTTTAAGGGAATCCTGTACAAGGACTCCCAAGTCCTGTTGCATCTCAGAACTTTGAATTCTTTCCCCATTTAAATAATAGTCTGCCCGTTAATTTTTTCTGCCAAAGTGCATAACCATACACTTTCCAACATTGTACTTCATTTGCCACTTCTCTGCCCATTCTTCCAATCTATCCAAGTCTCTCTGCAGACTCTCCATTTCCTCAGCACTACCGGCCCCTCCCCCTATCTTCGTATCGTCAGCAAACTTAGCCACAAAGCCATCTATTCCATAATCCAAATCGTTGATGTACAATGTAAAAAGAAGCGGCCCCGACACTGATCCCTGCGGAGCACCACTGGTAACTGGCAGCCAACCAGAATAGGATCCCTTTATTCCCACTCTCTGTTTCCTGCCAATCAGCCAACGCTCTATCCACGTATGTAACTTTCCTGTAATTCCATGGGCTCTTATCTTGTTAAGCAGCCTCATGTGTGGCACCTTGTCAAAGGCCTTCTGAAAATCCAAGTATACAACATCCACTGCATCTCCCTTGTCTAGCCTACTGGTAATTTCCTCAAAAAATTGTAATAGGTTTGTCAGGCAGGATTTTTCTTTAAGGAATCCATGCTGAGTTCTGCCTATCTTGTCATATGCCTCCAGATACTCTGTAACCTCATCCTTGACAATCGACTCCAACAACTTCCCAACTACAGACGTCAAGCTAACAGGTCTATAATTTCCTTTTTGCTTCCTTGCCCCCTTCTTAAATAGCGGAGTGACATTTGCAATCTTCCAGTCTTCCGGAACCATGCCAGAATCTATCGACTTTTGAAAGATCATCGCTAATGCCTCCGCAATCTCCACAACTACTTCCTTCAGAACACGAGGGTGCATTCCATCTGGTCCAGGAGATTTATCGACCTTTAGCCTATTCAGCTTCCTGAGTACTTTCTCTGTCGTAATTGTGACTGTGCACACTTCTCTTCCCTGCCACTTTTGAGTGTCCGGTATCCTGCTGTCTTCCTCAGTGAAAACTGATGCAAAATACTTGTTCAGTTCCTCTGCCATCTCCTCATCTCCCATTACAATTTCTCCAGTATCATTTTCTATCGGTCCTATATCTACTCTCACCTGTCTTTTACTCTTTATATACTTGAAAAAGCTTTTAGTATCCTCTTTGATATTATTTGCTAGTTTCCTTTTATAGTTAATCTTTTCTCTCTTAATGACCTTCTTGGTTTCCTTTTGTAAGGTTTTAAAGACTTCCCAATCCTCTGTCTTCCCACTAATTTTTGCTTCCTTGTATGCCCTCTCCTTAGCATTAACTTTGGCTTTGACTTCTCTTGTCAACCACTGTTGCATCTTTTTCCACATGAAAATTTCTTCTTTTTTGGAATATACCTGTCTTGCACATTCCACATTTCTCGCATAAACTCCAGCCACTGCTGCTCTGCCGTCTTTCCCGCCAGTGTCTCTTTCCAGTCAACTTTGGCCAGTTCCTCTCTCATGCCACTGTAGTTTCCTTTACTCCACTGAAACACCGACACATCAGATTTCAGCCTGTGAAGTATCAGTGCAAATTCATGCTTGGCTTGAAGGATCATACAAAGCACACTGCAGCAATTCACCAGTTTTTTTTTTGACAGTCAACATTTACCAAGATACCTTTTCTTCATAGAGACAATGATAAGCAGAGGCTTGAGGATGTCACCACTGTCAAACTCCCTTCTGAGTCATGTAACATCCTGAATTGAATATATGTTGTGGTTTTAACAGACTTGGGTCAGTAACCTGTTGTACCTCACTTGTCAGCAGTGTAGGAATAACTTCACAGCAAGGATTGCAGTGGTTTAAGGTGGCACCTCACCACCATCCACTCAAGGACAAGGAGAAATCAGAACTAAATGATGTGCTTGGCAGCAATGCCCTCATTCCCTGTGTGAATTAAAAAAAAATCAATGATCCTGTTTTCACCTGGTACCTGTACAAACTCAGGTTGTTGATGAGTGCTCAGCTGAGGGAACCATGCTATTGTGTATTTAATATTTCAGTAATGTTGTAAATATACTGTATAGTTTGATTAAGCATTCTTTGTTGTTACTTACTTCATTATGGATTGTTTGTAAAAATATGTGAATGGCATATGTCACTACATCATCACGTCATAACTGCACAACTCACTTGAGTAAAGAATGAAGTAGACACGTTTTTCCCAGCTCTGCTTTTTATTTCAATTAGTTTTATGTTTTGGAGTTACAAAACATAACACATGCATCAATTTAGGAAATGTACACTTACACGTGTTTTTCTATTCAAGACCCTGAAGAAAATAATAGTGCCTCTGCTGCCACTCAAACTGAGATCAAGCTTGGTACAGGTTAGAAACCTGGGACTTGGTTGATTCAGGTTGGCCTTCTTCAGAAAAACTTAATTTTAATAAAAGGAACAGCACACTTTATAGAACTTCAAAATATCTCATTAATTGTTGTCATCTGATTTCTGGCATGGCATGTGCATTTTTATTTGAGTAGATTTAAAAGCCTCTTTGATGGAATGATGTTTTGTTTAATCTGTTTAACCAAAAAAGCCCATGGGTGTGCTTTCAGTTGTTATTTAAAGAAGAGATCTGGCTTGGGAATTGTGCTGATAACAAAAACTATTCATGCAAGCCAGTTGTCCAAGGTGTGGCACTATACCTGACGTGCAGAAACAGAATAGAGCATGAGCCTGTACCAACAGGAATGAGCCTACTCAAGCATTTTGTTTTAGAAAAATAAACAACTGCAGGTTCTCACAGCACTGCTGCATAAAATTTCCCTTTAGATTGGAAAAAATTCTCACTTGTTTTCACATTTTTGATCATCCTTTCACTGCTTAAAATATTCTATGAATTATAATGTAATGCTTTGTAGTTTTGTAGATCCTGATTTTAAAATGGTGTGGAACAGATATGGTTACAAAAAGACAATGGGATGGAACTTTTTAGTTATAAGGAGAGAATAGATCAGCTGGATGTGTTTTCTTCAGACTAGAGGCCGGGCGAACACCTGAAACAGATTTACCAAACCTTGAGAAGTCAGATAGTGAGGAACATTTTCTTATGGCAGAGGTGTCTAAGTCCAGAGGGTTTAGGTTTTAAAGTGAGGAGTAAGATTGTACAGGGAATCTAAGGAAGATTTTTTTCCAGCCCAGAGGGTGATTACAATGTGAAATACACTGCCTGAAAAAGTGGTGGAGACAGGTATTCCCACAGCTTTTAAGAAGCATCTAGATGAACACTTAAATTGTTGAGATATGAAAGGTTACAGATCAAGTGCTAGCAAATAGGATTACTATTGTTAAGACTTTATGTATAAAGTGGGCTGAAGGCCTGTTTCTGTGCTTCATATCCTGTGAATTGCTGTAATATAATTCTGTAGGTGTTTGTAGCTAAGAGTTCATTTAAAAGGTATAAATATTGGACTGAAAATCATGATGTACGATTCACCTGACACATTAGCATTTGTGTGATATAGTTTGCAATCATTCTTCAGAATTTGAGGTAGGGAAATGAAGAGACAGTTGAAATCTTGAATCAGTATCGGAATTCATTTGTTTTTGCTTTGCAGATGTTCCTTTGTATAGGAACATAAGAAATCTACCTTTTGAGAATACTTAATTTGTGTTTAGGTAGAATTTCTAATACAGGGAAACTCTCTAGAGTATATTCATTGTGTGTGGAGCTAAACAATTTTGATAAATTTTGAATGTGATGGGTTGTCATATCTGACTGTGAGCCTGAACACTGCTGGGATCTGTATATTTTGTTTTAAATCGGAATGACTTGGTCAAATTAGGAGAGTGGACAAAGAAATGGCAGATGAGATACAAGGTTAAGAAATGTACGGTTGTACATTTTGGATGAAGAAATAATCGGGCAGATTATCGTTTAGATGGGGAGAAAATTCAAAAATCGGAAGTGCAAAGGGACTTGGGGGTCCTTGTGCAGGATACCCTAAAGGTTAACCACAAGGTTGGATTGGCAGTAAGGAAAGCAAATGCTATGTTGGCATTCATTTCAAGAGGAATAGTGTATAAATGATCTACATGGAAAACCATGGTCACCAAAGTCAGCATCGGATTTGGTACCCAGACAGACAGACAGTTGAGAGTAAGAAAATGTGCCTGTTTCTTCTCTTCTCTGCCTTCCTACTTTCCATTCCATTGTACTAGAGAAATTTTAAACTCCCATTTGTTGCTTTATTTGGTACAGGCAAATGCAGAATAGAATTGAAGCATCTATATTAACTTCAGTCAGGATTAGAGAAATCTAGGTTTGCTTTGGCAAAACAGATTGTTAACTTAAAACATACTGAGTTGGTGGACTGATTAAACATTTTAATGAATATTTTCTTTCACTTACTTTATGTTGTTAAAAATGTCTTGTTGGTGGAAATTAAGTTATGTTTTGTAACAAACGTGTTGGGTCTTGCATGTTTTTTGTGTTCTTTAGGGATTTTAAGATTTTGTTTAATGCATTTTTAAAGTTTCTGAATGTTGAGAACATCACAAGATCACAAGACAAAGGAGCAGATGTAGGCCATTCGGCCCACCGAGTCTGCTCCGCCACTCCACCATGAGCTAAACTATTCTCCCATCTAGTTCCAATTTCCAGGTTTCCCTCGTATCCCTTGATACCCTGACTAATTAGACCCCTATCAATCTCCTCCTTAAACACACACAATTATCAGGCCTCCACAGCTGTATGTGGCAACAAATTCTATAAATCTACGACCCTCTGGCTAAAAAAATTTCTCCTCATCTCTGTTTTAAATGGGTACCCTCTAATTCTAAGACTGTAGCCTCTTGTCCTGGACTCACCCACCAAGGGAAACAGCCTTTTCACATCTACTCTGTCCAACCCCTTCAACATTCAAAATGTTTCTATGAGATCCCCTCTCATTCTTCTATACTGTAATGAATACAGTCCAAGAGCCGACAAATGCTCCTCATATGTTAGTCCCTGCATTCCAGGAATCATCCTCGTAAATCTCTGAACTCTCTCCAACATCAGTACATCCCTTCTAAGATAGGGGTCCCAAAACTGCACACAGTTTTCCAAATGAAGTCTCACCAGTGCCCCATAGAGCCTGATCAACACCTCCTTACTCTTACACACTATTCCTCTTGAAATGAATGCCAACATAGCATTCACTTTCCTTACTGCCAGTCCAATCTTGTGGTTAACCTTTAGGGTATCCTGCACGAGGACCCCCAAGTTCCTTTGCACTTCTGATTTTTGAATTTTCTCCCCATCTAAATAATAATCTGCCCGATTATTTCTTCTTCCAAAATGTACAACCGTACATTTCTCAACGTTGTATCTCATCTGCCATTTCTTTGCCCACTCTCCTAACTGACCAAATCTCTCTGCAACCTTTCCGTTTCTTCAACACTTCCTACTCCTCCACCTATCTTGGTATCATCTGCAAATTTAGCCACAAAACCACTTAATCCATAATCTAAGTCATCGATATATTGTACGTGGTAAAAAGAAGCGGCCCCAACACTGACCCCTGCGGAACACCACTTGTAACCGGCAACCAATCAGTACAGGATCCCTTTATTCCCACCCTTTGCTTTCTGCCTATCAGCCAATGCTCCACTCATTCCAATATCTTTCCTGTAATTCCATGGGCTCTCATCTTATTAAGCAGCCTCTTATGCGGCACCTTATCGAAGGCCCTTATCAGAGTCCTTGATGGGTTTGACCTGGAAAAATCTGGGTGAGTGGTGTATTTAGTTTTTTTTTGTTTTTTTGTTTTTCTTAGCATGGTTATGGGTAAAGGATTAGATTTAATATTTGTAGGTTGCTGATGAATTACTGTATAACTAAGTGTGAAAGTGAGTATGATAAAAATGCAAAGTGCCTTCAGAGGATGTAAATGAGCTCTGTGAGTAGCTTGGCAGATGGACTGTAATGTGGGGGAGAAAAGGTTATTTGCTTAACTAGGAAAAACAGAAGTACTGAATTTTTTTTAAATAGTGAGAAGTTGGGAAATGTTGATATTCAAGGTGACCTGTGTGTCCTACAGATCACTGAAAAGTAACGTGTAGCTGCAGCAGGTATTTGCAGAGGCAGATGACAAGTTGGAATAGATTGCAAATATATTTGAATACAAAAGTAAAGTTAGGGTCTTGCGGGTCTTGCTGGTCTTGTTACCGAAGAAAAGATACATTTGCTATAGATTCACTGGACTGGTATGGTAAGTATTTCGTATGAGAAGAAATTTGTGTAGGAGGATCTGGAAGAATGGCAGGTGATCTCATTGAAACGTACAAAGATCTCAGAGGGCTTGTCAGCATGGATACATAGAAGATGCTTCCTGTGCCCAAGAACTAATGATCACATTCTAAAAGTAAGAGTTTGGCAATTGGTACGGGTGGACATTCCTTTATCCGAAATTCTGAAATCCAAAAAGCTCCGAAAACTGGAGTTTCTTTTGCCAACAGCTGACGTCACTCAGGTGTGACGTGGCAACACTAGCAGAGGCCACCAGACGTCAGTTGTGGCTCAGCGCTCGTACTGGTTACACGTGCATTTGCTGTTCACTGATAGTTTGTGTTCACTGTTGACTTTGTGTTTAATTTCACTGTGAAAATGTCAAAAAGAGCTGCAGGTACCCCTATGGGTAGCAATGAGAAAAAGAGAAGGAAGCATCTATCATTATCAGTAACTCAGAAAGTGGAGTTATTGCAGAAGCTTGATCATGGTGTGTCTGTGCGGCATCTTACTGAAAAAGATAATGTCAGAACCACCACTGTATATGATTTAAATAAACAGAAAGACAAGTTACTGAAGTTTTATAGTGACAATGACATTCTACATTTATTCCAATAAGTCATTTACCATGTGTTTGATTTGGTTCGTTTGAAGCTGTATATTTTTATGTTTTATTGAATGTTTTTGTTGGAAGTAAAATTTCTTCTTGTCATTATTCCCTAAACAATGCAGTATAACGATTATCTACATGGCATTTACATTGTATTAGGTATTATAAGTAATCAAGATATGATTTAAAGTATACGGGAGGATGTGCATAGGTTTGGTGTGCTGCTGGGTCCTAAAGTCCACTGTACTGAGACAGGTTAAATAAGGGACTTCAGCATACATGTTTTTTGGTATCCGGGGTGGGGGGGCCTGAAATCCGAAAAATTCTGAATTTCAAAATGCAACATGGCCCCAAGGATTTCAAATAAGGGATTGTGGACCTGTACTGAAATGAGGGGAAAACTTATTCAAGAAGTAAGGAATGTTTGGAATTTTCTTCCCTGGAAAGCTATGGAGACTCTATCACTAACTGTCTTCAGACACAGATTCCTGGATATTAAAGGAATCAAGAGAAATGGGGGTCACGCCCAATGTTCCCTTTAATTTAATGACGAGTATGCGCAAAACTCTTGTCCTGTGCTACTTTTTGCCCAGTGACAATAGTGTGTGCGCCACTGAATTTTATACATAGAGGTATTCATTTTAACAGCTCACAAAACACTGTCAAGAAGTACTTTGATCTCCTCTGGGTTTGATCGTTTTCGCTCTTGTTCATTTGCACTCTCACAAAACATACGTAGCAGGCGAGGCCTATAGTGGGTAATGAAGGATTTTCTCGCTGGAGTGTTTGTACACTGTCCAAATGTGATTTACTTGCTAAATGACACTTTAAAAAGTCAAGTTTCCAAATATCACCCCACTTCCTCCCACTTGAAAATTCTCTAGCAACTTTTGCATTGTGACAGTACATGCAGGTAACACCAGTTTCTATGTTTCACACAGCTGCATGTTCCTAACCACATGAGCTTTCGGTGTAACAGTTTCTACTGTTTCATTAAGCCATTCTGCTTTAAATGAGCTAGCAGTTCTTTTGCGCTTCATGCCCTTTGCTTCTTTGGAATTCGACATAGTGAATCAATAATTTCTTCAATAAAAATGGTATAAATAAGCCAGTTCTAAAATCTGCAGACAAATCATCGCAAACTCCTCATTGTCAACACTGTCCACATCAGAAAAGTAATTGTAATTGTGTACGATCATGAAATGTACTTAACGTGCTAATGAGGTGGAGGATGGAGGGTGCGTAGTTTAAATTCCTTTGTGCGCTAGTAGCAAAAGATGTATGCGTGCGCACACCTTAGAGGGAACATTGGTCAAGCCAAAAAAAAGTTTTTTGAAATAAAACATCGGTCAAGAAAGGATCTAGTGCTTTCCTGGTGTATATAATGAATAAACACTTTTGTGCTTCCAGCCGGTTACAGGTACCATTTATAACTGATATTTCGATGACAAATTATGCCATCTTCTTCAGGGATGATACCTGGGCATGTCTAGTCTGGCAAGGGAAGCCATTAAAATAAAACTAGAGGAAAAGAATTTTAACAAAGACAAAGGTCTCGCTGAAAGAAAGAACTGGAATTTGATTGTAAACAAGGAGGGTGAATGGAAACCTGATTGAATGAGGACTAACCAATCAGAAAGGTCAGACTACAGGGCTGTAAATACCACTGGACTAGACATACCCAGGCATCATCCCTGAAGATGGCAGAGTTTGTCATCAAAACGTCGGTTATAATTGTTGCCCATAGCCAGCTAGAAGCCCAAGAAGATTTAATTCATAAAACATAAGTCATTTGAATGGTGCAGCTGGCTCAAAGGATTGAATGATCTACTTTTGCTCTTAATTTGTGTATTAATAAGTTTCTATAGGTACATTTAACGTCAGAGAAAACACAGGAGTGCCCCAAAGAATGAATGACAGTTAAATGTTAGAATCCCAAAGCCCCTCCATTCCCACCTCCCATGCATAAGCAGCAATGACCCCCCCTTCCCCCACCAACAAAAAACATCAACAACACCCCCTCCCACCGAGCACTCAAGCATGCAGCAAAGCATCAGTAAAGACACAGACTTGCAGTACCCGAAAGACTACTCGTTCACCCGGTATTAGACATAGGCTCTCTCTCTCTCCCTAATAAAGAAAAAAGAGGTATCCCCATTTCACAGTGAAGACATAACAAAGCAACTCGCTGATTTATGGTGTTAAATATCTGTTGCCTCGTGTCTTCCAAGTTCTGTGCCCAAAGAACTCGAGTGTCTGGGCACACAGCCAGCAGCCAGCTTACTGCTTTCGATCTTCCGTCTCCCGCAACGCATCAGGCGATGGCAGCACCGGCCTTGAATCCGCCCGCCTCCAGAGCCATGAAAATCCAGCACCCTGAAGGCATGCTAGTCTTCCAGGCTATGTTCTTTTTTTCATACAAAATATCTTTATTACAAATTCAGTGTTATATATACAAAACAGTGCAAAATAGTGACTAACACAATTACTTCACTACAAATAGACAACACACATTAAACCAAAATGTTTCCACCTCTATCAGTGATGGCAATTACACCCCGCGGAGCCCAACGGTCCCGGAACGCCTCTAAGGTCGCTATGGACTGCACGTGTTCCTTTTCAATATTTACCCGGGCACAAACATACCCCTTAAACATTGTTAGGCAGTCTACCTGGGCAGATCCTCCTGCCACCCGTTTCTAAGACCCATGGATGGCTGTTTTCGCTAGCCCCAGGAGCAAGTTGACAAGGACATTCTCATCCCTCCTTACTGGATGACTGTATATAAATAGGGTGGGGCTAAAATGCAACCAGAAGACGAGAAGCAGCCCACGCAAATATGCAAAAAGAGGCTGCAGTCTCACACACTCTATGTACATGTGGTACATGGTCTCCTCCAGCCTGCAGAAGTGACATGCGTCTGGGAGATCTGTGTACAAACTAAAGAATTTATTATAAGCCACTGCTCGATGCAGCAGCCTCCACCCCAGATCCCCAAGGTGCATGGGAAGAACTCCCTCATAAAGGGACCTCCATTGGGGATCCCCCTCACCTCCAGGTGGAAAGACCGACCGCCATAGCGTGCTTGGCGTATCGAACAGCAGCCGGTTGAGAGCGGGTCCCATTTCCGCAAGGAACCGAAGTCAGCGTGTAATTCCAGGTCAGGGTCTTCAAAAGGACCTTGAAAAGGAAAAAAAGAGATTATCGAAGATAGAAATAGCTGTTTCCAAAGATGCAAGCAAATGAGTCACAGTTAGGTGCCATTGTCCTCCTAAGCTCCGCTGATTATTATGGGTTCTGAATTAACCTGACTCTCTCCTACGCTTTGTACCCTGCCATTTTTAATTCACAAATTAAAAACCCCTAAATCATACCATCTTTTCAGTTTGGCTCCAGCCCTCAGGGTTTATTTCCTTATCTCTCAAATATGTTCTGATTTAAGACCCGCTGCACAGTTTAAGAAATTGTGGTTCAACATATTATCAGATGGTTATTCCAAAAGCAAAAATATATGTTAGGTAGAAAATATGAATAGTGCAATATACAGTGCCTATAAAAAGTATTCCCCCATTCCCCCCCCCAGAAATTTTCATTTTTTATTGTTTTACAACATTGAATCACAGTGGATTTAATTTGTTTTTTTTTACACTGACCAACAGAAAAAGACTGTTGTGTCAAAGTTAAAATAGACCTCTACAAAGTGATCTAAATTAATTACAAATATAAAACACAAAATAATTGATTGCATAAGTATTCACCCTCTTCAAGTCAGTATTGATAGCAATTACAGTCTTGAGTCTGTGTGGATAGGTCCCTATCAGCTTTGCACATCTGGACACTGCAGGTTATCCCTGTTTTTCTTTACAAAACTGCTCAAGCTTTGTCAGGTTGCATGAGGATTGTGAGTGACCAGCCCTTTTCAAGTCCAGCCACAAACTCTCAATTGGATTGAGATCTAGACTCTGATTTGACCACTCCAGGACATTAACGTTGTTGTTTTTCGGCCATTCCTGTGTAGCTTTGGCATTATGCCTAGAGTCATTGTTTTGCTGGAAAACAAATTTCCCAAGTCGCAGTTCTCTTGCAGACTGCATCAAGTTTTCCTTTAGGATTTCTCTGTATTTTTCTGCGTTTATTTTACCCTATACCTTCACAAGCTTTCCAGGGCCTGCAGTGACACATCCCCACAGCATGATACAGCCATCACTATGCTTCACAGTAGGGATGGTGTGTTTTTGATGATGCACTTTTCTTCATTGTATGTTGTTGTATACCTGCTGAGCATGGGAGTATAGGCTGTAGACAAAGCAAAACGATTCTGTTCTAAATACGTAGTAAATATTAAACATAGAAGATAACTATGGTAACTGAACAGGTTAGAACTTTATATTTAAAGCTGTATTTTATTTGCAATTATTATTTATGGATTAATTCTTATGGAATATATTTTACCATCCAAGTATTATTTGGTCATCAATGTGTACGAGTCTTCCAAGAACATGACAAACAGAAAGGTTTTCTTCCATTAGCAGCAGTTTGCCAACATCTTAAAACTGAAAGAGTTTGGCATATTATATTTAACGCATAGCTTAGACTTCTTGCAACCTGGACAGGAGTGAAAACTTCCTAGTGATTTTAGTATTTTGGACATTTGTTACATGTAATATATTTATTATTGTGAAAAAAACATTCAGCCTTAGTGCACTGTGAAAAATTAGCATAATTTTAATTGTTTGCAGATAGATACATCCTTTAAAAATATAGAAATGAATCAGATTCAGGTCTCTGTCCTATATACTATAAAATTTTATTTTGTAGTAGCAGTAAAGTGCAAAGAAGTAAAATTACTATATATTACAAAATAAATAATGCAATAAAGAATAATGAGGTTTTATTCATAGATTCATGGATCGTTCAGAAATCTGATAACACAGGAGAAGTTATTCCTGAGTTATTGAATATAGGTCTTCAAGCTCTTTCAGCTCCTCTCTGATGGTAGCATCGGGAAGAGGACTTGTCCTAGATGGTTAGGGTTTTAATGATGGCTGCTACTGCCTTGAGACATCACTTCTTGGAGAGGGTTGTGCACATCATGGAGTTGGCTGAGACTGCAATCCTCTAATCTCTTGCAATGCAACCAGTTGGATTGCTGTTCACCGTATATTTGTAGAAATTTGCAGGAGCCATTAGTGGCATGCCAAATCTCCCCAAATGTATAATGAAGTAGAGCCACTAGCGTGCTTTCTTTCTGATTCTATCAAAAATGTTGGCCTAGGGCAGATCCTCTGATATGTTAAGATCCAGGAACTTAAAGCTGCTCACCACTTTCACAGCAGACTCCTCAATCAGGACTCGTGCTTGTTCACCTGACTTTCCTGAAGTCCACAATAAAATCCTTGGTCTTGCAGACACTGAGTGCAAGCGTGCTGTTGCGACTCCACTCAACTAGCCAGTTTGTCTCAATCCTATACGTTTCCTTGTTGCCATCTCACATTTTACTCGCATGAGTGATGTCATCTGCTAATTTATAAATGGCATTCAAGCTGTGGTTAGCCACGGAGTCATGAATGTAGAGATAGTGGATCAGTGGGTTACGTGCACATCCTCGAGGTGCTTGTGTTGATTGTCACCAAGGAAGAGTTATTATTACTGATCCATACTGACTGTAGTTTCCCAATGAGGAAATCGAAAATTCGGCCGTAGAGGGAGGTTTGGAGGGCTTGGTTTAAAAGCTTAGGGATTAATACTGAAGGAATGATGGTATTGCTGAGCTGTAATTGATAAACAGCAGCCTGACATGTGTCACAAACAAAAGAAAATCTGCAGGTGTTGGAAAGCAGAGTGAAGCACACAAAATGCTGGAGGAACTGAGCAGGCCAAGTAACATCTACGGAAAATAGTAAACAGTCAACGTTTCGGGCTGAAACCCTTCATCAGGGCTGTTTACTCTTTTCTATAATTGTCTGGTCTGTTGAGTTCCTCCAGCATTATGTCTGTTTTAGCCTGACATGTGCTTTGCTTTTCCTAGTGCTCCAAAACAGAGTGGAGATTAAGTGAGCTGTAGACCTTTTGAGGCAGTAATCTGCAAATACTCATTTGGTCTTGTAGAATTTAAAGAGTAAATGGTTATCTTAGTAACCTCTCAGCACATAGTTGATGTGAGAAGTGGAGAGTCATTCCTGAGCGTCACATAAGCATGCACTAATAATTTTCTAAGATAATTAAAATGTAGCGTCATGGCAGATTTACTAATATCTATTTATAGCCATCAGTGGTATGTTCCGAGAGAAATATAAGTGAATTGCCTTTCTATCGAAAATAATCATTCATTCAAATGATTTCAGTTATTATAGTATATAGTTGCAAACACAAAATTAGACACATTGTTCAACAAAAGAAGCATAAAAGCTGTTAGAGCTAGGTACTGCAGCCATAACCTATGACAACTTGGCAGAGGGATATTTTTGCAAGTGGCTGCTTATCCATTGGAGATATATAGGTCACAAAGACCTCCCTAACACTGAATTACTTAGTGCTCTAATTACACGCATAGTTGAATATGATGTCTGTTTCTGGGAACTTAAACTTTTTTAGCTGAATTTTCTGATCCTGGTTAACTATTTTTGCCCTTATTATCTTGGTATACACACAGGAAAACAAATTGCAGTCTTTAGTATACATTCTGATTCTCACAGAACAATTGATTTCTTGTACTGATTCATGATATCAAATAAGTTGCACTCTAAGTAAATTTTCAGTTTATAATTTTAAAATGTTCTCAAAATTGAGTTAAGAGAAGTTCTGTTAGATACTTCCGTTTTCATTCTGCAAGTTCTTATGCATCTATATACAAAATTTCATGGCTTAGGTTACTGTATTAAATGTTTAGATCTCTGTGCCCTCCAAATTCAGTATTTTTTCACTATAATAATATCTGGAAAATTACTTCCCCTGATATCTTAAGATTTTGCTTGGTGATACCAGTATCCTCAGTATTGTCAACTTTTCAGCACAGTGGTATTTGAGAATGATTATTATTCTGTGTTATGTAATTATACTCACATAAAACCATTTCTTAGGTGAGAACGTGGCTCATATAATGTTTTAAATGCAAAGGCAAAACTTAATGTGCTGTGATTTTTCATGTAATTACAATAATCATTTTAACAAAACTTTTGCTTTATTGTGTATTGTGGAAGAAAAATGAAGCATGGTTATCTTTTTCCCTAGCAGTACATCAAAATACCCGTTCCTAAGTCAGGCTGCCATGATGGTGTGCGGTGTTTTTCATTCTATCTGTCAACTGACAGCAAAGACAAGCCTCAAGCAAGCTTTGACTGTATCCACCAGTATGTTTCCAGGTAAAATAAATAAAGTGTATAGTAATTAAGAGAAATTCTTGTGTTCTTGTATGCCATGGTTATTTCGTGTTAAGTACAAGCAATCCCCAAGTTATCTCAAAGTTTGTAACATGAATTGTTTTCAAGTAGAAAATGAACAAAAATGGTGTTCTGTGAATGGGAGATGTGGAAAAATCAGCCACTAGCCTGCATCACTGACTCAGCGAGTCTACGAGTAAGTCTGCAAGGCCCTCGCTGCTTTCTCAGCTCAACACAGTCCCTGATTATTGTGCCTTATCGGTGGGTGGGTAAAGAAGAAATGGGGAAATGCCATGTTCCCACTTGGCTGAAGATGCCTGTAGTCACACAACAGCTGGGCAGATCCATACCAATCAATCTTGCCAGTCTCCTGTTCGTATGCCTCGGTTATTCATAAATTGGCACATGTAACCTGGGGAGGATCTGTATCTCCTTTAAGAAGCTTAAAATATATCATTCATATTTGTTTTTACTCTTTACTATTCACTCTTTTGTAATCTTGTTGCCTTCAGAGTGAAATTCTTGCTGTTGAGTGGGGACTTGTTGCTTATTTTGTATTTCTCCTGTTTACTTGTAATCATAAACCTCTGTTAATTGAATGTAGAGATTAGAAATCAGTATTCTTTTGTGTTTTTTTAACTTTATTTGTGTATATATATGTAAACTTCATTTAATGTTGGGTGGTTAGATGGAAGGATTATTTATCAAGTGCTGTAATTAAGTATTGAAAGTGTCATTGGTAGATTAATAATTATTAGAGGCACATCTTTAGTAATATATTAGTAAATTGCACACTGGGTAGTTTCTACTAAGGGCTTTTGTTTGAAATAGGAAGTTATTTAAATTATATATCTGAAACATTTGTAAATAGTATCCTGTTTACAGATATTACATTAATGTCTCATAAAGAGTTGAATTTGTTTTCCCTTTGATATAAGTGCCTGCTCAACAAATATAAATGACTTGTATTTAACACTTAGCATTTGTAACTTTTGTATTGTTCACATCCTTGTATTTCTCACAGCTAATAAGTTTCTTCCTCTTCTGTGTATATAATGTTTGACCTAATTGATCAAGCAGATAGGGGAATGTCCCACCTGAAATGTGATAGTCTCCAGATTCGTTGGTATCAAAAGATCACCATTAGTCCATTATTACGATCCATTATTTGTCTATTGTATCTTAAAAATTTAGTAGTGTCTGAAATTCAAAGTGTCAAGTGTTCCTATTTAGTTCTTAATCAGCTTCCTTTGCTGTCAGCACGATTGTGAGAGAGGAAATTAGATCAGGCCTGATCCAGGGTGGATGTAGGAAATTCTTAGGGAAAGAGCATTCCAGAGGTCAGGTTGTTGGTTTCAAGATGGGATGTGGAGGGCGAGGAGGTGAGTGGGTGTATACAAATCAGGAGGTTGGTAGATGGGGGTGGATAGTACTGAGAAACCAAATGAATGCAGGTGAATAATTAAAGTGAACCAATAGATTGAGGCGCCCAGTGCCAAGTGGGGATCTGCTCAGGAAGGTGACCTTTAAGTCACTCTGCTGCTGTGAAAGCTGCACTGTTAAAAACTGGTTACTCTGAGAGTGCTCATTGACAGCTGTATCTCACAACCAAGTATACAAATTTCCTGTCAGTGGTCTATTGCATCTTAGTCAACATGTCACTAGACATATGTTTCTGATTCAGGACCAGTTTGATTCATTAAAACTATCCGAGGTAGTAGGCTATGATGTGACCTACAAATGCCAAACTACAGCAGGAGGAAAAAAGAAATCTACTTTCATTCACGTGCACTAAGAAACCAGCATTACTCATGGAAATTGCTAGACCAACACTGCTAATAATGCACCACTCTCTTCATGCTCAAGTCCTGGCAAGAAGCTGGAAATTATGATCTTTTGACTGATTGAATTCACTGCTACTGTTTTTTGTAACTTAAGCACTGTAGAAGTATCTTTAAATGTGCAACTAGATCTGCTGCTTTTGTGTTATTGCTACACTAAATTCAGTTCAACGTAAAAGGTATCTTGTGAAAGTATACAATCTTGATCATTCATTGCGAGTTGCACCAGGTCTGAAAAACATTGAGGGAAATTCAAACAGCAGTAACATATTATTTCCCAGCCAAGAATAACATTCTGGTCTCTGAGCAATTGCCTTTATTGCAGCACTGTTTCTTTTAAAATATGCCTAATGTTTGAAATTAAATTTGAAAAAGACGTGCCTGAACATTTAACAGCTTTGTATTATTTATCAATGATAATATTGTTTTAAATAAGTGGACACAACTTATATTTGTGGTGTAATATTCCTGGGTATGATGATTTTGCAGTCAGTAAAAAACTTGACAAATAATCCAGTGTCCTGGATTAGCATTTCAGAAACCTGAGATCGAATTTCATCATAGTACTTATGACTTGATTGGTTAGAATAAAAAAAAATCATTTAGTGATGATGAAAATTTGTCATAAAAATCTATTTGGTTTACCAATATCCTTCAGCGAAGGAAATCTGCTTTCCTTATCCAATTTAGTCTCTATGGGACACCAGTGTAGTTCACTCTTAAACACGCTGAGGATTTAGCAAACAACAAAATGCAAGGGGTATTACGGTGGCTTTGCTTGTGATGCTTTGATCCTGAAAAATAATAAATACTACAGGCCTTTGTATATATGGTTGTTTTATATTTTGCATTTTGCTTCTAAATAATCAACTTCTGTGTTACTGTGGTTTGACAAAACAAATATTTTTTGTTAGTGCCTTAATATTTAATTTGCTGCCTACTTATCAAAATGCCAAATTAACCTCTTGGGTAAAAAAATGTTTTTTTTTTAAATAAGCTCCTGTGTCTGTTCATTTACTTTAGGCCTGTTTTCTAATTCTCTGTTTCTCACTTCATAACAGTTTGTTCTTGTGTATGTCTCTGCACTCAGACCTCATTTTTTTTTTCATTTTGTCTTTGTATCAAATTGTTTTCCGTTCCATTAACTGTCATGCCATGTCATGTTGAGTTCTCTTTCAGTTGCCTGGTTAACTTTATGTGTGAAAATTTGACTGATACTCGAGGCTGTTGCCTATTTTTTTACCAGTCCCTTTATATTTTTTGTTGATCGTATTTGACAGTTCTAACAAAACAATAATGTTTTCCTGTCCTGTCATGAAATTTTGTGTTTTTTTTCCTCCACCTTCTCTGCCCTTTAAATTACAACATGTTTTAGAAGTAGCAATGATGTGTAAAGGAAGTTCATGGTACATCTTCAGTGGAGATTTTCAGGGGAACATAATAGTATTGTTGAACTGATTTAGGCCGGCTCTTCTTATTATAACACCACGTTCTGGAGACGCAAAGGCCAACTCCTATAAGAAGATAATGCCTTTCCTACCAAAACTTCGCTTATAGAACTCAGAGCAAGCAGCCTTACACGTGATAAGAGCTCCCATTGACTGTGATAATCAACAACATAATGCTGATAATGGCATTTCTGAGAATAGTAAAGCATTTCAAAATAAACCAGGGTGCTCCAATTTGTCTCATTAAAACAAGGTAGATTCAGCTGTGTCCTGACTTTAATTTTGAAACATTTCTGAAAAGTTTTCACAATATACGATGTATTTGGTTAAAATCAAATGTGAACAGAAACAAGGTTGAAGTAGAATATAGGTAATTTATAAATTAAAATCAGGATATTTGCTGGAGTTACTACAAATTATGGAAATTGTGTTACATATATCTCTTTTAAGGTCTTATGGTTTTGAACTTTCTGCCTATGGTTCTTAACATTCGAAGTTATTTTTACAAACTTCAGGGGATTTTGATCAATCCTTGTTGATTTACAATATGTTTGACATTTCAAAGAAATTATATGGTGATCAACAGCATGCCAGTGATTTGAATAATATACGTAGATAACTTCCAAGCAGTGAGGTTTATTCATTTTACCTGTCACAACACCAAGAATCTTCTCTCTTCATCGGATCGCTACATGCTCTGCCCTCTCAACTTACTGAAGTGTCCACCTGCAGAATCTTGCCCTAACATACTTTTGTTGCCCCCTTTTGGATCTCCTGACATGTGCAACCTTAGATTTTGTTTTTGCAAACTTCTATATTTAATAGAAATTTGCCTCATATAGTTTAACATTTCAGTTTTTTTTCTGGAAACACTGGTCCTTATATCTGTTTAGATCAATAAATTCATTCATCTGTGTCCTAACTTCCATGATATAAAACATCATAAGCCATTTTGTCTTGGGGATAACAACCCATTTTGGGAGCAAAGTTTAAAAAATGGACAACAGACTGCCATCAGCTGTTACTAGACCATATTTCTCTAGATTTGCCACTAAGGCACTAGATTATATCACTCAGAAGATGGAAAAAATATTTAAACCTATTTACCCATGTTCTCTGTCTACTTAGGACACTAAATTTATTGGAAAAAGAAATGGTGCAGAAGATAACGGGAGTCTGCAGAGAGATATAGATAGGTTAAGTGAGTGGTCAAGGGTCTGGCAGATGGAGTACAACACTGGTAAATGCAAGGTCATCCACTTTGGAAGGAAAAATAGAAGATCGGATTATTATTTAAATCGTGAAAGGTTGCAGTATGCTGTTATGCAGAGGGACTTGAGAGGGCTTGTACATGAATTGCAAAAGGCTGGTTTGCAGCTGCAACAGATTATCAAGAAGGCAAATGGAATTTGTCATTCATTACTAGAGGGATTAAATTTACCTGCAGAGAAGTTGTACTACAACGGTACAAGGTACTAATGAGTCTGTACCTGGAGTACTGCATGCAGTTCTGCTCTCCTAACCTGAGGAAAGATGTATTGCCTTTGAAGGTAGTGCAGAGGTGGTTAATTTCGGTGATGAGGGATTCAGCTTAGAGGAGAGATTGAGTCATCTGCGACTAGGTGGGATACAGAAGAATGAAAGGGGAACTTTTGGAAATATACAATTATGAAAGGGATAGATAAGATAGAGGAAAGAACTTTGTTTCCACTAGTATGTAGGACTAGAATTAGGAGATAACCTCAAGATTTGAGGGAATAGATGTAGGATGGGGATGTGGAAAAATTGCTATTTTCAGAGAATAATGAATCTGTGGGTTTCTCTGCACTGGGAAACAGTATGGGCTACCATATTAAATACAGATTTTTGCATAACGGGAATTAAGGGTTGCGGGGAAAAAGGCAGGTAGTGGTGCTGAGTCCACAACCAGATCAGCCAGGATCTTATTGAATGGCAAAGCAGATTTGTTGGGCCAGATGGCCTCTTCCTGCTGGTATCTCTCATGTTCTTTTGTACACCATTGAATATGATACCATTATTGATATGTTCTTCTGCTTTTTTCTGTTGATATTTGTTATTTTTCAACATGATTAAACTAGAGGTGATGAGCAAGGATCTACTGTCTGTCCATTGGGCAGGAAAGTGTTTAATTGACGATGTCATTAACATTGAACATACTCACTCTATTATTTAATCATGGGCATTACAAAGTGACATTGGAAATTAGTAAAATCATACCAGAATTTAGGAAGCTGAAAATTAGTTTTGTCTAAAGTATAGCTGAATGGCTTCTAAAACTTTATGTATTCTGGTAGCCTTATTTTCTTTGTGATACCTAGCTTATTATTTTAAACGTGTAAAAATATATGTAGACTTCTTTTTTCTATTAGAAGATTAATTGAATAAGATAATAGGATTAAAACTTTTAGTTGAAATTTGTGTTGCTGAGCATTGCTTTTGTTGTTTAAACCAGTTTTGAAAGAAACCAACTTGAGTGCCTGGGAAGCATTCAAGATAAAATTACAGTTTGTGCCACTGATGACTCCTATCAGATGACTCGGGACCGTATGTCACAAGTAGAGAAGGAATCTTGGAGTCGAGCAACAATAGAAATTAAACCAGGGTCATCACATCAAGGTAAAAACACCTTAAAACTGTATTCAATTACAGACTAAACAGAATATACCTGTTTTAACCAAACTTTATTAGGCAACAAACTTAAGAATTAGTTTTCTGTTGGAATGCAGTTTTCTCACATGTCAAATTGGTTGAAAGATTGTGTATTTTGACAAGAGTCCAGCTACAATACATCAATCCTAAAACTTTGTTGTGTGTATGGGTAGGAGACCTTTGCAACCCCAGAGTCATGGATACAGAGTTGGCAACATTGCCTATACAACACATCTTTTGGAGAATTTTGGGAAAATTTGTATCACATTGTCCTTGGGCACCTATTGCTGAGCATCTGCAGCAGATTTTGGTTTTAATCCCATAGGACCAACTGGGGATATACATATGATATTAAACTAAATGTTTTGAGTTTCTCCTCTTCCACAATAGACCAATTGCCTGATCCACTCCCTCCCCTGAATATGCAGTTAATCCTCCTAAGCTCACCCTATCTTCACCATACAGCCAGTCCTATTCCACATATGCTTCAGAAATATCATTGGTTACACTCCAATTTTCTACTCCCCACATGAGGTGTTGCTCTGAATTACACCCTTCTTCAATCACATGCTGACCTGTTCTTTGCTCTTCTCCTTCCTAATTATGTTATCCAGTTCCCCAATCCCATTCCTCAAGATATATTTGAGCAATCATAAGAACTTATAACTCAAGAAACTTGCAGTATTGTTTCAGTTAAAAATGTTGAAGCATATACAAGTATGTACCTTTATATGTGTTTCAAAATGTTGAAAAAGTAATTTATAATGTATGAACAGTTGTAGATTTATGCACTGCATTTGAAAACATTATTTTGAAATTGTCAAATATTTGTTTTAACTAATTTCTAAAATAAGCCACACATTAGCACTTTTGAATTATTATTTTTATTGAATTTCTTTGTAACATATTTCCACTTAACACTCTAATAGCACATGAAAGTCCATTTTGGTTTCTTTTCATGTTACATGTTTATCACCACTTAAAATCCAATTTTGTTTCCTAGGTACACGCAAACCAATCAGTGTTCGAAAGCAACCAGCAAGCCAAGCTACTGATGTCATTCCACTCAGGAAACACTCGCCCACTATGATGCCATGCCTTGCGGCAAAGAAAAATCATGTCAGTTCAATTACCTATAAGCCTCTGAGAGATCGTATCACCCATCTTTTGGCTTTGAAACCGTATAAAAAGCCTGAGCTTATTGTATGGTTGGAGAGAGAGAAAGCTAATCCAAAGGACAAGGCTGAACTTTCGTATGTATTGGACCAGGTGAGAAAGAATAAACAGCTTATCCAACCTAAGATTGATACCAGTGCATTACAATCAATGAAATGTATTTGAAATGTAATTGCCATTTAATGTTATGTTAAAAGACTAAAGGATATTACAGAGATATGAAGGAAGATGCCATGGAGGTATTTGAATGTAACATTATTTAATCAGAGCCCTGTTTAGGTCTCCAAACACTGGAGAAATGGATGAGTGGGGCTTGATACAAATTAAGACTATGTGAAGCAGAATTTTGGATGATGTAGGTTGAAAGAATGACCATCCAAGTGTAGTCAAGTCTTCTGCTGTTCTTAATGCTGTGTCATGAAATTTAACAATATAGAAAAATTAGAATGGTTAAGAGCATGGTGTTGAGGTGCAGCTTGGTGTTATAGCAGTTTGCAAGGACAAAGGAATCATTGGTGGGTTTCTTGTGCTCGAAAATGAGTTGAAATTTTAGAATCAGAGCAACACTGGATTTGGATTAAGGAGTTGGCACCCAGGGTAAGAGCGAGTAATTATTTTAATGGGGAATTTTGCATCAAAAGTGGACAAAACTGTGCTTAAAGTTTGGCGGCTATAGATATACATACAGTATAATGGTGAATGGGTTAATTTGCAGGATAGCATTTCACTCCCCGTGGAGAGCTGATTTTCTGTATCTTGGCATATAATTCCAAGCAGAGGAATGTGTGTGGTATGAATACATTGCACAACTTTGTGTAAGATACGTTGGTGTTTTTAGCAGAATTAATTAGTTGAACGCAGTATTTGTCACTGTGTAGTATACTATTACCAAATGTTTTTGATAAGATTGTTACAAAGTTAACTGTTCTCTCAATTTCCTGATGCATTCCAATTAACCCATACTATCGTGTAAGATTGATTGCTCTGTCAGTTCTTCTCTAGTTTGTTTCAATTCATTTTTTAAAGTTATTAAACCATTAATTTTAATTATCAAGTTTCCAATGTATTTTCTTTGGAAACAGATTTGTTAACCTATTGCTAATTACATACAAGTGGAAATCTTAGCTGGTGGGACAATTTATCTATCATTCACATTGAGTTCTTCTCGATAGGTAGTATCAGAAAATAACTTCAATATTTTGAAAGAAATTTTACAGGTGTGCCTGTTAGATTGAGCAAAGCATTTGGTGAAAATCTATTTTCAGTAGATACAAATATGGAGATGGGTTATTAAATAAAACTTCATAGAGGAAAAAAATGCCAATTGGTAGATTGCATAATTAATTAACACAAATTAATTTCAAAGGGAATATAATATGGAGGAAGGAAACTCCTTGCCAATAGGAACATTCAGTAATTCAATTCAAAATGTATTTGTATGTTGAAAACAACACCACTATAGATATAACATTTAGCTGTCCACTTCTTTTTGATTGAGAAGAGTTTATTTTAAAATAATTGACAATCCATCATTTCCAATTTGACTCAGAATTACTTCAACTGACATCTTCAGGATAATCAATTTTACGGATGTAAACAGCTTTGGGTTCCTCCATTACTGTCTGTTTAGATAATTGCTTCTCTTGATTCATCTGAGTTAAAAATATCGCTGGGTCTATTCAGCTGGTCAAAGGTAGACAGAGAGTTAAATCATTACATTTCTTTCTAGTCTGGTTATGCTGATGCTTCATTACTAAAGTTAAAAGTAAATTTATTATCAAAGTTTGTATATGTTACTATATACTACCTTGAGATTTATTTTCTTGTAGATATTTGCAAGGGAAAAAAGAAATACAGTGGCATTTTATAAAAATCTAAACATAAACAGATAAGGATTAACATCCATGTGCAATTAAAAATAATAAGAAGAACATGTGTTGCAAAGAGACCTTGAAAGTGAGTCTGTAGATCGTGCAATTAGTTCAGAGTAGTGCTGAGTGAAGTTATTGACAACGGTTCAGGAGCCTGATGATTGTGGGGTACTAACTGTTCATGAATCTGGTTGTGTGGGACTTAAGGTTTCTGTACCTCCTACCTGATGGTGGTAGCAAAAGAGGGCATTACCTGGTTGGGGGTGTTCTTTGATGATGGACGCTGACAGGTCTCCATGTAAATATACTCAGTGGTGGAGAGAGCATTGCCTGTGATAGACTGTGCTGTATCCACCACTTCCTGATGGAGGGTCTCTGCCTGAAACAGCAACTATTTACTCTTTTCCGTAGATGCTGCCAGCCCTACTGAGTTCCTCCAGCATTTAGTGTGTTTTTGCTTGGATTTCCAACATCTGCAGATTTTCTCATTGTGATTCCACCACTTTCTGTAGCCTTTTCCAGTTCCTAGGCATTGGTATTTCATCAGGCTTTAATGCAACCAGTTAGGATCTCTTCCTGTGTGCATATATAGAAGTTTGCCAAAGTTTTATGATGCCATACAGAATGTACATAAAATTATATGAAAATAGAGACACTGTTATGCCTTCTTTGTGATAACACTTAAGTACTGGTCCCACGCCAGATCACCTGATCTGTTGATATAAGGAATTTAGAGCTTTTGACCCTTTTCATCTCTAATAAGCTCAAAAACCTCTGGCTTCTCTTGTAGTTGATAATTAACTCTTTGGTTTTGCTGATATTGAGTCAAAGGTTGTTGATGTGGCACCATTCAACCAGATTTTCAGACTTTCCTATATGCAGATTTGTCACCACCTTTGTTTTGGCTGACAACAATGGTATCATCAGCAAACTTAAATATTATACTGGGGTTGTATTTAGCCACACAATCATAAATATAAAGTGAGTAGAGTGGTGCACCTGTACTGCTGGTCAGTGTGGAGGAGATGTTGTTGCCAATCTCTCCTAACTGGGGCCTACCATTGAGGAAATTGAGGATCCAGTTGCACAGAGGTACTGAGGTCCTGTTCTTGGAGCCTAGTGATGAACTTCAAGGGGCTGATAGTGTTGATTGCTGAGCTGTAATGAATGAAGAGCATCTTGATATATGCACCTTCATTGCTCAGGTGTTCCAGAGGTGAGTGAAGAGGAAATGAAATGGCATCTGCTATTGACCTGTTGGCCAATAAGCAAATTGGAGCAAATCCAAGTCACTGCTTAGGCAGGAGTTGATGGGCTTCATGACCGCCTCTCAAGGCACTTCATCACAATGGATGCCAATGCTACTGGACAATAGTCATTGAAGCAGGTTACTGTATTCTTTTTGGGCACCAGTATGATTGATGTCTGCTTGAAGCAGGTGGGTACCTCAAACTGCCAAAGCGAGAGGTTGAAGATCTCCATAAGCACTCCAGTCAGTTGATGAGCTCAGTACCAGTTGATTACCAGTATGCTCCCACTGTTCCACCTTTTTAATTATATCGACCTAAGTGAAATCCTTTCTATGTAAGGGTTCTATCCACTATTATGGCCAAGATTTCAGCCACCTTTTCTATACTATATTAAGTTCATATTTCAATACTTTCAACTTTCCTATTACACTTGATAATTGCATCAATTTGGTTTTTCAATGTAGATGTTTAAATAGACAAGTTTAATATTATTTTTCTGTGAAAACCTTTCATCCATTATAAACTTGATGTAAATATATTCACAGAGCATCAAATCATAAGTAAGAGTACAACCAGAAAGTTTTCTAAAAACTGGGGTGAAAGAGGTGGGGTAATTTTGTCTCCATTTAATTCCTGGTTGTGTTGAACCACAAATTAAATTTTGTACTCATAAAGGAGCAACAGGATTTAACACAACTCCACCATAAAAACAAAGTAACACAATCACAGTTGCATGGCATGAGCCCTAGCATAAAACAGTATATTCTGTGATGAGCTAGGAAGATAGTCTAGTGGTTTAATATGTTTTTGCATAATATGGTACAGTTAATACATTTCTGTTTGCATAGGAGGGTAAGCAAAATAATTTGCAAACCATTAAAGTTTCAATGTGAATTAAAATCTTCCTTTAACTGTTTTATGATCAGAATCTCCTTAAGAGCTTAGATACTAAATTTGTGTTTACTGTCATTCTGTTCTGTTGAACCTCAGTTCATTGCAGCTTTAGCAAAATGAGGAATGAACAGTACCTGCAAAGTATAAACAGAGTATTTTATGCTCTGTAGAATATCTGACTTCAAATATTTACTAGTTTAAGCAAGCCACATTCCCTACTGTCAACAAATCTTTCTGTGCCAATGTTTGGCATTTTATGACAATATCCAATATGCACAATTTAGAAGTGTTTCTCCATTTTTCTTCATCTGGAATCCTAAATTTGAAGCATTTTTCTGATTCATGATGTGTTAACTAATTAAATCACTCAGACTATCTTCTGAAAAAGGCTGTTGAAATATCTGAAGTAAAAATAAAATGTTAAAACTTCAGTAATAAACATGGCAGCTGAAAGCAGTATTAACAGTCTCTTAAATACTGATTATAAAATGTTCTAGCCAAAAGTACAAAATTCATCCATCAGTGCCAGTTCCATGACAATACTAGCAAGCTCTGTCACATAATGCTACTCTGTTTCAGAAACATCAGCTTTTAGGGATTGAATTAATAGCCAGGAGGCAGTACTAAAAAGGTTCACATTATAACCAGCAGTCATTCAGCTATTGCGGAGTCTTGCAATAAATGTACATATCATTGTGACTCTTGGGGGAGAGGTGAAGCAAGGAATCTGGACATGCTTTTCAAGAACAGTGCACAGGAACATTGTGCAAAGGGCAGGAGGTAGCCTGGAAGATGTCCCTAACACTTGCACTTTGGGACACTGCAGTGCAGCAAAGTACTCCTTCCAGGTGTGATTGTAAAAGTTATAATAAAGATTACATGCTATTCTGATAGGCATTTGCCTGATTCTTGCAAAGCAACAGCCATTAGTAAAATATCATATTTGAATTATATCATCAGATGCAGCTTGAAAGGACCCTGAAATGAAGTTTCTGAGTGAGAGTGATCCTGATTTTTAAAACAACATAGCTTCTTGTATGAGTTTGTACTTGATGTTTTGCAGAGTTCACAGATGAAAATATGGTCTAACTTGTGGGGGTGAAGGCTGTAAAAATGTTACTCTGTAATGAAATATTGATGAGAGGAAGCTCCTTATGAAATAGAAGATTTTTTCATGCCATCTCTAATGTATTTTAACCCTTTTAAACTAATTCTTCAATTAATGAATATGGAATGAACCTTTAATTGTTGGATTTCTTCCAGCATTTCTGATCTCTTAATTTTGATGAGAAGCCTGCTAAAAGCATGTGAGAGAGTACGATAACAAAGATCATAGTTCCAGTTGCCTACTTGAAGTTTGTTTTGCAATGAGTGCCTAGTACTCTGCTAATTACTGACCCTTAGAGTAATGGCCAGTTTTAGCCTTCAGCATTTTTTAAATCTGGTTCTTCTGAGAGGGAACAGCAACAATTACTAGCCTGACCAATTTTCTACTAGAGATTAATTTTGGCTGCCAGTTTGTCACACACATTTTAACTATTTGAGCAAGCTGACTGCCAAGAAACCTTGCACCAAAAATTCTGTGCCCAAATAATGACTGGCATTAATTCTAAGCACAATGGTTTAATACATATTGACCTGATTTTCATCAGTGCATTGCATTCTTGCTGTCATTGTGCGGACATATTTCAAAAACAAAGCTTTAGGATACCTAAGTACTTTTTTAAAATAACTTTTAAATATAGACCTAGTTATGTAGGCAAAACTGGCACAAGATCTGTTCAATGCAAAGAATTATCATCAGTCAGGAAATTAAGTAATCATTTAATGGTCGTGTTGAGTGAGCGTGTGTGTGTGTGTGAGAGAGAAAGAGAGACCGACTAAAGAGCTGCGATGCTTCCTGGCACCTGTTTCATACATTTAGCTGAATTAGGCATAGTTGAAGTGGCTTACATCAATGGATGTTGTCTTGACTTTCTTTTATTTGTTGTTATCACTTGCTTAGCAGGTGCTACCTGCCGGTTTTTACCTCAAGCCTCAGTGATATCCTTGTCTGCTCCAATGCTGGGGCAAATTTATAATTATTAACATTAAATGGAGGTGAGATAATTCCATTCCTGATGTAATGATGGAGATTACATTTATCCTGTTTTTGTGGATGATATGCATCAGGGCAATTATCATGTTCTGTTGAAGGCTAATGCCATTAACTGTGCTGGAACTACCAGGCTGGGGAATTGGCTAATTTCAGTGCATAATCTAATTCAACTGGATGTTAAACTCAATGAAGATGGATCTTTAGGAGAGGAGTGAAATAAAATTAGTGATTTTTTGGCTGAGATGCACAATAATTTGTCTATTACATTCATGGTTTTGCATTCAACATGATAGAGTATTCATAAAGCTTTTTTCAGTTGTATTTGTCAAGTTGGATGCTATTGTCCACATCAAGAAATGGTAAAGCTGTAGATCTTAATTCTGACATATTGTGTTTAACATTCATCTAGCTCTTAAGTTTTTACTCTATTTGAAGATATACTTGTTTTACTCATTATTCAGATAGGATTGCTTTTGTGGTATGAAGGTGATAATGAAATAACGGCAAGTTATTATATATGGAGTCATTTCAATTTAAACTTGAAAACCATTTAAGATTATTTGAATTTGCAGCCAAAGGTAAATTATTCATTGAACCTGTTTTTAAACAAACAGTTGTAGGCTGTAAATGTGTCATAGATAAATACATAATGACATCATAATTCTGTCGATAAAACATCTCACTGTTTTATTTGTATTTACCTTAAATGTGTAACATTTGGAGTCTGATTCCAGTACATTATACAGATTTCCCCGCCATCTGAAAGTAGAGCGTTCCTATGAAACGGTTCGTAAGCCAGAATGTCGTAAAGCGAAGAAGCAATTACCATTTATTTATATGGGAAAATTTTGTGAGCGTTCGCAGACCCAAGAATAACCTACCAAATCATGCCAAATAACACATAAAACCTAAAATAACAGTAACATATAGTAAAAGCAGGAATGATATGATAAATACACAGCCAATATAAAGTAGAAATGCTTTTCCACAATCATTGCCGGCACTGTTCTTCATAGCGAAAATCTCACGCAAGCGCTGTTGGCAGAAACACTCTCTCCAGTAACCTTTAAGCTATGAAGCTGCCAAATCATACCAAATAACAAGTAAAAATTCACAGCCTATATAAAGTAGAAATAATGTATGTACAGTGTAGTATCACTTACGAGAATTGGGAAGACAGTTTGCCGAGCACACTGATGATGGTGTGTTAGGCTGAGTCGTTGGAGTTTGGGTGGTGCAGTGGCCCTCACCCTCCGGGCCGCCGACTGATACGCAAAGCATGCAGGGGTACAGCAGTAGCTGGAACGCACTCAGCACATCTTTCAGAAAAAAACCGAAAATAAACAAGCTAATTAATTAGGCGCCACCCGACACATAAATGTCGGCCCAGATCAGAGGCAGTTGCAATCGGCAATCGCCTCTGATCTGTGCCGACATTTACGTGCGGGCGGCACCTAATTAATTAGCTTGTTTATTTTGGCTTTTTTCTTGAAGATGTGCTGTGCGCCTCCCGGCTACCACTGCATTCTCCGCGAATCGGTATCTGTCCGCGGCCCGGGGGTTGGGGTAGTGGGACAATGGGGTGTCGTCTGTTTCCGTTAGGGCAGGCAACTCATCTTCTCCTATGTCTGCCTGCCTCGATGTCGAAGATCAAGGTTCGTCGTCTGCTGTGGCTGATGTGGAAGGCTTGCTTGACTGCTGAGCCTCGCGCATTTTTCTATCATACAGTTCTTTGTAAGGACTCAAACCATCCTGCAAATATGCCCTAAACTGACGTACCATACCCTTTCAAAATTAAAGTTGTACTTTATCATTGCAGCGAAAATCTCACATAGTTGCTTCACGTTCAGTTCCTGGACGACTTCACTTTCACTACTGAATTCGGTTTTGATTGTTATCCTTTCCTCTTCCAATTGCATCAGCTCTTCATCTATCAGTTCTTGGTCATGAGATGCCAAAGCCTCTTCAACATCATCTTCGTTAACTTCCACAAGCCAAACTCACTTTGTCCTTACTTCGCTCATCACGATCGAAACGCTTAATTATGTCTAGTTTTACATTAAGTGTAACACCCTTACGAGCTCTTTTAAGCTTTTCGGATACCTTAGAACTCATCTTGCTACCGGATGCTCACAGGGATGTGTTTAAGCAATGTCAGCGAGAATGCCGTTCCGAATCCGGGGGAGAGCGGCTGCTCGGCACGCGCTGCTTTTTCCTGCGCGCTGCCTTTCTTCATAACAGTGAAACACCTTCTGTTAGCGAAAACAGGTAACTAATGTAGGTCTTTGGTAACAGTGAGGTCTCGTAAAGTGAACTTTCGAGAAGCGGGGGACACCTGTATTACAACATTCATTATAAAATTCAAAGTAAACTTTATTATCAGAGTGCATACATGTCACCACATACAACCCTGAGATTTTTAAAAAATATGCAATTAATGATCAGGATTGTAGAATGAGGCCTCCACTACTATAAATTTAAAATCAGAAAAAATAATCTCTGTTGATTGAGTCTGGCAGTGAAGTTATTTGCATGACTTGAGTTTTTTTTCTGTATTTGTATACATAAATTTGTATTCAATAATTTCCTTTTATTGGTATCAAACTTAAATGGGCTTTATTGTACAAAGTAATATTGTTTATTCTGTTGAAGCTTGCAAGAATGTACCTCACGATGAAGCAGGAAAAAGGGTCTTATTAGCAAAACAATTTAATTTCCTCCACAAACCAAAAATTGTACTGTGAATAAGTACCTCTGCTTAATATAAAAATTGCATTCTGATTTCTAACTATATGTCTTAATACAAATTGATTAAAATTGCTTTTCTCTGAGCATCCGTTTTGCTGTCTCCATAGGTGGCAAAGTTAAATACAAAGGACAACAGTTACACACTAAAGGATGAGCTCTACAAGGAAATTCAACAGGATTGGCCTGGATACAGTGACGAAGAAAAGCAATTGATACGGAGACTCCTAATAAGGTAGATTTCTGTAAACCTACAACAGCTTATAGAATTTGCTTTGAATATACTTATACCACCATGCACTTCAGATTATTAGAAGTGATTTTTTTAAAGATGATAAGGCCGCCATTCTTACATGAAACAAAGCCTGGCTATGGATGTAGGCATGGATCATAAAGTGATAAGTTACATGTGTAATTCCAGTAAACTCTTATTAACATTCGTTGACATTATCATCGCTGAGCCACTAGCCATCTAAGTGCTGAAGATTCTCATTGACTAGAAATTTTAGCCACATAAATAAAAGCAAGTCAGAGGCTGAATATCATGTCGAGAGTCACTTGTTTCCTTATCCCCCAAAGCCTTTTAATAATCTTCAAAATATGTTAGGACTTTTACCAGTATAATCCACTTGCCTAGATGTGCATACTTCAAAGATACTTAAACTCAACACAAAACAACTCTCTTGATTGGTACTGCTTTCATCAACCTAAATATCTATGTGGTTTATTGTGTCGGCAATGTGTTAGATTAAAAAAAGCACTGCAGGAACAAAACAAATGTTCTTTAATAAACCCTCCCAAAGCATGTCAGACAAAGCCAGGTACATGGGCAAACTATCACCTGCATGTTCTCTTTCAAGTCATTCACTTTTCTGGGTACGAAATACATTGTCATTTCTTCCCAGGTCTAAATCCTGAAATTCCGTACTTAAAAGAATTGTGGGAATGCAGAAGAATTGAACCGCTTTATGGTAGCAATTCACCACTACCTTAAAAACATTGAGCCTGTACTTACTGGAATTTAGAAGAATAAGGGAGTGGGAATCCTCATTGAAACCTACTGAATATTGAAAAGCAAGACAGCGTGGATGTTCAGAGGATGTTTCCAGTAGTGGGAGAAATCTATGACCAGAAGGCATGAATATCAGATTACAAGGGTGTCCCTTTAGAACAAAGGTGAGGAGGAATTTCTTAAACCAGTGGGTGGTGAATCTGTGGAATTCATTGCCACAGATAACGGTGGAGGACAAGTCTTTGGGTATACTTAAAGCAGACAGTGATAGGTTCTTCATTAGTAAGCACGTCAAAGGTTATGGGGAGAAAGCAGGAGAATAGGGTTGAGAGGGATGATAACTCAGCTGAGATTGAATGGCAGAGCAGACTCGATGGACGAAATCGCCTAATTCTGCTCCTGTCTTATGGTCTTACATGTGAGAATGTAAATTAATGTGAGTACCCCCCCACATCTCAAAAATGAACATACAGAGAAAGAACTGTCAGTCAGTACTAAGTTTCTGTTGTGTGCATTAGGTTTGTAATAAAGATAATAGCCTGTGATTTATGTGAAGCCACCAGGTGGGAAAGCAATTTGTGAGAGAGATTCTGGTTGCACGAATAGACAGATTAATAGATTAAATAGTTAAGAATGCAGCAGATTGAAGATAATGTAAACATGTTTTCTAGATATTGTTCTTAAATTTTTTGTAACATTGGTGTTGAGATGATCTGGGTTTTCTTGAGTGTGAATTGCGGAAAATTAATGCACTGGTTCTGTCATATGTTGAGGGATGCAAATCTTATGTTGACTTTCATTACAAAAGGATAAGAAGATAAGAGAGCAGATGCCTTTTCAAAGTTATCCATGGCCTTATTTTGACCATATCAAAACTATTGTGTATAGTTCTGGTCTATTTATGATGGATATGTCTGCAAGTGTATGATGAATTTGCATTAAACGTCTTTCTAGCTTGAGAGAAACTGAATAGACCAGGTTCAACATTTCTAAAGTACAGAAAAATAAGGGATGTGTCTTCTTAAAACATAGCTTCTTTTTAAAAGGAACTGAAAATATCTTGCTGAACCTATGGAAGGGAATCACAGAATAAAAGCTATTTAGAATGGAAATAAGAGGAAATTCCTTCACAATGTAATGAATCATTGGAATTCACAGCTTTTAGGTAGATGGGAATATCCATAGATAATAGACTTGATTATGAAGGGATTAGAGATATGGAGAATAATGTGGGAAGATGGAGGTCAAACAATCATGGCATTGAAAGGCAAAGCAGGCTCAAAAAAACCAAGTCACTAATGGGCAGGTAACAAAGCCTGGTCAATGGTAAAAAGAACTAGCAAAATTGATAATTATTTTTTAAAATAGTGTTTTAAGCTGTGCTGTGCTCTTAAATTACCACAGTGGATAGATTTTACAAATATTTTGAAATTTTTACACTTAATATTATAGTAGTATTTTGTTTGAAATTAAAAATACAGAATTCAGGTAGAGTGCTACTAAAAATGATATGCCTCATTATATTATAGTTTCAAATATACTGTAGGTAGTTTCATGTCCTGTTAGATTATATAGATGTTTATTCCAGGGAGACAGGTTGTTCTGACAACTGTGGTACCATAGAAAGAGCAATAGATTCTGGAATGCAGTACTAAGAATCTGATCTACATATTTTATCTGGAATACAGCTGTGGAGATAGAATAGAGAGATACATATGGTTTCACTTAGTGCGGTCAGTTTATAACACCATACTATACCAGGTTAAATTCTATACTTATTAAAGGAGATCCTTTTTCTAGCTATACTACATATTGTTGCTATGATATTTGATAAAAAGGAAAGATGGAAACTTGTTTTACATTTCCATTATGAAATTGACACCCGAAATGATTAATCTTTCCACCTATTTGATATTTTTGTTTCAACTTCGAGGGTATATGAAAATTCAATGAAAGACAGTACATTAATGCATATATTTTAATGAATAAATACCACATCATATAGAAACATAGAAAACCTACAGCACAATACAGGCCCTTCGGCCCACAAAGTTGCACTGAACATGTCCCTACCTTAGAAATTACTAGGTTTACCTATAGCACTCTATTTTAATAAGCTCCACGTACCTATCTAAATGTCTCTTAAAAAGCCCTATCGTATCTGCCTCCACCACCATTGCCGGCAGCCCATTCCACGCATTCACCACTCTCTGAGTAAAAAACATCTCCTCTGTACCTACTCCCTAGCACCTTAAACCTGTGTCCTCTTGCGACAACCATTTCAGCCCTGGGAAAAAGCCTCTGACTATCCACACGATCAATGCCTCTCATCATCTTATACACCTCTATCAGGTCACCTCTCATCCTGCGTCGCTCCAAGGAGAAGAGGCTGCGTTCTCTCAACCTATTCTCATAAGGCATGCTCCCCAATCCAGGCAACATCCTTGTAAATCTCCTCTGCACCCTTTCTATGGCTTCCACATCCTTCCTGTATTGTGGCGACCAGAGCTGAACACATTACTCCAAGTGGGGTCTGACCAGGGTCCTATATAGCTGCAGTAGCTGCATTTAATTTTGGTCATGTTTTGCAGTGTTTGCACACATTTCTTGCTGAAATTCTGCGCAACAAGAAATTGTATCAAGCACTTTGTACATGATTCACTCTGGCACTGATATAATTTCCTTATTGTGTTGTGCATTTGCGACAATGTCATTACCATGCACAGCTCTTACCATTTACTTCATGATAGAAATTCAGTTAGATTTATGACCTGCACACAATTCAAAAAGGAGTGCAAAGTTGTGTCAAAAGTTGTGAGCATGTGATTTATGGAGTCCTCCTGGGATATCACTTTTATATGTTGAAAGTCATCACTTATAATTTTTATTTCTGTTATTGGCATCAGACACTGGTGCAAAATTAAGGCTTCTGAAAATTGGTAAGTGTGATTCACAAATCTTTTGTCCTGTTGCTACCACTAATCAGGTTTGTTCTTGGGACTACTGGCTATGAGGGACCTTTGGGCTGCTCCCTATTCAGGAGGGAGTCTTCTTGGGATACTTATGTGACATCACCTCCTCCAACTCTATATTCTTCGCCCCCCCCCCCCCCGACACCTATATTGGTGATAACTTGAGGCGGCCATGTAGAAACTTCCCATAAGTACACAGAACGATACTGTTTCATCCGGTCTAGTAAGCACATGTTAGCTTTTAATATACATCACAATAATATTTCCTTAAGAAAGAATGTCCCAATTATTTCAGTGACTGTATTGGCTGTTAGTGATATCCTGCAAACACATACTATAATGAAAATTATTACAATCTATTTTTCACCCCTGGAACTATTTATCATCTGAGCACATTACCAAAAATGCTTTTCAGATCATTGAGAATTTGCATGTTTTCTCCTTAAAATTCACCAGGGATAATTCTATGCTAAATCTGCTGGAGTATTAGAATAATACAGCATGGATGCAGCCCTTCACCCAGGAAAAAATACATCCGGAAAAGTGACTTTAGGTATCATTTCCTGGAAATTCATAGAAAACTGACTGATGATTGTGCTGTAAATATCAAGCTAAGAACTGGAATAGATTATTATTTAATAATAAAGTAACTTACCACCAAAACAGATTAATACATGTCAACCTGAATTTAACATTAGCAGCACACAAAATGCTGGAGGAACTCAGGGAGTCAAGCAGCATCAGTGAAGGAGAATAAATAGTCGATGTTTTGGGCCAATACCCTTCACCAGGGTTATGTGTGTGTTTTGTCACATGATCTGGCAACAATGAATTATCTAATGAGGCAGGTTTTATAAAAAACAAACTAACATTTATTAAACTCTGCTCAACAAATAGCGAAAAGTATTCAAACAACTAACTTAACCAGAAGTTAACAGCTATACGGCAACTCTGGAACAGTTCCTAAAAGGGTAAATGTGAAAACAGTTCTTAAAGTGGTAAATTCGAAAGTTCAAATGATTTACACAGTCAATAAGGAGAGACTTCTCTGGAAACGGATTTCTTCGAAGACGTGACGTTACTGCTGATTCTCCAAAGGATTCACGACGAAGGAAATAATACGGCTTAAAGGAACTGACCTTTTCCTGGCGAGTGAACACTGCACAATTTCCCCCCCGCTCTTGCAGGGGTTATCTCAGACACAGGTCACCATATTATGAACGAATCCTCAATGAGGTAGATCTTTTATAAAGCCGCCGAACGACTCCAACTTTATTCCAATCCTTCAGGCTCCGGTCCTTTCATAAAGTCTTCACTCTCCAATACTACTGTAAAGGAAAAACTGTAGATGCAACACACAAACCTGGCAGCAATTGGCGAAACTGCCAGCACCAATCTTTGCACCTTACAATAGAAAGGAAAACTCCGTTTTAAAACGAAACTGCGTCATGACAAATACGCAGCATAATGGAGTAACTGACGAATTAACACAAAACTAAACTGAAAGCTAACTATGTCACACCAGGGGTCTTCTTTATACCTGTTGAGAACAGGTCATTATGTGACTTCTCTGGCGGGAAAATTACATCATGTGACCTCCGCAAGACCGTTACATCATGCTCATAAGACAGGCACAAGATACCTGCGAAGTATGTAACAGCTTAAAGATTTGGAACATATGTTTCCTTTCCCCCCATTGGCTAAAGAAATTCCTCCTCATCTCTGTTCTGTAGGAATGTCCTTGTATTCTGAGGCTATGCCCTCTGGTTCTGGACACTTCCTCTATTGTAAACATCCTCTCCACGTCCACTCCATCTAGGGCTTTCAATATTCTGTAGGTTTCAATGAGGTCCCCCTTATCTTCTAAACTGTAATGAATACAGATCCAGAGCCTTTAAATACTCTTCGTACATTAACCTTTTCATCCCCAGGATAACTCTCATAAACCTCCTCCAAACCCTCTCCAATGCCAGAACATCATCGTTTAGATCTGGGGCCCTAAACTGCTCACAATACTCCAAAATATGATCTGACCAGTCAAAAGCAAGAGAAAATCTGCAGATCAACACACACAAAATGCTAGAAGAATGCAGCAAGCTGGGCAGCATCTATGGAAAATAGTTTAGTCAATGTTTCAGGTCGAGATCCTTCAGCAGGACTGAAGAAAAAAGATCTTCTAAGCAGCACACACAAAATGCTAGAGGAATCGGAGCAGGACCCTCCAGTCCTTCTCAAGGGTCTCAGTCCAAAACGTTGACTATACTTTTTTCCATAGATGCTGCCTGGCCTGCTGAGTTCTCCAGCATTTCGTGTGTGTTGCATGGTCTGACCAATGCCTTATAAAGCCTTAACAATGCTACATTATATTTCAGTCTTCTCAAAATGAATGCTAACATTGCATTTGCCTTCCTTATTACCACCTTAATCTACAAGTTAACCTTTATAGAATCCTGCACTAGGACTCCCAAGTCCCTTTTCACCTCTGATTTCTGAATTTGCTCCCCCATTTAGGAAATAGTCCATGCCTTTATTCCTTCTACCAAAGTGTCCATACATTTCCCTGCACTGTATTCTATCTGCCATTTTACTAATCTCTTCTTTCTCCATTCTCCTAATCTGCCTATGTCCTTCTGCAGATACCCCACCTCCTTAATACTAGAGTTCCCTCCACCTGTCTTTGTATCATCCACAAAATTGGTCACTAAAACATCAATTCAATAAGAATCTGATTAAGTTGATGGTTGGTCTGGCTGTGGACTCAGCTTCACCTACTGACCTATCAACTTGTTCCAAAGGCAGGTAGGTGAAGCTGAGCCCGTGGCCAGATTACCCATGATCTAATTCAAGGTCAGTAGCCTCCTCCTGCTCCTATTTCTTTTGTTAGCGTGTTCTTAAATATATGTAAATATGTGCCTTTGGCTTATTCTTCAGTTGTGTCAATTTTTTTGTCAAGTTGACCACCTACAAGTTATAAAAGATGTAAAATTGCCTGGATTACAATCAATGGTGAAGTAATATTGTTAAAGTACAATGAAGATATTTTTTTAAAATTCAGCATTGAAGTGCCATTGCTTTTGATTTTCCAGCGGTTTAGTGTATTGGACTTTTGAGCTTGAAAGACTGTCATGAAATACTTCAGTATTTTTGGCATCAGCTGTATAATTTTCGAGTTTCCTATTCACCCTGTGTTTAAAGTACAGATAGAGGAAAATCAGAAACAATGCCAAAATATCTGAGTCATTGAGGATGTGAAGTTATAGTGCACATGTTTTGTCTGCATCATGTTTTTGTAGATGAAAGGATTTTATATCTATCATTGAGCTCTGTGGTTGAATTGCAGTTTATAAATCTCAAGCCTGGGACTTTCCAGTAACTGGTTAGAAGACTGCTCTGTTTACTGTAAAAATACACTTTACCAGTAAACCTACAAAGATTTATACCAGTAACACATTGCCACAACATTTTGGTTTTTTTTGTCTGGATTTGCTGAGAATACTTGAGGCAGTCTGCCTCTTTATACTTAAAGGGTCATTAATGGTCTATGTCAATGAATAGCGCAGTTAATGTTCAAAACTACCATGTGTGTAATAGGAGTGCTAGTTGATTTGGTCTGCTATACTCAAAGTGTACTTTACCAGATCTGATGTATAATGAATTCCAGTTAATCAGGCCGTTTGTTAATCGGGACAGCCACTTATTTATTTTTTTGGGATAGAATGCCACTTAATTGGGACAGGAAACTGTTACTGAACAGTTTCTAACTAATATCAGTTATGTGCACCTGTGTGGCTGTTAGGCACTACACCATGCTTCGAGTGAATAGTTTTTAAATAGCGTCAGTTGCGTGTTTTTTTTTCAAATAGCAGTGACTTCTGTCACCGATAGTTGGTGGAAAATCAGCAGTAAGACCGTTCTGAACTATTTTGCTCCCTACGGTTTCAAGCATTCAGGCTTGGACATGCCTGAAACGGCCAGAAGTGAAAATGAAATGATTTCATCATTTCAGCAAGTTAGGAATTAGAAAGAATTTGCAAGTATCAACAGTCATCTTGAAGGTTATGATGAAAATGAAGATTTGAAGGATGTAAATATAATAAACATTACATGAAGGCAGTCCATTATCTGCACTAGGTGGCTGTGCTGATTTTGCTTACTTACAGTCAATCAAAAGAACATGGCAGCATATACTGGCTGAATTCCTCCATTGATAATGATTAGGAACTAATACACAGTTTTATAGTGTTGTATTGATAGTGTTCTAATTGGTACTGTGTTTTGTTTAAATACATAATTTATTACTCAGTTAAACAATAGTTTGTCTTTTTATACCTTTTTAACTATATCCATGAAACTACACCTCACCTAAAATTTTTAGTGAAGTTAATTTTGTCTAGACCAATGAAATATTTCTTAATTAATCCAAATGCATCTGTTGTCCTTTAATACTGAGATTGTTAAAAAGATAAGGCTGTCAGTACTTGTTCAAAGTAAACTTATTATCAAAGTACATATGTGTAACTAAATACTACCTTGATATTCATTTTCTTGCAGGCATTTACAATAGGACAAAGGAATGTAATAGAACTACACACAAAGAAACAACCACTGTACAACCTATGCAAGCAGAAAAAAAATTACTGCTAAAAATAAATAAGTAAATAAAGTAACACTGAGAACCTGAGTTGTAGAGTTCTTGAAAGTTAGTCCATTGGTTGTGGAATCAGTTAAGAGTTGAGGTTATCCATACTGGATCAGGAGCCTGATGGTTGAAGGGTAATAACTGTTCCTGAATGTGGTGGCGAGGGACCTAGGGCTCTTTTCCTGATGGTAGCAGCGAGAAGAGAGAATGGCCTGTATGGTGGGGGTTCTTGGTGATGGAAGCTGCTTTCTTCTGACAATGCTCCATGTAGATATGGTCAATAGTGGGGAGGGCTTCACCGCTTTTTGTAGGCTTTTCTGTAGGCATTGGTGTTTCCATAACAGGACATAGTGCATTCAGTCATGTCATTGTTCAATAATAATTTATTTATTTTAAGTTAACGTATTAAAATGTACTTACTTTTTACTAGTGGTTCAGAAGATAACCATCAGTGAGGTCCTCCT
This sequence comes from Mobula birostris, assembly GCF_030028105.1. Taxonomy (NCBI): domain Eukaryota; kingdom Metazoa; phylum Chordata; class Chondrichthyes; order Myliobatiformes; family Myliobatidae; genus Mobula; species Mobula birostris. The sequence continues at coordinate 29,501,220 of NC_092383.1, read as the reverse complement.
TGTGTGTCAGCATTTTACTGACTTCTGACAGAAGTGGTCAGGTGTCCATGTATGTCACCTCCTGCTGTGCTGCTGGACTCTAAGGATAGAGCATATTTTAATCTTTATTAAATCTTTTCAATTGTCTGATTATCAGAGATGCTTAGAAAAAATTGTCAAAATATATGACTGCTCAGATTATCAAAACACTATCAATGTAGTATGAGGTACGGCTTCAGGATCTCTTCCATAGTTGTGTTACATCAACTCTATATATGGGAATATCACAACTGCAAGGCCTGGGACTCGGTTACTAATGTGAATCTACAAAAAATTAGTGTGGTTGTGGGGAATGCACAGCAGGTGAACATAATATGCATACTGGACTAGATCAAGCACAATTTGGCCCAAGGGTTTCTAATTGAATTCAATACACTGCTTTCACAAGTGATTGAATATCCTTCTCTGCATTTTACTGCTGTTTCTAATTAATGCTATTTTAAATAATTTTCAGCACTACACCTAACCAAACAGCTGATTGTTCTATAAGTTTTATCCTTATTTACAAATCTCATTCAATAAACTTTATTAACTGCTTTGCAAGGTCCAAACAAACTGTATTAACAAGATTATTTTTCCAATGTTCATTTGCAAAATGCTATGCAAATCCTTCCGTGCTTGCCACTATAGTTAACATACTGCAAATGGTTTGTAGTTAACAGACCATAAGACATAGGAGCAGGAACCTTTTGACCCATCAAGCCTGCTCCACGATTCTATCGTGGCTGATTTATTATTCCTCTCAACCCCATTCTATAAGATAGTACTATTAAAGCTGATCTTCCGTTCCAGCTTTTATGACATCTAGCAAAGCAGCATTGTTTCTCGCCTTATCTGTAATGATATCTGCCTGTTGACTTAGTCTTGTTACTCTTAAGTTATTTTAAATGGATCCTTTAGCATGGGTTTTAAATATCAGCTTTGTTTGTTATGGAAAGTTGTGGTAAGCAATGAGAGATATAGGAATAGATTGCAAAAGGACATATACTGGCAAAATGAGCAGATAAGTGGCAGTGAAATGTAAAGCATAAAAAATGCGGTGATATTTTGGCAGAAAGAACACAGAGACACATAGGCTTAGTGACATTGTGCAATGGGATTTCCGTGTTGAGAATCAATAAGATTAAATGGGTCGTATGGTGGCCTCCTATACAATAATAATTCCATGTACAAAGAACCTAGTTAACTATATTTATTTGTGAAAATTGGCGTGATATAACTATTTGTCTTTAAGCAACGATTATTTTCTGGGAGTTGTGAATGTAGTACTTTCACAAGAAAATTGGCTCAGTGTATTGGTAAAGAAAGAATTAAACTTGGTAATTAAATCTTATAGTGCGAAATAGGGAAGTGCCAAACATAGTCATAGTCATACTTTATTGATCCCGGGGGAAATTGGTTTTCGTTGCAGTTGCACCATAAATAATAAATAGTAGTAGAACCATAAATAGTTAAATAGAAGTATGTAAATTATGCCAGTAAATTATGAAATAAGTCCAGGACCAGCCTATTGGCTCAGGGTGTCTGACCCTCCAAGGGAGGAGTTGTAAAGTTTGATGGCCACAGGCAGGAATGACCTCCTATGACGCTCTGTGCTGCATCTCGGTGGAATGAGTCTCTGGCTGAATGTACTCCTGTGCCCACCCAGTACATTATGTAGAGGATGGGAAACATTGACCAAGATGGCATGCAATTTAGACAGCATCCTCTTTTTAGACACCACCAGAGAGAGTCCAGTTCCATCCCCACAACATCACTGGCCTTATGGATGAGTTTGTTGATTCTATTGGTGTCTGCTACCCTCAGCCTGCTGCCCCAGCACACAACAGCAAACATGATAGCACTGGCCATCACAGACTCGTAGAACATCCTCAGCATCATCCGGCAGATGTTAAAGGACCTCAGTCTCCTCAGGAAATAGAGACAGCTCTGACCCTTCTTGTAGACAGCCTCAGTGTTCTTTGACCAGTCCAGTTTATTGTCAATTCATATCCCCAGGTATTTGTAATCCTCCACCATGTCCACACTGACCCCCTGGATGGAAACGGGTCACCGGTACCTTAGCTCTCCTCAGGTCTACCACCAGCTCCTTAGTCTTTTTCACATTAAGCTGCAGATAATTCTGCTCACACCATGTAACAAAGTTTCCTACTGTAGCCCTGTACTCAGCCTCATCTCCCTTGCTGATGCATCCAACTATGGCAGAGTCATCCGAAAACTTCTGAAGATAACAAGACTCTGTGCAGTAGTTGAAGTCCGAGGTGTAAATGGTGAAGGGAAAGAGAGACAAGACAGTCCCCTGTGAAGCCCCAGTGCTGCTGATCACTCTGTCGGACACACAGTGTTGCAAGCACATGTACTGTGGTCTGCCAGTCAGGTAGTCAAGAATCCATGATACCAGGGAAGCATCTACCTGGTGCATCCACCAACATGAAGCAAAGAAAAGCAGAGAGCCATAGGCTTTAAAATAGCAATATAGCAAAATATGAACTTGAAGTATTCAATTGATTCCCAAGTATGTGCAGAGCCCACTTTTGCATTGCACCTGCCACACTTCAAGAGGATGTACTCCTTTGTTGCCTAATGTCAACTCAGCAGTATATCAACTGTAGGTTATACTCATCTGCAAATTTAGACAATTGATATCAGGAGATGACTACAACCAATAATGATACGGATTTATCTCCAGTGACCAGAGGTACATTTCTCCCTTTAGATTTAAGTATTCCTAGTTCAGCAAGCTTTGAAAGGTCATTCTCAGCTCTTGGCAAGCTCTGAACCTTTCAGCCACAACCTTGAATGCCTACATAATTGTCTTTCGATGATGATCAACATCTTTAACTTTTCCTGATATGCTGTTTTCTTCACTCTCTTTTTGAAGATGGTAATCTATATTGAAATATATGAAGATATAGTTGCCTACATTGCAACAGAATCTGATGCTGTCTTGATATAAATTAGACATGTAAACTTTCAACAGGGATTCATGCTAATGACTTCCTACTTGACTTGGCAATATTAAAGTCAACTGCTGCATTCCTGTTATACTGCATTTGACTTGAAGGCAGATCATCCAAAGGACTTGATATGATTTCAGAAATGTATTTTTTGATCAAATTCACTTGGTTTTAAAAAATATTACAGATTTCCCCAGCCATCTGAAGGTAGAGCGTTCCTATGAAACGGTTCGTAAGCCGAAATGTCGTAAAGCGAAGAAGCAATTACCATTTATTTATAAGGGAAAATTCTGTGAGCATTGGCAGACCCAAAAATAACCTACCAAATCATGCCAAATAATACATAAAACCTAAAATAACAGTAACATATAGTAAAAGCAAGAATAATATGATAAATACACAGCCTATATAAAGTAGAAATACTTTTCCACAATCATTGCCGGCACTGTTCGCCGAAGCGAAAATCTCACGCAAGCGCTCTCCAGTAACCTTTAAGCTATGAAGTTGCCAAATCATACCAAATAACACGTAAAAATACACAGTCTATATAAAGTAGAAATAATGTATCTACAGTGTAGTATCACTTACTGGAATTGGGAAGACAGCGCAGGGCACACTGATGATGGTGTGTTAGGCTGAGTCATCGGAGTTTGGGTGATGCAGTGGCCCCCACCTCCCAGGCCGTCGACCGATACATTACCACGAAGCATGCAGGGGTCCAGCGGTAGCCGGAAGGCACACAGCACATCTTTAAGAAAAAAGCCGAAATAAACATGCTAATTAATTAGGTACAGCCTGGCACGTAATTGTTACCCAGATCAGTGCCGATTGCATCGCCTCTGATCTGGGCCGACATTTACATGTGGGGTGGCACCTAATTAATTAGCATGTTTATTTTGGCTTTTTTCTTAAAGATGTGCTGTGTGCCTCCCGGCTACCGCTGCATTCTCCGAGAATCGGTATCTGTCCGTGGCCTGGGTGTTGGGGTGGTGGGACACTGGAGTGTCATCTCATCGTCTGTTTCCATTAGAGCAGGCGGCTCATCTTCTCCTGTGACTGCCCGCCTCGATGTCGAAGGTCGAGGTTCGTCATCTGCTGTGGCTGATGTGGAAGGCTTGCTTGACTGCTGAGCCTTGCGCATTTTTCTATCACAGAATTCTTTGTAAGGACTCAAACCATCTTGCAAATATTCCCTAAACTGACGTACCCTTTCAAAATTAAAGTCGTACTTTATCATTGCAGCGAAAATCTCACGCTGTTGCTTGACGTTCATTTCGCTACTGCATTCGGTTTCGATTGTTATCCTTTCCTCTTCCATTTGCATCAGCTCTTCATCTATCAGTTCTTGGTCATGGGATGCCAAAGCCTCTTCAACATCATCTTCGTCAGCTTGCACAAGCAAAACTCACTTTGTCCTTACTTCATTCACCATAATCAAAACGCTTAATTATGTCTAGTTTTATGCTAAGTGTAACACCCTTACGAGCTCTTTCAGGCTTTTCCGATACCATAGAACTCATCTTGCTAACGGCTGCTCACAGGCATGTGTTTAAGCAATACTGGCGAGAATGCCTTTCCGAATCCGGGGGAGAGCAGCTGCTTGGGGCGCGCGGCGCCCTGCCTTTTATTGCGCGCTGATTTTTTTCGTAACAGTGAAAACCTTCTGTTAGCGAAAACAGGGTACTAATGTAGGTCTTTCGTAACAATGAGGTTTCGTAAAGCGAACGTTCGGAAAGCGGGGGACACCTGTATGTCTATCTTAAAGAAATATGAACTATACATTCATATTGAAAGCATGCTGTTACTGCAAGAATCTCTAATTCTCTCTGCCGCTACATTGTAATGAAAAGGCTTATTCAGCATAATTTGTATTATTAGAATTGGCCATCAAAGCTGTGAGGAGAATATTGAGATTCTGCTTATGATCATGTTTTGTTATATGCTGTGCAATGTTTTGGTATGATTCTGAACAAGGAAGCATATTCTTATAGAAGATCAGAGTTTGGTCCATCTGTAACTAATATCTCCTTATAGGAAACTTCAGCTGCCAATTTCTTGTCAACCCAAGACTTTTCAACTCAGTTCTTCATTCCAGAAGCCCTCAGGGGAAATTTCACCACAGTCAAGCCCTGTCAAGACTTCTTTGTTGGTAACAATGATCGTTTTTATGTTATTTCTATGATTTCTCACAATAACACGTCTGTTGCAAATAAAATACATGTCCTGCGTATTAGAAGAGCTTTGATGGTGTTTTCCTTGTTCATTTTCATAGAATTAATATGTGAACTTATGGTGAAAACTGGAATGCCTTTTAAAATCCCCAAAATGAACATATGTGGATTTTTATTCATTTTCAAAGAGTGAATGGAAATGGAGCATGATACTTGTGTATGCATTCAAAATGGCATTATAAAATAGAGGAATTAGAATATGCAGGAAGAAACATTGATTGAAACAAGTACTTTGAATACCTAATAGAACTTGAAAGGTTCTAATTTAAACCACTAAGATATTTTTGTTGATCGTGATGTTATTTTCTATTTTGGCCTTTCTTTTCTAGCTCCTGCAATTTTTTACTTACTAGAGTTTAAAAATTGCTGCATATAAATATATTTATCTGTGTATAGCCAGATTGCAAAATATATTTGATAAAGGAATTTGAAGGTTTGTTGTAAACATGACCTATACTTTGAAACTATTCCTGTTATTTGACTTTGTTTATTACTGTAAGGAACAGTAATTCACCGGCAATTTTTATGTGTGTTAACTGTAATTTATATTACCTTTGTGATTGGTGTAGTAGTACTTCAGCTAAACAAAACAAATTAATTTGGCATTAAATCATGAGGACTACATGAATCATCAGATAGCTTAAAGGTGAAAATTTAAAGGTTGATTGTTAACTTTAAATTTAATGTGCCATTTACTCTATGTTTAGTGAGTGTGAAATCAGGTTAATAAAACTCAGTGCACCATACATTTTTCATTCTTCTGCCCTTCTTTCACCTTTATTCTGCTGTCATTTCAACAACTTCCTCCTTTCATCTATCATTTTCATCTCTCTTTTTACAGCCCAAGTCCTTTTCATTCCTATCCAGCCTCTTGCCCTTTTTCCATTTGTATTCCTCTATTCCCTCCTTACTGCCATCCCACTCTCCTATAATGATGCCCTTTACCTTGCCCTGCCACTTACCCCATTTCATAGAAAATAGACTTCATCCTAGGAAAGCATCGAGGGGTACAGGCTTAATTCAGCCTAACTGCATTGCTTTCCTATCTGAAGTATCTGTCCAAATGCCTTTTAAACCTTGTAATTGTATTGGCTTCTACCATCTCCTCTGGCGGCTTGTTCCAGATAACTGTCATCCTTACCTTACACCTCAGATAGAGTTATAGGACACTACAGCATTAAAACAGGCCCTTTGGCCCATTAAGTCCATGCTGAACTATTATTCTGCCTTGTCCCATTAACCTGCACCTAGGCCATAGCCCTCCATATCTCTCCCAATTATGTAATTATCCAAATTTCTTTTAAAGGTTGATATCATACCCACATTCACTACTTCTGCTGGCAGCTTGTTCCAAACTCTTCCTTAAGTTAGATCTCTGTTAAGTTTCTCTAGTGTCACATTGAACCTGAATCCTCTAGTTTTAAATTCTGGATACCAGTCCTATCTTTGCCCCTCTCTTAGGTCATGGTCAAGAGAGATACAGCATGGAGATAGGCTCCATAGCATCACTTCTGATTTTTCTACACTTTAGGGAAAAAAGCCTAGCCTATTCAGTCTGTCCTTATAATTTAATCCCTCCAGAGCTGGTATTATTGTTGAGAATCTTTTCTGCACTTTCCTCCTAAATGACATACTTTCTGTACCTATGTGACTAGAATTGTGCACACAACTCCGAGTATGATCCCACCAAAGTCTTGTACAGCTGTAACATGTTGTCCCAACTCTTGTACTCATTTCCCTGACCAATGAAGGCAAGTATGTCAAATGCATTCTTCGCTACCAAGTCTACTTGTGTCACTACTTTCAGGGAACTATGTGCTTGTACCCCTGGATCTCTCTGTTCTACAAAATGCTCTAGGGTCCTGCCATTTACTGTGTAATTCCTGCTCTGCTTTAATTTGCCAAATGCACAATACTTAACACTTGTTGGAGTTAAGCTCCATTTGCCAATCCTTGGACCACTTTGCCAGTTGATTTAGATCCGATTGTTATTTTAGTAAATTTCTTCACTGTCCAGTGTACCATCAATTTTTGTGTCATTTGCAAACCTTCCTATTCCCTACCACATCTCCATTGATTCACTCTTTGCCCTTTACCTCTCTCAGCTAACCCTCACTTTTCCTCCAACCCTTAACCTTCAGCTCTTTCCAATGATCTTTACCCTTACCCTCTTCACTCTATCCCATTAATTCCTCTCATCTTGATATCAACCTCTTTCTGTCAGATTAACTTCCAGAATTTCAGCACAGTAGCATAGTGATTAGCACAATGCTTTACACTACCAGCGATCAAGGTACAATTCCTGCCGCTGTCTCAAAGGAGTTTGTATGTTCTCCCTGTGACTGTGTGGATTTCCTGCAGGTGCCTCTGTTTCCTCAACTAGTCCAAGGACATACAGGTTGGTAGTTTAATTGGTCATTGTAAATTGTTCTGTGATTAGGCTAGGGTTGCTGGGCAGCGCAGATCCAAGGATCGGAAGGCCCTTTTGTGCACTATGTCTCAATAAATAAATAAAATAAAATTATTAACATTTCTTTATTCAACCTGTTCTTTGTATTTCAATCCAATCCAAACTCAGTTCAGTGAATTATACTCAGCCCTCTTTTACTGAGAATTTTAACCTGTAATGTGATTTCCTGAATTATTCTCAAAGTTTTAGTTAGCTTCAAGGTTAAAATAGGAAAGATTTAATGGTACAACGTTGCTTATCTGCTTATTTATGAATAACAATACAGAGGAAAAAAATTGGTACTTGCTAGCACCATTACTGTTTGGGGGTTTCTACAGATTAAATTTAGAATTTAAAAAATGATCGTTATGTTTCATTATCATCCCTTCTATTATTGGTCACATAACTTTAAAAGTAAGAGTATTACAGGCAGTTTTGAAATTGGTTCAAGAAGCCCCATGTATTTAAATTGTGATCATTATATATGGCATCTGGGAAAATATATATAGCTCCTAGTATTGGCTGTTTTAAAAAGCTTTCTTTTTTAATGTGCCTTAATTTCAGAAACGATCAGTGCCTTCAGAACGAACAGATTCTCACAAAAACAAGAGAAGTAAAGTATTGCATTCCAGGGGTAATCAGCAGCTTATTTTGAATGGTCATCTTCCTCATTCAACATGTCCTATTACCACATCGAATTCCTGTTTTCCTACTAAAACAGAATTCCAGAAAACAAATTCTTCACTGCCTGACAGTCAGAATGAAGTTACAGAGCCATTTAAAAACTGCAATGACTCTACACGGACGCACATAAACAAAAATGATAAAGAATTCAAAGGTAATTGTGATATTTCTGGGATTTCTCATAACCAAGTTGCACAAATACATTTAGAACAGACATCCTACCATCTTCCAGAGGATATGGAGCCTGGTGCTGGTCATAACAAAAAAAAGTACAAAAAACACAAAGAGAAGGAGAGAGAGCACATGAAACCAGAAGCAAGAAAGTGGCTGAAAGAGAGTCCGTCTCAGAGATTTGAAAAATCACATGAAGAAAATCATAAAGGTAATGATGTCTTGCAATGAATTTTCCTTTAAATATTGATTTTGTAAAGTTTTGTCATGGAAGTAAATCCTCAAATTATGTCACTATTATTAATAATCAATTATTATTCTAATGTACTTTGGGGGTTATCGTAAAAAATCATTTCAACTTTAAATTTACAGTTTAAAGTCTTGACATGCATTTATCTGTTGTCAAGTGATTATTCATGTTTCTTGTCATTGGACATACTGCTTCATGGTGCTGGTCAAACTGTTCTTAAACATAGACTTTGTTTTAAAATTGGGCACAGTTTTATAAATCATAGGCAGACAGGTGAAGTTGAGATGCAAATTATCATTGATCTGATTGACTGACAGGAAATATTTGAGGGGCTGCATGCCCACCTTCTTTTCCAGAGCTCTCACAGTCATGGAGTCCCACAACCAGTGATGAGGAACATAACAAATTGCTCTTTTGTGATAGTAGTAATTTGAATATAGTTTCATTTAAGATCTATAAAACAACTTAATCTGCATATTGTCTACCCCGCAGAGTTCAGATTGCTATGAGTAGCTATACATTTGATCATTATTAGCATATAACTGTAAAATAAATCCGCTTCTTCTGAAATGTTAATTCATGAAATGCTATTAAACATGATCCCTCAATTTCTAAGTACATTTTATAAAAATGTACTATTTGATTAATTTCAGAAGCAAATTGTTCAAGAGCCATAGGGACTAATATAGATGTCCTTGTGTAGGTTGTCAATGGAAATGATTAATGATCCTTTTTTATTTCCAATTGTTGTTGCTGTTCAGATATTCAGTCTGAGGTTCTGTGAAATGTGGTAGGTGCATGTTAGTACATCTGCTTTTATCTCTGTTCACAATGTACAAAAGCTTTTCATTTTGCTGATTACTGACTAAGAATAGATGTGAAGATCTTAATACCCAAGTAACTGTTGCTGTTGAAGTCATTAAAAAAAATTGAAGAAATGCTGCTACTAATGCCTGTTACCATAAATAACCATATAACTACCACTGGCAATTAGTAATTTCCATTGACATTTAGTATTTTAGATAGTCAAATAACCTGTATGATCTTATCTACAGAGCATGAGACCACAAATACATCTGCAACCGCTAATTCAACAGTGGAAATGCCAGACTATTTATTGTGAGTAGTCTTAATTTGGTAAAAAAAAATTGTATAGGATATCTGTATTTAGTGATGGCAATAATGCCTTGTATATAGCCCTGCACTAGTTGGCAGCTGAGATTCTACTGTTTCCTAAAGAGTTAAAAGCAATCCTCTGCAAAATTGGTAAAAGTTGTATCGTCAAAGGTTCAAAGGTCGAATTTAATGTCAGAGAAATGTATGCAATGTACATCCTGAAATGCTTTTTCTTTGCAAACATCCACGAAAACAGAGAAGTGCCCCAAAGAATGAGTGACAGTTAAACGTGAAATCCCTAAAGCCCCCCCCGGGTTTCCCCCTCCCGCGTGTAAGTGACAGCAAGCAACGATCCCCCCCTCCCCCACCAGCAAAAAATTGTGCATGGGTACTGTCACTGAGCCCAAGCGCGTGCTAAGCAATAGCAAAGACACAGACCAAAGTTATTCCAAAGGCTTCGCGTTTCATCAGACATACGACAAGCCACAGGTTCTCTCTCTCCCTGGCAAGGGAGAGGGTGGTGTCCCCATTTTCATGGCGAGCTGGAGACGTAACAACAACCCGCTGGTTTACGATGTTAAAAGTCCATTTTGTCACTTTCATCTTGAAGCAATAAAACCCAAATCCTTGTATTAAATTAAACCATTTGAACTGATAATGGTCTCTTCAAACACAGGTTAAAATTTAATCCATTTAGTCTATGCTGATCTTTGCTAGTGCACTCCAATTATTATTACAATAAATGTTCCTTAAAATATCAGAAGTTTGAGAATACAGCAATTTCTTCACCTATGAAAGAATATAATGTATCTGTACATTATGGTTTACATCATTATACTTTGAAAACAGCAATCAATAAAACATTTTCCTGACTGAATGACGCAGAGGTGGAAAGGGGGAGGGAATTCTGGATTCTTTTTACAATATTTAGGCATGTTTTGGCCCATTATGCCCATTTATATGTCTAACCTATTTGGGAAGACATTTAATATTTATTTTTAGCTTAATAATTATTAATCAATAGAAACATTCCTAGTTGTTTCATTTATTTTGCTTCTATCCCTTCATAGAAATTAATTGCATAGAAAATATTAAATTTTTCTTGTTTAATTTTTGAAGTCTTGTGCTGCCTCTCTTCAGCCAGACTTTAGCTAATATGTTTGTCTTGGTTTAACACTTGTTGACTTTTTATTAAGTCTAATAGTTTGTGCCTGTGGTAAGTTTGAAGATTCAAGTGAATTTGAATTCACTTCTCTTTTAACCACAGGCTGGGATCACATTGTTATCTATTGCTGTTCTTTTCATGAATGTCTTCCGTGACGGGAGGCAAATATTGTAGGAATTTTGTCCAACAGTGATTATAAGTTGGCTTTGAGCACAGAATATTTTAGTTGCCACTCTTCTACTTCTAGATTGGCATGATTAGACCAAAACAGGATTTTAGTTTCGGTTGACCAATGAGAGAGACACCAGAGGAATAATAGTGTTGATGCTTTAAGCCCTCCAGGGGAGAATGTTGGAGGTTAGATGATTGCAATTTTTCCTTGGTAAATCCTGTTACATCAAAGCTTTTTGAGTAAGTACAGTATCAGAAAAACTCCACTAACTAACTTTGGGATAAACCGTCCTGTGTCCATGTAGCAGCAGCTGGTTTTCATTTATCCCCATAAAATTATTGGGGATATGTCACAGATATTTCAAAGAAATTTGACTTTACTGATTTATTACTGTTACAATTACTCCTCTGCAAATTTAGCACTAGGTTATCCTGGCAAGGTGTGTTAAACTGCTGGATGACAGTCACCAACTTTCTAACACAGAACAGGGGAAAAGTAGAAATATCTCCATTGAAGTATTTGTATCTTGGGGCAAAGACTGAGAGCAGTTGAATTTCTGCCCATCAGTAGATATGGAAAAACAGTTATTAAATATTTGGTGCTAAACAACCTTAATGTAATTGCTTGCCATAAAGGCATGAAAGGAATGCTGTTTTTGTATGCAGCCAAATAGGTGAATAAGTACAAAATTACTCTAAGGACAGCCTAATATGAATGTGTTTAATGGTACTTGCTTAATTCTTTGAATTGACTATTGTATCATCTCTACACTTCTTAAATCTGAAGGGATTGTCAACTTGCATCCTATCTTTGCAGATTCAGGTGCAAAAATAGATTATAATCTGAACAAGAGACAAGCAGTTGTAAGTGTTCACTGTCCACAGATACTCCATAGATTTTGAGATCCTCACTTTTTCCAGTCTGTTCTGGGCATAATTGCTTGGTTTTATCAATCAGACAGCCTACTTGTCAAGATTCTCCTCAAAGGAAATTTGAAGGAATTAACCTGAGGCAACCCCGCTAATATGAGCTGTTGCTGCTAACCGTGTGGTGGAGAAACCCAAGAAATAATTGAGGAGCGGGAGTTGGGGGGGGGGGGGCTCATAATATCGCAGCTGGTGAGCTGCTGTGTCACAATTCTAGTGATTCAGGACCAACTGAACCTCTGGTTCTGTATGTGTATATGTTTCTCCACAATTCTGTGAGTTTCTTTTTGATGTTGTGATTTCCTCACACATCAACCCTCAAGTCTTTAGTAGGTTAATTGGCCTAAATAGCCTTAATTACATTGGTGAGTGGTAAAATAAGGGGAGATTTGCTGTGAAAGTGGGGAAAAAATTTTGTTCTTTAACAGTAGATCATGTGGAGGTCATGAAAAGGGTGCAGAGGTGGTTAATCAGGATGCTGTCTGAATTAGAGCGTATGAGCTGTAAGGAGAGGTTGGACAAACTCTTGATTGTTTTTTCTGAAACTTTGGAGGCTGAGGGGAGACCTGTTAGAAGTTTATAAAATTATGGGAGGTGTAGATCGTATGGGCAGTCAGAATCCTTATCTCGTGGCAGAAGGTGAGCGGAAAAATGTTGAAAAGAGATGTGTGGCAAGTGTTTTTTTACGCAAGAGTTATAGAAGCCTGGAACGGGCTACTAGTATTGGTGGAAGTAGATATGATAGTAGCATTTAAAGGACTGTTAGAAAATGGAAGGATTTGGATCATGTTTCGCCAGAAGAAACTTACAGTAGCTTAATTCGGTATCATGCTCGGTGTAAACACTGAGCTGTACTGTACAGTATTATGTTGTGATAAAGTTGAATTCATGTAGATGGATGCTTGGTGATCAGCATTGACTCTGGGCTCCTTGCTGTATCCTGTTTCCTTGCTGTATCACTCTGATACAGCATTATAGCAAACTCTTATTTTGAAGTGATTTGTCTACCTGGATCTGAACTTGTAGATAGATGAATAACATGATACTGAATGCCATATTTTTCTAATAAAGGCTGCACTGCATTCAATATAAAAAGCACTGTCCTGTTTTGGTATTTCCTCTTTCACTTGTTGCAATTAAATGGCCAGGATTAAAAGCCAAATGCTCAGCAGTTGTGGTAAATGCCTGAATGTTGTCACTGCTTCTGGAAATGTGTTGAGGATATGTTCACAATAAGGCTAATGAATCTTGGAGAAAGATTAAAGGGGGTGTGAAGAGTTAAGAACAGTCTAGTTGTGCAGTTAGATGTAAGCTTCAGTTACTTTGGTTCTGTTCATGTAACTGAATATTATTACATTATTTGTATGCTGTACATTTGAAAAATAAAGCACACCCCCAGTATGTAACCAGAAATTCTCCCACAGCCTAGAGATATGTCAGTATTCAGTTGCATCCAGACTTAAGAATATTCTGCATATTATTTCAATTTTATAATGTTTAAAGGTGATTAGAAAATGATAACTTCATAATTGTGTTTCCAGAAAGTGCAACTATTTTAGCGACTTTAGAAAGTATTCAGAAAGTACTGTGCATTCCGAACTCTTGACCTCTAAAACATAGGTAGGGGAAGTAACCAGATGGGAAGCCTCCATGCCTCCCCATTCCAAGCAAGTTCCCTTACACATCACTTATTGTATTAACAAATATATGCTGCATTCCTTCATCTGTGGGTTAAGTACTGGAATTCTCCACCCTACAATGCTTTGGATGTATCTTAACTACACAGATTGTGATGGTAAAGATGCAGCACACCATTGTGTTCCAAAATTAGAGATTGGTAGTAAACCTTTATCTTTTCAGTGACACCCACATCCCATAAGTTAAGAGAGGCCTTATTTTAAACTCTGTATTTTTGAACTCTATATCAGATATCACAAATTAGATAATTACAGGTGTTTCAACATCTTTATTTGTAGTTAAGTTTTCAGAGACGCAACTGGCTAGGAATTGAATAACACTGTAATGGTATACGAAAGGGGGCCAGTACATGGTAATAAGATGAATTATTAAGGGTGTGGTGCTGCAAAATCTAGTAGCAGCAGAGCATTATTACTACAATACAGACCTTAAAAGTACTTTCTTTCACTCTCAGCACAGTGCAAGGATGAATGTAGATTATTACGTAATCTTTAACTCTGGGCTGACTGTGGGGGAAGGGGGCCTGGATAACATTTGGGCAGTAGTTTTGGGAGGTTCATGACACCAGTCAGAGTAATTGAGCATCAGTTAGGTTCTTTAGGTTAAAAGGAAGGATATTGTTGCCAACGGTTGCCAGGGATAATTTTTGGGGCATGTGTACTAATCAAAATCATGGAAGTGTTCTGTAGGTTTGCATTGAATGCCATGGAATGGTGTTCCTTCTTGCATTAGAGGATTGACAAGGAAAATGGCAGATTTTGTGGAACTTGCAGTGATCCACTATTACCCTTTATGATTGATTTTATTTCAAACAAAATTGAATAGAAATTGCAAATTTCTAGATTATCCTGGTTGAACTGAGAAAAGTTGTTGGTTTTCTTGTTACCAGTGTTTCAACATAGTTGTATATGTTGGTCTATTGTTGCAGAAACATAAAGAGTGATCATTTTAGGCATGTCGTGACTGGTGAATTGTAGAGCTTGAGTCTCCGTAGCTAGAAAAAAAAACAGAAGAATGCATGATTCCCAGTGTGCTTTAGGATAGATCAAATTTTCACAAGATTTTTTAACCTAATCACTGGATTCATAGGCAATTTATAATTGGAAATTAACCTTCTGATTTTTTTAAAATTAGTGACATTTTCTGGTGTTAATTCATACACTGCATTCCTCTTCATATTAATGTTAATCAGTCATGCTGAAAGATGAATGGCAACTGGCTGTTATTACAGTCCTATAGTTGATGATAATTGGGAGATCACCAGTGGAAAATCACATGTATTTTAAAGTGTTTTAATATCCTAAAAATGAGGAAATTTAACAAAGAATCCAGTTGTGGATTTTCAGAATTTCAGCTTAGTTTGTAATTAATAAACAAATATGCTCAAGCAGGTAGATATTTTAGCCAAACAGTTTGTATTCTACTTGATTGAATATTAAATGCTAACTGGTAAAGCTAAATGTGATATCCAGGCAGGAAAAACTGGGAGAATTAGTTTTACCACAAGTGTTTATTTTATTTTATTGGATAAATAGTCAAGTGCCTGCCTACCTTGGTAGTGCCTTTTTATAAAAAGATGAACAGTTTTCACATTTTATAATTAATTGAAAGGCATGTAATATTGTGCCAAAATAAAATAGTCACCAGTGTATTTGCATTGAAGCATCCAAAGGCTTCAAATTTTTAAACAACATACTAAATATAGTAGTTGTCAGTTAAATTATTTAATATTTAAACTACTAATCATTCTGTAATATGTTGATCAATATACTGTAACACAATTTTTGTGAAGATTCACTATAGTTGTTATCCATTATGTTCAACATAATATTTTATAAGAAGAAATGTTAATTATATTATTTATCTGAGAAGTGGATAGCTAAAGTCCATCAGATTCTTAGTCTGCAGTTGATTTTAACTATTTTTTGGGGAATTTTATAATTTTTTATAAATACACAATTGAAAGTTGGAACAAGATCTAATTTAACATTGCAAAAGAGCTTATTTTGTCACGTTTTCACTTAATTTTCTTCAGGATATTTATTAATTAAATTTGGGTTGTTAAGTATTCTTGTGCCTTTGGAGGCAAGAGAAAATGTCCACATTCCAAAACTTAAGTCTGCGCCAAATGTCTAGTTTGAATTTTGTTTATCATGTGGGGTACAATCTAGAGTAAGAAGTTCAAGCATTCAACTAAAAGTAATAGAAAATGAAAAACAAGTATCTTGTATGCATATAAGGAGTGGGCGTGCTATTTCTCTTCTTTCCCATCTGCCATTTAATTTTTGTACATATTATTGAGGTTCAATGAAGTTTGTAATTGACTCGCAGTAACATCTTGTAACATTATTGATTTCTTTACAAAAACTGTCTTTGAAAACTTAGTTACCTTGTCAATTCATTTTGCAGGAAGTATACTGCCATTACATCCTTAGAGCTGTGTCAAAACTATCGGAATGATTTCAATGCAGAATATAATGAATATCGAGATCTTCACACGAGAATTGGAAATGTAACACAACAGTTCATGCAGCTGGGTTCAAAGATCAAAACACTTAGCCCTGGGACAGAGGAATACAAGGTAAAAGAATGCATGTTTGATCAGCAAAGGATGCTGCTTTTTTGTTCTTCTTTCTCCGCTGCATTTCTTCATCCCTTGACCTCCAGCCAATTTTGAATGATTATGTAATAAAATCACTGGTAGCATTGAGAAGCTGAAATGTTAGGGGTAGAAAATGAGGTATACTGCACACTTAGTTCTGACATGTGTTTTGTGTCTTATTTATATCTACCTGTAATTGACAGGGTCTTGGGAAGACCTGATTGAAGAGCTGTTTGAGTGTAAGAAAGCTAAATACCAGGAGCTGGCAGTGTAGTGCCAGAGACAGGAGTGGAGGGCACAATGTGAACCTATAGAGGTGGGGTGTAAAGGTTTTGCTGGCTGCTCGCTGTGCAGATCCTACCCTCCCCTTGGGATTATGGAGGCTACAAAGAAAAGAGCCATCAGGGCCATCACAGAGGCTGCAGAGGGAGCCTCCCGATAGTTATGGATCAAGACTACTGGAACACAAGCCAGGGCTGATTAATCCTGGCTGAGTCACCTGAACGAGGGTGTTCAACATTGAAAGACCCGAAACACCCGATGACCCCAGGTTACATCACTGATGATGCATTCCAGCACATCCTAGGATGTATCTCAGCATCGTAACTCTAACCTTCTACACACGTGGAAATATGTTAAATTAGTAGATTGCTGTGTTTAGATCACTCAAGTCAGGAGTACAATAATTAAAGGACTACAGTATATTCAGCTACTATTACAACTAACTTGCACCAAAGCAAGTCAAGCATGATAAAGAACAACATAATTAAATATGTGCTGCACAGCTTGTGAAATGTAATAATTGAAAAGTAAAAATGGAAGCTGACCAGTAAATGCAGAATCAGTTTGACTGTACTGTAATATTATAATACTGTGATGATATATCACATTTGTCTGAAATTATTTACAATGACAAAGTAAACTATTCTGATGACTCCAATCTAACTTATAGCTGTTATGAATGTTGTTACTTAGACAATATTTGGATAATATTTCTTTACTTGGATAATATTTAGTTCAATAGAGCAGATAGTAGAACACTATAACAGTACTTTTAACAGTCCTTTCTAGGAAAAGATGAAATTTTGAGAAATGGGAGTCTTTGATAAGTGTCATCATTTAGCCGTACAATATGGGGAAGCCAAAGATAAAATAAAGAAAACAATGCAGCTTCCATGAGCAGAGATCAGTTGATACGATATGGTATATGGGCTTATGTGGAAGTTTCTCACTGTGAGCAGTGATGGCATTATTTCTCTTGCTCTTGATTTGAATCATATATAGCTTCAAAGAGTAATAGCAGTACATCTGAAAATGTATATTTTTAGCATAACAAAATGACTCCTGCATTTATCAAAGGGGAAAAGATATATAAGTCAGGTGAAGAATTTAGAACAAGTAAATGAAAGTGATGTTTAGAGAATGTGAGAAAGGTGGAGAGGTTTTGGAGGGAATTATGGCGGTTAAGCAACTGCAGCTACACTCACCATCTCTGGAGTGATTAAGAGTAACAGTTGTTTAAGTATAGAAACCTTTTTGCATTTTATGGTGTGAGGATGTTATAGATCTGGGGAGCTGTGAGGCCATGGAGCAATTTGAAAATATGGGTGAGAGATTGGAATTGAGGCACTGCTTAACTGGGAACCAAAAAGAGTTGGATGCAATTTGAGACCTGGGTTGCAGATCTTTGGATGACAGAGGTACTTTGGAAAGAGCAAACAGAAGCGTGGGCATAAACTGGTGGGGATAGTGATCAATAAAGTTACTGAGATAGAAGTATACAGTCTTATTGATGACCTGGATATAAGTTCCAAGTTTATTGCCATTCATATGTGATGTCAGGCTCACAAACAAATTGCTTTTATTTCAGGCAGTTAACAAATAAAAAGGTGAAGTTGGCAATTAGAGAATGAAGTTTGTTAAGAAGACTGAAGCAACTAACTTGATTTCCCCAAAGGAAATTTCTCTTTATCCAATATTAGATTCAAGCGAGAATGTCTGATAATTTAGTGGCAATAAAAGGGTCTAGAAAAGTTACGGTAAGGGTAGAGATGGCTGGCATTGCACATGTGACAATTGATTAGTTCATTTTCAGATAATGTCACCAAGAAGTGCCATGTAAATAATAACAGCTGTGAACTACTTTTGATCCTGAGGCAATAGGTGGCATTGAAAGAGAAACCATTGCTGCAGATGTTTATACTTAATTTTTTGTGCACAAGAGAATTTCTATCCTCCCATATTTTAGATAGATTTAGAAAAACACAAATTGAGATTTTTATTCAAGTTAGTATAGTAAGAAAAGAATATTCAATTTTTATTGTAATCTGTGCTTAAATGTATTTTCACATATGCTCTGTGAACTGCCTGCAAAATCATTTTAACATTTCATTTAAGCCGATCTCAGCCTTATGAATTCATAATGCAAAATGGTGAAAGATTGTTTCATACTTCACCAGTCTTTTAAGAGTTTCAATGATCAATTGATGGTTAAATAATATTAACTTCAAGTTCTTAAATTTATAATATTGCATTTCAGATGGCAGAAGATCAAATATTTGAGGAATATAGGAAATTTAAAAAGGTAGGTTGTTTTTCAGAATTGAAGAAATTTAATATTTGACAGATTTTAATAGTTAAATTTGGACATGTTTTGTATGATCAATCATCACTACAAGCATATGGTTACCATATTATTTTGTTGCTGATTTCTTAAATTTTCAATTAGAAGATGCCTTAAGAGAACCACGTAACAATGAAACTAGTATTTTCCTGGTAGTGTTGTGCTATGGTTATTTTGCAAGTTATTGTTTTTATTGTTAAATAAAAACAAAAATGCAGGCAAAACTTAGCTGGCCAGGCAGCATTTGTGGAGGAAGACGTATAATTAATGTTTCAGGTTAACAGTCATTAGTTGGAATTGGAAAAGT
Source organism: Mobula birostris (assembly GCF_030028105.1). Taxonomy (NCBI): domain Eukaryota; kingdom Metazoa; phylum Chordata; class Chondrichthyes; order Myliobatiformes; family Myliobatidae; genus Mobula; species Mobula birostris. The sequence goes on along the minus strand of NC_092383.1, from coordinate 29,481,830 downwards.
GGGGGGAGGGGAGACAACAAATGTGTTTTAAGTAGCAGAGAGCTGAAGAGAGTTGTAGGATGGAGACCATGGTTATTTAGTTGACACAATTGCTTTCCACATCATCCAACAGAGGGAAAAGAATGCTAGTTAATTAATCCTACTCTGCCTGTAAGAGTGTAAACAGGAAGAATAAGAGTAGTTTAAGAATAATCCTAGATTGTAGTTTGGTCTGGAAGGTTAGGATCCTGGTTCTCTGGGTGAAAACACCTTGTTACTTAGAGATCAGAGGAGAATGGCCAGATTGGTTCGAAGTAACAGGAAGGTGACAGTATCTCAAATAACCACTTGTTACAATAGTGGTGTGCAGAAGAGCATCTCTGAATGCACAACACATCAGATCTTGAATTGGATGGGCTGCGGCAGCAGAAGACCACAAACATACACTCAATGGCCACTTTGTTATTTATTATTAGGTACAGGAGGTAATCCTCATAATCGATCCGGTACGGTTTAAAATGTTGTCTCCCTTCTCTAAACTCCAGAGAGTACAGACATAGAGTAAGCCATCTTTTCTCATATGTCATACCTGCCATTCCAGGAATTAATCTGAAGAACCTTTGCTAGTCATTTTTTCACAAATACATCCTCCTCCAGGAAGGAAAAATAGACAATGTCTCAGATGTACTCGCACCAGAACTATATATAAAGGGAACAAAATGTCTCAATTCCTGTATTTGAATTCTCTTGTCATAAAGACCAACACTAGTTTCCTTCTCAGTTGCTTGCTGAATCTGTATGATAGTAATGTATGATCAAGGTCACCCAGGTCTCTCTGAGTACCAACACCTTTTAACTTACTGCACCTTTCTATTTTTTCTAAAAGATGTGCATTACCTCACACTTTGGCATATTATGTTCCATCTGCCATGTTATAGCCAATTAATTTAGCCTGTATTTTACTCTAAAGCCTCTCTATATCTTCTTCATATGGTCAACTAGGTCTGTACCATCAGTGAACCTGGATAATAGTATATTTAAATTCCTAATCTAAACCTCTAATTTTTTCTTAATTATTTCTTAATGACTTTCTGAAAATCCACATACATGCATTGCCTTTTTCTATTCTGCAAGTTACAAACAGATCTGTTCAATCATGATTTCCTCAGTGATGTACAGAAGAGTGATTCTGAATGCACATTTCAAACCTTGAATTAGATGGGCTACAGCAGCAGAAAGTCATTAACGTACAATCTGTGGCCACTTTATTAGATACAGGAGGTACCTAATAATGTGGTCATTAAGTGTAGATTTAGGGTGAGAGGGCAAAGATTAGAAGGAACCTAGGGACAACTTTTTCATGCAGAGGGTGGTGAGGAAATTTAATGATTTGTCAGAAGAACTGATTGAGGCAGGTACAGTAGTATCATTTAAGATTGGTATTTCAAGGGGCGGGGCTTGAAGGGATATATGCAAAAATAGGAAATTGGGATAGCTGGGTGGGCACCATGTTCAACATGTACTCATGCGTCCTGGGCCTATATCTGTTCTAAATTACTCTATAACTCTATAAGAAAGAGGGGAATAAATGGAACTGAGAGGTGCAGGACAGTTGCTGGAAACCTGAAATTAGAAAAAAAGGCATGCTAGAAATGTTCAAAAGATCGGGTAGCATCTGTGGAAAGAGAAAATCTGAGTTAACGTTAAAGGTGAATGACCTGCAACAATACTGATATTAATACTTGTAATGTTACAAGCATTGCAATGATGTGATTTTGCATAGATCTGTTAACGCTCTTTATAATGTACTTGCTTTACTGCTCCGAATCTTGGGTATATTTGGTGCTATGGTCTATAACATCCATTTCTCCTGATTTATTCAATATCTTAGAAACATAGAACATAGAAAATCTACAGCACTTTACAGGTTCTTTGGTCCACAATGTTGTGCCGACTATATAACTTACTCTAGAAGCTGCTTAGTATTTCCCTACCCCATAGCCCTCTTTTTTTTCTAAGCTCCATGTACCTTTCTAAGAGCCTCTAATCTTGTTTATACATTTTCTTCATCCTCATTTTTATAACACTATAAATGATCAATATTCTTGTCAAAGTTGAGCTGGTTCAAGAAGCTTTCTGAATTAAATACGAGAATAACAGCAAATACCTTCAAAGCAGCTTTGGATTTCCCATGCTTTTCTGGATCACTTCTCATTTCAAAATTAGTATGGACTCTGTACTGTTTCAAACAAGCTATTATTCTTAATTAGGGTAATTAAAAATTCAGTTGACAGTTTTATAAAATAGATGTTATTTTTTCCTGTTTGAAATAGGCGCATCCTAGTTATCAGGAAGAGAAGGATCGTTGCGAGTATCTGCACCGAAAGCTGTCTCACATCAAGCAGTTGATTTTAGAATATGATCAGAACAACATACCATCATGATTTACACTAACAAGAGCTTCTTGTTTGGAATTTTAAGACCATTTAGTTACTTCTGGACACAAATGAAAACTTAAGGTTCTAGAAACTAACTTTAAGGAGATCTTTTTTCTATTTAAAAAAGAAATCTTCTGTCCATTGCGGGTTTGCCATTACTGGAGTAAAATCTGTCAATGAAGGACTGAGTTGTATCAGTGCTAGCAACGAATTTTGACTACCTGTGACCTATAGCAGTTTGAACTGAGCCATAAACTGCAATCTTTTATATATATTTTTTTTGCAATGTATATATGTATTACATAAAATGAAAAAAACATTAATGTATCATGGAAAATATATATCTTCTCTTTGAAGATGCCTTAAAATAAGTTTTAAACAAGAAAACTTAAGTCTGCCATGCATTTCTGCGGGGCCAATATTTAGAATACAGTTTATGTTCATGCATTCATTGTTTTTGATTAACACTTCTTATATTAATAGCTTTAGGCAACACCGTTGTGATATTTAACACAAAGCTACCAATTTATCAATAATATTGCCTTAACTTGTTTTTGTTTCTTCCTTGAGATTAACACTAGTATAAATTATCTGCAGAATTTTGCTTTTACCTTAGTTTGCTGATAAACTAGCCAGAAAGAAAGGATTTATTTGATCCAAGACCTTACAGGTATGTGAAGTAAGGTATTTTAAAATATGTTCATCAAGATTTCTTATAAACTTGTACACAAATAAAAACAAATTCGTGAATGTATTCAAGATGCACCATATTCACATTTTTCCCAATATAGATTTTTTTCCCTAGAGATATATTTTTCAACAATCTCAGAAAAATGTGAGGGTTATAATGATATATAACTGATTTGTGGAACAAAATTAAAGCCAGATTTTATATAAGTTTATTGCAGAAGTTACTGTGTACTCTGAGATTGTGTGACTAGTGCACAAAGTGTATGATGTAGAATATTTTGTTTGTCCTTACTATTTGGAAAGACATTTGGATATTATGTGTACTGATTTAATGCATCAGTCCACCAGCTGAATCTGTGTACAAAATAATTTCTTGCTCAATTATTTTGCTTTTTTGCACAATTAAAACAGGGTGGTTTTTAAATTGTTAGGTGACTGAGCTAAGTATAGAATATATGGAATAAAAAGTAACAATGGTGTCTGTATTTGACAGGTGTGCACTGTTTATAGGGAAATATGTACTATCTGTATAATTCTAAAACACTGGTGAAATTCTGGCTCCCCTCCATTAGAACAGCCTGTTTTTTGGTTGAATCTGCTTCAGGGTTGGTATACTGCATATAAGTGTACACTCACAGTATAAAATACTTTAAACTATTCATTAGTTTGTATGGTGATGTGACCGTACAGCAGCCTTACTTGTACTGTATGTGTATGGATATCACTGAAACCTTATATTTACATCAGATATTCAGAGCCATTCTGATGCTGTTTTATAAATCGCATATTGACATTACTGTCCATCTAAAAACAAAGCATCTTTGGAGTTTTGTTTATCTACACAAGTATGATTATTGAAGATCTTGGAATTTCTGGCAAAGATACGGAATAAATAAATCAAGTACAAATATTTGCTTGTTGTGATGGAGCAGGATTCCATGCTGTGGGTACATGATATTTTAGCTCCTGCTTTTTCCATTTTTCCACTAACTAGGTATACAAATATACAATTTTTTATTGTTTCTTTGATAAAATTATTATTGTTATTCTGTGTTCTCAGAATATTACAAGTCACTATCTGTGAAGATTTGTGTTAACCAATTTGGCTTTCACTATAATTTAGTTTTTCTTTTTTAAACAATGTTTTGCAGTAGGAAGTTGAAATAGACTTAAGTGGCATATAAGTTTATGAAAGGCTGAATAAATATTGTTTGGATGTGTGATCCAGTTGCATCCATGCAACAAACCCTCATGTGTGTATGCCACTCACCTTTTTTTACTGATCATGATAATATTAATTTTCAGTTATTTGCAGCTCTGCCATTGTCTTAACACTGCATCAGTTAGCTACCATTCTTTCATCTATTATTAGCCTCATCATTTGTTTTTCCTTTGCTCTCCATTTATACCATATTTGCACCTAATATTAAATACCCTAACATATACAGTACCTTAAAAGATGTTTCACCTGCACAGAACACATTGGAAACAATCAGCCTCTGCCTAAGATTATATGGAATTACGGGATATGAAACTCAGAACTCAGAACTCTTAAGGCACGTGGTCTCAGCTGATGTGCCTAACCTGCCAAGTTTTGGCAGCATCAGCATTATTTGTTTAATTGTTTATAAACATTTTTTTGTTTATTTAAATATTGTACGAAGACAGAGTTAACTCAAGAAAAAGAGTTAAAAACTGGCTTCTTAGAATTTGATTTTCATTTTTATCCAGAGATTTTTTTCTAGTTTGAGTGTAATATTTTAAAATATATTTAAAGATCCGGAATTTCATATCACACCAAAGGCCTCTGTTTAAGTAATTGGCAACAAAAGGCCATAGTCAAAGTCTACTTCCAGAACTTCCTTAGGTGAAGAAATTTGTATCACATTACTTACAACACAACCTTTGTTCATTTATTTTCTTAAGTTCCCGCTTTAAATATTTAATAGTGAAAACTGATATTTCCATATAAATTTGTAGTACATATGAAAAATAATCTTGTGTTCCCAGCAGCATTACAGCTGTAACTTGCCATTCCTCACAGTGAGGAACTAGCTCCATGGATTATATTTACTTGTCCTTGTAAATGTCATTATTGCTTGTTGAAAGACCATTTCTCTTTACTGGCATTAAATAAAGTAATCTATGCTAAGCAAGAATGTCGCACGTGACATTCTGCAGCTAAAATCTAATTTACTCCTTTATATAGCAGTTACCATTTTTGATTAAATTTGTTTTAATGCGGTCTCATCTTATGTTTCTTATACTGTGCAATTTGTTCTTAAGCCTTTTACTGGAAAATATAAATACAAGATAAATTAAGAGCGCAGTTGTGAGTTATTGAAGTCCAGCTATGTAAAATTATTTGATAGAATTCCAAATTATAATACTGGTGCCTGTTATTTTCCCAACATTTCAGTTCAGTGTCAGTTTTTTCCAGTGGAGAGTTGATCTGGTATTGCTTATATTTATCTCATGACATCATTTCAAGTTGTGCCCATTTTTCTTTGAACAAGTGTCACGTATGTATTATGTATGAAATGCAACAGACTGGCTGAAAATCTGAGTGATCCATTCCAGCCTGATATACTGTTGACAAAAACTATAATAAGAGATACAGGGCACCAAAACGTAGTTCAGAGTTTTAGTGGTTGCTCTCAACAGGGCCAAAGACAAGTTTTGCATCATTGATTGCTTGGAACAGCACAGTGCTTTGGAACTCTGCATAACAGAAACTTTTGGCAATTACATTGAATTGTTTCCTATGCAACATATCTTTCCTAATTTTAATATTTCTGTCTCATTTTGAAATGAACTGTGTTGAGTGTGCAGGCTGCATTTTAATTCCACTTAGACTTCAGTTCTTCATATTCTTTAAGTTACGATGCAGTCATATAAATGTCCATCCAGCTCTTTCCTTTCTTAAAAACATCAGTAATATTTTAACCACTATGTACATTCAATTCTTAAATCATCCTCAGCTACAACTAATCTTTTAAAATTGGTACAGGTTGAATTCAGTCCAGGGAGTGCATTGTATTTAATAAAAGAATGACATGCACTTGTATCTGCAATATAACAGGCCAAAAATTTGTTGCACTGCTTAATTACTTTTAAGGTATATCTATTGTTTAATGTAAGAAACATCACTACCACTTTGGGCATAGCAAGCCTCAGATGGCCATATGGTGATAGCCCAGTATTTTATTTATAGTGAATTTATTTGGGGTTTTTGTTCTTCTCTGAGATCTTCCACAGATTTAGCGGTATAGATCCTGGATAAGTATCTCACTTTGAAAATTGCATTTCTAAATGTAGGATAGCACACACTCATCTGCACTGGAATATCTATTTAAATTTTATCTGTGAGTCTTGAACCCATAATTTCACTCAGCAACTTTTAAGAGTCGCAATATTAAACATTGTTCATTTAGATTAATACCAGATTAACTGCATCTGCAGATTTTCTCTTGATTATCCCTTTGTAGCCTCTGGATTTAACCATCTTTATCAAGCTAGTGAGCTGGTAATCATTCTGTTGGATTCAGAGTTAAAAATTTGTGCTGTTAGATGGAAGGAACTATATAACTAGAGAAACAAGTAAACCACAAAGCAATCATTTAGACAGATGCCATCGATGAATAGAAATATACCTGAAATTATTCAGCACTGATAGTTTAAAGAGAATGCAAAAAGAAAATATACATTTACAATGATTTACCAACTTATATACGTATAAATTTGCCATTTTCTAGTAGCTGTTTTCCTTCTTAATAAATATACATACTCCACTGAATGGACTGTGAATCTGTAACTTATATTTACAAGTGAAGTGTGTGGCTGACTGCATGACTGCACAGGTTTCCAGTCCAGCAGCTTATTTTATATTGCTACTCAGTTTCCTTTCATGTCATTTTGAGCCTTCTCATGGAAAAGGTGGGGTATTGCCAAATTTTCTTGATTTCTGCCATCCCCTTTGCTTTAAAAGCAACCAAGCAGCTCCATTTTTTTTCCCAGGGCTACTATGTCCTAAGTAAAGCAATTTACTGTTTTTCTTTCCCCAAGTGCAAACTGCTGTCACATTCCTTTCACATCTCTCCAAATCTTTGTACATTCCACTGACCAATACTTAATTAATTGTTCTATGACAAACTAGGAGAAAGACTGCAAATTACATGTTTAAAATGGTTTCAAGGTCAATTTGTGTTTCAGCATTCACACATAATGTGTGCTTACCATGTAATATACAGTATGTTGATTTTGGATTCATTTCAGTGCACAACTAGTGTCTGTTGTACGTGGAAAAATTACAGGATTCCGAAATAAAGTGGTAACAGCTATCCAGTGTTTCTTAATTTTAACACCACACACTGTTTCTTTGTTCAGAATCATTTCACTTAGGTTGGGTCTCTCAATTCAGTGGAAGAATGTTTAGTTTGCATCCACCTTTGTATTTACTTATGAATCCCTTAAGGATATCCAGAAAAGCTTGAAAAAATAAAAAGTTGGTCTTTTCCAGATTTTGAACATACCTTTGTAATACCTTTCCATCTATCATGAGATAGAAAGGTGCACTACTACCTATTTTAATCCCTTCGCTTCCATTCATTACAGAATGAGTAATTCCATAATCAATCAAATTTGGGCGTTGAATGCAGTTTTGCAAAATTGTGCCTGTTAGTATGCAAGTTAATGTTGCTTGGTAGCATTCAGTCATCTTAACTAGGCAATTCCTGGGAATCAGTTCTTGCACCTAAGCAAGTAATTTGAATCAAGTTTAAAAAGAAATCGGATTGGGAATCTAATGTTCAAAAATTCAATAATCAGCTCATCTTAACTATGTAACTGTAATTGAAAAAATATTCAGTACTATTATACTATACAACATCTGCAAGAAAAACTACCATCAGAGCCCTTCAGAAAGCATTGCAAATGTTATGGATAACTTTCATTCTACTGGCATCTTGGATTCTATTTGTTAACATTCTTTGAAGACAATTAATCAGCTATGCTTTTTTTGTGTTATTCTATAACACAGTTAGGTTTAATAGTTTCATCTGCCATCAATATTGTTTGGAATTTGGCACTTGGGATATAATTACGTTTGATGTCTGTCAAGTTCAAACATTGTTCAGAGTATTATTCAATGCTTATTAATTTATGATGAAAGTGATTTAGTAAATTTTTTATTGAGGACACAGTACTGTATTACTAATCAGGATTGGAATGCCACAATTGGACACAAACACTAGCATTGAGAGCATGAAAAGATTTCCTGTGTTTAATGTGAACTGTTCTCAAAGCTTGCCCTCTCCAAATATTCAAATCTAATGATTTCATGTAAATATGGTGAATTAGGAATAATTCTGTTTTGCATTTGTTTGCCACATATATTTTGGCAGAAACTAGCTGGATTTAACCACTGGTTTAATGGCAGAAAATTTGAAATGATGTTACAGAAAAATGCTCCATATTTTAAAACGCATTCAAATTTTAAATGTATTATTCTTAGCTATGTTTTATTATGTCTTAATAAAGCATTGTTGATTTTTAAATCTGCAGCTGCAAATTATATGATCAAACCTGTGAACAAGTGATCTGACAACTCATTAAAGAGGAAGGTGATGGATTGTTTACTTGCAGTAGGCGATTTCTCCTTGAATTTGCCTGTTCCTTCTGATCACAAATTAAATATTTATGATAATGGTTCTATTTAATATCAGAGAACGTATACAGTATCTGAAATTCTTACTTTTCAAAGACATCCTTGAAATAGGTAAAAAAAAAACAAAGAATGAATGACAGAAAGAAACGTTGAGATGCTGAAAAGCCCTGCCCCCTCCCACGCACAAGCAGCAACAGAAAGCATCAAATCCGCCCACTTAGGCTAGCAGAAAGCTTAAGTATTCCCACCACCCACCATGCAAACAACAGCAAATCCCCCAAAGAGAGACTATGCTCTATAGTACATCAAAACCTAACTTCATTCCAGCAATTTGACATCCCTCAGGCACTCTTACTAGCAAGGGAGATCATTCGTTCTAGAGCGAGACCGGAGACAAACAGTCACTGTCTGAAGCGTTGCATTTTATTTCGACTTCCCTGACTCAAGAATCGGCAGCAAACTCACCACCCAGAGAGAGAGAGAGAGCGATCACCCTAGTCCCCGTGATAATTTTAGGCATTTCGAATTTATCAGATTGAGGAAAGGAGAGGTGATAATGGCCAACATTGTTTCCTTCTGCTACTTAAGTCTCCAGTATCAAAGTAAAACCTGCACAGGGTCAGATTCAGACCAGTAAACAGACAAATATTAGTTACCCTAATTTTGAGTGTTTTTCATATTGAGTGCAATTCATTGCTGCATTTTGTGCCAACTCTTGTTTGTGTCTGTTTATACTTTGTGTGTGTGTGTGTGTGTGTGTCTGTTCATTGTGACTTAAATACTGTGCCCCGCTCCCACAATTTTAGGAATATTACAAGATTAGCGAAACTCGTTAAAATTTGGTGTTCGATAATAATCCATACTCAGTGTAAAAAAAAGATTGAATTTCAATAGAAAGGACAGAATTAGCAACACACACATGATGCTGGTGAACACAGCAGGCCAGGCAGCATCTATAGGAAGAGGTACAGTCGACATTACAGGCTGAGATCCTTCTCCAAACAATGATTTCTGTATAATTTTGAGGAATGTGTGATGCCACACTTTCTTTTGACTGGTTCCTTACATCACTGACTTCTGACTTGAGTAACACAGGAAACATGCAATGTAAGGGCAGCTTCACTCCATATAATACCCATGCCCTAATATAGACACATAAGGAAGTAACATTTTCCTAGCTTCTAGCACTCATTGTCCATCCCTATATATATATTGAAAGATGAAGGCAAGTTGCTTTCTTGGGCAGATCAAATCCATGTGGAGACTATATTCCCACAGTGCTGTTAGGTAGGGAGCAGTAGTGACAAGGAAAGGTGAATTAATGACATCTGACTTGCAGGTGGTTATGTTCCTGTTCACCTGTTTTTGTCCTAACTACTAAATGCCACAGGTTTGGCAGGTGCCATTTCAGAACTTTGTCTTGTTGCTGCATTTAAATTTTTGATGATATGCACTTCAGGCAAGTTGTGCTATACTGAGGAGAGTCATTGTTATAAGGAAATGCGTGTGGCAACGAACTACCCTCTCATCCCCCAAGGAGATGTTGAGCTGCTTTGGTACTGCTAGAGCTGCAGTAATTCAGGCAATTGACAGTACTCAGTCACGTTTCTGATGTGTGTTTTGTAGAGGGTAGAAAGTTTGTGAGAGGTGATTCACCTGTTGCAGGGCCTGATTACTGACAGATTTCTCCTCTTCAAATATTGTTTAAGTGGCTGCTCCTGTTAATTTTCTGGTCATCGTTGACTATCAGTGTTGCTGATAGAGTTTCAGAGATGGTAATGCTGAATGTCAAAATCGAGAGCTTAATGCTAGATACTCTTTTGTTGGAGATAATTATCGTTTGGTAATTGTGTATACAAATGTTATGTCACTTACAAACTCATTCCTGTGTGTTTGCCAGGTACCCTCTGCGTACGAGTATGTACTGTTCTATTTTCTGAGAAGCTGTAAATGGAATTGTGTAATCATTAATGAATGTCACCAATTTTTCTGATAGAGGGAAGGCCATTGATAAAACATTTGAAGATGGGAGGGTTAAGTCACTGCTACAATAGACAACACAGCCAATACACACTTTTCATCCCTCTTCCCTCTGGGAGAAGGCTCAGGAGCTTGAAGACTCGTACGGCCTGATTTGGGAACAGCTTCTTTCCAACTGTGATAAGACTGCTGAACGGATCCTGACCCGGATCTGGGCCATACCCTCCAAATATCTGGACCTGCCTCTTGGTTTTTTTGCACTATCTTACTTTCCATTTTCTATTTTCTATTTATGATTTATAATTTAAATTTTTACTATTTACTATCGGTTTGTACCCCAGGGAGCGGGAAGCACAAAATCAAATATCGCTGTGATGATTGTACGTTCTAGTATCAATTGTTTGGCGACAATAAAGTATAAAGTACAATAAGGATGTCCAGTGATAATTGGTTGAAATGATTGAAGTCTTTTCTTTTTTCTTTTTAAATCTTTTTATTGAATAAGTATACAAAAAGGTAAGCCATATAGGCACTAATACACTGTTAGAATATAATAAAATTACAGGCGATATTAATACAAAAAAAAATTATACAAACAATGTAATTTAAACATAACATACCAAGGTAACATAACAGTATACTAATTTTTATATATATCAATAGAGAAAAGGAAAAAAAAACCCCAAAAAAACCCACCGTGCAACTAACTAAAAGCAAAGCAAAGGGCTAACTTGAAACCAAACAGAGTTAAAAAACTTAAAATCACATCCTCAATCCCGACCTCCATTAAAAACAGTAAAAAAAAACAAGAAGGGTATATATTACATTAAATGAAAATATTGAATAAAAGATCTCCAGGTCTGTTCAAATTTAAATGAAGAGTCATAAAGATTGCTTCTAATTTTCTCCAAATTCAAGCATAATATTGTCTGAGAAAACCAAAAAAAGGTAGTTGGAGCATTAAGCTCTTTCCAATGTTGTAAAATACATCTTTTCGCCATTAAAGTAAGAAATGCAATCATTCTACTGGCTGAAGGAGAGAGATTACTGGAAATTTTAGGTAGTCCAAAGATAGCAGTAATAGGGTGAGGAGAGATATCTATATTCAATACCTTGGAAATAATATTAAAAATGTCTCTTCAAAAAAGTTTCCAGAGTAGGACAAGGCCAAAACATATAAGTTAAAGAAGCTATCTGCCCCGGACATCTATCACAAAAAGGATTAATATGAGAATAAAAGCGAGCTAATTTATCTTTGGACATATGTGCTCTATGAACAACTTTAAATTGAATTAGGGAATGTTTAGCACAGATAGAGGAAGTATTGACTAATTGTAAAATCTGCCCCCAGTCATCCACGGAAATAATAGATCCCAATTCTTGTTCCCAATCTGACCTAATCTTATCAAATGGAGCTTTCCTAAGTTTCATAATAATATTATAAATAATAGCCGATGCACCTTTCTGACATGGATTAAGGTTAATTATAGTATCTAAAATATATGTAGGAGGAAGCATTGGAAAGGAAGAAAGTATGGTACTTAGGAAATTTCTAACTTGTAGATATCTAAAAAAATGTATTCTTGATAAATTATATTTATTAGATAATTGTTCAAAAGACATAAGGGAACCATCTAAAAATAAATCCAAAAACCGTGAAATACCCTTAGTCTTCCAAATTTGAAAAGCACGATCCGTAAAAGAGGGAGGAAAAAATATGTTAGCTAAAACAGGAATCGCTAGCCCAAATTGGTTAAGATCAAAAAATTTTCTAAATTGAAACCAAATACGTAAGGTATATTTAACTATCGGGTTAGACACCTGTTTAAGGTGTTTCAAATCAAAAGGAAGAGAGGAACCTAAAATAGAGCCAAGTGTATAGCCCTGAACAGATTGTAATTCCAATGCTACCCATTTAGGAATGGATAGTATATCCTGGTCAAGTAACCAAAATTTCATATGTCGAATATTAATTGCCCAATAATAACATCTAAAGTTAGGTAATGCTAAGCCTCCATCTCTCTTAGCTTTCTGTAAATGTATTTTACCCAGTCTCGGGTTTTTATTTTGCCAAATAAATGAAGAAATTTTGGAGTCAACTTTATCAAAAAAAGATTTTGGAACAAAAATTGGTAATGCCTGAAATATATATAAAAATTTTGGCAAAAAAAAATCTTAACTGCATTAATATGACCAATCAAAGTTAAATATAAAGGAAACCATTTAGATGAAAGTTGAATAATATGATCAATTAAGGGTAAAAAGTTAATCTTAAATAAATCTTTGTATTTACAAGTAATTTTAATCCCAAGATATGAAAAATAATTATTAATCAATTTAAAAGGAAAGTTATGATATAAGGGAAGTTGTTTATTAATCGGGAAAAGTTCACTCTTACTAAGATTTAATTTATAACCTGAAAAAAGACCAAATTGTGCTAATAGCTCTAAAACAGCAGGGATGGATTTTTGGGGATTAGAAATATATAAAAGTAAGTCATCAGCATAGAGTGATATTTTATGGGACTTTAAGCCCCGAGTTATCCCAGTAATACTTGGAGATTCTCGAATGGCAATTGCAAGAGGTTCTAAGGCAATATCAAATAATAAAGTACTAAGAGGACACCCTTGTCGAGTACCTTGAAAAAGAGGGAAAAAAGGTGAGTTTAAAGAGTTAGTACGGACTGAAATGATTGAAGTCTTACTACTTGCACACTTTCCTTTGTGTAATGTTTGACTGTTTGCTGGGCATTGGTCAGCAGATTACCAGTGAGCAAATGCTATCTGATGGCATTGTTGATAGTATCTTTCATCACTCTAATGATTGAAAATTGATAGTTGGATTAGATTTATCCCTCTTTTAGAAAAGAAATACCTGGACATTCCTCAATGTGTCCTAGCTATCCAGGAACAGTTGCAGTTATTTCTATTCCTTTGTTCCATAGCACTTGCTGCTTATTGCTCTCTTATCTACTTATTAACATTTTGTCCAATGAATTTGCAAGAGTTTGGACTCTGTGATATTGGGGAGTTAATGGAATCATCAGTGCAATACTACCAGCTGAGCCTTTGGTCTTGTCTTTAGTAGTGTGCAATGCCCAATAATTTTAGAGGATAGTGATATTCAAGGAACATCCTCCTGTTAGTGTTTCAATTGCACGCCATCATTTATGGCTGGATGTGTGTGCTATGAACCACTGGTTGTAGATCATTTAACTCTTATCAGCAGTGTAGAAATGGAATTGTCCTGATGAAAGATGTTTGACTTGAAATGTTAACTGTTTAACCTTTCTTACATGTTTCTTGACCTGCAGAGTGTTTCCAGCATTTTCTAATTTCCATTATCAGTACGCTGTGTGATTTGCTTAGCAAGTGGTTATCCTACTGTGTAGCTTCACAATGTTGGCAATTTGCTTTTGAATGAAATTTTTGTAGATACTGCTGTGGTAATGTTTACATTCATTAAAGCTAAACTGATTTTTGGTTTGGTATAATGGTTTTATGAGAAATATGGCAAGTTACTGATTAAACTCGAGATTCTGCAGATGCTAAAAATCTTGATGAAGGGTCTCAGCCCGAAATGTCAGCTGTTATTTCCTTCCATAGAAACTGCCTGATTTCCTGAGTTCCACCAGAATTTTGTGTAGGTAACAGATTGTGATGGAATGGAACAATCCTGATGGCTGACAGGGCTGTCTGGATCACCATTCAACTCTTGGATCTGTTCTAAGTCTATGGCTCAGCAGGGTGGTGTGACCCCATGACCACCCCTTCCTACGTATGTCACCTCTGGTGACTGTGTCCCTTCAAAGGGACAGGATATGTCCACGGATGTAATTTTGGCTAAAAGGTACAACCCTGTGAATTGTCTGTTTTTAATGAGCCTGTGGGACATTTCCTTCCCAGTTTGGGCATTTTCCCCTTATTTTGTGAGAGGATGTTACAGGGTCCCTGTGGTCTGGCAATGGCATTGTAAGTTGCTAATGCTTTGAGTTGGTGTTAAATATGAGAGTGACTTGCCAGGTGGTTTCAGAATGTAACAACTTTACTTTTGGCCAGAAGTCACAGAAGATAAGAATGACAAGTTCTCAGAAAGACTTTAGTGAACCAGATGGGTTTTTACAACATTGGATTCAATACTCAATAACTGAGATTAGGTTTTTTTTATTCCAGAATAAGTTCATTGAACTTAATTTTGCCATCTGTTTTAGGGTTTATATGAGACTTTCCAGTTACATAGCATCATTCGCGTGCTCTGTTCTCACCAACACAGCAGCCAATGAAAGCCACAGAGACTTTGGAGATTAATTTCTGTTGTGCATGTGTTTCCCTTTCTGTCTCTCCATAGCATTCTTCTAGCTCCCCAGAAGAATTTGTTAGATATCTGTAAAGATCCTAATTTGGACAAGTTATAGCTAGATACTGTGAGGGCAGGTGTAACATGTTAATTGTTCGTTACACAAGTTTAACCCATGGCAGAAAGCACAATTCTCTAAAAGAAAACATTTAGAAGGGCTCCTGTACTTGCTGCTTTCCAAACTGCTAGTTGTAAAACATTTCTCTACAGTGACGTAATCAGAGTGGGTTGTAGAACAGAGTCCCACAGGGCAGTTTTCTCAGCATTACACAATTCGAAACCAATATTTAACAATTATTTCAATAACCTTACGTGTGTGTTAAATAAACAGATTATCCCAAAGTCTTGTTTACACACTACCATTTTCAGTCAACAGAAGAAATTTGTTAAATAGAAGTAGCAACCTGATTAGTAGTTTGGTGAAAAGTGAGCATTTTTTTTATTCCTATTCATTTAACATTGAAGTTTAAGATATGTACCTGTTCCTTAAGTCATTAAGTGGAAGTTTTTTTAAAAATCGCTGATGCTGAAAATCCAAAATGTAAATACAAAATTTTGGAAACACTCAGCAGATCCGTGGAAAGAGAAACTTAGGTAATGTTTCAAGTCCAAGAACTATTGCCTAAGAATAGATATCATTAGTCTGATAAAACTAATGTTGTTCATATAGTGCTCTCACTTCATTTGATTATGTTTATATAGTGATGAAATGGGATTGTCATCAGCAAGTATTGCTGTAAGCACAGAATTTAATTTCAATTACACTCAAATTTTTAAAAGTAAAGGAAAGAAGTAATTTACAAATCAAAGGTACAATGTGACTCTAATTCAAATATAATAAGCTTACAGAGTTCATTCAAAGTTCAAAGTAAATTTATTATCAAAGTACATATATGTCACCATATACAACCCTGAGATTCATTAGTTTCACTTTCTTCTGGGCATACCCAACAACTCTATAGAATAATAACTATAACAGAATGAATGAAAGACTGTCCAACAAGGGCATTCAACCAGAGTGCGGAAGACGACAAACCGTAAAATCAATAATAGTAAATAAATAAGCAATAAATATTGAGAACATAAACTGAAGAGCTCTTGAAAGTGATTCCATTAGTTGTGGAAATATTTCAATGATGCAACAAGTGAAATGGAATTAAGCTATCCTTTGGTTTAAGATGCTGATGGCTGGGTGGGGGTGGGGTGGAGATGGGTGGTGATGGATGTAACTGTTCCTGAACCTGGAGGTGTGAGTCCTGGGGCTTCAGTACCTTCCTCCTGATGGTAGCAGTGAGAAAGGATCATGACCTGCATGTTGGGGATCCCTGATGATGGATGATGCTTTCCTGCAAGTGTTTAATGTAGATGTGCTCAAAGATGGGGAAGGCTTTACCTGTGATGGACTGGGCCAATCCACTACTTTTTGTAGGATTTTCTGTGCCTTAGCATGTAGTGTATGCCTTCAGCATGCGGAATTCCTTTATTTAAAAGTAATGTTTGACCTGTGGAAATCCATATCAAAGGCATATTTTCATCCCCTTAGAAAATGCAGAAGTGTGCTGCCCATTAATAACTGAAATCTGTATAACACTGCCACCTGCTGTATGTATTAGGCTGAATGCATGAACCACTGATAGAATGTAAGGAGCTATCCCTGCATCTAAACTGCTAAGAACAAATGCATCCAACGAGGGGCCTCATTCCTCAGTTAGATTGTTGAGCTGTGATCACTTGCTGGTCACTCTCCAGTCAGTTCATCAGCAAGGAACACTAAAGGGAAAGTAAAAGTGAGCAGGAGAAATAATGAATGAGAGAGAGAGAAAGAACTGGGACAAAGAATGAGAAAAGTCAGAGGGGAATTTCACAGAGGCAGGCAATGCTGGAAATGCTGTATTTCCTTGCTTTCCTGAAGGAGACCATCTTGGCTCATTGATTCCATTAATTCCTCTGTGACTTATTCTCCACACATTTCTGTCATCTCTACCACTCACCTTTGGGGAGGTACTGGCATCCAGTGAGAATCTGAGGGTGCACCTGTGTTTGCAGTGGCGACTTCCATCATTATCCCAAAATATATCATCCTCTGTTTTGAACCAACATAATAACTGAGCTTCTATAGTGCTAGAGAATTTCAAAGATTCTGAATGAGCACAGTTTTCCTCACTTTGGTCCTAAATTGTCTACCCCTTATTCTCAGGCTGTGTCTCTAACTCTAGTCTCCTCAGACAGGGGTAACATGCCCCCTGCATCTAGTCTGTCAAGACTTTAGTAATGTAAGTCTCAACAGGCACTGAGTAAACACATAACTACCTCCAGAAAGCATAGTATCATGGAAGGAGCCTGAATCAGGCATTGCACTCTTTCTTTACACTCCAAAAACACTAAATTCAAACACAATTTGAGGCTCAGATGGAAGGTAAGTTTCCTGTCCAAACATACTGAAAGTTTGGGTGTTTTGTTGGTAACTGGGTTAAAAAAAAGGACATGGTGGAATTGCTTTTCTTGGCTCATGATTCCACAAACTACTAGTGGAAGATAAAACAGATTTCAGAAGAGAGAACAGTGTAGAAATATATAAGGAAAAATTTGAGAATGTAGATTAATAACTTTGGTGTACTGACAATTGATTCAGGTCAAGGAAGACCTGGGCTGAATGAGCAGCAAGGTACTTTGGTTGCATGCTGTTGATGGAGTCTGGTAGGCAGATGCTACCAAGGAGAAATTTGAAATGGCCGTGGAAGTGTAAAAAGGTAAGACAGGGTGTTAATGCTGAGGTAGAAGTTGGCCTTTTTGGATGATGGTCTGGCCCAGCATAGGATCAAAGAGGACATAAGGTTGTGACCAATCTTGTTCAGTGTCAGTGGCAAAGAAAGCTGGAGATAGTTCTGGGAGTGTGAATTTGTTGGCAGAGTTGAGAAAATGGTATATTGCTGTCCCTGACGAACCTGTGATTTCAGACTCTGAGGCCAATGTGAAAGCATGCTTCAGAAGAATGAACCCATGGAAAACATCAGGCTCAGACGATATACCTGGACAAGCACTGAAAATGTGCTGATCAGCTGGAGCATTTCCTGACATCTTCATCCTCGACGAGCAGTCTAAGGTACAGACCTGCTTCAGACAGGTTTTAATCATACGGGTGCCCAAGAAGAAAGTGGTAACCTGACTCAATAGCTATCGTCCAGTGCCACTTACATCCACTACAATGAATTGTTTTGAGAGTTTGGTCATAAAGCCTATCAACTCCTGCTTGAGAAGTGACTTGGACCTGCTTGAGTTTGCTTACTGGTCAACAGTAGATGCTATTTCATTGGCTCTTCACGAGGCTCTGAAACATTTGGATAATGAAGGTCCATCCATCAGGATGCTCTTTATTGACTATAGCTCAGCTTTCAACACTATAGTGCAATGGCTATAGCTTTACAGTAACAGCAACCTGGGTTAATTCCTGCCTGTAAGGAGATCGTACATTTTCCCTGTGACTGGGTGGGTTTCCTCCGGGTGTTCCAGTTTCCTCCCACAGGCCAATACATACAATTTGGTAAGTTAATTGGTCATTAAATCAGGGTTTGCTGGGTAGCACTACTTGAAGGACTGGGAGGGCCTACCCCACACTGCATCTCAATAAATAAATAAATAAATAAATAAATAAATCAATAAGCTATCACCTCCCCCCCCCCCAAACTAATCACCAACCTCCAAGACAAATCTTCAATGCCTCTCTCTGCAACCGGATTCCCAATTTCCTTGCTTGCAGACTACAGTCAGTTCAGATTGGCAACAACATCTCCTCCACAATCACCATCCGCTCAGATGAACCACAAGGACCTACTCTCCTTATACTCATGACTGTGGGGCTAAGTACAGCTCCAGTGCCATATTTCAGTTTGCTGATGACACCACTGGTGTTGCCCAAATCAAAGGTGTTGATAAGTCGACATATTAAGAGGGAGACTGAAAATCTGTTTGAATGGCACCACAGCAACAGTCTTATCACAAAACCAAAGTGCTGATTATTGATTACAGGAGGGAAAAATGGAGGTCTATGAGTCAGTTTTCATCAAGGAATCAGAGGTGGAGAGGATCAGCCTCTTTAAATTCCTTGGCATGATCATATCAAAGGACCTGTCTTGGGGCCAGCATGTAAGTGCCATTTCAAAGAAAGCATGACAGTGCCTCTACCTTCTTAACAGTTATTGCAGATTTGACATGTCATCTAAAACTGTGACAAACTTCCAGATCTAACATACAGAGAGGCTTTGAGGAAAGAGAAGCAGAATAAATGGTGTAAAGACAGTAAGGCAGAAGGGCGGAAATGTGTGTACCTCAATGCAAGAAGTATCAGGAACAAAGGTGATGAACTGAGAGCTTGGATACATACATGGAATTATGATGTGGTGGCCATTACAGAGACTTGGCTGGCACCAGGGCAGGAATGGATTCTCAATATTCCTGGATTTCAGTGCTTTAAAAAGGATAGAGAGAGTGGAAAAAGGGGAGGAGGGGAGGCATTACTGGTCAGGGATACTATTACAGCTACAGAAAGAGTGGGTAATGTAGCAGGATCCTCTTTTGAGTCAATATGGGTGGAAGTCAGGAACAGGAAGGGAGCAGTTACTCTACTGGGGGTACTCTATAGGCCCCCTGGTAGCAGCAGAGATACAGAGGAGCAGATTGGGAGGCAGATTTTGGAAAGGTGCAAAAATAACAGGGTTGTTATCATGGGTGACTTTAACTTCCCTAATATTGATTGGCACCTGATTAATTCCAAGGGTTTAGATGGGGCAGAGTTTATTAAGTGTGTCCAGGATGGATTCCTGTCACAGTATGTGGACAGGCCGACCAGGGGGAATGCCATACTAGATCTAGTACTAGGTAATGAACCGGGTCAGGTCACAGATCTCTCAGTGAGTGAGCATCTGGGGCCAGTGACCACCGCTCCCTGGCCTTTATAATTATCATGGAAAAGGATAGAATCAAAGAGGACAGGAAAATTTTTAATTGGGGAAAGGCGAATTATGAGGCTATAAGGCTAGAACTTGCGGGTGTGAATTGGGATGATGTTTTTGCAGGGAAATGTACTATGGACATGTGGTGGATGTTTAGAGATCTCTTGTGGGAGGTAAGGGATAAATTTGTCCCAGTGAGGAAGATAAAGAATGGTAGGGTGAAGGAACCATGGGTGACAAGTGAGGTGGAAAATCTAGTCAGGAGGAAGAAGGCAGCATACATGAGGTTTAGGAAGCAAGGATCAGATGGGTCTATTGAGGAATATAGGGAAGCAAGAAAGGAGCTTAAGAAGGGGCTGAGAAGAGCAAGAAGGGGGCATGAGAAGGCCTTGGTGAGTAGGGTAAAGGAAAACCCCAAGGCATTCTTCAATTATGTGAAGAAAAAAAGGATGACAGGAGTGAAGGTAGGACCAATTAGAGATAAAGGTGGGAAGATGTGCTTGGAGGCTGTGGAAGTGAGCGAGGTCCTCAATGAATACTTCTCTTCGGTATTCACCAATGAGAGGGAACTTGATGATGGTGAGGACAATATGAGTGAGGTTGATGTTCTGGAGCATGTTGATATTAAGGGAGAGGAGGTGTTGGAGTTGTTAAAATACATTAGGACAGATAAGTCCCCGTGGCCTGACGGAATATTCCCCAGGCTGCTCCACGAGGCGAGAGAAGAGATTGCTGAGCCTCTGTCTAGGATCTTTATGTCCTTGTTGTCCACGGGAATGGTACTGGAGGATTGGAGGGAGGCGAATGTTGTTCCCTTGTTCAAAAAAGGTTAGTAGGGATAGTCCGGGTAATTATAGACCAGTGAGCCTTACGTCTGTGGTGGGAAAGCTGTTGGAAAAGATTCTTAGAGATAGGATCTATAGGCATTTAGAGAATCATGGTCTGATCAGGAACAGTCAGCATGGCTTTGTGAAGGGCAGATCGTGTCTAACAAGCCTGACAGAGTTCTTTGAGGAGGTGACCAGGCATATAGATGAGGGTAGTGCAGTGGATGTGATCTATATGGATACTAGTAAGGCATTTGACAAGGTTCCACACGGTAGGCTTATTCAGAAAGTTAGAAGGCATGGGATCCAGGGAAGTTTGGCCAGGTGGATTCAGAATTGGCTTGCCTGCAGAAGGCAGAGGGTGGTGGTGGAAGGAGTACATTCAGGTTGGAGGATTGTGACTAGTGGTGTCCCACAAGGATCTGTTCTGGGACCTCTATTTTTCGTGATTTTTATTAACGACCTGGATGTGGGGGTAGAAGGGTGGGTTGGCAAGTTTGCAGATGACACAAAGGTTGGTGGTGTTGTAGATAGTGTAGAGGATTGTCAAAGATTGCAGAGAGACATTGATAGGATGCAGAAGTGGGCTGAGAAGTGGCAGATGGAGTTCAACCCGGAGAAGTGTGAGGTGGTATACTTTGGAAGGACAAACTCCAAGGCAGAGTACAAAGTAAATGGCAGGATACTTGGTAGTGTGGAGGAGCAGAAGGATCTCAAGGTACATGTCCACAGATCCCTGAAAGTTGATAGGGTAGTTAAGAAAGCTTATGGGGTGTTAGCTTTCATAAGTCGAGGGATAGAGTTTAAGAGTCACGATGTAATGATGCAGCTCTATAAAACTCTGGTTAGGCCACACTTGGAGTACAGTGTCCAGTTCTGGTCGTCTCACTATAGGAAGGATGTGGAAGCATTGGAAAGGGTACAGTGGAGATTTACCAGGATGCTGCCTAGTTTTGAAAGTATGCATTGTGACCAGAGATTAAGGGAGCTAGGGCTTTACTCTTTGGAGAGAAGGAGGATGAGAGGAGACATGATAGAGGTGTACAAGATAATAAGAGGAATAGATAGAGTGGATAGCCAGCACCTCTTCCCCAGGGCACCACTGCTCAACACAAGAGGACATGGCTTTAAGGTAAGGGGTGGGAAGTTCAAGGGGGATATTAGAGGAAGGTTTTTTTACTCAGAGAGTGGTCGGTGCGTGGAATGCACTGCCTGAGTCAGTGGTGGAGGCAGATACACTAGTGAAGTTTAAGAGACTACTAGACAGGTATATGGAGGAATCCAAGGTGGGGGCTTATATGGGAGGCAAGGTTTGAGGGTCGGCACAACATTGTGGGCCGAAGGGCCTGTACTGTGCTGTACTATTCTATGTTCTATGTTCTTTAGATGATACTGACTGGTTGCAACATGGCCTACTATGGAAACACCAATGCACAAGAATGGAAAGGTGTATAAAACGTGGCGGATGCAGCCCAGTCCATCCTGTACATCCACAAGGAGCGCTGCCATAAGAAAGCATCATCCATCATCAAGGACCTCTCCTACCCAGATCATGCTCTCTTGTTGCTGCTGCCAATGGGAAGGAGGTATAGATGCCCACACCATCAGGTCCTGAACCAGGTGGATAATTTCACTCAACTCAACTTTGAACTGACTATACAACTTTCAAGGACTTTTCAACCAGTGTTCTCTGCATTATTTACTAATTTATTATTTTTTATTTGCACAGTTTGTCTTTTTTGCATATTGGTTGTTTGTCTGTCTTTATGTGTAGCTTTGATTGATTCTATTGAATTCCTTTGTTCTACTGTGAATGCTTGCAAGAAAATAAGTCTCAAGTTATCATTTGGAGGTATATATGTACTTTAATAATAAATTTACTTTCACTTTTGAACCTTTGCCATTGAGTCTGAGTCCTGGAACTCCTCACCTTTCTTCTCAGATAGTTCCTCAGGATGGAAGCTATGTGCTTCCATCCACATCTGTGGCTTCTGAAACGATTGTGGATCTACATGAGATGCTTGACAGAGGAGGTGAAGCAGGGATTCCTAACCTTTTTATGCCATAGACCCCTACCATTAACCGAGGGGTCCATGACCCCGAGGTTGGGAAACACTGGTTTAGAGGGATATGGGCCAATCGCAGACAAATAGGACCAGTTTCAATGGGAGTCTTAATTGGCAAGGACCAGTTGGAATAAGGGTCCCATTTTGGTGCTATATCATCCTATGACTTAGAAAACAGGTCTCCTTTTTTTAGCTGTAGCTCAACTCTATTACTGAGTCAAGTAATAATATTTATGGTAACCAAGTGTAGATTGCTGATCCAGCAACTGTTCATCAACCATACGTCCACATCATGTGTCAATGGCTTGGCTTCCACTTCAGCTGCAAGCAGAATTATCTCAGACACCCCATCACACAGGTACACTCCACAAAAGACTTTCCCAGTCTGCAAACACTCACCTGGGCACAACTGACAATGTGTAAACAATGCCTTCATACAGCTAGTCATCATTTCAGGGGACAATACCCTGAAATGCTGCAATTATTCAAGGAAACTTTGTCTTGAAAAATCTCTTTTCCTCCTATTGCTGTAACTTGGTTTTGAGTAGAGAGTTTGTTATGAGAACCTGGTATCAGGCATAGGGTACGGGTCAAGTGCAGAAAGATGGGATTAATATGATTATCAGCTCAGTGGTCAGTGTGGATACAGTGAGCCATATGGGCCTGTTACAATGCCGTATGACTTGATGACAACATGGTCTGCCTCCTAGAGCAGGATAAGTTGATTAGAGCCTTGATCACAGGAATGGAAGCCTAAGAGAAGACATTGACCTTGACCTGCCTAAACTACTAATGCATTTGGAGGATTTTCCAGCAACAGTAGTATCTCTCTAGTGCTTGCTATAGTTTTTTTGAAAACAGATAGGATGGCAAGGCCACTGGTTCTGCATTTAACATTTTGGAAATAGTACAGTGTGTGAGCTGACACATTGAACTTGATGTGATTGTTGTTGTCTATGTCCTGAAATATGAAACATTGGTGATGTTCTCCAGAGTTATGTCATGGATACTTATTGTCAGGGTGTGGTACGTGTGGCAGGGGTGGCTTGATAGAGGACTTCCCTCTCCTGGATATCTAATAAAGGCTCATCCTCATGTCTGCCTCAATAATGACTTAAAGCTCAGCCCCTTGTGTGCGCATACATTAGTAACAAAAGCGTGCAGTAATCCAATGACTAGCGGTGAGGTCATCTTAATTCTGAGGTGGGGATGCATTTGATTGAAAAGCTTCTCATTTCTTCCTATAGAGAGTAGCCTAGGGATAGTTTATTGCATTGAAATGGAGTAGATGTTTGAGAAGAGTGTTGGCTCACGATCCCTGGACTTTGGTCTGCAAAGGTGTTATGTCTGCAATGAAGCTACTTGGATTATGGCTTGGATATCATCATGTAGCTGAATAGACTTCCAAGCAGAGCTAGATTTGAGAATGACTGTCCACAATCCCCCTCTGCATTGTTGATGGGGATCTGATACCGATGAAAAGGGTTTTTGTGAGGTTGATAAAAGTTTTGGCACATTAACCAGCACATACACTTGACAAAGTGAAGTCTTCACTCAATGCCAGAAGCCAGTGATGACTGGAGAATGGGGTATGATGCAGAGACTTAACTATAATGGACACACACACACACACACACACACACAGTGTGTACACTGCACTGACTCAAACTGCTTATATTGAAGAAGATCTTAATTTCCTGGGTGTATAACAATGCATTTTGGAGAAGGGCTGTTTGTGCTTGGGCAGATAACAATCCTTCGCAAATCTGAGAAACTAGAACTCCAGGACTGTCCCTTATGTTGGAATATGTTATTCCTCAAAAAATCATTGAAATATATTTCATTTTTAAATGTCAGTTTAGTCTCAGCCCTCCTAAATAAGATATTCCTTCAGAAGTCAAGCTGAACCTTTCACAGATCCCTGTCATATTTTAGCTCCAGAGCCTCTGTGCTGGATAGATAGATTTACCAGATCCTTCTAGCCCAATGAGCCCAGACTGCCCAATACCACCCATGTGACCAATTAACCTACTAACCTGTCTGCCTTGGAATGTGGGAGGAAACCAGAACACGCAGAGGAAATTCACGTGGTCATAGGGTGAATGTACAAACTCCTTGCAGATCATGGAGGAATTGAACCGGGGTCACCGGTGCTGCAATAGCATTATGATAACAGATACACGACAGTGCTTCCTCCATATCCAGGACTACAGAGAACTTGCATGAGTTAGGTTGGTACATCGTGATCATAGGTGCAGTGGTGCATTTGTGGCTTTGATTAAGGCCATTTCTGGGAAACAGACAAGTCAGAAACACGGTCAGAGAGTAGCAGGTGACATTGTGAGAAAAGCGGACATGGATTGCGGACTTTGCCAATTATCAGAAGTAGGGAGAAGCTAATACATTGTAACTTTAAGAGATTCTGCAGATGCTGAAAACCTTGAGCAAAGGACAATCCTGATGAGGGTCTTGGCCCGATACATTGACTGCTTATTCCTTTCCATAGAATCTACCTGACTTGCTGAGTTCTTCCAGCATTTTGTGTGTCTGGCTGATACATTGTAATGCTTTTACTCAGAATGGGGATTTTTAAGAGGAAGGAGAACAGTGTCTGGGAAATCTACTTAAGATATCTGTGAGGGACTTGATGAGGAGTTAATCTATCTCATGTGCTTCTTGAGGAATCTTGCTACGCAGAAAGAAGAATTGCATCTGTCTGTCTGCAGAGCAGCACTGACTTCTTTTCGTTACTAACTCAGCAGTTGGACCAGTATTCTACATCGGCACGGTTGAAAGTGGCAGCTTTCTAGTGATCTGCAGCATCTTAGTGGGAACGCTCAAGTGATGATGTCCGAGTGAACTTTTATCACTTTTTGCTTCAAGGTTACTGAGCTGTACCCAGCGACTCACAATAGCTTTCTTCTCCAAACACACAGGCATTTCTCCAATGTCTGCTGTTGCACTGTCTATAGTTAACTGATCTAATGGGCATATAAATACTATGGTTATTGCACCCAAGATAACCACTTGAATCTTTTCATTGCTTTTAGCTTTCACAAAACTGTTTTGTTTGTGCTTAAATTAACTAATAAATGATTAATTTCCTGACGTATGTCAGTGATAATAAACCTAATTCTGATTCTAATTTGATAGATTATAGATTTTTATATTTCAAAAAAAATTTGGCATCTGAGTGATTGTTTTAAAATAGTGTAATGGCATCACTTCGTCCTGTCGCAGCCTCTGGTCTTGCTACCCACAAGTATGGGACCAAGACCGAAAGAAGCTGCAGAAGATCGTGAACACGGCGCAGCACATCACACAAACCAATCTTCCGTCCTTGGACTCACTTTACACCGCACGCTGTCGGAGCAGTTCTGCCAGGATAATCAAGGACACGACCCACCCAGCCAACACACTTTTCGTCCCCCTTCCCTCAGGGAAAAGGCTCAGAAGCTTGAAGACTCTTACAGCCAGATTTGGGGACAGCTTCTTTCCAACTGTGATAAGACTGCTGAACAGATCCTGACCCGGATCTGGGCCGTTCCCTCCAAATATCCGGACCTGCCTCTCGGTTTTTTTGCACTACCTTACTTTCCATTTTTCTATTTTCTATTTATGATTTATAATTTAGATTTTTAATATTTACTAATTTTTACTATTTTTAATATTTAATATTTGTAATCCAGGGAGCAGAAAGCGCAGAAACAAATATCGCTGTGATGATTGTACGTTCTAGTATCAGTTGTTTGACGACAATAAAGTACAAAGTATTTGTGAGATGCCACCCTTCCCTCCCTGGGGCCTGCCCTCTTCTCATTACAACCACTGGGAAGGAGCTTTTGTTTTGTGTGCCATACTCTGCCAGAGCCTCGGCGACCACTTATTTTTTCAAGTGGTTGTCTTGGAGGAAAGATTCTGTGAGTGGACCCCACGTCCTTCTCACAGCGCAGTCTTTTTTTTTACGAGGCTGAGTTGCGAGCTCGACACTCAACCCGGCACGGATGGAAAGCGTGTCCAGCAGCGGCCCAACTGGATTCGAAGTCAGGAATCTTCGCTCCGGAGCCTGACACTGATGTCACTACACCACCCGCCGGCCTTGGGAAGGAGTACAGGAGTCTAAGTTGAACTGGATTGAATTGATTTTATCCTTACTTTCTTTACATATGCGAGGAGTAAAAATCTTTACATTACGTCTCTGCCCGAATGTGCATTGTGCAAATTATAGTAATTTGTAATAAATAGTATTTACAGTAAGATATACAACTGAACAGTCAATATAGCTTAGAAATACAATTGTGTCAGCATGAATTAATCAGTCTGATGGCCTGGTGGAAGAAGCTGTCCCGGAGACTGTTGGTCCTGGCTTTAATCTGCGGTACTGGATAGTTTCCCGGATAGTAGCAGCTGGAACCCACACTCATCATTTTAATAACATCTTCTTCCCTTCTGCCATCAGATTTCTGAGAAGTCCATAATCACTACCTCACTATTCTACTTCACAATATTTATTTGTTTATTTATTTGTGTAACCTATAATAAACTGTCTTGCACTGTATTGCAACCACAAAATAATGCATTTCATGACATACTGTATGTCAGTATTAATAAATCTGATTCTGTAATGATGATTATATTGTCAGTGCAGAATTTTAATATAATGCTTTCTAATTTGCCTATACTGACCGGTTATCCAAGCAGTATTTTCTCTAGTTTTTGTCAGTTCATGATAGTGATATTGTAGCAATACATCACAAGGTCCAATAGCCACACCACATCCTGTCATTATCAATCCCCAAATAACAATGCACTGTAGACACTGCAGAGTGAATTTGTACCTTAGTGTTCAAGTGAATTTCATTCCCATTGTCCATGACCATCCTCGTTCATCTCATCTCTTTATCCAGCACTCATCCTCTATATATCTCTCTCCAAACCCTTACATCATTTTTCCTTTCCACATTCTCCCCACCCTTTCTTCTCTTCCTCAATTCCTTTCTTCTCTTCTTTCATTTCTTCCCCTTTCACTCTACCTTAGACCATAAGAAATAGGAGCAGAATTAGGCCATTCAGTCCATCGAGTGTGGTCACCATTCCGTCATGGCTGACTTATTGTCCCTCTCAACTTCTTTCTCCTGCCTTCTCTCCATAACGTTTGACACTCTGACTGATCAAGAAACTATCAACCTCTGCTTTCAATACATCCAATGACTTGGCTTCCACTGCAATGAATTACACAGCTTCACCACCTTCTGGCTAAAGAAACTTGTCCTCAATGGACGTCCCTCTATTCTGAAGCTGTGCCCATCGGTCCTAGACTCCTCCACCATAGGAAACATCCTCTCCACATCCCCTCTGTATAGGCCTTTCAGTCTTCAATAAGTTTCAATGAGAATTCCGTCCCCCCCCCAACTCATTCTTCTAAACTTCAATGAGTAATTGGAGTCAGAGCAATCAAACATTCTCATATGTTAACCCTTTCACTCCTGGGATCATTCTCATGAAACTCCTATGGACCCTCTCGAGTGTCGGCACATCTTTTCTTGGATAAGAGACCCAAAATTTCTCACAAAACCTGCAAATAAACCTTTAAGGAATCCTGAACAATTGTTTCTGTCTCTCTTTCTTCCCCTCTCTCATTCTATCCCTCCATCTTTCAACTTTCTACTTCCCTCTCACCTCCTCCTTCCTTCTTTCTTCATTTGCTGACCACTCTGTGTTTTTCTCTCTCTCCTCAACTCCATAACCCTTTCACCTTCTTTTACAAAATTGTAAACATGATAAATAAGATGAAAATTTGCAGCCATCTGTGACATTAGCATGAGCAGGTGTTAGGATCATTTTGAAAAATATTTTCCAAGTTAAAATGATTATTTTTTCTCAGTAAAGCCATGAGGGAACAGCTTATGTTGAAGGAGATCTTCATTCCCCTGGGTGGGAACAATTGAGCAGAGCTGTTCTGGGAAATGAGTCCTCTAGAACTGTCTCTTAAGTTAGAAAATATTCTTTATCAACAACAATTAAGGTATACTTTAGTTCTACATATAAATTTTGGCCTATTCTCTCCTCACAAGAATGAGGTATTCTTTTGGGAGTCAGACAATGCCTTTCATGGGTCTCTGTTGTAACCAGATGTTTCAGGGGTGAACTAAGCCAGCTGCTACCTGTATTTTTTCTTTCTTGTCTGTGGAAACATATCTAATATTATCTTGAGCAAAATAAAACTGCTGGATGAACTCAGCAGGTCAAGCAGCATCTGTAGAGGAAAATGGACAGTGCACCAGAGACTGATAGCGTTATAAAACCATAAGACATAGGAGCAGAATCAATCCATTCAGCTCATCATGTCTGCTCTGCCATTCCGTCATGACTGATTTATTATCCTTCTCAACCCCATTTCCCGGTTTTCTCCCCATAGCTTTGATGCCCTTGCATCATAGGTTGCAAGAACCTATCAACCTTTGCTTTAAAGTACCCACCGACTTGGCTTCCACAGCCAACAGTGCCAATGAGTTCCACAGATGCACCATCCTCTGGTTCAGGAAATTCCTCCCCATCTCTGTTCTAAAGGGACGTCCTTCTATTCTAAGGCTGTGCCATCTGGTCCTAGGGTCCCACACCACAGGAAACATCCTCTTCACATCTACTCTATCTAGACCTTTCAATATTTGATAGGTTTCATTTTAATCCCTTGCCCACCCCCTTGTTCTTCTAACCTCCAGTGAGTACAGGCCCAGAGCCATCAAATGCTCCCTATAAAGCAATACAGTGTGAAAATAGACCTTTTGACCCAATTTGTCTATGTGGACCAAGATGTCTTGTCCCATTTGCCCACATTTGGCCCGTATCACTTTACATATTTCCTGTCCATGCACCTGTTCAATTATCTTTAATCCAACTGGAGTCAACATACCATGTTTTCAATCCATTTCCTTCCTCTGATGCTGCATCACCTGTTGAATTCATCCAGCAATTTTGTTGTCCATTTTCCAACTTCTGCAGTGTCTTAAACACAAGAAAGTCTGCAGACGCTGGAATTTTTATTTTTTACTTATTCATTTACGGGATGAGGGCATCGCCAGCTGAGCCAGCATTTATTGCCCATCCCTAGCTGCCCTTGAGAAGGTGGTGATGAGCTGCCTTCTTGAACCGCTGCAGTCTCTGAGGTGTGGGTACACCCACAGTGCTGTTAGGGAGGGAATTCCATGATTTTGACCCAGTGACAATGAAGGCACGGTGATATGTTTCCGGGTCGGGATGGTGAGTGACTCGGGGGATTTCCAAGTGGTGGTGTTCCCAGGTATCTGTTGTTCTCATCCTTCTAGGTGGCAGTAGTCATGGAAATCCAAATAAACACACGCAAAATGCTGGAGGAATTCAGCAGGTCAGACAGCATCTATGGAAGGTAATTGACATTTCAGACTGAGGCGCTTCTTCAAGACTGGAAAGGAAGGGGGAAGAAGGGTCTCGGCCTGAAACGTCAACTATCTATTCATCTGCAGAGTCTTTATGTTTCTAGTTTATTCTTGATGCTGCTTCCACTGCAACCAAGAATGAACTAGAGACACAAGAGACTTCTTGTTCTCTAGTTATCACATGTGATAATGTTTTATTACCCTTTTGTAAGAATGAGGTAAATGATTTCCCAATTTAGGAGTTAATCAGACAGTCTCCCTACTTCCAATAATGTGAACCAGCTCAATAAAACATTAGAAATTTCACATCCCATGACTGATTAGAATTCGGCTATTGTTGGCCACATAAACATCACTCAGGTCTAAATTAATCAGACCTCAGCTTTTTATGGGTTTTGCAAACGAGAGACTGGACAAAAGTCAGAGTGAATTAGAATCAATGTTATAATCCATATGAAATTAGCTTTTTGCAGCTGCAGCTCAGTGCAATATATAAATATGCTATACATTACAATATATTGAAAAAATAAATGTGTAATGCAAAAAGAGAGAAATAGTAATGAGGTAGTGTTCATGGATTAATGGACCATTCAGAAATCTGAAGGCAGAAGGGAAGAAACTGTTCCTAAAACATCGAATGTGTGTCTTCAGGTGCCTGTACCTTGTCCCTGGTGGTAATAATGAGAAGAGGGTACGTCCTCGGTGGTGGGGGATCCTTAATGATGGATGCTACCTTTTTGTGGCATTGCCTTTTAAATGGGGCGACTTGTGCCTAAAATGGAACTGGCTGAGGTTACAAGCCTCTGAACCTTTTTCCGATCCTGTGCATTGCACCTCCCCCCCCCCCCAACACCCCGTACCAGACAGTGATGCAACCAGTTAGAATGCTCTCCATGGTACATCTGTAGAAATTTGGGAGAGTCTTTGGTGACCTATCAAGTCTCCTCAAAGTCTGAGCTGCAATCAGAAAGCAGCCTGATGTGGGTATTGCTGTTTTCCAGGTGGTCCCAGGCTGCGTGGAGAGCCAGTGAAATTGCAATCACTGTAGACCTATGGTAACGGTAGGCAAATTGCAGTGGGTTCGGGTCCTTGCTTAGGCAGGAGTTAATACTAGCCACGATCAACCTCTCAAAACACTTCATAGTTGTTGAGACATCTCACTCTGTTGTTCATGGGTACTGGCACGATTGATGCCCTTTTGAAGCAGTTCGGAATCTCTGACGGCAGCAGTGAGAGATCAAAAATGTCCTTGAACACTCCATTAATTGGTCAGCGCAGATTTTCAGTGCTCGATCAGTGCCTGACGCCTTGCAAGGGTTCACCCTCTTGATATCGGCCTCTGAGACCGATCTCACAGGATCACCAGATGCTGCAGGGATTCACACAGCTAGAGTTTTATTCTCCTTTTCAATAAGTGCATAAAAGGCATTCAGCTCATCCGGAACTGAAGCATCACAGCCACTTATGATGCTAGGTTTTGCCTTGTAGATAGAAGTGACCAGCAAACGCCATAGCTGACATGCATCCAAATACATCTCTAACTTCACTCAGAAGTACCTTTTGGTCTTAAGATAGCCTTTCTAGGTCATATTAGACATTGAATGGACACTTCCTGCCCTCCGAGTCACACTGCCCAGCAATCCCTGACTTAACCTTAGCCTAATCACAGGACAATTTACAATGACCAATTTACCTACCAACCGGTACGCCTTGTGGGAGGAAACTGGAACACCTGGAGGAAACCCACGCGGTCACAGGGAGAATGTACAGTCTCCTTACAGGCAGCAGAGGGAATTGAACCTGGGTTGCCTGTACTGTAAGGCATTGTGCTCACCACTACACTATCGTGCCGCCACATCTAGAGTTCTGGATTGTCGGTCTTGAATGCCAGAGATCTGGCCATCAGCAGACTGCGCATCTCAAGTTTCATCCAAGGCTCTGGTTTGCTTCGTCCATCTATATGTCCTTGATGTGATATAAAGCCAAATGCAGCAAAGACTGCCAGATCCCTTCCCCTGCCCATGCCTCCAACTCTTGTACTGTACAAGTTACACAGGATTGAGAGCCATGCAGTAGACGTGCTCTGGAAAAATAAATTGTCACAGCCCCAACACTCATTCTCTAATGAGGACAAGCTTCCACTCTGGTTTGCTGGTTGTGGTAAACCATATATATATGTTGTAACTGGGTTACCTGTCTGGACACGCCCCTCTGCTGACTGCTTCTGTGGCTCCTTCCACAGATCCCCAAATAAAGGCGATTGTGCCATTGCTCCTCCCTCAGTCCAGGGACAGACACTCAGCATGATGGAGGTCCCAGAGTTCTTAAGGAAGTAGCCTAAGAAATAGTGGATGCATTAGTGATAATTTTTCAAAACTCTTTAGATTCTGGACTAGTTCCTGAGGATTGGAGGTTGGCTAATGTAACCCCGCTTTTTAAAAAAGGAGGGAGAGAGGGACCAGGGAATTATAGACTGGTTAGCCTAACATTGGTGGTGGGGAAACTGCTAGAGTCAGTTATCAAAGATGTGATAACAGCACATTTGGAAAGCGGTGAAATCATCGGACAAAGTCAGCATAGATTTGTGAAAGGAAAATCATGTCTGACGAATCTCATAGAATTTTTTGAGGATGTAACTAGTAAAGTGGATAGGGGTGAACCAGTGGATGTGGTATATTTGGATTTTCAAAAGGCTTTTGACAAGGTCCCACATGGGAGATTAGTGTGCAAACTTAAAGCACATGGTATTGGGGGTACGGTATTGATGTGGATAGAGAATTGGTTGGCAGACAGGAAGCAAAGAGTGGGAATAAACGGGACCTTTTCAGAATGGCAGGCAGTGACTAGTGGGGTATCGCAAGGCTCAGTGCTGGGACCCCAGTTGTTTACAATATATATTAATGACTTGGATGAGGAAATTAAATGCAGCATCTCCAATTTTGCGGATGACACGAAGCTGGGTGGCAGTGTTAGCTGTGAGGAGGATGCTAAGAGGATGCAGGGTGACTTGGATAGGTTAGGTGAGTGGGCAAATTCATGGCAGATGCAATTTAATGTAGATAAATGTGAAGTTATCTACTTTGGTGGCAAAAACAGGAAAACAGATTATTATCTGAATGGTGGCCGATTAGGAAAAGGGAAGGTGCAACGAGACCTGGGTGTCATTATACACCAGTCATTGAAAGTGGACATGCAGGTACAGCAGGCAGTGAAAAAGGCGAACAGTATGCTGGCATTTATAGCAAGAGGATTCGAGTACAGGAGCAGGGAGGTTTTACTGCAGTTGTACAAGGCCTTGGTGAGACCACACCTGGAATATTGTGTGCAGTTTTGATCCCCTAATCTGAGGAAAGACATCCTTGCCATAGAGGGAGTACAAAGAAGGTTCACCAGATTGATTCCTGGGATGTCAGGACTTTCATATGATGAAAGACTGGATGAACTGGGCTTATACTCATTGGAATTCAGAAGATTGAGGAGGGATCTGATTGAAACGTATAAAATCCTAAAGGGATTGGACAGGCTAGATGCAGGAAGATTGCTCCCGATGTTGGGGAAGTCCAGAACGAGGGGTCACAGTTTGAGGATAAAGGGGAAGCCTTTTAGGACCGAGATTAGGAAAAACTTCTTCACACAGAGAGTGGTGAATCTGTGGAATTCTCTGCCACAGGAAACAGTTGAGGCCAGTTCATTGGCTATATTTAAGAGGGAGTTAGATATGGCCCTTGTGGCTAAAGGGATCAGGGGGTATGGAGGGAAGGCTGGTGCAGGGTTCTGAGTTGGATGATCAGCCATGATCATACTGAATGGCAGTGCAGGCTCGAAGGGCCGAATGGCCTACTCCTGCACCTATTTTCTATGTTTCTATGTTTCTATGTCACATTTTACTGCTAATAAAAGCCTTTCGGTATTTACTCTATTTCCAGTCTTTTGGAGTTATTGATGGTGCATCACTGGTTTAGTTAGTAATAAAAGGAGAATTCAGTTTTGACTCTGGTGCTCACCCTGCACAGAAATTTGAACTTGTGAGCTTTACCGTGCCACATTACTCGATGGGAGCAGGCTGCCGTTGTCAGAAGGTTATGAGTTCATGTTCTATTCCATACTTTCAATTATATAACCCAAGCAGACTTTTTAGTGGAGTGCTCAAGGACTGTTGCATTGTCAGAGAAGTCACTTTGCAAGTGTGTTGTCCAGTCAAAGTTTAAGCGTCAATTTTGAAGAAGAACAATTGAATTTGAGTCAAGGCCTGACCTGTTCGTATTTTTCAGTAAACTTCACTGATAACTTGTGCTGTAATCGATACTTGTGGACGCCTGGTGTGTGCAAGTAAGTCACTGTATCTCCAACACTGCAACAACATTACTTTGGCTGTAAATGAAAATCAAAACCACTATTGGAACTCTTAAAGGAATGTTGGAGCCAGCCCCCCTCCCCGCAACTGTGTCAAAGATCTTCAACCTGAAATGTCTGTTTTCCCTTTCCGAAAATACTGCAGAGTGCTCACATCATTTTCAGTTTTTGTCCTTTGCTATAAAGCAGTCTGGGTTATCTGGCCTTCCCCAACATCCAGGATTGTACAACGAGAAAGGAAAGACATTTCCAGGTTATATTATCCAATTATTGGGAAGATCTGCCCCAATATTGAAGTGAACTTCTGTTAATGGAATTAAATTCGGTCAGAAAAGGCATGGACCTCCAACTGTACACCTCACACTTCTTCTTGAAAGGGGCAGCACAATGGCACATCCAGTAGATTCAGTGCCTGCCTCACAACACCAGAGACCTGTGTTCTATCCTGACCCCAAGTGCTGTCCGTGTTCAAAATGCATATTCTCCCTCTGGCCACATGGGTTCTATTGGGTTCCTTCCACTTGCTACAGTTGTGCTGGTTGGTGGATTGCCTGCTGTAAAATATCTCTCAGTGTAAAGTAGGTTGGGTGATCCTGAGGTTGACCCAAGATGACAAAATAATAAAAGGCACGTTGATGGTCATGTAATTGAGCAAATAAGTCGCGGAGATACAATTAAAAAAGGGGAGGCAAACGAGACCGGTGGGTGGATCCGCTGAGAGCTGGCATGGACCTGATGGGCCATATAGCCTCCCTCTGAATCAATATAAGCACAATTATGAGTCTAGGTAATTAATCTGATTTCATAGCATCACTGCCTTTCAGCTCTCTTAATGTTTCAACTATAGACATCAAATACTCTCCATGGAAACTCTTCGTCTATCTCACGGCTAAGCTCAGAGGCTGTGAAATTTTGAGTCTGCAAAGCTTGTATGTGCCTGTCAGACTAAAAGAAAGATAACAAGTGCAGGGAACCTTGGTATGCAAGAGATATTGAGGCCCTGGTTAAGAGAAAAAAGGAAGTGTATAGCAGGTGTAGGCAGTTAGGAAAAAATGAGGTGCTTATGGAGTACAAGAAATGCAAGAGAACAATTAGGATGGCTAAAAAAAAAGGCATGCATTTTCTCTAGCAGACAAGGTGAAGGAGAACCCTTGGGGAGGCTACAGATACACTAAGAGCAGAAGGATTGCAAGAGACAAAATTGGTTCTCTGCAAGACCAGAATGGCAATCCATATGTGGAGCCAAAACAGATGGGGGATATCTTCAATAATTCTTTTGCATTTGTATTTACTCAGGACACGCAGACAGAGTCTATAGAAGTGAGGCAAAGCAGCAACAACTTCATGGGCCCTGTACAGATTACAGAGAAGAAACTGTTTGTTATCCTGTGGCAAATCAAGGTGGATAATCCTCAGGGCTAGACAAGGGGTTCCCTTGGACCCTGGAGGAGGCAAGTGCAGAAA
Source organism: Mobula birostris (assembly GCF_030028105.1). Taxonomy (NCBI): domain Eukaryota; kingdom Metazoa; phylum Chordata; class Chondrichthyes; order Myliobatiformes; family Myliobatidae; genus Mobula; species Mobula birostris. The sequence continues at coordinate 29,445,648 of NC_092383.1, read as the reverse complement.
ATGCCGGGAACCCCAGCAGAGATATTTAAATCATCCTTAACGCCAGGAGAGGTACCAGAGGATTGGAGGAGAGCTAATGTTGTTCTGCTGTTTAAAAAAGACGCTAACCATAAACCAGGCCGGTGAGTCTGACATCAATTGTGGAAAGTTAATGGAAGGTATTCTAAAGAACTGGATAAATAAGAATTTGGATAAACGTGGACTGATTAAGGATAGTCAGCATTGCTGAGTGCACAGTGGTTCTTGCCTGACCAATCTTATAGAGTTTGTCAAGGAAGTTACCAGGAAAGTGGATGAAGGCAAGACAGTGGGTGCTGTTTACATGGACTGTAGCAAGGCACTTGACAAGGTCCTGCATGGAAGGTTGGTCAAGAAGGTTCAGTTGCTCGGCATTCAAGGTGAGTTAATAAACTGGATTAGACATTGGCTTTGTGAGAATAGCCAGAAAGTGGTAGTAGATGGTTGCCTCTCTGATTATGACTGGTGGTGTGCTGCAGGGATCGGTGCTGGATCCTTTGTTGGTTGTCATCTATACCAACGATCTGGATGATAATATGGTTAACTGGATCAGCAAAACCATGTTATGAAAGATACAAAAAAAAGGTAAAACTTATGGCACCAAAACTGACAAGCAAAGACAAGGACAAAATGTTCAGTAGTCTGATACTTGACACTTTTAATCATGTCAGAAGTAACTACTTTACAAGCAAGAAAATAACCAGAAAATTATGGAGATTCTCTCGATTTTTGCTGAATTAACTTTGCTCTTTGGAATAAAATCAAGTTTATAATGTTGTTGCACGCATGAACTCCATGTCCAAAGAGCATGTGTAAAAGGTTGATTAAGGGTTTGATTATTGACGAACAGTGGGAGATGTTTTTGTGATTGACAAAAATAGAAGAGCTGATACTTTATATTTCAAGAGTTGATGGGTTAATGGGCCAGTATAAATTGGCCCTAATGTGTAGGGTATTAGGGAGTTGAAGAGAATGTGAGGGGAATAAAAATGTGGGACTAACGTATATGGATAGTCAGTGCAGAAGGCCCTCTTTCTGTGCTGTGTTTCTCTACAACTATTTGCAAATTTTGATTTTCTCTTTGTGACTTTCATAGCTTCAGTGTGACTGCCCTCTGCTGGTGAAAAATGAGATTGCACTCCATTCCTGGAGTTCTCCGGAGACAGAGGCCTGTGGGAAATGTCTTGACTATCTACTTCACAGCAACAGTAAGATTACTTGAAGAGCCTCCCGAAAGTACCTATGAAATTGCTGAAGATGCTTAAATGTTACAAAATCACCTTTCTTTTCTGATTTATATTTTGGGGAATGTGGGCATTTCTGGCAAGGTCAATATTTATAAGAACATAAGAATATAAGAAATAGGAGCAGGAGTAGGCCATCCAGCCCATCGAGCCTGCCCCGCCATTCAATAAGATTATGGCTGATCTGTCCGTAAACTCAGCTCCATCTACCTGACTTTTCCCCATAACCTTTAATTCCCCTACTTTGTAAACATCTATCTAATTGTATCTTAAATGTATTTAGTGAAGAAGCCTCAACTGCTTCCCTGGGCAGAGAATTCAACAGATTCACCACTCTCTGGGAAAAGCAGTTTCTCCTCATCTCTGTCCTAAATCTTCTCTCCTGAATCTTGAAGCAATGTCCCCTAGTTCTAGTCTCACCTACCAATGGAAACAACTTTCTTACTTCTATCTTATCTATCCCTTTTAAAATTTTGTATGTTTCTATGAGATTCCCTCTCATTCTTCTGAATTCCAGAGAGTATAGTCCCAGGCAATTCAATCTCTCCTCATAGTTTAACCACTTCATCTCTGGAATCAACTAAGTAATTTTGAGAAAATGGTGCTGAGACACCTTCTTAAACCACTGCAGCTTTGAGGAAGAAGGCACCCCCACACTGTTGTGGGGTAGAAAGTTCTTGCATTTAGACCTAACAATGGTATATTCCTAAATTCAGTGTATGCAGGCAGTGGTGCTCCACTGCCTCTGTTCCCCTTGTCTTTTGTGGTCATGTCATGCTGAATAACTGCAATGTGTTTTGTCATTGACATACAATGCGGTGATGTGGGATGATGGGAAAGGAGTGAATGTTTATAATGATGGACGGGATGCCAATCAAATGGACTTGGGTGTTCTGTTTAGTAACAAGGTTCTTGAGTTTTTGTTAGTTCTCCACTCATCGAAGCAAGTGGAGACTGCCGATTGCATTTCAGACATGCCTTGTAAATAGTGGAAAGGCATCTGGGGTGTCAAAAATACAGATAACATCTGAAAGATACCCAGCCCCTGATTTACTCCTGTTACCAGTGTTTATGTATTTGAGTCCAGTAAGCTTCTACTATGTCGTGATGTCTTGCAGGATATTCAGGGTGGGTCATTGACTGATGATAATGCCACTAAATGTGAAGGGTGGTTGGTTAGATGCTCTCTCATCAATTTCTGGAACTTATGTGGCAGAAATGTTACTTGCTACTGTTCAGCCCATCCCTGAACATTATCATAGATTCAATAGGATTTATTGAAATGCCCTATGAAATCCTATGCCCTATGACAGTTCCTTGCCCTACCACCTACCAGGCAGTCCTTGAGTAATCTTACTGCTGCTATGATATAGATGGTGAAGACATTATCCACAGATCTTGTGGCATCTCACTCTCTGAATTCTGGTGAAGACACATGGACTTGAAACTAACTCTGTTTCTCTCTCCACAGATGCTGCCTGATCTTCTAGATATCTCCAGTATTTTCTGTTTTTATTTCAGATTCCAGTGTCTATAGTTCTTTTTTGCCTTTCATTTCCCCACTTCTAACCTTATGATGGAAGGAAAATAATTGATGAAGCCACTTGGGTCCAGGATGGTGATCTGAAGAACCTCTGAAGTTATGAAAATAGGAGCAAGCTTCTCAGGAACTCTGTATAGCAGTGCTGATGATTAAAATATTTTATGCCTGTGTTACTGGTTGATAAGTTTGTCTTTGCCTCTGCTTAAAATAGTTTTCCATCACCTTTGTTAACCTGATTAGAACAATTGCTTTCTCTGTACTTCGGTGTGAAGGATATTGGAGGGTAATCAAAGACAAAGAAGGGTAGAAGAAACTTGCTTTTATGTGGCAACTTCTACAACCTGTTCACTTTTCAAAACATTTTACACAATGAAACAATTGGGATAAGGCCACTTGACAGGAATGTGTGTTGTGGCCCAAGTCCTGAGAGAGAGACAGACAGAGAGAAAGATGCGGAAACTGATCCACAGTTCATTGACTTTTATGTTTAAAGTTCAGAATCAGGTTTATTATCACCGGCAAGTGAGGTAGTGTTCAAGGGTTCAATGTCCATTTAGGAATCAGATGACAGAGGGGAAGAAGCTGTTCCTGAAATGCTGAATGTGTGCCTTCAGGCTTCTGTACCTCCTACCTGATGGTAACAGTGAGAAAAGGGCATGCCCAGGGTGCTGGAGGTCCTTAATAGTGGACGCGGCCTTTCTGAGACACCGTTCCTTGAAGATGTTCAAAGTAAACTTATTATCAAAGTACATATATGCCACTATATACAAGCTTGAGATTCATTTTCTTGTGGGCATACTCAGTAAATCCAAGAAACATAATGGAATCAATGAAAGACTGCACCCAACTGGGCAGACAAACAACCAATGTGCAAATCCACTACTTTTTGTAGTATTTTCCATTCAAGGACATTGGCGTTTGCATACCAGGCTGAGATGCAACCAGTCAATATACACTCCACTACACATCTATAGAAGTTCACAAAAGTTCACAACATCTGGTGAAACTTCTGAAATGCCTGCTTCGCTGCTGCTGCTACTGTGTGGTCCAGAATCTCCGGAGGAGAAGGCCCCGAGTCCTCGGCTTTGCTTGTGGCTCGGCAGCCGGGGCGGCGTCGAAGCGCTCGGCAGAGGATGGTGCTCAGAGAGGCTGTGTCAGAGGGGCTGGTCGGAGGCTCGAAGTTTACGGACGGGCTCAGAGTCCACTGCGGCAGGGTGCTTCCAATGGTGTTGCATCGGCGAGTTGGCGGCGCTTGGAGGTTCGTGGCAGGGAGAGTTCCTCTCTTCTGCTGCCTGCGTGGGATGATGAGTCTATCGGGACTTTGAGACATTTTTTTTACCGTGCCCATGGTCTGCTTTGCACTGTTGTGACTATATGTTATAATGATGTGGTTTAGTCACTTTTAGTCTTGGTTTGTCCTGTGTTTTCTTGTGATGTCATTCTGGAGGATCGTTGTATCATTTTTTAATGCATGCATTTCTAAATGACAATAAACGAAACTGAACTGAACTGAAAAGTGTTAAATGTTATGCCGAATCGTTGGAAACTCCTTAGAAAGTAGGGGCGCTAATATGCTTTCTTCACAACCGCACGTACACGTTGGACTCAGGTCAAGTCCTCTGAAATGATGACACGAAGGAACTTAAAGCTGCTGAATCTCTCCATCTCTGACCCCCAGTGAGGACAGGCTCGCGGACCTCCGCTATTTTCCCTTCTGGAGTCAATAGTCAGCTCTTTGGTCTTGCTGACATTGAATGAGAGGATGGTGTTGTGGCTCCATTCAGCCAGATTTTCAATCTCCTTCCTATATGCTGATTCATTACCACCTTTGATGCTGTCAACAAAATGGCATTGGAGCTGTGCTTAGCCACACAGTTATAATTGTAAGGCGAGTAGAACAAGGGGTTAAGCATGTGAGCTGATGGAGATTGTGGAGGAGATGTTATGCCAATCCAACATGGGAGTCCGCAAGTGAGGAAGTCAAAGATCCAATTGCACAAGGACGTATTAAGGCCAAGACTTCGAAGGTTATTGATTAGTTTTGAGGGGATGATAGTATTGAATGCCGATCTGTAATCGATAAAAAGCATCCTGATGTATGCATCCTTGTTGTCCAGATGGTCCAGACTTTTATTAGGAACCATGCAGAAATAAAGGAAAAATAATAATCACTAGGCCACCAGAGCCATTAGCTAAAACGTTCAAACTAAAGCTAACACCAATACAGCTGCTCGGTAATTTTAGCTTTCTACTAAATAAACAACGCTTCTTAACCGTGTTAGTCCAAATATTAGTCTTGATTCTCAGAACCAGAATAATGGTAAGTAGGGAGTGTTGATGTTACTCTGCTTTTGGTCAAGTCTTGACAAGACTGAAACAAGAGGAATGGTGTTAAATGCCGCCACAATGAAACACTAATTGTTTGGAGCATGCATACTCATGAACACGATGGCCAACCCATTCAGCTGCCTGCCTGCAAGGGCACGCAGAACCCACGGCAGAGTCCAGAGTTGTGTCAGGACGCCACCCCCTAGGCGCAGCTCCTGAGGTGCCCGAGGCTTATGCTTGCCGGAATTCCCAGATGAGCAACCTGTCCAGGATGCAATGGGCATGAACCCAAGAATGCTCTTCAGATTCAGATTTCAAGATTCAAAGATTCAAAAAACTTTATTGTCATTCTAACCGTACCTCGGCTCTGCAGGGCAGAATGAGACAGCGTTTCTCAGGAGCAGTGCAATCATAACATAACAAATGCAACAGTAAATAATAAACATAACAATAAATAGTAAAACACGACAGCCACATGTCCGTTAAAATCAAGTTATAAGTGTCCAGTGCAAGTTAAAAGTGTCCAAAGCAGAGTCAGGTAGAGCAGCTATTTAGCAGTCTGACTGCCTGTGGGAGGAAGCTGTTTAGTAGCCTTGTGGTTTTAGTTTTGATGCTCCTGTAATGTTTGCCTGATGGCAGAAGAACAAACAGTTCATGGAGAGGGTGTGAGGGGTCTTTAATGATGTACTGTGTCTTCTGGAGGCATCGACTCTGAAAGAGGTCTTGGGCAGAAGGTAGGGAGACCCCAATAACCTTCTCTGCTCCCCTAACCACCCTCTGCAAGGCTTTTTTGTCGACAGCACTGCAGCTGGAGTACAAGGTTGTGACGCAAAAGGTCAGCGCACTCTCAACCACGCCTCTGTAGAATGTAGTTAAGATGTTAGTGGGGAGTGATGCTTGTTTAAGCTTCCTCAGAAAGTGCAATCTCTGCTGGGCCCGTTTCACAATCCCAGTGGTGTTCCTGGACCAGGTGAGATTGTCCAAGATCTGCACCCCAAGGAATTTGATGTTTTCCACTCTCTCCACTGTGGAGCCGCTGATGCGGAGGGGTGTGTGCTCAGGCTGAGACCGTCTGAAATCGACGATCATCTCCTTGGTTTTGGTGACATTAAGCATCAAGTTGTTATCCCTGCACCAGCTCTCTAGGTGTTTGACCTCCTCCCTGTACATTGTTTCATCATTTTTCATCATTCATACTGCTCCCAATCCAAGAGATAATGCACCCTGTCCCACATCTGGAAAGCGGTGGGGGGGGGAGGGGGGTGACTGGAGCAAGACAGGAGGTAATCACTGGGTTGTGCTGGGAATCATGGAACATTAGGTAAACCTTCATTGATGACAGTAGGCACAATCTATGTGAGACCTTGTTGATTGCCTTCTCCACTAAGAATGATCCCATGTAGTGTGGGGCCAATTTGCAGCTTTAGACTCTCAAGGGCAAATTGCTAGAAGCCTGCCAGAATTCCTCCCCTGGTTTGAGGGGCCTCACCTGTTGGCAGAGCTGATCGGCCTGCTAGGCATGTTGCTTCTGGGATGTAGCAGAGAAGCCCTGGCCTGCCTTCACATACGTTTGTAGCATTGGACCAACTGTTCAGCTGCAGGAGCTCCAACATCAGTCCCTTGGTCAGGGAAGAGCAGTGGCTGGAATCCCTTTTGGCACTCAAAGGAGGACATGCCATCAGAGGATATCCGGAGGTTATTGTGGGCAATCTCTGCTCAAACCAATTCAGAGCTCCAGGACATGGGGTTGGAAGAGACAAGGCTGCGCAGGGATGTCTCCAGCTCCTGATTCACTCTCTCAGTCTGGCCAATAGATTGGGGGTGGAAACAAGATGAGAGCTAGGCTGTGGCTCCCACAAGAGAACAGAAGGCATTCCAAAAATGGGATGTGAGCTGTGGTCTTCGATCAGACACTACATGCTGAGGGAAGCCATGCAGCCTGAACACGTGCTGAAACAATGAGTGTGGCTGTCCCATGAATCGATGGGAGCTTAGTGAGAGCAATGAAGCAGGAGACTATGCAAAATCATCCACAACCACAGAATTGTTGTGTTTCCATCCTACCAGTGATAAAATTCACCAAGAGGTGGGACCAGGACAAATGAGACACAGGCAATGGACAGAGCAGACCCACATGGGGCTGACGTGACGTCTTATTCTGGGTACAAGTGAGACAAGCGAAAACTAAGTCATGGACGTCCTGGGTCATAGGTGGCTACCAAAATCATCTCTTGATAAGTTCCAGGGCCCATCAGATTCCTGGATGTACAACCAAATGGGAGGAATGACCCCATTCCAACAACCTGGAGTGCACCTTTCCAAAGACAAATAATCGGTTGGGAGGCCTCCCCTCCTGGGCCTGGATCAAACTGTTGGGCAGCCCTCGCCTCTGCCTCTCTACCCCAAATCACCAGAGCAGTAATGCATGAGTTATGAAGGACGGGCTCTAGATTGGCATTGCGCTCAGACAAGTTGAACTGCTGGGAAAGGAGAGCATCGGCCTTGCTATTCTTGCTGCCATGATGGTCAGTGAGGGTGAAGAGAAAAGCCCAATGGGCTTGAAGGGAATTGAGTCTCTTGACACCACGAATTTAGGAGGGGTTCTTGTCAGAGGTCGCTCTGCCCCCTCCAGCCAATGTCAGCATGCTTCCAGGGCCTCCTCGACAGCCAGAATTTCTCAGTTCCAGACATCGTAGCTACACTCAGCAGGAATCAAGTGACAGAAAAGAAAGGCAAGGGATGTCACTGGTTACCTGCAGAAGAGTACTGGGAGAGTGCGGCTCTGCTGCCGACATCTGATGCATCCACCTTGATGATGGATGGTGAGAATGTTCTGCGTGTTGCAGCACCGGGGAAGTGGTGAGGCATCACTTTAGTTCAGAGAATGCTTAGTCTGCTTCACTTGTCCAAAAGAGTCCTGCAGAGTTTATGAAGAGGTGATAAAAGTCTGCAAACCCCATGAAGCACCTCACCTGTTTGGTAGATGGGTTAGGCCTCTCTGTGACTGCCTGAACTTTACACGGGCCCACTTGAACACTGGTGAAGATACGGCCCAAGAACGACACCTGTTCCTTGTGGCACTCACATTTCTCTGGGTTGGCGTAAAGGTTGTTCTCTGAGAACCTTACGGACATGCTGGGCATGTTCTTCGTGAGAGCAGGAATAGATCAGTATGTCTTCAAAATATACAAAAACAAACTGATTCAATGTGTCCCTGAGCACATCGTTGCCCAGGGCCTGAAAGACAACAAGGGTATTGGCCAGAACAAAGAGCATCATAAGGTATTCAGCGGCCAGTGGGGGTGTTGGAGCAACACACATAAAAATTGCTGGTGAACGCAGCAGGCCAGGCAGCATCTATAGGAAGAGGTACAGTCGATGTTTCGGGCAGAGACCCTTCGTCAAGACTAACTGAAAGAAAAGATAGTAAGAGATTTGAAAGTGGGAAGGGGAGGGGGAGATCAAAATGATAGGAGAAGGCAGGAGGGGAAAGGGATGGAGCCAAGAGCTGGAAAGTTGATTGGCAAAAGGGGTATGAGAGGATCATGGGACAGACGGGAGGCCTAGGGCCTAGGGAGAAAGAAAGGGGGAGGGGGAAGCCCAGAGGATGGGCAAGAACTATAGTGAGAGGGACAGAGGGAGAAAAAGGATAGAGAGAGAGAAAGAGAGAGAGAGAGAGAGAGAGATTATAAATAATAATAAAAGATAAATAAATAACGGATGGGGTACGAAGGGGAGGTGGGGCATTAACGGAAGTTAGAGGGGGTGTTGAAGGCTGTTTTTCACTCGTTCCCTTCTCGGATACAAACCAGGATGTGAGTATTGCACAGATCTATTTTGGTAAATATGGTTGTTCCCTGGAGATGTTTGAATGCAGAGGCAAGCAGGGGAAGAGGGCAGTGGTTCTTTACTATGATGTTGTTGAGGGGACAATATCAATGTAGGGACGGAGCTTGCTGTCCTTCTTGTGAACAAAAAAGAACCCCACCCCTGCTGAGGCGATAAACCCTAAGCCAATGTCTCCTTGATCTATTCCTCCATGGCCACCATTTCAGGATTAGAGAGGGAAAAGAGCCAGCCCAGTGGAGGATTAGTACTGGCTAGGAGGTCCATGGTGCAGCTATATGGCCAATGTAGAGGCAGAGCGGTAGCCTTCTTTTTACTGAAGACATCAAGAAGTTTCAGATATTCAGCTGGAGTATCAGACAGGTCGGCACTCACAGTTAGCTCAAGAAAGGATATGCTAGAAAGAAGCTAGAAAAGACTCAGGCAGATAGACAGGCATGCTGGTCCCCACTCTTTAAGACCAATCAATCCATGGGTTGTGTTGGGATAACCAAGGAAGTCCAAGCACCAGAGATAGTTCAGGCAAATCAACCAGGTAGAAGGTGAGCTGTTTCTTCTGGTTGCCTCCAGCATAGATTGGAAGGTTTATGTGGAAATATGGCTCATGCTGGTGACCAGGAGCTGACCATCCAGGGCCTTTCTCTCAATTGCTCAGTTAGAACTCTCCATTTTTGATCCAAGAATATATTTTTGAGGTTCCTGGCTACCCCAGAGTCAATAAATACCTGAAGCTCATGGGTCAGAAATCCCCATGACAAAGAGGCTGGGAGCATCACACAATTAAGAGAAAATGTGTACAGGAAGAACCGGTCCATCAGAAATTGACTTCTTGCTGACAGGTATCCTCTCTTATTGGACGTTTGGGACATGAAGCCCAGAAATTTTCTGTATCACCACAGGAGAGGCAGGAACCTGTTTTCCTGCATCAATCTTGTTCCTCCTGAGGAAGGTGCATACATCGCACCTGCATTGGCTTCTCCATGGACTGGTTACTGGCTGATGCAGGAGAGGGAACTGACAAGCGGTGATCTAAGCAGGAGGTAGCTCATTAAGTTCTTTCTCTGCACCACTCAGTTGCCCAGTTGTCAATTCGAATGCCCACATTAATCAGGTCATCCAGGTGGCCCTGTGTGTCACACACTGCAATCTCGTGCCAGACCCCTGCATTCAGTCTCTGCTGGAAGGCAATGATGAGGATTTTCTTATTCCACCCCATCTCCACTGCAAATATGTGGAACTTTACTGCATAGACACTCACTGTCCTTCTGCCTTGACACTGGTCCAGGAGTCAGTAGGCAACTTCCTGACCCTGTACTGGAAAATCAAAAGCTTTCTTGAACTCGACAAGAAATTGCTGAAACTACTGGGCTACAGGGGATCCTTGGTCCCATGGAGCATTGAACAGGATGAGTGGGGGTCTTTCTGTGAGAGTAGCTATGTATGCCAGCTTCCGCACATCATCACTGTGCTTGGAAAGTTAGCTCACACTGGCTAATATAATTCCTGCAACCACTGGGTTCACCTGAGCATCCTCCTGGTGAAGGAATACTCGATTCTGGTCCAGACGCAGGGAGTTAGGGCATTAGTGGCTGAGGTCGCTGAGGCTGTTGAAGACGAGGATCTGGGAGATGCTGGGAGTGTGACTAACATGGCTACAGGCCATTGGAAAGCATTTGAGAGAGTGGTAGTGGCAGTAGGGAGAGATGTTGAAACCAAACAACCGTCGAATAGTCTCAACAATTTCACTTAATATCAGAAAAATGCATACAATATAAAATTCTTGTTCTGCACAGATGTCAACAAAAACAGAAGGGCGCCCCAAAGAATGAGTGACAGAACCCCAAAACATCCCCTACTCCCCCCATACATAAGCACCAGCAAAGCAACAACCCTCCCCCCCCACCCACTTCTAATAGAAACTGTAGAGAAATAAAGGAAAAACAAGATCCAAACTAAAATTAACGCTTGGCTGTGGAGTGAGGGAAGATGGAGCCAGCGGGTTCTGCAGACCCACGCAACTTCTTCCAGTTCGTCCATGAAACAGCTTATTTCTCTCCTCTTATGTCTTTTCTTTTCAAGGTCGTTGTGGTTCTCTTCGAGTCCATGATCTACAGTTCAAACTATGGTTCTTCACAAGAAGTGGGTTTTCGGACCGAATATGCGGACCAGAGCTTCGCCGTCTCCAGGAATGGCCTGGAAGACGTGTGCCCTCAGAGTTGGGAGGTCGGAAGCCAGGGAGTGGCCCTGCGGGTGACCTGGTTCCTCGCCGATTTCACTGATTGAAGCGTCGTGGAAGATTCAAACTTCGAGACTGGAACAGCAAGAAAGCGGGCAGAGTGTTTGCTAATCGGTAACTGCTGTCAAAGGAAGGCTCTGTATTTGAACGATTGTCTCCCCTCTCCCTCTCTTCTGATGGAGAGTGAGAGCCTGTCGGTCCTTGAGTCGGCGGGGGTGGGGGAGAAGAGAGGGGTTTGGAAAAGATGCGGAAGGTTGTAACATTGGAACAGCGAGTTGCTGGCCTCTGGTCTAGTTGTGGCAGGAGCGACCTTCCTCTTCCTCACTGTGAAGAGAGTTAAATCCCACCACAATGAAACACTAATAGGCTGGAATATGCATATTCATAAGCGTGATTGCAGATTCTGTGCAGCAGATTGCCTGCAAGAGAATGCAGACCTTGTGGCAGAGTCTGTGGTTGTTACACCACCATGGTGATGTAGGGATTGCCAGCAATGAATGGGGAAGGGCTGTGAGACTTTTCACTAGGGAGAGAGTCACAAACAAGGGGGTACAGCTGCAGAACAAGAGAGTGTTCACTACCATATAACAATTTCTTTTCTTGGAAACTCTCTGTCCCCAATGGTGGCGGAGGCCACATCATTAGGTACGTTTAAGCAAAATAAATAAATATTTCAAAAATCAAGGAGCTGAAGGTTTTGGGGAAACCGGCACAGAAGAGACCACAACCATATCAAATGGTAGAACATGCATGAAGTGTCGAGTGTCCTGCTTGTCCTCCTACGTTCTTGTGTTCTTGTGAGTATAGAAGGGCAAGGGATTATTCTTTTTTGGATGGAGTGTCAAAGGTGGGGTGCTTAATTGTGGCATTCAGGCAGAGTCGAGAGTGTCACACTAATTGCTGTTGATCGAGACTGGGAACTGAGGGACAAACAACTCAGATATCCCTCACTGAGACAGGATTGGTTTGAAGATCATGTTTGAAGATTACCCTGCTACTAAGAGGCACTGCAAATTAACATTAAAGAGAAAAATTCATGCTATTATATGAACAAGGGAAGACAAATCAGGAGAACACATTGCATTTGTCATTGAGGGGGGGTCATCTGTGGAAATGGTCAGCTTCAAGTTCCTGAGTGTCAACATCTCTGAAGATCTGGTATGTCACCAAAGACTCTAGCAAATTCTACTGATGTACCATGAAGATCATTTTTACTAGTTACATCACCATCTGGTATAGAGGTGCCAATGCTCATGATTGGTAAAAGATGCAGAGGATTGTAAACTCAGCCAACTTCATCATGAGCACTAGCCTTCCTCACCATTGAGGACTTCTTCAAAAGGAAATGACTCAAGAAGCTAGCTTCCATCATGAAGTATTCTCACGATCCAGACCATGCCCTCTTCTCATTACGACCATCAGGGAGAAGGTACAGGAGCCTGAAGATGCACACTCAACGTTTTAGGAATAGTTTTCTTCCCTTCCGTCGGAGGATTTCTGAATGGTTCATGAATGCATGAATAGTATTTCAGTATTTTGCTCTCTCTTTACAGATTTTTTAATATATTATTATTGTAATATAGACTATTTTTATGTTAGCACTTTACTGCAGCTGCAAACATATATCAGTGATAATAAACCTGATTCTGATTCTAAAGATTGGTAAATGACCACTGTAGGTTTCCACCACAGATGTAGGTGAGTACTAAAATCTGTGGGGGGGTTAGTCAGACAGTGGGAAGAATTGAGCGAAGGTAAGAATAGTGGGAGAATGGATTGGTTTGTGAACTGACATGAACTCAAAGGACTAAAAAGAACTTCCTCTCCATTATGAGGAAATATGGAAAATTTTGAAGCTGAACTCACTACTTATGAGGATGATGCCTTCATTGTCTGAATATTTAATTATATTGATTAACCTGAATGGTGCAAAAAAAACCTGGCTACTCAAACTTTAAGCATATTAACTACCTAAGGAATTATTCTCTAACTCACCAGCTTATAACCACAAACTTTGAAAGCTGCAACAGTTAACATTTGCTGTACATTCCTGCTGTCTTACAGTGTCACCTTGTTTGGCTAACTGGTCAGTAACCCCATCCATTAATAATTTGCCATACAACTAGAGAATAATTCTGAAGATTTTGATCTGTGTATATTAATCAATTGTATAACTATTAAATTAATTTGTGAATTGTAATTCACAACTTTATCCTTGACACTGCTGTTGTTGCACCAATCTCAGATGACAATGAGCCAGCTTACCAGAGTGAGGTAGGCCACCTGGTTCAGTGGTGCTGCAGAAACAACCTCTCGCTCAATGTTAGTAAAATTAAAGATCTGATTGTTGACTTCAGACATGGGAAGGCAGGCAATCAGACGTTGGGGGATTGGCAGTGGAGAGAGTCAGCAGGTTTAAATTCCTGGCATTGACACATCAGATGAAATTGTTGTGTCCTATATTTAACAGAGACATGGCTTACTCCCTGCATGCCTGATACAGCAATTAGACCAGAAGGCTTCTCAATTCACAGGATGGACCGAACTGCTGATTTGGAAAGGGCAAAGGGGTGTGTTTCATAATAAACGTTTGGTGGTGCTCCAATGTGGCGATTTTGTCGAACTCGTTTTCCCCGACTTTGAACACCTAATGATCAAATGCCATCTGTTCCATTTACCTAGAGACTTCTCATTCGTTATTGTCACCAGAGTCTACATACCACCAGCGACCGACTATAATCAAGTGCTTGAGATACAGCACGATGTCATATTTTACTAAGATAAAGAATGCCCTGACAGCATTTTGGGAAACCTAATCACTTTGCTGTCATTCTCCTACCTGTGAACAGGCAGAAGCAAAAAAGCAATGCTCTAGAAATTGGAGTAACAAAGAGGTGGTCAACGGAGGAAGAGGAGTGGCTACAGGATAGCTTCAAGTTGGTGGACTGGGTCATGTTCAAGGATTTCATCAATTGATTTGAGTATCACAGACTTCATAAATCAGTTGCTAATGAGTGTGTCCCCACAAAATCACTCAGAATCTTTGCAACCAGAAGCTCTGGATGAACCATGAAATCCATAATCTACTGATGGCCAGATTAGAGGCATTCAAGGCTGGTGACCAAGAAAGTTTCAAGAGGTTCAGGTACGATCTCTGGAAAGCTATCTCATGGTGCAGAGGCAATTCCGAACTAAACTTGAATGTGCAAAGGATGCTATACATTTGTGACAGGACTTAAATACTATCACCTCTTATAAAGTAAAATCACGCAACGTAGGCAACAACAGGGCTTCACCCAGATGAGCTCAATGCCTTCTATGCTCGCTTGACCATCAATACATGGAGGAATCATCACAAACTCCCACAGCTTCCGATGATCCCGTAATTTCAGTCTCCAAGGCTGACAGCAGGCATCCTTCAGGAGGGTGAACCCACCTGGGCCCAGCATGTAAGTGCAATTATGAAGAAAGCACGGCAGTGCCTCTACTCCCTTAGGAGTTCATGAAGATTGACCATGACATCTAAAGCATTGACAAACTTCTATCGATATTTGGTGAAGAGTACCAATGCCCTCGATTGGAAAATCCTAAAAAAATGTTGTGGATACGGCCAATCCATCATGGATAAAGCCCTCACAACCATTGAGCACATCTACACGGAGCGTTGTCGCAGGAAAACAGCATCCATTATCAGTGACCCCCAACACATAGGTCATGCTCTTTTCACATTGCTGGCATCAGAAAGAAGGTACAGGACTGTTAGGTACAGGACCAGGTTCAGGAACAGTTGTTGCCCCTCAACCTTCAGGCTCTTCAAACAAAGGGGATAACTTCACTCAACTTCGCTTGCCTCATCACTGAAATATTTCCACAACCTATGGCCTCACTATCAAGGACTCTTCATCTCATATTCTTGATATTTATTGCTTATTTATATATTATTATTATTACTTTCCTTTTGTATTTCCACAGTTTGTTATCATTGGAGTCTGGTTGAACGGACAGTTGGTGGGACATTGATTCTATTATAGTTATCATTCTATTGCAGATTTATTGAATAATCCTGCAAGAAAATTAATCACAAAATTTTATATTGTGATGTACACAGTATGTACTTTGATAATAAATTTACTTTGAACAGAGTGAAGATACTCAGATGGGACCTAATACCCCCAACTAGATAGTTGGCAATTAACTCAATGATGGGGTGGTGGGTAGAATTTCAGCATTCCTTTCAGATACCTGAATTGTTAAATACTTGATTTCCAGTGTTGGCTTTGTGGACCTTGCACGTTTTTCCTTGACCATATCGTTTTGTCCTGGATACTGTGGTTTCCCTCTACATCCTGAAAATTTGAAAGCTGATAGTTGATAGGCCATGCTAAATTGCTGTCACTGTAGAGGTGGGTAGAGTTACACTGTAGAGTTAGTGGAAATGTGGGGAGAATGAAATAGCGGGAAATGGGATGGCATAGAATCAACGGGCCAAGTGACTCCCTAAGTCACAAGGAAATATGACAATATATTTTCCAACTACAGAGTCTGCTACAATGGGATTAGATTAGGGAGAAAATTGCGAAGCATGGTCTTGTCAATGATGTGTTGGTCATGTAAGTAAAGATCTTATTTTACTGGCACTTAGGAACTGGGATTTTATGTTGCTTTTGAAATAGTAACGTGCATTTGCGGTTCCCACCAGCAGAGGGATCTGTCAGAGAAGTAAAACGATCAAAATGTTGATATCCAAGACATCCATAAGACCACAAAATGAATGAGCAGAATTAGGACATTTGGCCCATCGAGTCTGCTCCACCATTTCACCAAACGTTTCAAAGATACATCTAATGTCAGAGAAATGTATACAATATACATTCTGAAATGCTTTTTCTTTGCAAACATCCACGAAAACAGAAGAGTGCCCCCAAAGAATGAATGACAGTTAAAAGCTAGAACCCCAAAGTCCCCCCCAGCTCCCCCCTCCCACATGTAAGCGGCAGCAAGCAATGATCCCCCCTCCCCCACCAGCAAAAAAAGCATCAGCACCCCCCACCAAGCACTCAAGTGTGAGTAAAGCCACAGCAAAGACACAAAGACTACTCGTTCACTCAGTATTCAGCATACCACAGGTTCTCTCTCTCCCTAATAAGGGAGAAAGAGGTGTCTCCATTTCACAATGATGGGAGAGATAACAAATAACTCACTGGTTTATGATGTTATAAGTCCGTTGTGTCTCTTTTTCTGAGCTGTGTGCCCAAAGAACTCGGGTCTCTGGGCACACAGCCGACAGCCAGCTTGCTGCTTTCTATCTTCCCTCTCCCAAGACACACCAACCTCCGATCCGCCCATCTCCAGAGCCACAAAATCTCGGACCTCCAAAGGCGAATGAAGCTCTTCGGCCACTCATCATCATGGCTGATCCAATTTTCCTCTCAGCTCCAATGTCCTGCCTTCTCCCCATATCCCTTCATGCCTTGACTAATCAAGAACCTATCAACCTCTGGCTTAAATACATATAAAGGCTTGACCTCCATAAGTTCCTGTGGCAAGGAAATCCACAAATTCACTACTCTCTGGCTAAAGAAATTCCTCCTCATCTCGGTTCTAAAAGGATGCCCCAGGTTGTGTCCTTCTTCCATAGGAATCATCCTGTCTACGTCATTCTATCAAGGTCTTTCACCATTTGGTAGGTGTCAATTAGGTCACCCCTCATTCATCTGAATTCTAGTGAACACAGACCCAGAGCCATCAAACACTCTTTACTTGATAAGCCGTTCAACCTTGGAAACATTTCCGTGAATTTCCATGTCCCTTTGCACCTCAGTTTTTTTGTATTTTCTCTCCATTTAGAAAATAGTCTACCCTTTCATTTCTTCTATCAAAGTGCATGATCATACACTTCCCAACATAGTATTCCACCTGTCAGTTCTTTGCCCATTCTTCTAATCTGTCTGTCCTTCTGTAGCTTCTCTACCTCCTCAAAATAGCCTGTCCCTCCACCTATCTTCATATCATCTACAAACTTTGCAACAAAATCATCAATTCTGTCATCCAAATCATTGATATATATCGTAAAATGAATCTGTCCCAACACAGACCTCTACAGAACACCTTTTGTCACCAGAAGCCAACCAGAAAAGTCTCCATTTATTTCTACTCTTTGCCTCCTGCCAATCAGCCACTCCTTTATCTATACTTGGATCTTTCTTGTAATACCATGGGCCCGTAGCTTATTAAGCAGCCTCATGTGTGGCAACTTATCAAAGGCCTTCTGAAAATCCAAGTACACAGTATCAACTGATTCTCCTTTCTCTGTCCTCTTTGTTAATTCTTCAAAGAATTCCAACAGATTTTTCAGGCAAGATTTTCCCTCAAGGAAACCATGCTGACTACGGCCTATTTTATCATGTGCCTCCAAGTGCCCCAAAAACACAACGTTAACAATCAACTCCAATATCTTCGCAAATGTTGAGATCAGCCTAGCTGGCTTATAATTTCCTTTCTTCTGCCCCTCTCTCTTCTTGAAAAGTAGAATGACATTTGCAATTTTCCAGTCTTCTGGAACCATTCAAGAATCTAGTGATTCTTGAAAGATCATTACTAATGCCTCCATAATTTTTTCAGGTACCTGGTCCAGGTGACTTATCACCCTTCAGATCTTTCAGTTTCCCAAGAACCTTCTCCTTAGTAATGGTAACTTCATACACTTCATGACCCTGACACCTGGATCTTCCACGATACTGCAAGTGTCTTCCATAGTGAAGACTGGTGCAAAATACTTATTGAGTTCGTCCACCATTTCCTTGTCTCCCATTACAACCTCTCCAGCATTGTTTTACAGCAATTAAAATAAATAAATGGTAGATAAACAATTCTGTGAAACAATCTGAATATTAAATGAATGCAACTTTTTATTGGAATCTATGAGGAAGATTTGATGGGCATGGTAAGACAGTTGGTATATCATAGCTACCGTATGAAGAAGCCAGGTAGAGAACCTGTGGAATCCCAGCAGCCATGGTTTCTCTAAGTATGACTCAGAAAGTCCAATTTGACCTCACTGAGCTAGACAGCAAGCTAAACATTCTCTATAATGGAAAATTAACTCTTCAGGTATGGAATCTCGTTCCTTTTGATTCTAATTCTTGCTAAAGATTTTCTATAAAATGGAAAATAAAACTTCTTTTTCAATTTTTCAGGTCTCTTTGTGCAGTCTTCTGTCCAACACTTAACTTTCTGTGGTTGATTTCACATATAATTCATTCTAGTTAACGCTTCCTAGTTCAGACTCTTAATAGTTCCTTAATCAAATTATTTAAGGAGGAGGCAGATGTTAGTTGCCTTAAGAATATGCTGAACCATTTGGATCCCCAATGACCAGTACAGAAGGCCATCAAAATTAAATGTTCAAAGTACAAGTCCAATTCTAGTTAAGACAACCAAGTCAATTCTAACCCAGTTTCACAAACTCTGGTGATGAAGAATTCCCAAAGCAGCCATGGTCAGTGAGAATAAAATACTTTATATAATATTTACAGGAGGTAAAATGAAATAAACAACAAACAACCTGGTAGTAGCATTTAAAATAATGATGGATTTCAGTAAAATAAGTGTAAAGAAACTGCTTTGACTTCAGGAGAAATCTAAAATAAGCGACTTTGAATATAAGAGCTGTTAATAAATGATTTTAGAACAAACTTCTCTTAGAGGAATTAATATGTGGGTCATGCTACTATATTGAAGACAATAAGGTATAGTGTTAATGCAATTGGTAGAAGTTTCATGAATCAGAATCAGGTTTAATATCACTAACATGTCATGAAAGCTGTCCACACACAAAAACACACACACACAGGATTCCAGTTTATTGAGCCACCAGTTAATTAGGGCAAACACGAGGAAATATGCAGATGCTGGAAATTCAAGCAACACACACAAAAAATGCTGGTGAACGCAGCAGGTCAGGCAGCATCTATAGGAAGAGGTACAGTCGATGTTTATTTTGGTCAACTCTTAAAGAACAAAAGCTAATCAAGAAAATTGCCAGGATTCCCTTTCTTTATTCTGGTCACATTGCCACTTAATTAGGGCAGGAAAATGTTGCCGCACAAGTTCTAACTAGTGTCAGTCACGCACACTTCTATGGCTATTAGGTGCTACACTGTGCTCAGTGTGAACAAATTTTAAATAGCTTTAAAAAGCAGTGATTTTTGGCGCTGATAGTTGCTGAGAAATAAGCAGTGAAACAATTCTGAACTGTTTTGCTGACTGTGATAGTAAATATGGCGAGGAATGAAAATGAAACAATTTCACAACTATAACAAGCAACATACATAAAAGTTGCTGGTGAACGCAGCAGGCCAGGCAGCATCTCTAGGAAGAGGTGCAGTCGACGTTTCAAGTCGAGACGGTCTCGACCTGAAACGTCGACTGCACCTCTTCCTAGAGATGCTGCCTGGCCTGCTGCGTTCACCAGCAACTTTTATGTGTGTTGCTTGAATTTCCAGCATCTGCAGAATTCCTGTTGTTTACAACTATAACAAGTTAGGAACTGCAAAGAATTTGAAACTATCGAGAATCATCTTAAATGTTACAATGAAAATGAAGACTTGAAGGATGCAATCGTCGATAGCATTGTATGAAGGCAGTCCATTATCTGTTCTATGTGTCTGCACTAATTTTGTTCATTGCATACACTGGATGAATTCCTCCGTTGATTACTAATAGGAGCTAATACACCATTTTATAGTACTGTAGTACTATTGGTAGTGTTCTAATTTGTTTCTCAGTTTGCCTTTTTTATACTTTGTTAATATTTCCATGAAACCAGCTTTTATACTAAATTAATTAAGCAGTGCAAAACAAGTAGAGAATTAGTTTCATGGGTTCATTGTCCATTCAGAAATCTGATGGCAGAGGGGAAGAAGCTGTTTCTAAAATGTTGAATGTGTGTCTTCAGGCTTCTGTACATCCTCTTTGATGGTAGCAATAAGAAGAAAGTATATCCTGTGTGATGGGGATCCTGAATGATGGATGCTCAGTTTTTGAGGCATCACCTTCTGAAGATGTCCTTGATGCTGGGGAGGCTAGTTGCTATGATGGAGCTGGATGAGTTCAACTTCCTGCAGACTTTTCTGATCCTGTGCAGTGATCCCCCCATACCAGATGATGTTACATCCGATAAGAATGCTCTCCATGGTACACCTGTAGAAACCTGCTAGAATCTTTCATGACATACCATATCTCCTCAAAATCCAAATGAAAGATAGCCACTGTTGTGCCTTCTTTGAAATGATATCAGTATGTTGGCCCCAGGATAGATCTTCAGAGATGTTGACATTCAAGAGCATGAAATTGCTCACCCTTTCCTCTGCTGATCCCTTGATGAGGACTGTTGTGTGTTCCCTCAACCTCCTCTTCCTGTCTTACTGACATTAAGAGCAAGGTTGTTGTTTTGACATCACTCAACCAGCTGATCTATCTCACTCCTCTGTGCCTCCTTGTCACCATCTGCCAACAATAGTTTTGTCAGTGGCAGATTTAAAGATGGCATTTGAGCTGTGCCTAGTCACAGAATAACGGGTGTAGAGAGAGAGTAGAGCAGTGGGTTAAGCATGCATCTTTGAGGTGCTCCAGTTTTCAGTGATGAGGAGATGGTATTTCTGATTTGCACTGACTGTGGTCTCCCGATGAGGAAGGCAAGGATCCGGTGGCCCAGTTGATTATTACAGAGGTTATGATTGTGTTGAGAAAGAACTGAGTAAAAGGCTGTCAATACATATTTTAATAAGGTGAAAAATGTTTGCGAGGAGCACAAGTCCCAGTCTAGATCTCTTGGACTTGTTTCAGGATGTTGTACAGAGTCTATTTATCATTGTCTCTCTCCTATCTCCATCCTGCCTTTGATTCATTCATTGACGTGTTCTGTCTTCCTTACAATAGAACACAAATGTTTGTAGAGATTGTATTTAGTGTAACTGTTGCTTAGTAAAAAACATTTCTTTTTTTTCACTCCTATGGCAAGGGAGAAAAAAGGAAATGTCAGCACTTTAACACTTTTGGCAGGTGAGCAAAGATGACAGCAGTAATAAACTTCACCTTCACATTCCCTTTCCGTATGAGTTTGACAGGTGTTAGGAACAGCAGTGTAAAGACAGGGAACCCTGGGATCCAAACAGTGATCACCACAAGTCGAGATCCCAGCTTGACCCCACAGTCTGGTTAGTAAACAAAATGAAATGAAGTGGTGACTTAAAGATCATTACAGTCAAACACACAGAGCTGAAGCCCTCTGAAAATGCTCAATACCCACTGCTTCAGAGAAAGATAATGCAATGTTATTCACAAAACCAATTGTCCAGCCAGCTACATATGTAAACAGAACACTATATAGACACTGACAACTGTGCTGGTCAATAAGTGAAAAATAATCTTGCATTATTTTGGGTGTTTGACGTCCTTTTTTTCATGGATTCTTCTGGGTTTCTTTGTTTTCTGGCTGGATCTCAAGGTGGTATGATGTATACATACGTTAATAATGAATTTGATGGAACAGTTCTATCAATATTTGGTACAGTAATAGGACAATGGATTATAAGGTCCTTTGACATCATAAGCATTTAAAAATCTACTACATAGTGGGATTTCAGAATGATGGATTTAGCACAATAAATAGATGTCAGTCAAACGCATTTTCTGTGCTAAAACAAGCTGCTGAAGGAATTTAACAAGTCAGGCAGGATTTGTAGGGGGAAATAGCTGGCCAACATTTCTGGTTAAGGTCCTTTTTCTGGAATGATAGAGTAGCGAGGAGGTGGGACAATATAAAAAGGTAAGGAGGAGGGTCAAGGCCAGTTTCCTGTCTTTGTTTTAGATAGAAAATGAAACAAGGAGAAGAACTGAACTCAGCTTTTTTTCGCTCAAGGGTAGATTGCCTCATATCTTTTCACATATTTAGTAGAGCAAATCTTGCCTTTATCACCAGTGTGAAATCAGTCGGACACACTGCTGTTAGAGGAATACATTTAAGGTCAATGGTGGGGAGATGAATCAAATGTTCAGCATGCATTTGAATCTGAGTCCATGCCTACAGTGGTTTATCCATGGTGCAATGTACAGGTAACAACATAAAGGGATCATTCACGGGGAAAAAAAAACTGGAGGGCTGCAATAGAAGCCAGTACAAGAAGTGAGGCTGTTTTGGAAGATCCAAACAAACTTAATTTAACAGAACTGCAGTGACGGGTGTGGTGGGGTGGGGGGTGGTGGTGGAGAGTGGGGAAGGTGGATGGTATGGTTAACAGCGGAAAATATTACAGAAAGGTGTTGGTGGGCAGAAAAATGAACATGCCACAATTACAGGAAATTTTATTCAAGCTCATGGAGTTTGGTTGCTGGAAACAGTGTGTAAAGTGGTCTGAAAGAAAGTTGAAGATAAGTTAAAGAGAAAAAGAGAGATAATGATTTAGTCGAGAGATGTCTTTAAGAGAACAAAATGGTACTTAATTTATCACTTCATTTATTTGTTTATTTATTTATTTTACTGTTTACTTGCTTATTTTTAAATTTATTTCGAAATACGTCATGGAGAAAGTCCTTCTGGCCTAATGACCCACACCACCTGGTGACCCACCCATTTATCACTAGCCTCAGGACAATTTATATTGACCAATTAACCTACTAACCAGCACTTCTCTGTACTGTGGGAGGAAACCGGAGGACCCAGAGGAAACCTATGTGGTCATAGGAAAAGTGTACAAACTCCTTGCAGATGGTGCTGGAACTGAACTCTGAATTCCAGGCGCCCCAAGCCGTAATAGCATTGCTCTATCCGCTACACTACCATGGTAGCCCAATGATAGCAGTTAATCCAGAATTAAACTAAAAAATTTCCTTTGAAGCATACCTATGGCTGAAAAAGAGCCCATTCGGTCTACCTCATCATCCTCCTTTACACTAATCCTATTTGCCTGTAACCCTCTCCTCCTTTTTTAAATCCAAGTATGTCTAAATTATAGTAGTATTTGTCTATTACTACTCTGGTTAGCTCATTCCAGGTATTTGCCTGTTTTAATTCTTAGATCCCTTTTAAATTTCTCCCCATGCATCTGTGCTCTGGTTTTAGACTCCATTGCATTGGGATGGAGATATCAGTCCTATCTTTGTTCCTCATTTATTTATCGTCACCCCTCAACCACGTACATTCCAGTGAGAATAAACTCACTTTATCCAATTTCTCCTTATAACTAATTAGCCTCTCTAACTATCGTTATGTAATTCTGTGCTGCATAGTGCTAATGATCTGCTCACTCCTGCTTTCCTCTGATAAGCTATTCCAACCTGTACCCCCACAAACAGTATCAAAGGTGGTATACCTTTTAGAAAGAGGAATTGCCATGGGAGACACCTGCACTGACTGCCATTTTTGTTAGCCAAGCATATATCCAGCTCAGGCCACGGTGTGACCATCTCCCTAAGTAAAACATTTATAACCATCTCTATCTCTTGTATGTCCAACTGGCCACTCCAGGTGGCCCACGTTGTCTGAGAGGAGCTGAAGCTGAACGTACTTCCTGAAGACATAGTCATGAGAGACATTTTTTCCTGATTTCCCACATTTCACAGAGGAAGTACATCATTCCACTGACTGTCATTACTATCCCTCGAATAAACACTGAGTTAATAGGAAAGGAATGCAAACACGAGGAAATCTGCAGATGCTGGAAATTCAAGCAACACACACAAAAAATGCTGGTGATCGCAGCAGGCCAGGCAGCATCTATAGGAAGAAGTGCAGTCGACATTTCAGGCCGAGACCCTTCGTCAGGAAGCAGATCAGTCCTGACGAAGGGTCTCGGCCCGAAATGTCGACTGTACTTCTTCCCATAGATGCTGCCTGGTCTGCTGCGTTCACCAGCATTTTTTGTGTGTGTTGCTTAATAGTAAAGGAAACATTTTATTTTGCCTATCCATGCTACTACTCAGCCCTCTCGCTGTAGCATGCATATTAAATTTTGTAAACAATGAATGAATGTCTGTCAGGTCAATGACTACTTAACTCTTTCTGATCTTGTAGCATATGGGATCTGCAAATATCTGTAGAATGTCTATTGATTGCTGAATTCTTTTTTGAGCTTATTGATTATATGTGTAAACATTAATGCACTTTGTATGCGAAAGGGAAGTTATATGTCCAGACACTGGGAGATTAAGAAATGTTGTGTGTTATGAGATAATGAAGAGTGACTATTAAACTGTCTACAAACACAAGAAAATCTGCAGGTGCTGGAAATCCAAAGAACTTACACTAAATGCTGGAGGAACTCAGTAGGCTAGACGACATCTATGGAAAAGAGTAAACAGTCGATGTTTCAGCCGAAACCTTTAATCAGGACTGGAAAAAAGGGTGAGAAGTCACAGCAAGAAGGTGGGTGGAGAGGAGGAAGAAGTACAAGGTGATAGGTGAAACTGGGAGAGGAGAAGGGGTGAAGTAAAGAGCGAGGAAGTTGGTGAAGCAGATAAAGGGCTGCATGAGGGGGAACCTGATAGGAGAGGTTAGAAGACGATGGAAGAAAGGGAAGGAAGAGGAGCGCCAGAGGGCAGGTAAGGAGATACGATGAGAGAGGGAGACAGGATTGGAGAATCACACCACCAAGTATATCTTCCCCCCTCCCCCTTGCCCTACTTTCCACATTCCACAGGGATCACTCCCTATGCAAATCCCTATGCAAGTGGGAGGAGAAGATGGCGGCATGACCCAGCTAGCAGCGGCCACTCCTGTGGTGATGTCTGTTATTTGTCAAGTAGGGTGCCGTGCACAATCCTGATTTGATGGAGACGGATGTGAGAACATGGAGGAAAACCTGGAGAAACTTCTGAAATGCCTGTTTCGCTGCTGCTGCACTGTGTGGTCCAGAATCTCCGGAGGGGAAGGCCCCAAGTCCTCGGCTTTGCTTGTTGCTTGGTGGCCGGGGCGGGGTCGAAGCGATCAGCAGAGGATGGTGCTCGGAGAAGCTGTATCGGAGGGGCAGGTCAGATGTTCGAAGTTTTCAGACGGACTCAGAGTTTGTTGCGGTCGGGTGCTTTCAATGCATCGGCACGTTGTCGGCGCTTGGAGGTTCATGGCAGGGAGAGTTTCTCCCTTCTGCAGCCTGCTTTAAATGATGAGTCGATCGGGACTTTGAGTCTTTTTTTCACTGTGCCCATGGTCTGCTCTTTATCAAATTACGGCATTGCTTTGCATTGTTGTAACTATATGTTATAATTGTGTGGTTTTGTCAGTTTTAGTCTTGATTTGTCCTTTTTTTGTGATATCATTCTGGAGGAACATTGTATCATTTTTTAATACATGCATTTCCAAATGACAATAAACGAGGACTGAGTGCCCTCATAATCTAAAAAATCCCTTGTCCACTTGTCCTTCTCTACTGATCTCTCTCCTGGTACTTATCCTTCCAAGTGGAACAAGTGCCACACTTGCCCCTACACCTTCTCCCTCATAGCCTTTCAGGGTCCCAAACAGTTCTTCCAGACACTTCACTTATAAGTCTGTTGGGTTATCTATTGTATCCAGTGCTCCAGGTGTGGCCTCCTGTATATCAATGAGACCTGACATAGATTGGGAGATCGCTTCGCCAAGAACCTACATTCCATCCGCCAGAAAAAGCGGGATATCCCGATAGCTACCCATTTCACTTCTACCTCCCATTCCTCTTCTGAAGTGTCAATCCATGGCCTCCTCTACTGCCATGATGAGTCCTCATTCAGGTTGGAGGAGCAACACTTTATATTCCAGCTGGAGAGCCTCCAATCTGATGGCCTGAACATCAATTTCTCGAACTTCCAGTAATTGTTCCCTCCCCCCCACTTCACCAGTGCCCATTCCTGTTTCCCTCTCCCACCTTATCTCCTTACTTCCCAATCACCTCCCTCCGGTGCATCTTCTTCCTTCCCTTTCTTCTGTGGTCTTCTACCCTCTCTGATCAGATTACCCTCCATCTGCCCTTTATCTCTTTCACCAATCAACTTCCCAGCTCCTTACTTCACCTCCTCCCCCTCTCCCAGTTTCACCCATCACCTAACCACCTTGAACTTCTTCCTCCCCTCCCTTCATCTTCTTGCTCTGACTTCTCATCCTTTTTTCCAGTCCTGACGAAGTGTTTTGGCCCAAAACGTCGACTGTTTATTCTTTTCCAAAGATATTGTCCAGTCTGCTGAGTTCCTCCAGCATTTTGTGTGTGTTGCATTAAAATGCATGATTGATTTATGAGGGAATGCTAAGCATTGTGTTAATTTACATGAGTTTTTTGAATGAAAGGAACCAGACTGTATCATTGGGCAAAAACAACGAGTTTGTCTGTCTCTGCACGAGTGAAACTTGTGGATATAGTGAGCTACTTTTTTGAATTTTCCTTGGATTTTTCACAGACCACGATCACAACTGGTGCCTGGGGACCAGGGGTAGTTTAACAGGTTGGAAATTGGAGTTTCCCTGACACATGGTGACTAAGAAGCCTGAGCCTAGAACTCTTTGTGACTTGCCATGTAGTATATGTTGTGTGGTTTATTTGTGCTTTCTATTCTATGAAAATAAATTAGGCTTAAGTTACTTTGTTGTGCTTATGCACTTTTTACCACATCTCCAAGACACTTGAGTGGTTGACTCTGATTAAACCAGCCCATTACACTCTCTGGAGCCTCTCTCGTCAAAGAGAAATTTTATTTACAAATTGAATCTTGACCCATACTCAGTTCTGGCAAAGGCTTACAGACCCAAAACATTGTCTGTTTCTCTTTCCACTGATGCCTGACCTGCTGGGAATTTCCAGCATTTCTTGTTTTTATTTTAGTCCTTATTATCCCTCTATATATAGATAGGTTGACTCTTTTGTCATACTGCTCCATATCTGAAGTATTGATTTAATTTGGAGCTTTTCTTATAACGCCCTTGAATTGACAATCCAAATAATAATAAAAATGAGTTTATGTTATGAATTTGATTTGAGTTCTTTTCAGTTACAGGATGTTGTTAAAACTTCAAAGAAATTCTACATTGCTGTTATATGTATTAAACATTCATTTGGAGACTGATGGCAGGAACTATGCATGTTGATTATATCAGCAAACTGGAGACAAACCTTTCAGTTAATTTAGATTCAAGTAAACAAGGTCCGAGTCTGAATTTCAAGGCTCTGCAAGTTGTAGGGCATTTATTTTCTTTGATTTATACTGCATTTTTTGAATAAATGAGTAATTGATTTTTTTTCACAGTTATCAAGCATTGAATTCAAGGTTGAGCAGTGTTTTAGTCAGAAGAATATTGAAGAATACAACAAAGAGAACCTATTTTTATTTTTTATCCAATGGTAAAAATAATTACTGAAGTAATTTTATCAGCTAATGAAATGTTCAGACCTAACTGCTAGTAGCAAAGAGACAGAATTGGCCTTATTTATTAAACAATGCATGTTTAATATTCACTTTTATCCTTGGAGCTAGAACTAGTATGATGAATCACAAATCCTTTAAAACTCAGAAGGTGCTAGAAATCTTTAGCAGATCAAGCAGCAAGTTTGGAGAGAGAAACAGAGTTAATATGGCACACCCATTATAGTACAAAAGTTTAGTGAAACAACTTGGTGCTGCAATTAGGTCTGTTGCAGAAGCTAAGAATTAACCTTTGATGGAACCAAGACTGTATGAGAGCTGACAATTGTGAACTAAGGAAATTTGGTATAATTGACACAAACATAATTTTATGTACAATTTATATTCTGTGTTGCATGTACCTCTATGCCCATGACACCGCTGCAAGCAAGTTTTCCACTGAATTGTACCTCACTATATTTGTGCACATGACAATAAACTTGACTAGACTTAACATTCCCCCTTACAAAATGAATGGCAGAACATCAATGTAACTCCTTCAAATTCTGAAGAAATTGATTGCTACATAATTCAGTCCTGGTTCAATATTTCCTTGCTGCCAATATCTAAGCTTGAGGAATTGATTCACCCGATTACTCACTGCGTTCCATTAACAATGCCTTATGAACTCAGCTGCATTTTTGGTTGCAGCTGCTCAATCATGTTGTTAGCACTATCTATTGTTGCATTGTAACACTTGAGCAGAAATTCCATGTGATGATGCCAATCCCGTGAGTGAGTGAAACTCATGAAAAGGTTGCTGGTTTCATTTTGGTTTAAGTTCACACCACGCACTCTTAGAGAAGTGAGAAGCCAACTGGTATACAATAACCATAAGAAAAATATTCAAGAAATAATGATTTTTTCCAGGAACCAAATTGCTTTCATTGGTAATTTGAGAGATGCTTCCAGCTCTACAGATTTCTATAACTGCATTGCAGAAGTGTCTACCATGTTATAATGTCTGTACATAATAAAGAACCATGTGTACATAATTCAACCTTGTCAGCAGGGATGGGTTTTTTCAGATTCTCCTCAAGATCGGCTGTCCCCCGAAATTCCAAAGTATCATCAAGTCATTCCATGACGACATGAGGGCTACTGTTCAGTACGATGGCAGCTCATCAGAACCCTTCACTGTTCGTAGTGGAGTCAAACAAGGATGCGCATTGACCCCAACATTATTCAGCATCTTCTTCTCTCTGCTATTGAAGCAGCGTTTGGGACGTCGACAGAAGGCATCTACATGCACACCAGGTCTGATGGGCGGCTGTTCAACCCTGCACGCCTGAGAGCAAGAACAAAGGTGTGAAAGATCTCAATATGAGACTTGCTCTTTGCTGATGACGCTGCTATAACCTCGCACACCAAACAGCAACTACAAACTCTCATGGACCGCTTCTCTAAGGCATGCAAGGACTTTGGGCTTACCATCAGCCTAAAGAAAACAAATATCCTTGCCCAGAATGTAGTGGAGACACCAGTCATTACCATGGACAATGACGATCTAGAAGTGGTCCACGAGTTCACATACTTGGGGTCAACCATTAACAACACTCTCTCCCTCGATGCTGAAATCAATAGGCGTATCAGCAAAGCAGCATCGATCCTTGCTTGACTCTCCTCGCAGGTCTGGAAGAATCCGAAACTCGCTGCAAAGACCATGACTGCTGTGTACAATGTACGCATTATCAGCACCCTCCTGTATGGCAGCGAGACTTGGACCATCTACTCCAAGCAGGAGAGGAAACTCAACCATTTTCACCTGCGCAGCCTTTGCCGCATCCTCCGCATCACCTGGAGAGACAACGCCCCAAACCCGGAGGTCCTCTCCCGTGCTAGACTTCCCACAATGTTCACTCATTTAAGACAACGCAGACTGCGCTGACTGGGCCATGTCTGTCATATGAAGGATGGTAGGCTACCAAAGGACATCCTCTACTGAGAACTAGCAACAGGCAAGAGGAACGTTGGTAGACCCCAGTTTCGCTTCAAGGACCTCTGCAAGCGCAACATGAAAGCCTTAAAAATCAACACAGAGTGCTGGGAGGATACAGCAGATGACCACAACTAATGGCTAGGTACTCTTCAGCAACACCTAGAGCGAGGCGAAAGAGTGATCCTGAGTCAGCTTGAGGAGCGTAGAGCTAAACGGCAAGCAGAGCGGACAGCAATTCCACGACGCCCTACACATGCAGCAACTGTGGCAGAGCCTGCCGTTCCAGGATCAGCCTCAATTGCCACAATCGACACTGCTCAACAAACCAGTAACTACCAGAGACGTAGTACCCATGGTTGACCACAACCAATGGAAGCCACAACACAACATAATAAAGAACTTCAGTTCCCAGTGGGCAATGTGGGCAGTTCATCTGGAACCAGAAATTACACTGTTGAGCAGGTTGCATGGGCTCAGTGTTGAGCTAGAAACTTTCTGTAAATAAAAATGTTCTAGCAGCTTACCTATGGCAAGCTTGTCTTTATTAAGAACAGACATTACATGGTGTCAGAAGTGAGGGACATGGTCTTCAAAGGGAGCGGGTTTGTGATTCCCAATGTCGCTACAAAAAGAAATGCTCCAGAAGATACACAGAGAGCATCTTCGTGAGGAAAAATGTAAAAGTAGAGCTCAGAAAGTAATGTACTGGCCAAGAATGAACTAAGTCATCAGCCAGACCACTTTTCACGTGGAATATGTTTTACCTACAGACCAAAGCAATAGGCAGAATTGCTTACATCACACCCTGTACCAGACGGGTCTGGAGTGGATTTGTTTGATTGTAATGAGAAGAGTCATATTGTTGTAACAGGCTGCTTTTCCGATTACCCAGAAGTTGAAACACTGCAATCAACATCCAGCAAAGTGTTCATCACCTTCCTGAAAACTGTATTTGCAAGACATAGAGTTCCATGTGACGTGGTATCACACAATGGTCCACAATTTTCAAGTTATGGATTTGAGTTCTTTGCCAATCGGGATTTCAACATATAACTTCAAACCCACATCACCCAAAATTTAATGGCTTATCTGAGAGTTTGGTCAAGGTTGTGAAGGGCCTCACGAAGAATGCGCAAGGTGGATGAAACGATTTCCACAAAAGTCCTGACGAAGGGTCTCGGCCTGAAATGTCGATTGTACCTCTTACTAGAGATGCTGCCTGGCCTGCTGCGTTCACCAGCAACTTTGATGTGTGTTGCATGAATTTCCAGCATCTGCAGAATTCCTGTTGGTTGTCCACAAAAGTCTGATGATCTACAGAAGTGCACCGCTGCACAGTGGCCTTTCACCTCCGCAAGTGATGATCGGCTGACTCATATGCACTAATCTTCCAGTGCTTGAAAACCTGCTGACAACTAAAGAAGCACGCAAGGTCAAATTGGCTAAAGGAGAAACAGAAAACAGTATCATGAATAGACTGCGAAAAGCCTAACAGTCCTGAAGTCTGGGGTTCAAGTGTGAATCTGAGATCATGATTCTGGCACCTGGTCCATGCAATAAGGTGTGTAAGAGGAAGTAGCTCCACATTCCAACAGATATTTTTGTTGGAAAGGATTATTGCTTCTTGCAGGTTTATGAGAACATAGTATTTGTTTTTCTTTAAGGGGGGAAGATGTGTTATTATGTATGTACATAATAAAGAAATTCAGTTCCCAGTGGGCAAGATGGGTGGTTCGCCCCAGAGCCAGAAACCAGAAATGATGTTGGTGAGCTGGTTGCACACTTTCTCTTTATTAAGAACAAACGTAAGATCTACAGAAGAGTAGAAGCCCCTAGGAGGACAAGTCTGGCAGTCGAAGGCCTGATAACTGCGAGTCCAGGGCAATAGCCTAGAGATTGGAGGCCTGGCTGTGGAGGTGGGAAAGGGGTTTGTTTTGCTGTTGTTCATGTTGTGTTTGACTGTGTGATAGCACTGGAATGTATGGCGACACTTGCGGGCTGCCCCCAGCAAGTAGACGGACAGAGTCATAAAACACTACTTTATACTTTATACGTTATTGTCACCAAACAGTTGGTACTAGAACGTACAATCATCACAGCGATATTTGATTCTGCGCTTCAAACTCCCTGGATTACAAATGTTAAATATCATAAATATTAAAAATAGTTAAAATTAGTAAATATTAAAAATTTAAATTATAAATCATAAATAGAAAATAGAAAAATGGGAAATAAGATAGTGCAAAAAAACCAAGAGGCAGGTCCAGGTATTTGGAGGGTACGGCCCAGATCCGGGTCAGGATCCATTCAGCAGTTTTATCACAGTTGGAAAGAAGCTGTTCCCAGATCTGGCCGTACGAGTCTTCAAGCTCCTGAACCTTCTCCTGGACGGAAGAGGGACGAAAAGTGTGTTGGCTGGGTGGGTCGTGTCCTTGATTATCCTGGCAGCACTGCTCTGACAGCGTGCGGTGTAAAGTGAGTCCACGGACGGAAGATTGGTTTGTGTGATGTGCTGTGCCATGTTCACGATCTTCTGCAGCTTCTTTCGGTCTTGGACAGGACAACTTCCATACCAGGTTGTGATGCACCCTAGAAGAATGCTTTCTACAGTGCATCTATAAAAATTAGTGAGGGTTTTAGGGGACAGGCCAAATTTCTTTAGTTTTCTCAGGAAGTAAAGGTGCTGGTGGGCCTTCTTGGCAGTGAACTCTGCTTGGTTGGACCAAGTCAGGTCATTGGTGATATTGACCTCGAGGAATTTAAAGCTTTTGACCTGTTCCACTTGCGCACCACAGATGTAAATTGGGTCGTGTGGTCCGCTACTCCTTCTGAAGTCAACAACCAATTCCTTTGTCTTGCTGACGTTGAGAGATAGGTTATTGTCTTCGCACCATGCCACCAGGTTCTTAATTTCCTCTCTGTACTCAAACTCATCATTACTGGAGATATGGCCTAAGCAAACTTATATATTGAGTTTAATGGAAACTTGGCTACACAATCATGGGTGTACAGTGAGTACAGCAGGGGGCTGAGTACACAGCCTTGTGGGGCACCGGTGCTTAGAGTGATTGTAGAGGAGAACTTGTCCCCTGTTTGTACAGCCTGGGTCTTGTCTGTGAGGAAGCTGAAGATCCAGCTGCAGATCTGAGTGCTAAGGACCAGGTTCCAGAGCTTAGGAATCAGTTTATTTGGAATGATGGTATTAAAGGCAGAGCTGTAGTCAATGAAAAGGAGCCTTACGTATGCGTCTTTATTCTTCAGGTGTTCTAAGGAGGAATGTAGGGCCAGAGAGATGGCATCTGCCATTGACCTGTTGCTCCGGTAGGCTAATTGCAAAGCGTCGAGATTGACCGGTAGGCTGTGGTTGATGTGTGCCATAACCAATCTCTTGAAGCACTTCATAGCAATTGATGTCAGAGCCACAGGTCGATAGTCATTCAGGCATGCCACCTTGCTCTTCTTCGGCACTGGGATTATCGTTGCCTTCTTAAAACACGAGGGGATCTTAGACTGAAGCAAGGAGCAGTTGAAGATGTCAGCAAACACTCCAGCTAGCTCGGTTGCACAGGCTCGGAAAACCCGTCCCGGGACGCCATCTGGGCCTGTTGCCTTCCTTGGATTTATCTTCAGGAAGGCCCTTCTAACGTCCTTCTCGGTGATGATGAATCTCGATGCCACCAGGTCCGGTTCATCCAGAGGGAGTGGGACGCTCCTCTTCTGTTCGAATCTTGCATAGAATACGTTCAGTTCGTCAGGAAGAGAAGCGCCACAGTTATTGATATTGCCAGCCTTTTCTTTGTGCCCAGTGATCTCATTTAGACCCTGCCATAGTCTACCGGCATCCTTTTGGTTAGCCTGGGCTTCCAATTTGGCTCGATATTGCCTCTTGGTGCCCTTAATGGCTTTCCGGAGTTCACGCCTGGATTCCGTGTAGTGACTGGTATCCCCGGACCTAAAAGCCGCAGCTTTAGCCTTTAAAAGGGACTTGACCTCACAATTCATCCAAGGTTTCTGGTTAGGGAATACCCGAATCGTCTAGCGAAACGCACAGTCCTCCGTGCATTTCCACTACAGCTTAGAAACAGACCCTTCAGCCTATCTAGTTCATGCCATGTAATTCTGCCTCGTCCCATCGACATGCACCTGGCCCTTGCCCTCCATATACCTCCCATCCTTGTTCTTGTCCAAACTTCTTCATATTGGGAGGGAGGAGAAGATGGTGGCGCGACACAGCGCACGTGGCCATTCTGAATGATATCGTGTGTTAACTAGGGGGCCGTGCACAATTCTGATTTGATGGAGACAGCTGTGAAAAGCACGGAGGAACACATGGAGAAACTTCTGAAATGCCCGCTTCGCTGCCGCTGCTACTGTGCGATCAAGAATCTCCGGAGGGGAAGGCCCCAAATCCTCGGCTTTGCCTATTGTCTGTTGCCGGGGCCGGGGTTGAAGTGCTCGGCAGAGATGGTGCTCGGAGTCGGGCTGTGGTCGGATGCATCAGCAAGTTTGCAACACTGGAGGTTTACTGTCTGCGTGAGATGATGGGACTTTTGAGAGACTTTGAGATTTTTTTCTGTGTCCATGGTCTGTTCTTTATCAAATTATGGTATTGCTTTGCACTGTTGTAACTATATGTTATAATTATGTGGCTTTTGTCAGTTTTTTTAGCCTTGGTTTGTCTTGTGTTTCTGTGATATCTTTCTGGAGGAACGTTGTATCATTTCTTAATGCATGCATTACTAAATGACAATAAAAGAGGACTGCATGTCATCATAATCTAATTGTGTTGGTTATTAACGCAAATGATGTATTTTACTGTTTGTTTTAATGTATATATGATTAATAAAAACCTATTAGAATATGTACAATAGAAGAATGATGAATCACTCAGTATTCTCTGCCACTCTAAATGCGTACATGTTAAATGGCAAATGAATAGGCCTGGAATTTGAGAGAGGTTTTACATCGATCATAAAAGAGATAATTACACATTGACTAAATGAGCAATAGAAAGCAGCACATTGATCAAAAGGCAGGGCTCCACAATGAACAAGAGAAAGCCACACATTTTCTGAGAGAGTATCACGCAGTGGGAGAGCAAAGGAGATCTGCATTTTTACTGAAAGAATTGGACTTGGTCCAGAGAGAGAACTGTTTACTATGAGAGAGAGGGAAAGCCACAGACTGAGAATGAAAGCTCTACACTGATCAAAGGGAAGCCACTCATTGAATCAAAGAATTGAACATTGACCAAGAAAAGGCTAAATATTGATTGATTTTAATAGACAGCTCAATAATAATTGATAGAAAGTTATGTTTTTTTTTGTTTCAGAGGAACCAGGCTACCTTCTTTATCTGTAGGATGTTGGTGGAAAGTCACCTTCTTACGAAGGCAAGCTCTTGACGAGGAAATATCTGGACTGAGATGTAGTGACAGCAAAGGGTGGAAGCAAGAAAACATCTGCAGATGCTGGAAATCTGAGCAATACACACAAAATGCTGGAGGAACTCAGCAGGCCAGGCAGCATCTATGGAAAAAAGTACAGCTTGTCTCCCCAGCAAACTGCCCTCTC
Source organism: Mobula birostris (assembly GCF_030028105.1). NCBI lineage: Eukaryota > Metazoa > Chordata > Chondrichthyes > Myliobatiformes > Myliobatidae > Mobula > Mobula birostris. The sequence continues at coordinate 29,410,499 of NC_092383.1, read as the reverse complement.
CACTATCCTATACCTGAGAAACCCTTCTAAACCTCCAATCTAGCAAAATCAAGATCAACAACACCCTAGTGAAGCTACTGACCCAGCTGGAGACCACCGCCCCAGAATTGCTTCTTACACACCGGACCGCACCTGGACCTGACCAGCGAGGCCCACCACGTTCCCGGAGACCTGCGGTCTGCTACTGTGCCAGAGCGCTTGGAGACATGGCCCATTCCAACCGGCACCTCTGCGGAGCAGACGACCACACAAAAGTGATGGCGGAGACCTCAAGGTGCCCCAGACGCTTCCCTGGAGTGACCACCGTAAAGCCCCATTGGTGGCCATCCACAGCTGCCGAAAATCGAGCCTGAGGCTCGGCTGGAGCGGAGGCCTCCGCAACTGTGATTCGGCTTACGGACTTGTTTCAGCAAGGAGTCCGACCATCCGGGATTAAGTGTCGGCTTCGGGGCCCGACCCAATTGACAGCCCGGGCCCCCGGCAGCTGGAAGTGGCAGCAGAGCCTCCCCCGTCACTCCGCCCGACCCGGAGCGCCTGAAGACGCGACCCACCGATTGATCCCCGCAGGATGTGTCCACCAACCTCAAAGAGCTGATGACAACACACTGCATCGATGGAAACCTGGAAAGATGCACTACTTACCGAGGAAGCGTGGGAAGAGAGCTGGGCTGCTGGTCAGATTGAAGCTGAGAGGCTTCAGGGTCCCTATGCCCACCATCCTATGTGCAAGCCATAGAGAACAAGGAGGATGATCTTAAAGGGAGACTCACCTACTGCAGGGAGATGCAGAACTGCTGTGTATTCTGTTTCACCAAGACATGGCTCTCCCCAGCCACCCCCGACTGTGCCATCCGACCGAAGGGATTTTCGATCCATCGGATGGACCGCACAGCGTCTTTGGGCAAGACAAGGGGAGGTGATGTCTGCCTACTGATCAACACTGGGTGGTGCTCGGACACAGTGGCACTGACAAGCTCCTGCAGCCCGGACCTGGAACACCTGTCGGTGAAGTGTTGTCCCTACTATCTGCCTCGGGAATTCACCTCGGTCATACTGACAGCGGTCTACAATCCCCCCCAGGCGGATGTGGAGTGTGCTCTGAACATACTGTATGCCAACATCAGGGAGCTTGAGACCAGGTATCCGGAGGCTTTGCTCATTACAGCCATGGATTTTAACCAGGCCAACCTCAGAAAGGCGCTGCCAAAGTTATGTCTCCTGCCCCACTAGAGGCCCGAATATACTTGACCACTGCTACACAGCAGTCAAGGATTCCTACTGTTCCGTCCCACGACCTCACTTCGGAAAATCGGACCGTCAGGCCGTACTCCTTCTCCCGGTTTGCAAACAGAAACTGAAGCGGGAGGTCACGGTGTCAAAAGTAGTGTCACGTTGGACAGAGGAAGCGGATGAGGTCCTCCGTGACTGCTTTGAATTGGTGGACTGGTTAGTATTCAAGGATTCGGCAGCTAACCTCGATGAGTATGCCTCAGCTGTCACAGACTTGATTTGGAAATTTGGAGGACGCAGGACTGTGTGTCTCTGAAGACGATCCGGGTATTCCCTAACCGGAAACCTTGGATGAATTGTGAGGTCAAGTCCCTTTTAAAGGCTAGAGCGGCAGCTTTTAGGTCTGGAGATACCAGTCGCTACACAGAATCCAGGCGTGAACTCCGGTGAGCCATTAAGGGTGCCAAGAGGCAATATTGAGCCAAGTTGGAAGCCCAGGCTAACCAGAGGGATGCCAGTAGACTACGGCAGGGTCTAAATGGGATCACTAGGTGCAAAGAAAAGGCTGGGAATATCAATAACTGTAGCGCTTCTCTTCCTGACGAACTTAACGTATTCTACGCAAGATTCGAACAAAAGAGAAGCATCCTGCTCCCTCCTGATGAACTGGACCTGGTGGCATCGAGATTCATCGTCACCAAGAAGGATGCTAGAAGGGCCTTCCTGAAGATAAATCCAAGGAAGGCAACGGGCCCAGATGGCGTCCCAAGACAGGTTCTCCGTGCCTGTGCAAGCGAGCTAGCTGGAGTGTTTGCTGACATCTTCAACTGCTCCTTGCTTCAGTCCAAGATCCCCTCGTGATTTAGGAAGGCAACGATAATCCCAGTGCTGAAGAAGAGCGAGGTGGTATGCCTGAATGACTATTGACTTGTGGCTCTGACATCAATTGCTATGAAGTGCTTCGAGAGATTGGTTATGGCACACATCAACCTCGACGCTTTGCAATTCACCTACCGGAGCAACAGGTCAATGGCAGATGCCATCTCTCTGGCCCTACGTACCTCCTTAGAACACCTGGAGAATAAAGACGCATACGTAAGGCTCCTTTTCATTGACTACAGCTCTGCCTTTAATACCATCATTCCAAATAAACTGATTCCTAAGCTCCGGAACCTGGGCCTTAGCACTCAGATCTGCAGCTGGATCTTCAACTTCCTCACGGACAGGACCCAGCCTGTAAAAATAGGGACAAGCTCTCCTCTACAATCACTCTGAGCACCGGTGCCCCACAAGGCTGTGTACTCAGCCCCCTGCTGTACTCACTGTACACCCATGATTGTGTAGCCAAGTTTCCATCAAACTCAATATATAAGTTTGCTGATGACACAACAATTGTAGGCCGTATCTCGGGTAATGATGAGTTTGAGTACAGAGAGGAAATTAAGAACCTGGTGGCATGATGCAAAGACAATAACCTATCCCTCAACGTCAGCAAGACAAAGGAATTGGTTGTTGACTTCAGAAGGAGTAGTGGACCACATGACCCAATTTACATCGGTGGTGTGCAAGTGGAACAGGTCAAAAGATTTAAGTTCCTCGGGGTCAATATCACAAATGACCTGACTTAGTCCAACCAAGCAGAGTTCACTGCCAAGAAGGCCCACCAGTGCCTTTACTTCCTGAGAAAACTAAAGAAATTTGGCCTGTCCCTAAAACCTTCACTAATTTTTATAGATGCACCATAAAAAGCATTCTTCTAGGGTGCATCACAACCTGGTATGGAAGTTGTCCTGTCCAAGACCAGAAGAAACTTCAGAAGATCGTGAACACGGTGCAGCACATCACACAAACCAATCTTCCGTCCTTGGACTCACTTTACACCGCACGCTGTCGGAGCAGTGCTGCCAGAATAATCAAGGACACGACCCACCCAGCCAACACACTTTTCGTCTCTCTTCCCTTCGGGAAAAGGCTCAGGAGCTTGAAGACTCGTATGGCCAGATTTGGGAACAGCTTCTTTCCAACTGTGATAAGACTGCTGAACGGATCCTAACCGGGATCTGGGCCATACCCTCCAAATATCTGGACCTGCCTCCTGGTTTTTTTGCACTACCTTACTTTCCATTTTTCTATTTTCTATTTATGACTTATAATTTAAATTTTTGATAATTACTAATTTTTACTAATATTTTAATATTTAATATTTATAATCCAGGGAGTGGGAAGTGCAGAATCAAATATTGCTGTGATGATTGTACGTTTTAGTATCAATTGTTTGGTGACAATAAAGTATAAAATAAGATAAATAATAAATAGGTTGATGTTTCAGGCCGAAACCCTTTGGCAGGACTGGAGAGAAAAAAAGTGTTTTTATTCTCCAGTCCTTGCTGAAGTGCTTTGGCCCGAAACGTCAACGGTACTTTTTTCCATAGATGTTGCCTGGCCTGCTGAGTTCCTCCCATCATTTTATGCTTGTTGCAAAGGGCGGAGGATTTGCTTCCAGGATCAGAATGGTGTGCAAGCTGAAGGGGAACCTGCTAGTGGTGGTGTTCTCGAAAATATGACCTTATCTTTTGCTTACCCATAGAGGCTGGAGATTTGGGCCATGCTGGTGGAGCCAATTTAGAGAGGTGCTGCTGCTCACTTGTAGATGGGACACCCTGGTGATGGAGTGAATGAATGATGAAGATCCATTGTAGACCCAATCTCAGTACAAAGCAATGTCATGCAAAGTTATCACCTTGATGATAATCATTCCATTCTCAGCACAAAGCTGTTGCTCAAATCCAGAAATCACCCTGCTGGAGTGGAGTTAATCTAAAGAGAAAATGAAGGATTTTTTTTTAATCTCCATGTTTTCTATTCCGGAAGCAATGTCACCCCAGCTTCAGTCACTTTGCCAGTGTTAGCCAACCACATTTCTGTGAACTCTGAGTAGGTGTCTACTCTTTCAATGAAGCAGGTGAGAAGATGGATGTTATGTTTTGTAACTCGAAAAGATAAAACTAATTGAAAGAAAAACATGGATACAGGAGATGTGTGTGCTTAGTTCATTTTTACTTTTAGCGAGACGTGCACAAATGCCTAGTGGCGTAATGATGTATGCCATTTGTGTACTTTTACATAGAACCTGCAATGAATGATGTAAGCAACAAAGAATGCTTAACCAAACCATATATTTACTATATTATTCAAATGTTACTGAGATATTAAATACATGACAATGGACATGGCAGCCAACAGTCCCAATACAAAATTCAAAGTTCAATGTAAATTTATTATCAAAGTACATACAGTATACTACCTTGAGATTCATTTTCTTGCAGGCATTCACAGTGGATAGAGAAATACAATAGAATCAATGAAAAATGACACAAAAAGTCTGACAAACTATCAATGTACAAAAGTAGACAAACCGTGCAAGTTAAAAAATAAACATGTAAATAATTAATACTGAGAACATGAGTTGTAGAGTTTTTGTAAGAGAGTCTATTAGTTGTGGAAGCCAGTCAGAGTTGAGGTGAGTGAAGTTATCCACTCTGGTCTAGAAATTGCCCTGAACCTGCTGGTGTGGGACCTGAGGCTCTTGTACCTCCTTGCTGACGGCTTCAGCAAGAAGAGAGCATGGCCTGGATGGTGGGGTCCTTGATGATGGTTGTTGCCTTCCTGTGGAAGTGTTCCATGTAAATGTATTGAATGTTGGGGAGATCTTTGGCTGTGATGGACTGAGCTGTGTCCACCACTTTCTGTAGGCTTTTCTATTCATTGACTTTGGTGTTTCCATACCAGGCTGTGATGCAACCAGTCAGGATACTCTTCACTGTGCACTATAAAAGTCTGTCAAAGTTTGAAATGACTGCAGTATCGGCACAAACTTCTAAGATAATAGAGGACTGGCTCATTGTCCTTAGGTTTTTTATTTCCTTTAGTTGTATGCCAAAGCTGATACACTTCATGACCAACCTCTCAAGGGACTTCATCACAGTGAAAGTGAGTGCTACTGGATGATAGTCATTAATCAGATTACCACATTCTTCTTGGGCACCGGTATCATTGAAGCCTCTGCTAATCTGCCTCTGGTGTAAAACAGCACCTCCTGACAATAAAAGGGGGTGCGGTGCTCTGAAAATACCGATCACTTCCCATACCTCAGGAGCCACTTCTTAGTGAAGGCAGATGTTGATAGTGAAATTCACCATTGTCTTCAATGCACTAGCATGGCCATCCAAGGTAAAGAGTGCTTGAAGATCAGGATCTCAATCCTAGTACAAAGTTTGTGGTTAACTGGGTAGCAGTGACCCTGCCTTCTCAGAAGCTTCTGAGTCATGGACAATGTTAAGCACCTCAATTCAAAGAATAGGTGCCTCCAATGCTAACTCCACAAACTCATGCAAATCCATTGGAAAGGCATGCAATCCAACACCAGCATTCTGATGAACAGGTTGCATTAAAATAAATATTCTCTTCTGTATTCTGTCATTGGGAAGAAGTTGCCAGTTAGACAGAGGAAACTCTCCAAACATGCTGTCAACACCTTTGCAAAAAGTTGTCATGTTCTGCTGTTCAGAAAGTTATGTGGCAGCTTTATAGAACTCCAGTTAGTCTGCGCCTGGGAGGCTGATCCAGAAGATTAATGGTGAATTGGCTGCTTGGATTCAGAACTGGTTGCACATAGAAGACAGAAAGTAATGGTCGAAAGGATGTATTATAGCTGAAGGATTGTGATTAGTGGTGTTCTGCAGAGATCTGTATTGGGACCTCTGTTGTTTGTGATGTATATAAATGACCTGGATGAAAATATACATGGTTACATTATTAAGTTTGCAAATGATATGAAGATTGGTGGTGTTATGGATAGCATAGAAGTTTGGCAAAGAATACAGTGTGATATAGATCAGATGTAGATATGGGTGGAGAAATAGTAGATGGAGTTTAACACAAAATGTGAAATGTTGCACCTTGGTAGGTTAAATGTTAAGGGAGGAGAAGAGGAATCTTGGAGTCCAAGTTCATAGCTCCATGAAAATGGCTACACAGGTTAATAAAGTCATTAAGAATGCATATGGTATGCTTGCCTTTATCAATCATGGCATTGAATTCAAAAGTCTGTCGCAGCTTTATAAAACACTAGTTAGGCTGCACCTAGGGTATTGAAACAGTTCCGGGTGCTCCATTAAAGGAAGGATATTGGGCCTTTCGAGAGGGTGCAAAAGAGGTTTACCAGGCTGTTGCTATGATAAGAAGTTGGATAAACCTGGGTTGTTTTCTCTGGAGCAGTAGAGGCTGAGGGGAGATCTGAAAGAGGTTTATAAGATCATGAGAAGAAGAGTAGAGTAAATTGACAGTATCCTTTTCCCAGGGTTGAAATATCGAATACCAGAAGGTATGCATTTAAGGCGAGAGGGGGTAAGTTCAAAAGAGACTAAGGAGCAAGTTTTTTTCACACAGAGAATTGGGGTGCCTGGAATGCTCTGCCTGGAATGGTGGTAGAGGCAAATACATAAGGGACTTTTAAGAGACATGTGAAGGTGAGGGAAACGGATGGATAAGGATGTTGCATAGACAGAAGGCATTAATTTAGTTGGGCATTTGATTACTAATTTAATTGGTTTGACACAACATTGTGGGTTGAAGGGCCTATTCTTGAGTTGTACAGTTCTATGTTCTATGTTCTATGTTCCCTGACCCATGTCTGCTCAAAATAGAACAGGACTGTTTGTGTTCCCCCAATGCCTTCCAATCTCTGTCAGGAGCATACAGTGTAAAAGATAGAGAGAGCTGGTCAATCCCCACACTATTGGTCTGCTTATTCTCCTACGTCTCCTGTCCAACTTGTGGCAGAGTATGCAGCCCCTCTTTAGCCTCAACATCCACTTCAGAATCTACACAAATGGGACTGAAATCATCCTCAATTATGTAAATTATGTAAGAAGGGATGAGAATGGTGAATGTGGCGTCAACTGAGTGGATTGCTTTACCTTGTGGAGTGTTAAACTTCTTGAGTGTTACAGGAGTCGCAGGCAAATGGGCTAAAGTCTTTAATACTCCTGACGTGCCTTGTTAATGGTAAAATGACTCTGGGGAGTTAGGAGGTGCCATTTCCTTAGGGCAGAGATGCACTGATCTAGAATTGCAAGCACGTTATTTTTTTGTGGTATATTTATGGTTTATGGTGACCCTCGGATGGAAGGGCACTTGATGAATGTCAGGTCGAATGTCCGTCATTCAGCAGGAGCCAGACAGGGCAGCAGTGTAGAAGGCAGAAGAGCAGCAATGAGTGGAATGGATTGAGTTGCTGATACGGTGATTGGCACACATTGCAGACTCTTGTTTAAGCATTTTATTGCAACATTAGGTGGTAGTTAAGCTAAAGCATTGCTTTCTGATCAATTTTACGATACAGGCCATCTGTTTAAGGGGGTGGTCTTCTGTTTCTTATTAGGACCAATCATTTATAAATCTTACTGCACAAAATGTTTGGTTCCTCTCATGCTTACATTTTGTTCACACCTCTGAACATCTAGCTGCCCTATAAATCTCATCTCATCGCTCTCGATCCATCTTTCCCATTTTCTCTGCCCTGCTTGCTCTCACCCAGACACATTCTCTTCCTTTTTCTCCAACACTGATTAATCCAAGCCTGGCAAACTGTACACCAGCCCATTCCTACTCCTCTGCTTTACTTGGCACTCCATGCTGCTGCTTTGAAGACCCCAGAATTTGCCTGCAACATCCCAAATAACCTACTGAAGAAACAGCCACTGATTCTGTATAAGCAGTGCTTCCTATAACCTATTACCTTCCTCCCTCACTGACCTTTCCTTTGAGAGTAAGGAACCCTCATTATCAACTCACTTGGCCCACTGATAGTCCTTTATTCCCTGCCCCTGGCACTCCCTGCATTGTCCCAGAATGTTTGGCCACCATTGAATGAGAACCTTGTTGTCCAATACTTTAGTTGAATAATGGCAATCCTGCCTCGGATCTTACTGAAACCTGGCTCCTGATGGTAGTACCTCATCCCTTTTATGAAGTCCTCCTGTTTGCCAGTACTTCCTACTTCTTGCTCCACCAAAACTCTCTCAGGACTGATAATTTCTAATCCCTGCTGCACAAATTGCCTAGTCCCTCTTGTGCACACATTTTGTGCTCACTCCTGGACTTCTAATTTCCCTTGACCTTCTGCTTACCTCTCGGCCCATCTTTCCTATTTCCCCAGTCCTGCTTGGTCCTCTCCATTCATGCTGGTTTCCTTCACTCCTTTACTCCATCCTTTATTAATCCAGCCCATCCTTGCCCAACTGCCCTCCTGCTCATTTCTCCAAACAATTCTTCAATCATTTTCTTCATCTTGACCCATTCCTACATCAGCTCCTTTCAAATTCCTATTCTACAGGACCTATCCCCTCTCTGAACTAAATCAACATTATTCTCTGTCCAAATCACACAATCACTTCAGACAATGATAATTCTTTGCGAATTATTTCCTGAAATGCCCTTCTCTTCCTAGTTCTTCCTCATCTCCAGTGACAAGTTTAAAAATTTTTTACAGCATTGACTAACATCAGCTATTCAGCTAGGCTTGTCACTGTTCTCCTATGCTCCAAGATAAAACCCAGAGCCAAGACTTCTGACAGTTTTTCTCATGCATTCTTCCATGAACTTCAAAGCTCATTTTGACCTGGAAACCAATTTCTTAAATCTTTCCTCATCACTATCTCTTTCTGATGCCAAGATATTTTATGGATAGGGAAAGAATAAGTTCTGTAGGGACCAAAGGAGTAATCTATGTACGGATCCAGGGAATGGCCCTGACCTCCTAAATGAATACGTCTTCTAAATGAATACTTCTCACTGGTACTCACTAAGGAGAAGGTTGTAGAAAATATTCAATTCAGGGAGGAGGAGTGGTTAAATGTTGTTAGACTGGATCATGTCCATACAGTGTCGGGAAGTGTACGGTCATGCAATTGATAGAAGAAATAAAAGGGTAGAATATTTTCTAACTGGAGAGAAAATACAAAAATCTGAGGCACAAAGGGACTTGGGAGTCCTCATGCAGGATTCTCTAAAGATAAAATTGCAGGTTGAGTCAGTGGTTAGGAGAGGAAATGCAATGTTAGCATTCATTTCAAGAGGAATAGAATATAAAATCATGGATGCAATGTTCAGGCTTTATAAAACACTGGTGAGGCCTCACTTGGAGTATTGTGAGCAGTTTTGGGCCCCTTATCTAAGAAAGGATGTGCTGACATTGGAGAGGGTTCAAAGGAGGTTCTCGAGAATGATTCCAGGATTGAACGGCTTGTCATATGAGGAGTGTTTGACGGCTCTGGGCCTCTACTCACTGGAATTCAGAAGAATGAGGGATGACCTCATTGAAACCTATCGAATGTTGAAAGGCCTCGATAGAGTGGAAGTGGAGAGGATGTTTCCTGTGGTGGGAGAATCTAAGATCAGAGGACACAGCGTCAAAATAGAGGGGAATCCTTTTAGAATGTAGCTGGAGGAATTTCTCTAGCAAGAGAGAGGTGAATCTATGGAATTCATTGCCACAAGTGGCCGTGGAGGCCAGTTTGGTATGTTTAAGTCAGAGGTTGATAGATTCTTGATTAGTCAGGGCGTGAAAGGATACAGGGAGAAGGCAGGAAATTGGAGCTGAGAGGGAGAGTGGATCATCCATGATGAAATGGTGGAGCAGACTCAATGGGCCAAATGGCCTAATTCTGCTCCTATACCTTATGGTCTTATAGTCTTATTTCTGTTCACACAGTATAGGAAATATGAGATTGCACTGGAGAAAGTGACTGGAGATTCACCAGGATGTTTCCTGATTGGAGTACCCTCAAAGTTTCAGGGAATAAAAGTACTTTTGTTATAAAAGTATGCACTTGTGCTCTACACATTGAAATTTCCCACTGTTCTGGACAGATTCCTCTTCTCCTCCCACTGCAAACTTCAGTCTATCCTCAGCTCAGTTCTCTGGGTTTCTTGTCAGCAATCAACCCCACCTCTGGTCAATCTTGGAACTCAATACCATCAATTTTCAACATTCATCTTCAATTTTAATCCTTTCATAACTTAGCTCATTCTTATTTCTGCAGTCACCTCAAAACTGTGATCACTCTGAAAACTCTATTTCATTAATTCTGGCTTTTTGTATATAATGCAGAAAATGGCGGAAAAACTCAGTAGGTCAGACAACATCTGTGGAGACAGAAACAGAGTTAACATTTTGGATCAAGGAGCATTAGAACTGAGAAACAAAAGAAACAAGCAGGATTTCCTGGTGATCAACTATTTTAAGACCATTCCCCATTCCCATTCTAACATATCAGTCTGTGGCTTTTTCTTCTGCCACAATGAGGCCACTCTCAGGTTGGAGGAGCAACACCTCATATTCCGGCTAAGTAGCCTCCAAACTGATTTCCGCAATTTCTGGTAATTTTCCCCCCTCCACTTCCCTCTTCTTCAATTCTCTACTCTTCCCTCTTTTCCTCACCTGCCTATCACCTCTCCCTGTGTTCCTTCTCCTTCCCTTTCTCCCATGATCCACTCTCCTCTCCTATCAGATTCCTTCTTCTCCAGCCCTTTAACTTTCCTACCTATCACCTCCCAGCTTCTTACTTCTTCCCCTTCCTTTCTCCATCCTCCCATCACCTTCTCGTTTGTACTCCTTCCCCTCCTCCAACCTTCTTATTCGGGCATCTTCTCCCTTCCTTTCCAGTACTGATGAAGTGCCTTGGACCGAAACGTCCGCTGTTTATTCATTTCTATCGATACTGCCTGACCTGCCGAGTTCCTCCAGCATTTTGTGTATATTGTATAAGAGAAATAAGTCAGTTTTCCACTGCACAGAAGGTTGATTCAATTTATGTAGAGATGTAGCACAGAACAGGCCCTTCCAGCCCAACGGATCTATTTAACCCTAGACAATGTCCAGTTAACTCTTAATTGCTGCATCTTTGGAATGGGGGGGGGGGCGCGGAGAGAGGAAAGCTGAGTACCCGGAGGAAGCCCTCGTGCTCACAGGAAGAACATACAAACTTCTTACAGACAGAGCAGGAAGTGAAATCAGAACTTTGTCACCATGAGCTGCAATAGTGCCACACTAACCGGTGTGAGAGGGATGTGCAAAACAGAATGAGAATCAGTATTAGGTTTAATATCACTGGCATATGTTGTGAAATTTGTTAACTTTGCAGCAACAGTACAATGCAATACATGATAACATAGAAAATAACCGTGAATTACAGTAAGTATATAAATATGTTTTGTGAAAGACAAAGGTACAAGAAACGTGATATTGATGTTAAGGATACTATCAGAATGAGCTATTCAAGTGCAAACAGATTTGTTTGTTTCTTTTATCGACTACATAAAAGCATTTGATAAAGTGAAGCACAATAAGTTATTCAAAATATTACTTCCGCCTAATCAGAAATCTGTACTGAGAACAAACTGCCGATGTAAGAATAGATGGAGAAGTGAATCAGTTTACCAAAATCAAGAGAGGCTTTAGACAAGGGTGTGTTTTCTCCCCTGATTTGTTTAATGTGTACAGTGAAACAATATTACAAAGAATAAGAGACATCTTGGGAATCAAAGTTGGCAGTGAAAACATCAATAATTTTAGATATGCGGATGACACTGTGTTAATTGAAAGTACAGAGGAAGAACAACAAAACTTAATTGATATAGTTGTTGAAGAAAGTGCAAAAATGGGTCTATCTACCAATTACAAAAAGACAGAATGTATGGTGATATCCAAAAAGAAGGAGAATCCTATCTGCAGGCTGAGAATAAACGGGGAAGACATAAAACAAGTACAGAACTTTTGCTGCTTAGGAAGCTGGGTGATACCAGATGGCAAGTGCGACATGGACATCAAAAGAAGAATAGGGATGGCAAAAGACACCTTTACGAGAATGAAAAGTATACTGACCAACACTAAACTAGGCATGAGAACCCGCCTCAGAGTACTGAAATGTTACGTTTATCCAATTATGTTATATGGCTCAGAATGTTGGATAGTATCTAGCACAGTAACATGAGGAAATGAATTGAAGCAGCAGAGATGTGGTTTTTGAGGAGGATGCAAAGAATATCATGGACGAAATGAATATCTAATGAAGATGTCATGAACAGAGCAAGCTCAAAAAGAGAAATAATGTATGAGATCATAAAAAGGCAACGTGACTTCATTGGACGTGATTAGGAAAGAGGAGTTAGAATGCATGGTAATTATGGGAAAGATTGAAGGGAAGAAAGCAAGAGGAAGACAAAGACAAATGATGATGGAGACAGCAGCCAGAGAACTGGAAATGAATACCAATGAATTGATCCACTTGATTCAAAACAGGAGTGTGTGGGCCATGGCAGTCAAAGCTCAAACTGGGCATGGCACCTGATAATGACAATGATGATAAAAATATATTTTTTAAATCGTTAAATTAAAAAATTAAATAAGTAGTGCAAAAATTAAAATAAAAACGATAGTGAGATAGTGTTTATGGGTTCACTGTCCATTCAGAAATCGGATGGCAGAAGAGAAGAAACTGTTCCTGAATTGCTGAGTGTGTACCTTCAGGCTTCTGTACCTCCTTCCTGATGGTAACAATGAGAAAGGGCCATGACCTGGGTGGTGGGGGCCCTTAACGATGGCTGCCGTCTTTTTGAGGCATTTCTCCTTGAAGATATCCCGGATACTACAGAGGCTAGTGCTCACGATGGAGCTGACTAATTTTACAACTCTCTGCAGCTTACCTCGATCCTGTCATTAGCACACCGCCCCCAACCCCCATACCAGATGGTGATGCAGACAGTTAGAATGCTCTCCACGGTAAATCTGTAGAAACTTATGAGTGTTTATTTTAAAAAAGGGAACATTGATGATAAGGGAGACCAAATGATTCAATGCAACTGTTAAGTACCAGATTATGCTTCTCCCATCTTCTCAGCTGATGACACCTAAACTGCTTTCTCACTTTCCCAGTTCTAATGAAATATCCCTGACTTAAAACATTAGCTGTTTCTCCTTTGACATACTGCTTGATCTGTTGAGAGCTTCCACCATTTTCTGCTTTTAAAGATTAGCTTTATTTTTGACACAAATATCGAAATGTACAGTGAAATGCATCACTTGCATCAAGTCAAAGCAGTGAGGATTGTGCTAGGGGCAGCCCAAATGTGTTGCCATGTTTCCGGTGCCAACATATCATACCCATAACTTATCAACTGTAACCATATGTCTTTGGAATGTGGGAGGAAACTGGAGCTCCCAGCCAAAACCTACATGGTCACAGGGAGAACACACAAATTTCTTACAGACAGTAGCGGGAATTGAATGCCGATCAGTGATTGCTGATGTGGTGCTAACTGCAATAATAATTTCCAGCCTCTTCAGGTTTCTGATTTTAACTTGCCTGCCTTTTTTCCTTAACCCTGACATTGATAGCTCTGCTTTCAATCTTAAGACCCCATTTCCTTGAATTCCCCGCCAAAATCCCTTCTCATCTCCACCTCACTCTGCTCTGTTACAGCAGGACAGAGCTGAGGTTGCTGTCATCATTGGGACACTTCAGATGTTTCAGACCCCTGCCAATACTCTGCCCTCTGCTGGGCAAACCTAGGAACTGACCTATGATTATCCTGGTGTGAAGTTCGTCAAGATGGTTTGCATTATTGCTGCTCCTTCCCATTGTGCACTGAAACTACTCCTTTTGCAGGCTTGCCCAAGTTGGGGCAGCAATATAGATGCCAAAATTATCACTATGAAACCAGCTGCGCTGGCTTATATGATATCTGGTCTGAATCACCTCTCCAAATGAGCTTTTTCTCCTTTGTTCCATCAGCTAGTACAGTTTGATTACTGATGGCCCCCGTTGGTCAGGGACAACCATGGATGTTGTATCCTAGCTGTCAAAGTTGACGTGCAAGCCAGTACACAAGCCAAAGCAGTACGATACGGAGAGCAGGCAGTTGCCCAGGCAGCAGGCTTCCCTTCTCCAAACCGCTGATGAATCCAAAGGGATGGCAAAGACCAAAACAGTTTGGCACCAGCAGCACTGCAGGAGTTGCCAGTCAGTATTGATCTAAATGTGGGCCGGCCCTGGGGACTCCAGCTCTGGATTTTCCCTCGGGGTTTACTCCCGAAGCCTTCCCCGTGAGTGGGTATAGCTGCAAGGCAGTGGAGGTTGGAGGTCAGAGTTTACCTTCTCCTAGATGGGCTGCCAACCACAGCTGATAAGCCCCATCTGCCTGAAAGAACTGCTTTTAAGGCACCAGCAACCTACCTTTGCCCCTTCTCTTGTCAGTAGAAATAGTTTCACTTAGCTTAGTAGCTAAGCCACACATGAAGGCCAGGAGCTGGACTTGGCTGTCAGAGGCTATTTGAGATGCATGCCATTGGGAGCATTTAATAGGTAATGGGAGCTTATCCCCACTACCACCCCCCAGCTATGACAACATTAAGGAGCCTTAAGTGTCATACTATGACTGTAACATTAAATAAGCTCAAATTAAAAAGCTAAAATCTACAGGTGTTAGAAATCTGAAATAAGAACTCAGCAGGTCAGACGGCATCTTTCAAATTGCTGGATGCTCCCCTTTCTACCTTTGCTTTTTCCAATAATATATATTATTCATAATAATATTTACAATAAATGCAGTCATTTTGTTTTACATTTATTTTATCATCAAATCAATGCATGCTCCTACAAAGCAGAAACACCACTAATGTTTATTTTATCTTTGAACAACACACCTATGAAGTGTTTGAGAGGGCCGACACAAAGACCTTTACAATCTGGCTCTTAAATCATCCAAACACGGGGTCGAGCCCTTCAGTATTAGGTACTGGCTGCAGCCTCGACTGAGGTTCTTCTTCATAAAACCTGTTTAAGACGGTGCTGGTGATGCCCAGTGACTACTTACCGGTGGCAAAGCACAAAACAAAGAAAACTACTTAACAACTTATTAATAGTACTTTATTAATAATGATCAACTCTAACAATGGAGAGGCATGCAGAGGCGATCGGAGGCAAAGGTGAAGCATGCTGGAGGCAGGACTGAAGAAAGTCCTGATGTCTGATCGATTTAAACCCTGGGCTGAATTGGAATGGTCAGGTACAGGCTGAATCGTGGCGGCAGAGCGCGGGTCCCAGAGCTGTCGCAAAGCGAGGAACAACCCGATGTTTGGATGATTTCAGTGGGGGGGGGGGCAGATTGAAAAGGTCAGGTGTTGGGACAAGAGACAAGAGATGGGCCATTTCTGCCTGGCTCTGCTCGCTGCTCTGTGACGTTCACTCAGCTCTGCACTGAACTGAGGCTCTGGCCCGCTCCAGTTGCAGTGATGCCTGGCTTTGGGTCTGTGGTCCCTGCAGTCGGCTCTGCTATGAATTGAGGCTGTGGCCTAATCCAGCACCAGGATGCTTGGCTTTCTGTCTCTCTGGATGTTATTTACTTACATTTATGTTAGCACTATTTTTTTTCTTTCTCTCTGCCAATTTGGCGTTTGACGGTCTTTTCCTTAATAGGTTCTTTTGGGGTTTCTTTATTTTGTGGCTGCCTGCAAGGAGACAAATCTTAAGGTTGTATAATATATACATACTTTGATAATGAATGTATTTTGAACTTTGAACCCATGTGATAGCTGCACAAAATTCAGTGCTTCCCTCAGCGTGTAGTGCTATACTCTGAATGTGCCAGTTGGCAGTGCAAAGTGCATATTTCACCGAGCTGATGCTCCCACAGCACTTGATGCTTGTCTTTCATTGCTTCGCTGGGGACAGTCCATAGATGACAGAATCCTCTGTTATGGAACTTCTCACAGATTCCCTGAGCAAAGGCCATCAAATTCTTTGCTAGACTTTCTGGGCACAGTTCACAATGAGGTAGGGAATGATTTCTTTCACATTGCAATCATCTTGAGGGCAGCATTTGTGGAAGGAAAGGAATTGTCAACATTACGGGACTATGGTACAGGCCGCCTCCCCTCTCCTTTCTCGGTCCTGAAAGACAGACGATTCTTTTTCTCCCACAGATGCTGCTCAGCCAGCTCTTAAAAAACTATAAATAATGAAGACCAACAAACAACCAATGCGCAAAAGAAGACGAATAATGCAAATTATAAAAAAATAAATAAATAATATTGAGAACATGAAATGCAGAGCCCTTGAAAGAGAGTCTATCCTTGAAAGTGAGTTCCTTAGCATGAAGCCCACAGGAGGTTGGTTTTCCCTGAAATAGACCACATTTGTGAAGGAGTCTGTTTGTTATGTGCCGTGTTGTACACCATGGGTGATCATGGTCTTCTCATGACCATGATTGTTCTTGGCAAATTTTTCTACAGAAGTGGTTTGCCATTGCCTTCTTCTGGGCAGTGTCTTCAGGTGACCCCAGCCATTACCAATACTCTTCAGCGATTGTCTGCCTGGTGTCAGTGGTCACATAACCTGGAATTGTGATATGCACTGGTTGCTCATATTCACCGCCTGCTCCCACCACTTCATGTGATCCTGCTCAGGGTTGGGGGGGGGGTGCTAAGCAGGTGCTACACCTTGCCCAACGGTGACCTACAGACTAGCGGAGGGAAGGATCAACTTACACCTCCTTTGGTAGAGACGTACCTCCACCCTGCCACCCCTGAAAAGCAGTAACCCACTCTACTCTGGAGATGTTGGAGTGAGTGGCTGCCTCTGTCACCCAGGAGCTTTGAGCTCAAGTCTGTGAGGTGAGTGCAAGAGATCAGGGGGCCAGATTTCAACTCCATGAGCTTTGGAGCATTTGGATTGAGGGGATGGACCACTTTTTGCTGCACTGAAGCTGTTTTCTGAATCCTGCTATCTGCCTTACCTGGCTTCTGCAATGGGTTACTTTCAACACACTGTTACGGAAGCAACCCACTGCAAATTGGCCCATTAAGCAACGATGAGGTCACTGACCAGGGGATTGATATTGGCGAGGTGGTGTGAGGAACAGGTCTTGGCTAGGAGCCAGTGATCTCCCATTCTGTTCACCTGGGGTCCAGCTTTAATGTCTCATCTAAATAAAACACCACCACTGGATGGAATGCGGACAGTGAAAGGGCCAGAGAGCAAAAAAAAATGTTTGCTAATAGGAATGAAAAGAACTTCTGTGAGAGGGGAGATCACTATGAAGTGGAGTGAAGGATAGTTACATGAAGCTATGAATTAGGTCTTGGAGGCAAAAGGTACTTCTGTGGAGGGGGCAGTGGAAAGTGAGTCTGTGTTCAGGGACTGAGTCTGCGAAAAGGGAGTGAGGTGGGATCCTGGGATGAGGGAAATAACTCTGTGAATGGGTCAATGGTGAGTCATTTCAGGATCTGGAGAATGGGTCACTGGTAGGTGTGTGTTGGATGGGTGTGCAGAGTTGTGTGTGTGTGTGTGTGTGTGTGTGTGTGTTTTTTTGTGTGTGTGTGTGTGTGTGCTGGAGGAGACAGCGAACCGCATACCTTTTTGATGCTGGATACGGTACTTATACAGCCAAGTTTCACAAAACTGATGGCCTTTTGAAGGTGAATAAATTTAGTTTCCATCTCCTACGAATGCAGTGAGATTGAAAATCTTTCAGTTGTGGAGCCGATGAAACAGACTCGAGCCGCACTGTTGCAAACTTGCATGGTTTCTCTCCCAGTGGAGTGCCCCTCCCGAGCTGGCGAGGGCAATATTTAAAAGCCGTGGATTGTACCTCCCATTTCTGAATCGTGCTCAAGGAAAGGATTGTGGATATCACAGTCTTCTGACGGCTGCGGCGGCGGCTGCTGCAGTCGCAGCATTTTTAGTCGGGTGAGAATCGCCTCCCCTTTAAAGGTACATTATGTTGTAAATGTGAATGAGGAAGTGAGTGAGCAGCGGAGTTGGAGGTGTCTGTGTGGCCGGAGTGAGTGCCAGGTAGCAGCCGGGTGGTTCCAGGAGGTGTGTGTTATTTTAACTTCTTGCATTCATTCTAAAATGTAAGACAATTTTTCTTTGTTTGTTATTTTCTGCTAATCGACTAGTCGCTCGAAAACAGAAAAGAAACGCATGGCTTAAACCGGTTTACATCTGCAGGAAACCGATGTTGCCTATATGAGAATCATATGCGCAGCCCTGAAGTTAGCGACTTTGGTGAACTTTGCTTTTGTTGAGCAGCGACCTCGGATCTTTTCGTTAACTGCAAATTTGTTTTGGTTTTGCATTTCTCTCACGTGTTGTCTTGCCGTTTAATCTGTAAGCATGGGGTGGGGGTTGGGGGAGGGATGTAGAATGGGGAAATAGGCGGCAACCTATTTCTTCGGAGTGCCAAGCCGACGCTGAAAGGATCCAACAAGGTGACCCTCCCTAGCCAGCGCGGTGTTCAGACTCGTCCACTCACCCGTTCGCCTGCCTTGCCTCATCTGACAGTTTACACCCATCAGAGCAGGTCTGGAAACTGCCAGCAGTGAATCGTGTGGAAGCCTGTTACTAAATAATACTTGCTTCTTGCTACATCCATTTACAATTCAGCGTTGCCAATATTTGTCTCCGCTGTTCTAACAGGAACACCTTCAGATCCGTGTTATGCCTTTTTTTAAAAAATAGCAGTTAAGATGAATGCCGTGTAGAAAACATATCTCGTTTGGTGATGTCATTAGCAGTAATATATAAGCTTTCTCCCAATAATTCATTGATCATATAATCTTATAATATAAAAATAGATTTTTATTACTATAATTGTAGTAAAGCCTTTGGATTTGGATCGGGGCTGGCAGGATCTAGATCTCTGAGCTCACGTGATTTGTCTAGTTTTCCTTTGCCTAGTGATTCTGTGGATGTGTATGGCTTGGGTGCAGTGAAGGTGTTCCCAGCAGTGTAGTGTTGTAAGCAGGTACACAGAGGTAAGGTTAGCTCTACTGGGCAGCTAGCAGTTATTGATCAGCTTCAAAGGATGATGGAAGCAGATTGAAGAATAACTTTCAAAAAGAAATGTGTAGAGAAGAGATGCAGGCATTTAATAGAACTGGTGTAGGAGACTGCCCGGCTACCCACATGCACGCCCCTGCCCTGTACTACAAACGTTTGTACTTACCTCCATGAATTCACACTTGCTGCTCTTTCCTTTGAGCCTGCCGGTTGGATGTGCCATAGCTAGCCTCTGTGATGCTAAGCACGTGGATGTCTGAGGAAAGGGATAACCCCAGAGTTCACTGTGATGCTGTTTTGTACTTGTTGGCTTAAAAGTTAAAAAACGAGTGTTGGAACTACTCGGCAGGCCAGGCAGCTTCCGTGGAGAGGCATGCAGTTGATGGTTAAGGCCACAAAGCTTTCAGCAGAGCTAGATCACGTAAACTTGAGTTCTTGGCTCCCTGCCTTGCCCCACAGATGTTGCTGATCTGTCAAGTGTTTCCAGCATTTTTTTTAACAGTTCAGTTGTCAGTGTTATTTTGCTTTTTTGCTTTGCTCTTATGAGTATTAGCTTTATTTTTCCTTCACAAATGGAAACCTCTTTGTTGTCTTTAGGGCAAAGTGGAGGTGGGTAAATTTTAAGTAAGTAGCACATCTCTGGAAAACTTCAACCCAACGTGTTAAATGGTTTTTGCAAAGTATCCTGTCAGGGATCATTACCATTTAGAGTTTGAAATATTTTCAAGTTAATCCCTGGTTGACCAAGATGACACAGTTATTCCTGACTAGAATACTATTGGTTGGATAGTTCCTTTATTTAGAGATACAGTTCTGGCCCCAACAGGCTGTACTGCCAGCAACCCACCTACTTAACTCTAGCCTGGTCACAGGACAATTCACATTGACCAATTAGTGACTGTACGTCTTTGGACTGTGGCAGGAAATTGGAACACTTGGGGGAAACCCACATGCAAGCAGGAAGAAAGTGCAAACTTTCTTAGTGAGAACACGGGAATTGAACTCCAGTGCGCCGAGCTGTAATAGGGTTGCAGTAACTGCTACGTTACCATGGCGCCCCATTTCTCTGTCAATCAATCACTCAGATCTTGAGGGCTGTGACTATGAAAATGCCCAGTTTGTACTATAAAACTATTCCTCATGTACTGGAATAACTGCCCATCATTTAATGGGTAATCTTGCTCTGGTTTTACACATTCTTTGTTAAATAGGTACTTTAGCTTGTTTGCTGTAGTGCGCCATTTTGTTTCTATATGCTGAGTTCCGCATCCTGTCCACTTGCATGCCCAACAACTGACTTGGTGGTAGCAATAAACAGTTTTTAATTTGTAGGTGACCCAAATGCAATACCTCAGGCTGTGAGTGTGGCCTCCAAGCGAGGTGGCAAGTGAAGTATATAATGTAAGGTAAGGTATTGGTATGGGTGGAGAGTTGGTTAGCAGACAGGAAGCAAAGAGTGGGAATAAACGGGACCTTTTCAGAATGGCAGGCGGTGACTAGTGGGGTACCGCAAGGCTCAGTGCTGGGACCCCAGTTGTTTACAATATATATTAATGACTTGGATGAGGGAATTAAATGCAGCATCTCCAAGTTTGCGGATGACACGAAGCTGGGTGGCAGTGTTAGCTGTGAGGAGGATGCTAAGAGGATGCAGGGTGACTTGGATAGGTTGGGTGAGTGGGCAAATTCATGGCAGATGCAATTTAATGTGGATAAATGTGAAGTTATCTACTTTGGTGGCAAAAATAGGAAAACAGATTATTATCTGAATGGTGGCCGATTAGGAAAAGAGGAGGTGCAACGAGACCTGGGTGTCATTATACACCAGTCATTGAAAGTGGGCATGCAGGTACAGCAGGCGGTGAAAAAGGCGAATGGTATGCTGGCATTTATAGCGAGAGGATTCGAGTACAGGAGCAGGGAGGTACTACTGCAGTTGTACAAGGCCTTGGTGAGACCACACCTGGAGTATTGTGTGCAGTTTTGGTCCCCTAATCTGAGGAAAGACATCCTTGCCATAGAGGGAGTACAAAGAAGGTTCACCAGATTGATTCCTGGGATGGCAGGACTTTCATATGAAGAAAGACTGGATGAACTGGGCTTGTACTCGTTGGAATTTAGAAGATTGAGGGGGGATCTGATTGAAACGTATAAGATCCTAAAGGGATTGGACAGGCTAGATGCAGGAAGAATGTTCCCGATGTTGGGGAAGTCCAGAACAAGGGGTCACAGTTTGAGGATAGAGGGGAAGCCTTTTAGGTCCGAGATTAGGAAAAACTTCTTCACACAGAGAGTGGTGAATCTGTGGAATTCTCTGCCACAGGAAACAGTTGAGGCCAGTTCATTGGCTATATTTAAGAGGGAGTTAGATATGGCCCTTGTGGCTACGGGGGTCAGGGGGTATGGAGGGAAGGCTGGGGCGGGGTTCTGAGTTGGATGATCAGCCATGATCATAATAAATGGCGGTGCAGGCTCGAAGGGCCGAATGGCCTACTCCTGCACCTATTTTCTATGTTTCTATGTTTCTATAATTGGACTAGAAAGTGCAACTGTCCTTCAATTGCTTCCATTGTAAATTCCGTTGGCTTTATTTATAATGAAACTTTCTTATTTAAACTTCTTCATTTGTGGTGTCTGTTAATTTCATGACTGTTATTGTGTTGGAGGGGTTTAATGGAGAAATGTTGTAAACATTCACTTAAGCAACTGGTGGTTGGAAATTCAGTTGATAAATATTTATTTCTTTTCCAGTTCCTTACCATTTATAATTGTTTTTCCATGTTTGAAGTGGGACAGCAGCTATTTTCTGGTCAGTCAGGAACTAGGTATTTCCTGCTGCTCTTCAAACCTGATGTGGAACCAGTGAGGAAATGTCAAATATTTGAGGAAATGTCAAATATTAGAGGATGTAGCTTTAAGGTGAGAGGGAGAAAGCTGAAAGAAGATTTATGAGGTAAGTTTTATTAGCATGGTGTTCCAGTTGTCTGGAACGTGCACTCTGTGGAAGATACAATAGTAACATTTACAAGGCATTGGGGCAGGTACATGATTGGGCAGTTAATGGAGGGATAGAGATCATGTGCATTGGAACGATTCTATTGCATTGGCATCATGGTCCTGTTCCTGTACAGTTTTGTCCTGTGAATGTATCTGCAATGAATTCCCCATGCAGTGTGCCTTCTGGACGTGGAGATGTTTCTTATTGTGGGGGGAGGCTAGGACCAGAGGGCACAGCCTTAAAGTGCAAGGGCGTCCCTTTAGAACAGAAATGAGGAGGAGTTTCCTTAACCAGAGGGTGGTGAATTTGTGGAATTCACTGCTACTGGTGGCTGTGGAGGCCAAGTCATTGGGTACATTTAAAGCGGCGGTTGATAGGTTTTTGACTAGTAAGGTGTCAAAAGTTACAGGGACAAGGCAGGTGAATGGGGTTGAGGGGGAATGGGCTCAATGGGCCGAATTGCCTAATTCTGCTCCTATGTCTTATAGTCCTCTGGACACCTAGGCATTGTGTTCAGAACCAAATTTCCTGTTAAGTAAGTAAACCACTTACTTGAATCTTCTCTCCCCTTCCCTCTCCCATTGGGCAGAAGATACAAAAGCCTTAAAGCCTGTGCTACAGGCTGTAGTCACTCAGGCTTTTGGGTTAACGGTGGTTTGAAGAAAACAATGATCAGAAGCCCCCTCGTGGCATTTACAGCCCACCTTGGATCACCATTGATGATCACCTTCTCACCACGGTTGCCCAGTCCTACCTGGGCAGTGCCATCTCCAACGATGCTACTTTAGTAAGGGACATTGACAATCGACTCGCCAGAGCCAGCAGCGCCTTCAGGTGCCTCCAGAAACGTGGGTGGAAGAACCACTGGCGGCGTCTGTCTAGGAGAATCCAGCTGTACAGGGCTGCCACCGTCACAATACTGCTATACGGCTCTAAAGTCTGGGTCCTGTACCGCAAGCAAATCCAGTTGCCTGAGTGCTTCCATCAGCGCTGCCTCTGCTCCATCATGGGTATTGGCTGGCAGGATCGTGTCTCCAACAACGAGGTCCTGGAGAAAGCTCAAATTCTAACCATTGAAGCCACTTTGCTGGTCAAGCAGCTCCGCTGGTCAGGCCATGTGTCTCACATGGACAGCTCCAGGTTACCAAAAGCAGTACTCTACGGAGAACTCCCTCAGGGCAGGAGAGATCATGGTGCCCCACACAAGAGGTACAAAGACCAACTTAAGCAGCAGCTCTCTCAGGCAAGTATCGAGGTCAATGAGTGGCAGGAGCTGGCTTGTACAGAGTCCGCTGGAGGTGGCTGATCCACAGAGCAGCCAAGAACTTTGAGCAATCCGGAAGAGCGACTGCTGAAGAGATGAGAAGACGCAGGCAGGATCCAACTACTCATACGCCTGCCTCCCAGCTGTTCTCGTGTCCCTACTGCTCCAGAGTCTGCAGATCCAGAAATGGCCTCTAACATCACCAACGATCGTGCCGTCGCCCCTGAGGACTCTTCTTCCCTCCTGATCTTCACAAGTGAAGAACTGGCCATCATCACTAGGTTTATAGACAGCTTCTATCCTGCTGTTAACTGCCTATTGTACAATAAGATGGACCCTTACCTCGCAACCTTGCTCATGATGATTTTGTATGTTATTGTTTAACTGCACTGTACTTTGTCACTTTTACAATTTATTCTGCATTGTTATTGTTTTGACTTGTTCTATCTCAATGCACTGTGTATTGATTTGATCTACATGAACAGTATGCACGACAAGCTTTTCCACTGTATCTTGGTACATGTGACAATAATATACCAATACCATGCATTAGGAGTCCATCCATTCTGAGGTACTAAGGTGGCCTCTTGGTACCCACCCTGAGATTTCACCCTGGTCTTCAGTTGTACCCAATATTCAGAATCAGAATCAGGTTTAATGTTGTGAAATTTGTTAACTTTGTGACAGCATTATGATGCAAAACGTAATAATAGAAAAAGAAACTGAATTACAGTTTTATATATATATAATATAGAATAAGTGGTGCAAAAAATAAAAATAAAGAAATAAAGAAAAAGTAAAAGTAGTGAGGTAGTGTTCATGGGCTCAGTGTCCATTCAGAAATTGGATGGCAGAGGGGAAGAAGCAAAGAAGCTGTTCCTGAATCATTGAGCGTGTGTGCCTTCAGGCTCCTGTACCTCCTTCCTGATGGTAACAATGAGAAAGGGGCATGTCCTTGGTGATGAGGGTCATCAATAATGGAACAGCGCCTCTTGAAGCATCGCTCCTCAAAGCTGTCCCGGGTATTATACTCCGGAGTCTAGTGCCCATGATGGAGCTGACTCATTTTACAACTCTCTGCAGTTTACTTTGATCCTGTGCAGTCACCCTTGTTTCTACTTCTATACCCAGAGAATACCTATAGGCCAGTGTTTATATCAAGGATTTCTTGGGATGAAGTTTCTATCAGGTCCTGTATAGAGAGCAAGATACCCCTGTATACACCGTGGCAGATCATGTGTTCTGTCGTGCCTGTGCACAACTACATATACATTAAATAAAAACATGCACACGGGAGATGGCTTTAAGTGGTGTATTCACATTGCATTGAGAGCAAAAGAACCAAGCACATGTGTAGACAAGCAACAGCGCATGTGCAAACAACAGATCGACATGTAGTGCTAAGGGGGGGGGTGGTCATTGCTCTGAAAGAAATCAATCCATACATTACACTTCCTCAACCTTTAGATTAATGCGACATAAAACTTGTTATATGCAAAACATTCAATTTCCCTTTCATAAACTTATATTCCAAATAAACATGCTTTCATGATAACAATCCATAATTCAGTTATTAAAGGCTCAGTCTTTTGGGTGGCGCTCTGTTTCTTTCAGGGTAGTGCCTCTGGAAGAGGGGAGTGGCGTCAGGTTTGGCAGGTATCTTGTCAAAAATAATGTTCTGGTCACGCCTATGGACCTGCGGAGTGGCATTGGGTTTGGTAGGTGTCTTGTCTAAGATACCGTTCTTGGTTTCCCATGTCACGTTGCTGTCAGTGACATGATTGTTACTGAGAGGTCAGTCTGGTGATGGTAATGTTTCCAACTTGTTGGATGCAGTTGACTCAGGTGTGTTCTTGGTAATCATACACGAGGACCTCCAGTCCAACCTTGAAGCTCCTTGTTGTTTCACTTGGTAACCGGCTGAACATTTTATCCTGTACTTCCTTCTGGAGGTCTGGGTTCAGGTGGTCTTTGTAAGATGTTAGATTCCTGCTCATGAACGGCGTTGCAGGTGTTTGATTTGTGGTTGCACGAACAGAGGTCTGATACACAAAACAGAAGTTGTTCACCTTCTGCTGAAGAGAAATGTCCTCCTTGCCCATCACTTTAATGGATTTCTTGAAGATTTGGGTAAACCTTTCAGCTAACCCATTCGTTGCTGGGTGGTGAGGAGCTGACTTGAAATGACTGATGCTACTTTTCATCATGAGTGGTCAGAATTCTTTTGATGCACATTGTGGTCCATTGTCACTCACAGTTTGTTCTGGTAAGCCACTTCTGGTGAAGATAGTCAGAGTGGAACGGACTTTGCTGAGGTGGTTGACTTCATTGGTATAATTTAGATTAGATTAGATTATGAGGACACGCAGTCCTCTTTTATTGTCATTTAGTAATGCATGCATTAAGAAATGATACAATTTGTTCCTCCAGAATGACATCACAGAAACACAAGACAAACCAAGACTAAAAAAACTGACAAAAACCACATAATTATAACATATAGTTACAACAGTGCAAGCAATACCGTAATTTGATAGAAGAACAGACCAAGGGCATGGTAAAAAGTCTCAAAGTCTCTTGAAAGTCCCATCATCTCACGCAGACGGTTGAAGGAAGAAAACTCTTCCTGCCATGAGCTTCCAGCGCCGCAAACTTGCTGATACAGCAGCCTGGAAGCACCCGACCACAGTCCGACTCCGAGTCCAACCGAAAACTTAGAGCCTCTGACCAGCTCTCCGACACCGAGCACCATCTCTGCTGAGTGCTTCGACCCTGGCCCCGGCAACAGACAATAGGCAAAGCCGAGGATTTGGGGCCTTCCCCTCCGGAGACTCTGGATTGCACAGTAGCAGCGGCAGCGAAGCGGGCATTTCAGAAGTTTCTCCAGATGTTCCTCCATGCTTCTCACGGCTGTCTCCATCAAATCAGGATTGTGCACGGCATCCTAGTTCACAAATACGATATCAATTCGGAGCGGCCACGTGCACTGCATCACGCCGCCATTTTCTCCTACTCCTCTTCCGGCCACTTTGAATAAGCATCCACAGCAATCAGGAACATGGAGTCCATGAATGACCCAACAAAGTCAATATGTACTCTTTGCCATGGTGAAGATGGCTACTCCCTCTCTGTGGGGTGCATTTTGAATTCTCTGGCATCACAAACAGCTTTTGGCCAAGTCTTTGATCTGTTTACCTATTCCCTCCTCAAACACCTTCTGATTAGCATTAAGCAGCTGTGTAAGCCTCTAGTTAGTTCTACCATTTGGGCTGCAGTTGCCTGTTGATGTCACACTGAGAGCTTTGCTTGAGTATCAGTCTAGTTGGATTTTTCTTAACCATTCACATCTGAAAAGCACTAGCCCTCTACTTTTCAATACATGAAGCTCTAACTGTTGTGTTTGGCCTCCATACATCACATTTACCTTCAGTTTGCCTTTTGGAGACACTTTGTGCCTGTGGAGGCCTTTAGCATCACGAAGATCTTCTCTAATGGTACCTTAGAAAACAGAATGTTGTAGTCAGCCTCTGAAATTATAGACAAAACTGACCCTGTGCCCAGTTCCATTTAGTTTTACATGAGACACATCTATTGTGAACCAAATGATTTGCTTAGATTTGTGTGTGAAACTCTTCACTTGGTGTGTTGGTCTCTTTGGTTGTGCTTTTCGTCTGACTTGCACACTCTCTCTATGTGACCTTGCCTGTGTCACTTTCTACTCATGTTTTCCTTGAACCAACAGTCATTTGCAGCATGGGAAAATTTGCCACATTGCTAACATTTTTGGCTTTTTGCGCCATTCAGGGACATTTTGTGCATTTCGCATTCTAACTTTCTTTTTCTGTAGTTCCGTGCATCCTTTGCTGCAGTCTCTAACGATATTGCAACCGTCAATTTCTAAGGTTTTGAGTGCCTCCACTATGCATGCCGCACGCAAGCTTGTCTGTTAATGCATCAGAGAGTCCATCTCGAAAGCCACCGTATTGGTAAAGTCGGCACAATTCTGTAAAGTATTCAGAAATGCTTTTATCTTTTGACTGGTTCCTTTTGTAAGATCTAAATCTCTCAGCCATTGCCAACGGTTTAGGGCTCAAGTGATTTTGTAAAATTGTAACAATTTTGTCAAACGTCTTGCTTGCTGGCTTTGCAGGGGTTACTAAGTTGGGTAAGAGACTATATGTCCTTGCAGCCATTAAGCTAAGAAGAGCAGGGGCTTTCTTTTGCTCCATCACATTGTGTGAGTTACAACACAGTTCAACCCTCTCAATATATGACTCCCAACCTTCATTAGCGCTATCAAGTTCATCAGGTTTCCTGATTGAAGCCATTGTCAAGTTATTTTCACCTTAAATTCAGCGCCTCTTTCACTGTTTCTCACAGGTCCTTTGGCTTTCTCATGCTGTTTTGTCCCTAACTGTCGGTGCAGTTCGTGATGTTTTCTGATGTTCAGGTTCGTACTCGTTGCCAATTTGTTGTGTCTATGCACAACTATGTACCGATTAAATAAAAGCACGCATGCGGGAGATGCTTTAACTGGTGTATTCACATTGCAATGAGAGTGAGGACAATGCGCATGCATGGACAACAGCCCATGCACAGAAACAGATCATTACGTAGTGCTTGGGGAGGGGGGTGTTATTGCTCGCAAAGGAATAGATCCATACATTACATATTCTCTCTCATGTGAAAACACTTCTTTGACAAAACATTTGGCCAAGATTTCCATGTAATTTTATGCAATTCTCTGCAAGTTCGGCAGAGATGGTGCTCGGTACTCGGTGTCAGAGGGCTGATCGGAGCTGGAAGGTTTTGGACGACTCAGAGTCGGACTGTGGTCGGGCATGGCAGGGAGAGTTTTTCTTCCTTCTCCCGACTGCGTGAGATGTGGGACTTCCAAGAGACTTTGAACTTTTTTACTGTGCCATGGCCTGTTCTTCATCAAGTTATGGTATTGTTGCTGATAGCATCTTTGGTGAAATGATTTGAGATAAAAAATGCTGGTTATTCCATAAAATGTCTTCAAAAATAAGATGCTATGCTCTACATATTAAAGTCCAAGATCTCTGTTTTGAACAGGTATTTCCTTGCCTTCCCAGCAGAATTTTAATCCACATCATAATGCCTTCATTAAATGGTTGGCAAACCTATTCTTGGCAGTTAACGGAGAAAGAAAGGTTGCATTATGGACTGGTAACTGTTCTGTCCATTTTGAGGATTAATTGACACTTGGGAGAGATTGCAAAGCTGATGCATTGATATTTTAGATTGTAATCGTATTATTATCAGGAGAAATTTTGGACTTTGCTAGCAAGTTTATAGTTAGTTTCTACGTGGTACATTTTAAATGTTTCCTAATTTGGTCATGGCATTTTAAATAAACTTACATTAGTGTTAAGGAGAGCACAGTGACACAGCTATCAGAGCTGCTGACACCACCTCCCCCCCGCCCTCACTTCAGCGCGAGAGTGGATTCCGACATTGGGTACTACCTTTGTCGGTTTCCACTGGGTGCTCTGATTGCCTCCCACATCACAAAGACGAGCATGTTAGTAGGTTGACTGATATTTGAGGTGGTATGGTAGCATAGCGGTTGACACAGTGTGTTGGTTCATCTCGTGCCACTGTCCATAAGGAGTCTGTACATTCTCCCCTTGCCCACTTGGGTTTCCTCCGGGTGCTCCGGCTTCCTCCCACAGTCCAACGGCGTACTGGTTGGTTGATTATTTGGTCATTGTAGATTGTCCCGTGATTAGGCTAGGAATGCTAGGTGGCACAGCTAGAAGGGCTGAAGGGCCCAACTCTCCCTGTCTGTAAGTATGTGTTAGAATCTAGACAGAGCTAGTAAGAATGTGGGGAGTGTAAACAAAATGGAATAATATCAGATTATAGTCATAGTCATACTTTATTGATCCCAGGGGAAATTGGTTTTCGTTATAGTTGCACCATAAATAATAAATAGTAATAGAACCATAAATAGTTAAATAGTAATATGTAAATTATGCCAGTAAATTATGAAGTAAGTCCAGGACCAACCTATCGGCTTAGGGTGTCCCTCCAAGGGAGGAGTTGTAAAGTTTGATGGCCACAGGCAGGAATGACCTCCTATGACGCTCTGTGCCGCATCTCGGTGGAATGAGTCTCTGGCTGAATGTACTCCTGTGCCCACCCAGTACATTATGTAGTGGATGGGAGACATTGACCAAGATGGCATGCAACTTAGACAGCATCCTCTTTTCAGACACCACCGTGAGAGAGTCCAGTTCCATCCCTACAACATCACTGGCCTTACAAATGAGTTTGTTGATTCTTTTGGTGTCTGCTACACTCAGCCTGCTGCCCCAGCACACAACAGCAAACATGATAGGACTGGCCACCACAGACTCGTAGAACATCCTCAGCATCGTCCGGCAGATGTTAAAGGACCTCAGTCTCCTCAGGAAATAGAGACAGCTCTGACCCTTCTTGTAGACAGCCTCAGTGTTCTTTGACCAGTCCAGTTTATTGTCAATTCGTATCCCCAGGTATTTGTAATCCTCCACCATGTCCACACTGACCCCTTGGATGGAAACAGGGGTCACCGGTACCTTAGCTCTCCTCAGGTCTACCACCAGCTCCTTAGTCTTTTTCACATTAAGCTGCAGATAATTCTGGTCACACCATGTGACAAAGTTTCCTACCGTAGCCCTGTACTCAACCTCATCTCCCTTGCTGATGCATCCAACTATAGCAGAGTCATCCGAAAACGTCTGAAGATAACAAGACTCTGTGCGGTAGTTGAAGTCCAAGGTGTAAATGGTGAAGAGAAAGGGAGACAAGACAGTCCCCTGTGGAGCCCCAGTGCTGCCGATCACTCTGTCGGACACACAGTGTTGCAAGCAC
This sequence comes from Mobula birostris, assembly GCF_030028105.1. Classification (NCBI taxonomy): domain Eukaryota; kingdom Metazoa; phylum Chordata; class Chondrichthyes; order Myliobatiformes; family Myliobatidae; genus Mobula; species Mobula birostris. The sequence continues at coordinate 29,380,225 of NC_092383.1, read as the reverse complement.
ACATACTGTGGTCTGCCAGTCAGGTAATTGAGAATCCATGATACCAGGGAAGCATCCACCTGCATCGCTGTCAGCTTCTCCCCCAGCAGAGCAGAGCGGATGGTGTTGAACGCACTGGAGAAGTCACAGTGCTCGCTGGCTTGTCCAGGTGGGCGTAGACATGGTTCAGCAGGTAGACGATGGCATCCTCAACTCCTAGTCGGGGCTGGTAGGCGAACTGGAGAAGATCTAACTGTGGCCTGACGATAGGCCGGAGCAGCTCCAGAACAAGTCTCTCCAGGGTCTTCATGATGTGGGAGGTTAATGCCACCGGTCTATAGTCATTGAGGCCGCTGGGACGCGGCGTCTTCGGCACAGGGACGAGGCAGGACGTCTTCCACAGTATAGGAACCCTCCAGAGCCTCAGACTCATGTTGAATACATGGCGAAGTACTCCACATAGCTGATGGGCACAGGCTTTGAGCACCCTGGTACTGACACCATCCGGTCCTGCAGCCTTGCTTGGGTTGAGACGTTTCAGCTGTCTTCTCACCTGTTCAGCTGTGAAGCCTACCGTGGTGGTTTTGTGTGGGGGAGGGGTATCGTCATGAGAGCAGGGTGGGGGACTGTGAGGAGGGGTAGGAGGGGAGAGTGGAATATGTGTTGGTTGGGGGCCGACAACAGATGGCTCATGTGGGGGATGAGCCACATGAGCCATCAAATCTGTTAAAGAACAGGTTAAGTTCGTCAATTGGTGGATGATTGATCAGCCCAGATTAGTCAACTGGGGGCTGGGGGTGGGGTGGGGTGGTTGGGGATGTTTCTGTGCTGGACCTCTGAGTCAATGACTTCTAAGTTTCATTCACTGGTTGGTTCCACCACCCCCCTGCCCCACCCACAGTGAAGAGGAGATGGAATAGGAGACCTTTTAAACTAATTCCAGTCATAGGCAGAGTGAAAACATATCTTTGTTCCTTGTTGGTTGGTAGTTTGTTACTGAATCAGTGATTGAGTTTCAAGGAGAATATGTATTAATGAAGAATGTGTCCAATTGGATTCATTGTAACTTGAATTTCTCACCAGTAATATTATATTGGGAATGCTGTGTGCAATTCTTGGATTGATTTGGCAGGGGAAATTGAGGAAAACAAAGAGAAGAATTGTCAGGCCTGAACCCATGTAGGACAGACTTTCATTTCTGTGTTGCCTGCCAAAGGCCTTGAAAATGTTGAAGTCTTTTGGAAGGAAAGATTATTTGCTGTAAGGCAGAGAGATCTTGCACAATACCTTAACCTCTCCTTGGTCACTTGAAACCAGTCCAAGAGATATGGACCAGAAATATATGTGGGCCAGCATTGATGCTGATGGAAATGGTTCCATTATAGAGTTTAAGCATTACCTTTAGTGATATTTACCAACTAGCACATTAACATTAATATTTTTCTATTTAAATCCTGGCCTCATCTTGTTCCTTTCCAATAACTTGGTTCCTCCTGTTAAAAAGAGCAGTTGTCAGGAACGGTGTATGTCAACGATTTGTACACCAAAAGTGGAAAGCAGTAATTTTGTGTGATTTGTGTTCTCCTGTAGCTTTTAAATCACATTGTCTTCATTTTCTGTGGTACCTACAACCAGGGAGCTGAGCAGCCTTGAAGGGGAGTTGTCAAATAATTCAAGCAAAAATGCTTGGCGTTATTAAATTCTTGTTTTGCATTTGGGAATCTTGGTCTACCTGGAACTGATGTACTTTCATTTGTGTTAAATGATGTGTTGATGGCATGTGGACCTTACTGGCAAAGGTGGCATTTATTGTCCATCCCAGAGTTGAGAAACATCTCCAGTTGTTTGAGGGCAGTCACATTGAGCAAGGGTGGTGGATTTCCTCCTTTAAAGGGCATTGACCAATGGGTTTTTATGCAATCCTGTATCATAACTGAGGGTTTTATATTTCAGATTTATTTAATAACAGATCTAACACAGCTGTAAAAACATGAAGAGGTACAGCATAGAAACAAGCCAAAGATTCAAAGAGACACCATGAAACCCGTTCAAAGAAAACATCAAATAGCCAATGTGCAAAAAAAGAACAAATTGCGCAAACAGCAAAAAAAAAAGCCCGAGAAACACAGAATGTAAAACATCAAACCACAGAGTCATTGAAACAGTTCAGTTCAGGTTAGCACTGTGTCATTTATTGACTGCAGGCTTCAGAGCCAGTCTGCCCCGATCAATATTGCACAAAATAAGAATTAAGGAACAAGTAACCAGAAATCAGAAAAACATATAACATGAACTGCAGAGTCCAATCTACAAACCGGGTCGATTCTTCAGTCTATTGGGTTCATGCTGACAATCAACTACCCATTTACACTATTTCTACGTTAACCTAATTATTTTATTGCCCCCACTTTCTCATCCGTTCACCTACACACTCAGGAGACCAGTTACAGCAGCCAATTAATCCATGCAACCAGATGTCTCTGAAGAAACTGGAACAGCGAGAGAAAAGCTATGCAGCCACAGGGAAAGTATTTATAAACAGGAAGCAAGTGATCTTATTGAAGTATGAAATCACAATTGCTTTTGTTAAAGTGCAACCCCTGCGTGTTCTGCCTCTGCTTCCAATTCATATAGTAACAGAATCTATTACCAATGAAATAGTTACAGGTCAGTTTTGAATCCCATTCAAGGTGATTATCACTGATCTTTTATCACAGTTCTGCTGTCCTCAGTAATCCTACATCCCTTGATTTCCTTAATAACCCTCATTGGGAAACCAGAGGTGGAGAGGGATGGCAACTTTGAATTCCTTGGTGTTATCATTTCAGAAGATCTGTCCTGGGCCCAGCATGGAAGTGCAGTTATGAAGAAAGTACGGCAACAACATTAGAAGTTTGCGAATGTTTGGCATGACATCTAAAACTTTGACAAACTCTGCAGATATTTGGTGGAGATTATATTGACTGGTTGCATCACAGTCTGGTATGGAAACACTAATGCCCTTGAACGTAAAATCCCATAAAAATTAATGGATACGGCCCTGTCCATAATGGGTAAAACCCTCCCCACCACTGAGCACAACTAACATGGCACGCTGTCGCACGAAAGCAGGGACCCCACCACCCCGGGCCTTGCTCTCTTCCCGGTGCTGTCAGCAGGAAGAACATGCAGGAGCCTCAGTACCTAGACCACAAGGTTTAGGAACAGTTATTACTCTCAACCGTCAGGCTCTTGAACCGGTGGGGATTACTTCAGTCGCCTCGTTATGAACTGTGTATTTGTTGTTTATCCGCCCTGTTGGGTGTGGTCTTTCACTGATTTTACTATGTTTCTTGGACTTACTGAGCATGCCCGCAAGAAAACAAGTCTTAGGCTTGTATATGGTGACATATATGTACTTTGATAATAAATTGCCTTTGAACTTTGAACTTTATATTGATCTTTGACATCATTATACTCCGCAACTCAGCCCGTACTGATTTCTTAGTGATGGGACGGAAGGATGTTGGGGAGAATTCCAAAGATCCACTAAAGAATTTACTTAATATCAGAGTCCTGAATGGTCAACCCCTTATTTTGCTACTTTGACTCTTGGGAGCCATTTGCCCTTTTCTACCATGTCAAGTCCCACAAGAATTTTGTTTCAAATTTCACAACATCATTTCACGACTTTTTTACATTTCTTGTTTCAAAACACCGAATTCCATGATGTTAGTGCTAGTAAACCTGTTTCTGATTCTGATTTTGTTTCATTGAGGTTGCCTCGCATTCTTTTAAACTTAGTTTTCCAACCTTTTTATGCCATGGACCAATACTTTTCAGCAAGGAGTCTGTGGACCTCAGGTTGGGAACACCTACTCTAGACAATGGAGATGCTGTCTGTTTAATCTCTCCTTTAGGACCACCCCTGCCCTTTCCCATCCCAGTAAATGGTTTGGTGAACGTTGGGTGCACTCTCTTTGTTGCACATGCATCCTTCTTGGGTAGGAAGACCAGATCTGTATGCAATATTCTAGGTATCACCAGCTTATTCTAAAGCTTCAGTAATACTTCTTCACTTTGGTATAGAATACTCGTGAAATAAAAGGTAACATTTGTGTTGCTGATCATAAACACAATAAATTCTGCAGCTGCAGAAAATCCTGATCAACATCAGTGGGTCTGCAGTTGAGAGGGTGAGTAGTTTCAAGTTCCTCGGTATACACATCACCGATAATCTCACCTGGACTGGACGCATTGGTTTTGTCGCAAAAAAAGCACAATGTCTCTTCCACCTCAGGGACTGAAGCAGTTTGACATGGGCCCCCAAATCGTCAAGACCTTCTACAGGGGCACCATTGAGAGCATACTGACTGGCTGTATCACCATCTGGTATGGGAACTGAACCAATCTTGATCACTGGGCACTTCAGAGAGTGGTACGGACAGCTCAGTGCATCTGTGGATGTGACCTTCCCTCCATTGAGGACATCTATAGTAGCAGGTGCAGAAAGAAGGCCTGGAAGATCATCAGGGACACCAGTCACCCCAACTATAAACTATTTCACCTACTTCCATCTGGCAAATGCTACTGCAGAACTAAAGCCAGGACCAACAGGCTGCAGGACAGCTTCTTTCTACAAACCACTGGACTTCAAAATTCACATGTCTGTACATTGCAACGGAGTCATAATGCAAAGACTTTACTCCTTCACGTTGTGGGATGGATGTAAGATTTTAAATAAATCCTAATTCTAACTTCCAATTCTAAATTCTCATTCCAGACCAACATAAAAATGCTGGGGAAATTCGGAAAATCAGGCAGATCTATGGAGAGGAATAAAGAGTCAGTGTTTCAGGACGTAACCCTTCATCAGGATTGGACAGGATGGGAAAATGAATAAGAATAAGAAGGAATGGTGGGGAGAGGGCACGGGGAAGGAATACAAATAGGCAGGTGACAGGTGTAGTTTGTTGAGGGGGAAGCTGGGAGGGTGGGAGAGGGGAATTAAGTGAGAATCTGGGAGGTTACAGGTGGAAGAAGTAAAGACAAAGAAAATTTCAAAGTTAATTTATTATCAAATAACATATATGTCACCAGATACAACCTTGAGGTTCATTTCCTTGCAGGCATACTCAATAAGTCCAATAACCATAACAGAATCAATGAAAGACTGCACCAACAGGGCAACAACAAGTGTGCAAAAGACAACAAAATGTGCAAAAACAAAAATAGAAATAATAATAATAGATAAATAAAGCAATAAGTGTTGAGAACATGAGAGGAAGAGTCCTTGATAGTGAGTGCATAAGCTGTGGAAACAGTTCAGTGATGCGGCAAGGGAAGTTATTTGAAATTATCCCCTCTGGTTCAAGAGCCTGATGGTTGAGGGATAATAATTGTTCCTGAACCTGGTGGTGTGAGTCCTGAAGCTCTTGTACCTTATTCCTGAGGGCAGCAGTGAGAAGAACGCATGACTTGGGTGGTGGGGGTCCCTGTTGCTGGATGCTGCTTTCCTATGACAGCGTTCTAAGCAGATATGCGCAATGGTGGGGAGGCTTTACCTGTGATGGACAGGGTCGTATCCATTACTTTTTCTATGATTTTCCGTTCAAGGGCGTTGGTGTTTCCATCCCAGCCTGTGATGCAGCCAGTCAATATACTCTCCACCACACATGTATGGAAGTTTTCAAAAGTTTTAGATGTCATGCTGAATCTTTGCAAATTTCTACGGAAGTAGAGGTGCTGCTATGCTTTCTTTGTAACTGCTCGTATGTGCTGGGCGCAGGACAGATCTTCTGAAATGATAACACAGAGGAATTCAAAGTTGCTGACCCTCGCTACTTCTCATCGCCCAATGAGGACTAGTCATGGACTTACAGTTTCTTCCTCCCGAAGTCCATAATCAGCTCCTTAGTCTTGCTAACATTGAGCAAGAGGTTGTTGTGTGGCAGCACTCAGCCAGATTTTGAATGTCACTTCTATATACTGATTCGACACCACCTTTGTTTGGATCTATGACAGTGGTGTTGTCAGCAAATTAACTATGGCATTGAAGCTATGTTTAGCCATGCAATATTAAGTGTAAAGTGAGTAGAGCAGGGGGCTGAGTACACAGCCTTGCGGTGCATCGTGTTGATGGAGATTGTGGAGGAGATGTTGTTTCCAATCTGAATTGACTGGGGTCTATAGATGGGGAAATCAAGGATCCAATTGCACAAGGTGGTTCTAAGGCCAAGTTCTTAAAACCTGTTGATTAGTTTTGAGGGATGATAGTATTGAATGCTGAGCCGTAGTCAATAAGGAGCATCCTGATGTGTGCATCTTTACTGTCCAGATGTTTCAGGAGAAATGGCATCTGCTGTTGAGCTGTTGTATCTGTAGACAAACTGGAGTGGATCCATGTCATTTTGCAGGCAGGAGTTGATCTGATTCATCATCAACCTCTCAAAACACTTCGTCACTCTGGATGTAGGTGTCTACTGGACGATAGTCACTGAGGCAGGTTGTCGCGTTCTTCTTAGGCACCGGTATAATAGAGGCCTGTTTGAAGCAGGTGGGTACTTCAGAGAGGTTAACGATCTCAGTGAAGACTCCAGCCAATTGATCAGCAATGAACTTCAATACTCAGCCTGGTACTCCATTTGGGCTGGGTGCTTTCCGTGAATTCACACTCCTGAAGCATGCTCTCACGTCAGCCTTAGAGACTGAAATCACATGGTCATTAGGGGCTTTGGGAATTCCTGATGGTTCCGCCATATTTTGATTGTCAAAGTGATCGTAGAAGGGATTGAGCTCATCTGGAAGCGAAGCCCTGTTGTCACCTATGTCGCTTGATTTCACATTGTAGGAGGTGATAACGTTCAAGCTGTACCATGGCCAAGTGGCCCAATTCTGCCCCTATGTCTTTTGGTTTCTCTTTTTCTTTTCCCCATTTTGGCTTCCCTCTTACCCCTTCTATTCTCCTTACTTGACCATCACCTCCCACTGGTGCCCCTCCTCCTTCGCTCTCTCCCATGGTTCACTGTCCTCTCTTATCAGATTCCTTCTTATGTCCATAGTTGTCAGAGAATTTATAAGAAGCAGTTGTAGACGAGTGTGTATCCACAAAGTCATCCAGAGTGCTTCCTAACCAGAAGCCCTGAATGAGCCATGAGATCTGCAATCTCTGGCAATCAAGAAAGTTAGCGGAGGTCCAGGTACAATATCTGGAAAGCCATCTCTTGGACAAATTGGCAATTCCGGACTAAGCATCCCCTATTCAGAGGGGTGCTCTCTGGACCTAGACTCACCCACTATCGGAAACGTCCACTCCATATCCACTCTATCTCGGGGTTTTAATATTTGAGGTTTCAGTGAAATCCCCCTCATTCTTCTAAATTCCAATGAGTACAGGCCCAGAGCCATCAAATGCTCCTTATACGTTCACCCTTTCATTCCTGGAGTCATTCTTGTGAACCTCTGCTAAACTCTTTGCCTTGCCAGTGCACCCTTCCTTAAATAAGAGACCCAAGACTGCTCACAATACACCAGCACAGTCTGACCGATGTCTTATAAAGCCTCAGCGTCACATTCTTGCTCTTATATTCTAGTCTTCTCAAAATGAATGCTAACATTGCATTGCCTTCCTTAGCATCGGACTCAACCTGCAAGTTAACCTAACTCCTAAGTCCCTCTGCACTTCTGATTTTTGAATTTTCTCCCCGTTTAGTCCACACCTCTATTCCTTCTACCATACTGCATGACGATACACTGTATTCCATCTGCCAATTATTTGCCCATTCTCCAATCTGTCCACGTCCTTCTCCAGACTCCCTTTTTTGTCAATATTACCTGCCCTTCCACCTATCTTTGTGTTGTCTGCAAACTTGGCCACAAGACCATCAAATCTGAAATCCAAATCATTGATATATAATGTGAAAAGAAGCTGTCCCAATACCGAGCCTTGCGGAAGATCACTTGTCACCAGCAGCCAACCAGAATATTTATTCCCACTCTTTACCTCATGCCAGTTAGCCAATCTTCTATCCATGCTAGAATCTTTCCTGTAATATCATGGGCCCTTATCTTGTTAAGCAGCCTTTTGTGCGGCACCTTGTTAAAGGCCTTTTGAAAAACTATTTAAACAACATCCGCTGGCTCTCCTTTGTCTAACCTGCCTGTTATTTCCTCAAGGAATTCCAACAGATATGTCAGGCAAGATTTTCCTTTTAGGAGAGGGGAGTGAGGAAAATTACTGGAAGTTAGAGAAATCAAGTGTTCAACGAGAAATTGATTGCGTTGTTGGCCCTTGTTGTTAACTCTCAATGCTACGCATATAAGGATCCCAGGTCCTTTTAACACCAACATATTTCAATCTCTCACCAGGTAAAAAGACATTCTGTCTTTCTTTTCTACCAGAGTGGACATCTCCTATTTTCCACATGATATTCCATCTGTCATGTCCATGCCCATGTGCTTAGCCTGAATTTGATCCCTTGAATACTTTCTACATCTTCCCCGCCAACCCACACATTCTTAGACGTGGATATCATACTTTTGTTTCCTCTCGTCCAAACCAGTGATAGAGCTTTTCAACAGTTGGGCATCCAGCAACAACCCCCGTGATACCTGATGAGTTAGAGCCTCCCGCTACAGAGAAGTATTGTCATACAACAGGGAAATACCTTTACAGCCTAGAGTTCACGCTAATGATTAGCAACCCATTTACACCAATCCAACAATAGTCATATTATCCTCCCACACCCCACCCCTCAGCAATTTCCTCCCAGATACTAAGGCTACATCCACACTAGACCGGATAATTTTGAAAACGCTGGTTTTGCGTAAAAACAATAGGCATCCACACCAGGCGTTTTTGAAGGTACCTCCGTCCACATTAAAAAGGGTACTTGGGCGAATCTCCTCCTACTGGGCATGTGCAGGACACATCTACAGAAAACAAGCGAAGAGGAAACGGTATGCTATTTCCATTGGTTAAAGACTAGAGTACCTACACCAACAGTGAAAGGAAGTTTTCAATGATGTCTTTTTGTACGTAGATATGCTGCCGGTACATGGTAGATAGCTATGTTTAACTCCAAACAAGCTATTAACGTAGACAATAAAGTAAACAACACGCGCATGAAGCCGTCCGCCATTGTTGTTGTGGTGTTGGAGGTTGCGTTCAAGAAAACAATGAAATGCCGCGCTGCCGCCACCATCTGTTCCGGCACGTCATGAGAGCGTTTTTAAAAAGCTCTGGTTACCCCGTACACACTACACCGCCCAACCGGTGATTTTAGATTTACACGCTCTGGAGAGCGTTTTAGAAAAGCTCCATTTTCGGGAGAGGAAAATGCCGTTTCAGTGTGGACAGAGGGTCAAGACGAAGAGAAAAAGCTTCGGTTACAGATTTATCTGGTCTAGTGTGGGCGTAGCCTAAAACTCGCCTCCACACAAGGGACAGATTACAGTTGGCAAATAGCCAGCTGACCAGCACGCCTTTGGGATACGGGAAGAATCTGGTGTATCTGGAGGAAGCCCAGGTAGACTGGGGGAGAATGTGCAAATTCCATGTTGACGACTCGGCAAATCAGGATTGAACCCTGTAAAGCAGTAATTTTATTAGTATCCCACTGCACTGACTTCCTCTGTGGTGCTTTTTTTTTCTGTCTGTGAAGTGTCAGTCTCTTGAGGATGCTGTTCTCTCTGCTTCTGATACTGATGTGCGTGTGTGTCACTTGGTGGGAGACCTATCAGTCTGAGCTTTCTCCATTGACTGCTTTCACCAGCAGTGCAGTTGCTTCTGTTACTGATGAGAGTTTCATCCTTCAACACACTGAAGGGCAGGAGCTGAATGATAGGTTTCAACATGAGCATCAGCTGAGAGGAAACTGTGGGCTGGTGGGTCTGCCTGCAACAAACTGAAATGAGGACTGAATAAGTTAGCATGTTCCTTTTTACCAAGCCCTATTTTACCCTGACTAGATTGGTATCTAATCAGAATCAGGTTTAATATCACTGGCATATGTTGTGAAATTTAAATTTGCAGCAGCAGTACGATGCAATACTTACTAATTGAGAGAAAAAAATGTCCATTCAGAAATTGGATGGAGAAGGGAAAAAAGCTATTGTTGAATCATTGAATGTGTGCCTTCAGGCTTATGTACCTCCTTCCTGATGGTAGCAAAGAGAAGAGGGCATGTGCTGGGTGGTGAGGGTCTTTAATGATGAACACCACCTTTTTGAGGCACATCTCCTCGAAGGTGTCCTGGATTCTACAGAGGCTACTGCCCATGATGGAGCTGACTAATTTTTCAACTTTCTGCAGCTTACTTCGATCCTGTGCAGTAACCACCCACCAGGTTGATGAAAGCCAGCACACCATACTCTTTTAGCAATACGTAAGGAGTTCTTGAACTCCTTATGTTTAGGGTCTGTGTAACTTGCGTCCCATCAGAGCGGGAGAGCTTGGATGTTCTGACCACCTGCGCCCCAATCTGAGCGAATACTGTGTAAATGCTGCCTACTTGTCATTACCCGTCAGTATGAAATAATAGTACACTGTTATTAAACAAATATATAGAAAGTATATTTACAAATTTCAGGTTTATCGAACAGTTAGTAGGAAAAAGAAAAGGAAAAAAGGGCCCATTACAGTTAACCCAGTCCAAATGTGCACATAAATTGGAGCTCACCTTGAAGTTGTCTTTAACTCACCATCTGCATGAAAGCACAGACCACCTTCTGAATGTCAGTCACAATCCATCTTGAACAAACGGGCTCTCCCATGGGAGTATTGGTCCTTCCTCCTTGAAGCCATTCATCTCCATAAAGCACCTTGTGCAACAGAGATGGCATCCTCAGCCATTTCCCGCCTGTCTTCTCCCAGCTCCTGCCAAAAAGACCTCAACCCACACCAGTGTCCGTCACAAAAACCTCTCCGCTCAGCATTCTCTAGAACCTTCTCCTAATTCCGCCATCCTGATTGGCTGACACAACATAGCTTTATCTTTAGCTCAAGCTCAAAACATGCTAAAAGCAGAACAGATTGCTCTTCGAGAACTGCTAAAATGAAATACCTACAGCATAACAGTGAAAATCTTAATCAGGGCTTTACATTTATTTGCCACATGTATATCAAAACATCGATGTATAAAACAAACTGAGGATGATTGAAATCTGGAATTTCTCCATGCTCTGCTGGTCATGCAGAATAGGTAGGGAGATTGGTGCAGTTATTAATTACTAACAATGCTAAAGCCATCATTTACTCTTTGTTGTTCTTTATGCAGTTTCAGCTATTGAGACCTACCTTGGTTCACTGGCTATCAGAGGAGGAAGCTGGTAAGTAGTAGAGCTTCTTTTTGTATTGGGTCAGGACTTCACTTGCTCAGAGTACATGCAGTAGCCACTTTATTAGGTACACCTGTATACCTGCTCATAAATACAAATACCTAACCACCAATCACGTGGCAGCACAACTCAATGCATAATGTCATGCAGATTTGGTCAAGACATTCAGTTGTTGTTCAGACCGTGCACCAGCATGGGAAGAAATGTGATCTAAGTGACTTCGACCGTGGAATGATTGTTGGTGCCAGACTGGGTGGTTTGAGTATCTCAGAAACTGCTGAACTTTTCATGGGATTTTCATGAACAACAACCTCTCGAGTTTATAGAGAATGGTGAGAGAAACAAAATAAACAAAATACAGCGATTGGCAGTGTTCTGTGGGTGAAAATGCCTTGAGAGAGGTCAGCAGGAAATGGGCAGACTGGTTCAAGCTGACAGGAAGACAGCAGTAAATCAAATAACCACACATTACGACAGTGGTGTGCAGAAGAGCATCCCTGAATGCACAACATGTCAAATCTTGAAGTGGATGGGCTAGAGCACCAGAAGATCGCAAACATGCTCCCAGTGGCCACTTTATTAGGCACGGAGTGGCCACTGAGTGTAAGTAGTACCTGATGTGTACGGACCAACCCCAAAGTTAAAATAATTTACAGACATCGATCCTCTACTACTTACTGTCTCATTGGAAGCAAATCATCCTTGATTTGAAGACGGAACTTTCTAGAACGCTTTATTTCATCGACAGATGAATATTCCATTTTGTTGCCGCAGTGAATTATCAGTAAAAGGAAGCTGTTGGCAGCAAGTGAGGACTGGAAATCTGATGTTGCAGTCTCTGTACAGTAGGTGTCAATAAGCAGGATTAGAAATGATCTGTTTATTAAAGTCCACACCAGTGCAAAACTCTACATAAATGACATTACCTGTCATGTGTAGCAGCTGGACTTTGGCTGCAGGTTTTTCCATTCTTTTGTCATGGCTTTTTCTCCCTTGCTGTGATGTGGATGGTTTCTGAGGTTCTTGGGTGGGAGAAGGGAGTGTCTTTTCATTAGACAATCACACAAGAGCTGTCATTCTTCCGCTGGTTTAATAGGTGAAGCGTTCCTCATCGAACGATCCTGAATGAGAGGATAGAGTTGTTTCTGTTTCTACACTGGTCAGGATTTCCGACCAAGCGTCATCAATGCATTTTTTAAGGCAGAGATTTATTTTCAGTGGAGGAGTTGCTTTTAGACACGTTTAAAAATTGTGCTTAATTTTGGTTGCAAGGTTGGTAGAAAATGGGCAGCAACTGTCCAAAAGGAATATATCTTTGATGACTTAGAGAGTAACACAAAAATATCAACCTTGTTTGGGAATTTTCACTACTGTAGGATGCCCTTCCAGAAGAATGAAACACTGTTACCTGACCATGTTCACTTTAAGTTGGCAGAATGTGGACCTATCTGTGTAGGACGGCTTGAAGTTCTCGATTGCACTGGATGGATTTCTAGTATGAGATGGAGGTGCAAAATCATCTACCAGGAAGGCTAGAGCTCATTGGACAACCTGACAGTTCTTGTCTCTGCTCTTCGCTGGGTGTGAAGGAATTCTGACGTGTTTTGGTTTCATTGCCCATGTCTGTGGGGGGGTGAAGAAGAAGATTGACCTGGGGATGAGGAACTTTGATGATGTGAAGAAGCAGAAGTCAGTCTCGCCCCGTTTTTGAAGGAGGTATCAACATGAAGGATTTGGTCATATAACTGTTTCTAGTGATAGAAGGGTCAGTAAGCAGGGAGAGATGGAATTTAATGGACCAAAGAATGAGAATCAATGAGGAGAGAAGTCAAATTTGCAACACAGAAACTTATTGACACTGAGGTAGCCACCACTGGTTCTGATTGCTGACTATGCACATGTTACTGCCTCTAACCTGTAAAAAGAGTGCAGTTTTTCTACCCATGAACAGCTAGAGTCACGGCTGCCAGTCCTGGCTCCAGATGTGACGTGATGACATTTGGTAGAAGAATTTGTCAACTTTGCACAAAATACTGAGCTTTAGAACACACCTTTTTTTATATTTGATATAGTGAGCTTGTCACTAAACAGATTGGAGAAGCATATCAGAGTACCATGATCTGGAAAGCGATCTAAGCATGACTTCCAATTAAATGTTTGAACATTGTGGGGCTATGAAAGTGAAGGAATTGAGCAGGGGAAACAGGAATTTTTCAGATTTAACTCTTGAGATATGAATGATGTGACATTGTTTACATTTCCAACCTTGGACTAATTAAGTATTTTCTTCAAAGACTAGGCATAATTTAAAGGTGATTGGAGAAAAGTATAGTAGGTATGTCAGAGACTGGGATCTTACACTGCTAGGGGTGGTGATAGAGGCAGCTACATTAGGGACATTTCAGGGACTTTTAGATAGACACATGATTGAAAGAAAAATGGAGGGTTATGTTGGAAGGAAGGGTTAGAGTGATCTTGGAGTTGGTTAAAATGTTGGAACAAGATCATGGGCTGAAGTGCATTACTGTGCTGTACTGTACACCTATTAAACTGACTTAATGTTCTCTGATTTTCTATAATAATTTATTTCACTGAATTGGAAGAAAGGTTGTAATGTCCAGCATGTGAAATGAGGGATAAGGAATGTAGGAGCTTGGACCGAGCTCTCTGATTGCTGATGGGAATTTCATATTGAAGAATATTAGAAGTGAAATATACAAGCAGAAGGGCACATGGTGCACACCATTTAAAGAAATGTGTCTAATTGCTTTACAGAATAAGATGAGGAAGTAAGAGATTACATAGGGCAAACTGCTCAATTAGTGGGTCAAAACAATCTAGGAAATACAGTGAAAATTTGGTAATTTGGCTGCTCACACTCTGGAACGCTTTAGTAACTGACGTCAGAATCAGGCTTATTATCACTGTCATAGATGATGTGAAAGTTGTTTTAGAGTCATAGAAAAATGCAGCACAGAAACAGGCCCTTTGGCCATCTAGTCTGTGCTAAACCACTTAAACTGTCTCGTCCCATTGACCAAGCTTCTCTTAAACATTGAAATTGAGCTTATATTCAGATTCAGCTCTTGCACTGGCTGCTCATTTAACATTCTCACCACCCTCTTATGTGAAGAAGTTTCCCCTCATGTTCTCCTTAAACTTTTCACCTTTCACCCTTAATCCATGAACTCTAGTTGTAGTCCTACTGTACCTCAGAGGAAAAAACCTGCTTGTATTTACCCTACCTATACCCCTCATAATTTTGGAAACCTCTATCAAATATCCCCTCAATTTTCTATGTTCCGAGGAATAAAAACCTAACCTATTCAATCTTTCCTTATAAATCAGGTCTTCCAGTCCCAGCAACACCCTTGTAAATTTTCTCTGTACTCTTTCAACATTATTTACATCTTTCCTGTAGCTAAACTGAATTCAATACTCCAAATTAAGATTCAGCAACATCTCATATAATTTCAACATAACATCCCATCTCCTGTGCTCAGGACTTTGATCTGTGAAGGCCAAAGTGCCAAAATCTTTCTTTATGACCCTATGTATCTGTGAAACCACTTTCCACAAATATATATTCCCATAACCTTTTGTTCTACAGCTCCCCTCAGACCCCTACCATTCACTGTGTTAAGATCTACCCTGGCTGGTCCTACCGAAGTGCAACACCTTGCACTTGTCTGCATTAAATTAAATCTGCTATTTTTCCAGCTGGTCCAGATCCCGCTGCAAGCCATGATAGTCTTCCTCACTGTCCACTACTTCTCCATTCTTGGTGTCATCCACAAGTTTGCTGATCCAGTTAACCACGTTATTAGATTAGATTATGAGAACACTCAGTTCTCTTTTATTGTCATTTAGAAATACATACATGCATTAAGAAACGATACAATGTTTCTCCGGAGTGATAGCACAGAAAACAGGACAAACCAAAGACTAACACTGACAGAACCACATAAATATAACATATAGTTACAACAGTGCAAAGCAATACCATACTTTGATGAAGAACAGACCATGGGTACAGTAAAAAAAAGTCTCAAAGTCCCAAGTCGGTCAACTCCCGAGTCCCCAATAGCAGGCGGCAAAAGGGAGAAACTCCCTGACATAAACCTCCAGGCACCGTCAACTTGCCGATACCTTGGAAGCAGCCGACCAAAGCTGACACTGAGTCCATCCGTCCGAAAACTTTGAGCTTCCAACCAGCCTCTCCGATACAGCCTCCCGAGCGCCATCCTCTGCCGAGCACCTTCGACCTCTCCTCGGCCGCTAAAACACGCAAAGCCGAGGATTTCGGGGCCTTTTGCTCCAGAGATTCCAGTTACCACACAGTAGCAGCAACAGCGAAGCAGGCATTTCAGAAGTTTTCCAGGTGTTCCTCCATGATCTCACGTCTGTCTCCATCAAATCAGAATTGTGTACGGTCCCCTACTTGACAGGTAACAGATATCATCACCGAAGTGGCCACGCGCGCTGCTGTCATGCCGCCATCTTCTTCCCCCCCTCCTGGGAGGTTTCATCTAGATCAATGATACAGATGACAAACAACAACAGACCCAGCACCGATCCCTGTAGCTGAGCATACCTCTTGCCCCAGGCCTCCAGTGAGAGGGGCAACCCTCTACTACCACTCTCTGGCTTCTCCCACAAAGCCAATGTCTAATCCATGAGAAACTTGTTTTGCAGCAGCAGCAATTTGCAAAGATATAAAATTGCAATAAATTGCAGAAATAAATACATGGTGCAAGAAAGGAATAGCAAGGTGGTTTTTGTGGAGATCTCACGGCAGAGAGGAAGAAGCTGTTTCTGAATTGTTGAGTGAGGGTCTTTGAGTTCCTGTACCTTGCTCCTGATGGTAACAAGGTGATGAGGGAATGTCCTGGATGGTGAGGACCCTTAGTGATGGATACTATGTTCTTGAGGCATGGCATTTCAGAAATCTTGTTCATTCATTCACTTTTTGGGACCTGTGAGTTGTTGTTAAGGCAAACTTTTATTGTCCATTCCTATTATCTCTTTGGGAACTGTGGGCTTGCTTGGTCATTTGACAGAGCATGTTAAAATTCTGCCACATGGGTAGTTCTGGAGATACACATTGGCCAGAATGGGTACTGAAGGCGATCATTAGTAAACCTGCTGGATTATTAAAATATTTTTATTATTACAATTACAACTAGAATATAAAAGCAAGGATGTAATACCGAGGCTTTGTAAAGCACTGGTGAGGCCTCAATTGGAGTATGTGAGCAGTTTGGGCCCCTTGTCTCAGAAAGGATTTGGTGACGTTAGGGAAGATTAGATTAGATTATGAGGACACTCAGTCCTCGTTTATTGTCATTTAGAAATGCATGCATCCATTAAGAAATGATACAATGTTCCTCCAGAGAGATATCACAAAAAAAACCAAGACAAACCAAAGGAGGTTCTTGAAAATGATTGCATGATTGAAGGCCTTGTCATATGAGGAGCTTTTAATGGCTTTGGGCCTCTACTCATTGGAATTCAGAAGAATGAGGGATGACTTCATTGAAACCTATCGAATGTTGAAAGGCCTCAACAGAGTGGATGTGGAGAGGATGTTTCCCATGGTGGGGGAGTCTAGGCCAGAGGACACAGCCTAAGGATAGAGGGGTGTCCTTTTAGAACAGAGATGAGGAGGAGTTTCTTTGGCCAGAGAGAGGTGAACCTTTGGAATTTGTTACCACAGTCAGCTGTGGAGGCCAAGTCTTTGGGTATATTTAAGGCAGAACTTGACAGATTCTTTATTAGTCAGAGCATGAAGGGATACGGAGAGAAGGCAGGAGATTGGGGCTGAGAGGGAGAATGGATCAGCCATGATGGAATGATGGAGCAGACTTGAGGAGCCAAAATGGCCTAAAAGTGCTCCTGTACCTTATGGTCCTATGGTCAGTCATCACTGAGGTTCCAGTTTATTAACTCAATGTAAGTTCTGCAGCTGCTATGGTGGAATTTGCATGCTGGTCTCTGAACCCTGTGCTCACTCCCAGGCAGTATGTTTGACTAATCAGCTCCTTACACACCTAGCATGCGGCAGATAGCTGACCATACACCTGAAAAACAGAAAGCATATGCACGTATTCCATTATTAGTATCTGCTCTCTCAATGGTTCAGTCTGCTCAAACATTATAAAATCTGAACTGAGGAGAATTTGACTTTTTTCCTGGTGCAAACACAAAATGCTCTAAAAATAGAGGTGAAGTACTGTGGATGTTTGAAATGTGACTTACAAGGAGAGCAGATACAGCTGCTCAGCAAGTACCTGGAGGAGGGGGTGTGATCTCACAAGACTAAGATTTCATTGAAAGCTGATCGATATGCAGTCAGCTTGCCAGCAGAGTGTGACTGCAGTGTGCCACCTCTGGTTAAATGGGGCATGTGAGGGTATGCCCTAACGTGCATTGGATGAGGTTCTAGTTTATTCTTCTACCCTTTGCAAAGGTCACCCAGCTGCATCATTAGTGTGAACATGTGCCAACCGAGTTTCTTTTTCCACCTACCGAAATGAAGCTGCTCCAGTAGCATTTCCTGTTTGCTCGATTGTGGTCTTGAGTGAGTGCGCACTGTGAAATTTGGAAAAGACACTGTCTTTTGGTGTGAGCTAACAGCACTGTGTTTTTTCATGCTGAGAAGCAGTTCTGATTTGTTCCTTGACAGATATTAAAAATAAAAGTTTGTAATATTCTACTATATTTTCTGCTAGAGTTCTCTCCCAGGATGAGGTTTGCAAACCTCATACATCCTGTGATAATTAAAATTCATCATGTCAAATATCTGCGGGTTGGGGTTGTCATCAGAACAACTGCATTTGAACTTGTTTCTGTCCTCTGCCGGAGATGGCCAGAGTGATGAGAGAGGTTAAAGTCAGAGACGCTAAATTTACCTTTTAAACTATTGTGATAACATTTCAGTGGATGCTTTCGATTGTAACATCTCTGCTGTTTTTGTGAGAGGAAAAAATAGGCCTTATTAAAGCCTGAGTCTGAGTGGTGGCTTGGTAATGGATCACAGGCAGACGTCCCACCCTGCAAAAACTCATTTCAGGGAGGTAGCACCATCAATTTGCAGGAGACCCGGAACTTCCGGGAGAGGTGGGATGTCTGCAATTGAGCAGCTCCTTAGCAGCCAGCCAGCTAGTTTAAATAACTTTAGCTACGCTAGTGAATGAATGACACCTGTTAAACTCACCTCAACATGTCTTTTACAGTCTTAACCCACCATGGGCAATAGAAAAGTCACTGTTGCAAGCAGTGCAGTGAGCAACACTGTCATTATTTTTGACCCCTGTTAGGCAGGGGTACACTTTAGTGTAGTCTGGGGTGAAGTGCGTTTTATATTTTCGTTTTTTGAAACACTCTGCCATGGTGGTGCAGGACACGAAACTGAATTGATGGAGAGACAGAAGTCGACTGTAGAGCCCACCCACAGAGATAACTGATAGGTCTACTTAGCACAAAGAGAGACCAAGCAGGATGCCCGCTCCCGCTCTCATTTCCGGGATATTGTATATAATTTGCGGGTGTCAGGGAGCTGCTGTTAATATGCGGGAGACTCCCGGAACTTCCGGGAGTGGTGGGATGTCTGCACAGGTGATGCTTCAGGAATCTGGTCCATGAGCCCTCACCAGTTACTATTTCCACTTACTATTACTACTTGCCATCTGAAGTGTGGTAATGGATGTCAGAGGTAGTATAGTTTTTACACAGGCTGGTAAGTGCCTGGAATGCAATGCCAGGTTTGGTGGTAGAGGCAGATAAATTAGCCATACTTAAGAGACTCTTAGGTAAGCATTTGGATGAAGGGAAAATGGAGAGTTCTGGACTTCATTTTAAGAAGAGGTTATATTGATTATGGAGTAGGTTTATATAGGTTAGTACAACATCGGGGGTTAAAGGGCCTGTACTGTTCTTTGCTCTATGTTTTTTGGGCTGGAGAAGAAAAAAATGTTTGATTTACATGTTGGGAAATGTCACTGCTGGTTTCAATTGAATGGGAAGAGCAGATCCTCTGATTAATGGCCTCGAGTATCGCTAGGACATGAGTCCTGTCCCTGGACCAGTGTGAGTTCTTTGGCGGGGGGTGGAGGTCGTATATGTATAGGGTCACCAAGATCCATTGTCATGTGGCAAGAAAATCCGGCCAGCTTTTGTTTGTTATTTTGCCTCAGACCAGTTCCCTCCCCCTCCCTGGCTGTGTATCATGCTCTCTACAATACCAAGTTTTGAAGCTTTTGGTTAAGTGAAATAACTTTCTGGATTATCTTTACCGCAGTGAAAGAATGTATTGCATTTATATAGTGACTTCCACATCCTTAGTGTCCCAAAGTACAGCTTTTGAACTATTTGAGTTGTTTGTACAATGGCAGAGTGCAGGGTAATGTAATGGGCAACAGATGACACATATTGTTCATAATAGAAACTGTTTCACATAATTCACAAACACCGTCACTGAGTACTAACTCTTCTTTCAGTTAGTCTTGAAGAAGGGTCTTGGCCCGAAACGTCGACTGTACCTCTTCCTATAGATGCTGCCTGGCCTGCTGCGTTCACCAGCATTTTTTGTGTATGTTACCGTCACTGAGTTGTTGTGGTCACTTTAAGAGACTGTTGGAATGACGTAAGTGTAAAGTGACTGTTTTAGGTTTCTTTGTAATGGAAGTGAAGGGCTGTGGCTTTTATTCAGCACATAAAGCAACTCCCACATGTCTTATTCACAAATTCCTACAGGTGTAGGAAAGATGACAGCAAGATCTCAGGGGAAGCAATTGGATGATAGCTATTGGTTTATTTTTGTCACATGTACTAAGAGTGAAAAACATGTCTTACATACTGATCATACAGTTCAAATCATCACAAATGCATTGAGCTAGACTCAAGCCAATAGAAATAGAGGGGATAACTTCACTCAACTTCACTTCCCCCATCTCTGAACTGTTCCCGCAACCTATAGACTCACTTTCAAGGACTCTTTATCTCATGTTCTCAAGATCTATGGCTTATTTATTATTATTATTGTTATTTTTTTTATGTTTGCATAGTTTCTTGTCTCTTACACACTGATTGAACACCCAAGTTGGTGTGGTCTTTCATTGATTCTTTTACGGTTATTATTAAATAGATTTATTGGGCGTGCCTGCAAGGAAATGTAGCTCAGGGTTATATATGGTGACATATATGTCCTTTATAAGAAATTTTGCTTTGAACTTTGACCAATAATCATGCAGAAGCTACGGAAAAAAGTGCAGGTAAACAATAAGGTACAAGATCATAACAAGTTAGATTGTGAGGCCAAGAGTCCATCTTATTGTGGAAGCAGTCTGATAACAGTGAGGTAGAAGTTGTTATTGAGTCTTATGAATCTTTAAATCTTCAAAATTAATCAGCTGTTTGAGAGATGAATATGGCACTAAGTGAGCACTTGCTCTTTGAGGGAGTGTTATGCAACGTGTTGCTTCTATCATGTAACATCCCACTTAGACGATGGTATGCTGTTTCCTCTGTGCTGCAGCAGGGTTGGCCTTGATTTTGTCTTTTGGGTTGCAGGGATGTCACCTGCTGTGCCTGGTGTACGAGGGCTACGCTAACACATGAACAATAGATTGTGTGACTGTGTGAGTAGTCAGTCTTGTGGAGTGGAGCAGCTAAAGAAGAAGAAGGCAAGAGGAAGCGGGGGCGTTGAAGGATGGATTCACAGGAGACGATGCATGAAGCACTGGTGTTGCCTCAGTATAACTGTTGACAGTGCCCAAGAATAAACAGCTCATTTAACCATCTGCCTTCAATGCCAGTGCCACTGAAGGTCAGCGCTGTTTAAACCTTTCATTTTTAGAGGCACTTTTCCCACACCTACTCAGCAGCCTCCTCCTTTCTGTTGTGCCATTTTGTCATGGGCAGCAGCTATCAGGAAGGGAAGCAGGCCATTCAGCCCGTTTCTCCTGGTCTTTCCACAATGTTGTGCAGTATCTCCCCATCCCTCATCCCACATTTAGCTCCATATCCCACAATGCCTTTTCCCATCAGAAACACCAGTCATTTTTTTTTGTAATTTATTTGTTATTGAAGTTCATCTTCAAACAAAACTTTCCATAGGATGTATTTCAGATACTGTACATATATATCATAGTCATATTTGTCACAAATCTCCACATAATATTTATCTAATATTATAGAAAGGAGAGGAAAGAAAGAACAATCAAAAGAAGAAACTATGTACAAAGTAGGGAGTGATCTTTCTTTTTTACAACATTTTCATTGACTTGTGAGAATGAAATCAGGCCAATGAGGTGTTACACCATTTTTCCCAGTATGAATCAAATTGTTCCAACTTATGATTAACAGATGCTGTTATCGTTTCCATTTTGTAAATGTCCATTGTAATTTCCATCCATACATTTAAAGTTGGGCTCTCCTGTGATAACCAGTCTTAATATTAATTCTATTTTAATTTTAATTATTGATGTTTGTGTTGCTACTCAAGTAAGTTCTTATTTTGACCTGTGCAAGATGTATCTGTGCATATGATAGTAGACTTAACATTGACTTTAATTAATTGAATCCAGTGATTTTGGGGTTTGTATAGACATTGACTACCCTCTGTGTGGGAAGAGTTCTCATTTTATTTAGGAGAGGCTGAGCTCTGGTCTTAAAACTGTTTTTGACCCCATCCCATCCCTTCTTCACAGATCCACAGAAAATTAGTTCCTCCCTATTGAATTCTTCTGCAATTTGAAATTTCTTGATTTGAATTTCCCTTCAATCTGTGCATCCAGACTACCCATCTTAACCTCCAGTTCAGTTTTCTACATTGTTACCATCCAGAGATTTCAATTTTCATGTTGTCATCCTGAAATGAAGAGCCCAAAACAAATTGATTAGTGTTTTTTTTTCTGGAGTTGTATTACAGATGTTTTATTAGTTCCATACATCCTGGATGTCTTAGTGATGGAACATTGTTGTATGCCTCAGAATTGACTGCTGCTGTTCATGGCTGCTGGTGTAGACTTGTACCATTGCCAAAGGATGCTCTTTTGGGTTTGTCAATAGTTTCACTCTGAGGCACAGCTTCTTCTTGCCTGGATGCTGCGTGTAGTCAATAAGAGGAAACTATTGAGCACCTTTGGTGACCTGAAGCATCTCAGCCTTTTTCTGCCTTTGAACTCTATCCCTTGAAGTCCACATCCAATCACAGTCCAGAAGATTTGAAGTTTTCCTTATGTGGAGGGTCTTAAGGTTGTGTCCATTAATGTTTTTTACTGCTAGAGAAAGTTGATTTGAAATTGCGGTTTATAACCGCAATACAAGATTCTTTGAAAACATAAATATGCTGAGATAGCACGAGGAATAAACAATAACAGCATGCAGTTACAGTTATAGAAAAAGTTCAGTGCAGACAGACAGTAAGTTGCAAGGCTATAATAAGGTAGACTGTGAGATCAAGAATCCTTCGCATAGTGTGAGGTCTGTTCAGTGGTCTTAGAACAGCAGGTGGTATGTATCTTCTGCCCAATAAAAGGGGGAGAGAAGATGGGTGGGTGGAGTCTTCGATTATTTACTTTTATTTATTTTATTTGGAGATTCAGTGCAGAATAGGGCCATCCAACCCAACAAATTGCACCACCCAGCAATCCAACTATTTAAGCCTAGCTTCATCACAGGACAATTTACAATGAGCAATTCACCTACTAACCGGCACGTCTTTGGACTGTGGAAGTAAATCAGAGCACTCCGAGGAAACCCATGTGCTCACGGGAAGGACGTACAAACTCCTTAGAGACAGTTCTGGAATTGTATTCTGAACTCTGACACTCCGGGCTGTGATTGTAATTTGCTAACCGCTACAGTACCGTGGCGCCCTTTACCGAGGCAGTAAGAAAGTGTAGGCAAAGTCGTTGGAGGGGAGATTGGTTTTTGTGATGTGTTGAGCTGTGTCCACAAATCTGTTGCAGTCTTGGGCAGTGTGGTTGGCATAACAAGCCATGATATTTCTGGATAGGATGCCTTCTGTGGTCCATCCATAAGAATTGATAAGGGGCAGTAGGATGTGTCAAATTACCTTAGGCTCAGAAAGCATACCTGTCACGGAACTTCTGTTATGTTTGACAACATGCTATGTTATATTCTTCAAATGAGGCGAAGTTGGCCATCCTTGTTCTTCACTTTAAGACTGGTAGAGTTCTTCTGCTGAGAAACTGCTCAACATCTTGGATCACCAACCTGACAGTTCTATGTGTGCAGGGTGAGCCCCCGTTGGGAAATGGCCCACTCAGATCTGTGTTCCTATGTGAGGACTGATTGATTGTGTGATTCTTCATAACTGCAGAGTTTTCTGTGCCCTTCCTGTGAGTGGCTCAGGCTATTAGGTTTTCCATTGCCTTTCTGAGAGCATTTTTTTATGTTATTATGCACACATGCACGAGGTTAAACCTATGTGACATAATACATGCCACAGAAGTATGGGTCTGATAACACAGATCTTGGAAATTAAAATCCTAGACCATATGAACCCGCTACAACTCAAATGTTTTGTGCATTCTTATCGGAGCAGTATGAATGCATTGGTGCACGTATCTCTTCTTCCTGAATAAAGCAACAGCCGTGCTTTTCTTGCCTTGCAATCTAGTCATCCTCGCTTCAGATCCTGTTTTTAACACCCTAGGTCTAGAGCAACAATGATTGAGAGAACGTGATCTGGCTGAAGAAAATTCATCTACAGGGAGCATCTGCTGTTCTGTAGGAGTGCCAATTGCATTCCCTCCCAAACCTGCTCCTTTCTCTGGAAGAATACAGGAGGCAATGAAGTTGGATGAACCTGGCTTTAGTGAAAATGCTTTTTATTTTGGAACTTTTGCCTGACCACATGGTATCTTTAGCAATGCAACACTGAGAATGCAAAGGCTGGTGTTTGTAGTGATGGAGAGAGAGAGCTTGTTTTGCACATTGGCCTTTCTTTGTCTGTAGTTTTTCATTGATTCCTTTGTATTTCTTTGTTCTACCATGAATGCTTCCAAAAAATTAATCTCAGGGTAGTATTTGGTGACATATACATACTTCGATAATAAATTTTCTTTGAACTTTGAACTATTTTCAGCAGAATTGGACAGTCCGGATCAAGGGTCTTGGACCGAAATGTCGACTGTTTAATCCCCTCTGTACATGCTGGCTGAGTTCCTTCAGCCTTTTGTGTTTTGCTTTTTAACTTTAATATTCCTTCTTTTCCTCGTGGGTTTAGAAAATCTGGTGACCATTGCATTAGGTCATAGTTTTCTGTAGACATTTACTGGAGCAATGGACTTGCAGTTCAGTACCGGGGGCTGGATGTCACCAGTCCAGTCTGTTGAACGTTGATCACCACCTTGCCATGGTTTTGAGCATTATATTTTGTATTCTCTCTCAAATCAAAGTAAAACTGGAAATCTGAAATGAAAATAGGTGGCACTGATGATTTCAGGCAGCCTCTGTGGAGAAAGAACCAGAGTTAAACGTTTCTAGGTCTGGTAAACATTGGGAGATGAGCATGCTTGAAGTTGCCTGGAAGGAAGAGAGGTGGGAGAAAAGAGGGAATGCCTGTGGTAGGGGTGATCTTTGTCTCGCTCTACGGTTATCTAATCAGTAGTATTGTCTTGGGTTCATTGCTGGCAGTGCAGAAGGTCACATTCATCTTGTTTTGTGGATGTAGACTTTGTTTGCTTTGTAATTGTTTGTCTCATTTTAAAATTAGCAGAATCCAGTTGTAGCATTAATTGTTGATTGTCCTTTAAATCTGAGAAGGCTCCTCTTAGTGTATTGTGTTCTGTATGCCTCCAAATATAAATTGGCCTCTGCCTGATGCTGCAGTACACGTTTATGTGGTGGTGTGTGGGATGGGGGTGGGAATCAATTTAATCCTGAAATTTATCACGAATGAAATGTATCAACAAGGCAGCAGAGTAACCATAGCAGCAAGAAGGCAAATCTTAGCAGGCAAGCGATGGTGATTATTTCTGTCCTGGGATGAAGGCCAACCACTTCTTCCTGTGGTGTGGTGGTAGTGGCAGGATTGTAGTTACTAGCAGGCTGGTTCATCAGTGCCCAGCAACATCTCTTGCCTCTTGCTTTCCACCCACCCTACGAGTTCTGTGACAGACCCTTGACTTCCTTTGCTGAATTAACACCGTGGGTCGAACTTGGAATAAATGGGAGATTCCTGAAAAGACTTGGCAGTACAGGCAGTATCTGCGCAGAGAGAGGGTTGATGTTTCTGGCTGAAGGCTTTTTATTTATTGCTAATAAAACATGCAGATCTCCTGACCTCTTTCCATTCTTGTCATAAGATTGCTTGTAGTTTAACGTCTGGGCAGATTGATCCATCTGTCAGGTGAGAGCGAATGCTCAATACAGTTAAGCAAACATTTTCCTTTCGCCTAATTGGATTTGAGCTGTAACAGAGTATCATTTTTCTGTAGCTGCTCCATAGCCCTAAATCAAACAAAGCTGAGGAATTGCTATTGTTTTCTAAATTAACCCTTTCCAATGCAATAGTACTGGAAGCTACTGTACAACCTCCTGGAGTGTGGAGAAAAGATTGACAGAGCAGTCGGGTCTCTTGTTTTGGGGAATGGTGTTGGTGGGGAAGGTTGTTACTAGTGATGTCCTACTGCAGGGGCTCTCAACCTTTCTTTATGCCGTGGACCAATATCATTAAGCAAGGGGTCCGTGGACTCCACCTTGGGAACTCCAATGTCGTGGTTGGTGCATTGAGGATCAGAAATAAGTGTCTATAATCTGAGGGAAGGAAGACTGGTTTGTTAGATCAATTGGTTGTCTGTGTGTGACTGGAATACCAATTGGCCTTGGTCTGTGGGTTATCTCCAACCTAATTTGTCTTTGCTTTGTAAGTCACTACAAAAATGAACTTAAAAATAATTGAATGTTTACAAATGATGCAGCTTTTGCTTCTGTATTCTTCCTCTAAGCATGGATTCTATTATTCAGCAGAGTTATGTGATGTCTGTGTCTCAGATAATGTAGCACTTTCAGAGACATTTAGTTTGCATCAAGGACTTAAAAACTCAAGTAAATATTTAGTCTGTAGTCCTGTAAGTAAATCTCTATCTTTGTATATTTAATTATTATGTCTAAGCTGAAAACTCTTCAGAATACATTATTGGGGCAGCTTACAGTTCCATCGTGCAACTGGAAGATTCATTTTTTGCAGCAACCCTCATTCAGACAATTAAAACAAATGTCTTTAGTAGAAGAATTGGGAACTTTTGGGTCAAGCAGCCTGACAGATCCGCTCTGTTCAATAGCAAGGCCCTATCTGTCCCTGCCCCTCTTGTTTCTCCCCATGTCCTTGATTTTGCCTATAATCCCTTTATTTTCAATAATGAGCTGCAGGATGGGCTTAACGATGCTCAGATAGTTCGCTGATTTGTGTTACATGTTCATGATATTGGGTTATGTTATCCTATTAATTTTCCACAGCCTTACCATTTAAAAAATAACACATGAATGCTGGAGCCAGCCTTGGCCACAGTTTGCTGACTGAGCATGTGAGTTCCCTGTAGCATTTTGGTCCCTTGCCTGTTTGAGTTTTTGGTGAAAACTACCAGAAATCTTGGATCCATGACATAAATTCTGCACATGCTGTAAAGTCTTTTCAGGTGAGAGAGGAGTTAATATGGGGGAAACCAGTATTAAGAATTGGGTCATCTCTCCACTTAGGTCAAATACTGGTGGTGTAAACAGATCTTCCCATTTATACAGGAAGATCGCTCAGAACGAGTGAGTTTTTTAATGATGGTTGAATGAACTCTTCCTCATTTTTCATTGAAATGTGCTTTGGGAGTTTATATGCACTGAGAGGTGTGATGTTTCTGGCTCAAGATCTCATAAGTAGGGGCCATCCAGTGCCTACTGTTTTACTCTTAAGTATCATCTTAGATCTGGTGCTTGGGATTGGTGACTTTCAGACTCCAAGTTTCATGCTGGCATATTAAGTTTGACAGTATTGTGTTAGGAAGCTGTCGGGGGTTGTTGCCCGTGTTGTTTGGGTTTGCTAATGTGCAGAGTGGTGACATCTTACTTGTCATTTCTATGTGAATATAGTTTAGCCTCCCTTCTGCTCTCCATGACCAACAGAGTCAGTCATAGAGCCATAGAGAAGCATAGCACAGAAACAGGCTCTTTGGCCCATCTAGTCCATGCTGAAACCATTTAAGCTGTCTACTCCCATCAACCTACACAGGGACCACAGCCCTCCCTATCCCTACTATCCATGTACCTATCCAGACTTCTCTGAAACATTGGAATCGAGCTCGCATGAACCACTTGAGCTGGCACCTCATTCCACACTCTCATGAACCTCTGAGTGAAGAAGTTTCCCCTGGTGTTCCTCATTAACTTCTCACCTCTCACCTTTAACCCATGATCTCTGGTTGTAGTCCCACCCAGCATCAGTGGAAAAGGCCTGCTTGCATTTACCCTTTCTATACCCCTCATAATTTGTATACAGCCCAGAACAATGACTCTCCTATCTATTCTGCATGAGACCTAGGCCCTTCACAGGCCCTTCAGCCGACAAATTTCCACATGCCATCAAGACTCCAATTACACTAATGCTGTTTTAATCTGCCCATATTCTCATTGGCTTCACCCACCCAGATCTCACCACTCAGCTGCATTCTTGGCAATTTCAAGTGGCTAATTAACCTATCAAGCTGCACATCTTTGGGATGTGGGAAGGAAATGGAGCATCGGTGGGAACATTTGGAGACAAGGTACTGACCCGGCCGCCAAAACTGGGGCATGGCTAGTGTATCATTTGTGAGACATTCTGGGCAACTCCCCTCCACTGTGACCCAAAGGGTAGAAAACAATACATGGATTGAGACCAATTAATGCTGGTCAATTTTTGGGCATGAACAACAAGGTTTGTCCAAATTGCAGAAGAATCGTGTAATTTTCATCCCTCCCAAAGAGGCAAGAGTGCTACAGGTATCTCAGATTTAGTTATTCCAGGGAAGGAAACTGAAGTTGGGCAAGCACGGTAATGTAGTGATTAGCACAATGCTCTACAGTACCTGTGACCAGGGTTCAATTCCTGCTGCTGCCCGTAAGAAGTTAGTACGTTCTCCCCGTGATTGCTTGGGTTTCCTCTGGGTGCTCCAATTTGCCCCCACAATCCAAAGACATACCGGTTGGTAGGTAAATTGGGCATTGTAAATTGTCCCGTGGTTTAGGATTAAATTGGGCAATTGCTGGGTGGCGTGGCTTGCTGAGCCAGAAGGGCCTGTTCCACGCTGTATCCCGATAAATAAATAAATAAGCACAGCAAGAGTAAATTAGCCCCCCCCCAAAAAGGATACAACAACATCCACATTGCAACTACGATATTGAAAGATATTCCCAGTTTATTAATATTGGTGAAATTGGAAATAAAGAGAAAACTCTGGGATTTACTGCTGTGGTGATCGCTTGTATTGACCAGATGGAGTTGGGGAAAACTAGGTAAGTAATAGTAGTGTGCGTTGGTGGCTGTGGGGAGGGCTTGGAACGATGCATTCAATAGCTCAGCTGATGAAGGTTGTGGGGAAGTGTGGGCGGAATGGTTAATTTCTATGTTCAAACTAGATATTTTGTGAGGTGATTGATGCCTTTTCAGGAGTGAATGAAGGTTGCACTTTTAAAATGTTAAAGTGGAGGCTCATCTTCCCTTGTGGTTAGCTGTTTAAAATCCTTCAAGAAGAGTAGGAGAGACCTTCCTGCTGTCCTGGACAATTTCATTCTTTGGCCAGTGTTACATTAATTTGCTTACCTGGTGATGGTCACATAGTTCTTTTTGGGAGTTTTGCAAATTAGCTGCCACTTTTTCTGTAACAAAGATTACTCTTCAAAAGCTGTTTGTTTGCTATGAATTATTTCACAAGGCAGCAAAAGTTGATGTGTAAATGGGAGTCTGGTACGAAGTAGTATAGATCTCTGCTGACTCTGATGGCATTACCGGAATGAAAACAGTTTGACCGCTATAAATTGCACACTCAGAATGAGTCAAGATGCAGCTTGGTTTATTTTCCAAGCAAAGCAACCATCTGTCTGTGGGACAAACAATAGTTTGCAGTTGTAATATTGGATTGCTCATTTTCTTCTGCTCAGTGACTGAGCTGTACATACCTCTTACTTGCATAGATCTGAGAGGGAAAAAGGCAAAGACAGCAGCAAAAACAAATCAGTTCAGTTGAGAAACCTTAGAAAGACTGAACAGTTATTCAAGAAACTAAATTTTTGAATCAAAACCTGAATGTAGATGTAGGTCAGAATTTATTGGATTTTTGCTTCGAAGAAAAAGAGAAGAAGTCAAGATACTTTTAATTTTTCTTGATTTTGTTTATTTTTTGTCCAACCTACAATGAACCTGATGTATAAAGGATTTCTTCAAAGATCCTTTGGGTTTGATATTTAACCATCTTATATCCTTCTGAAGCTGTTAACCAAGGTTTAATGAAATGAAAACTCTACAGCTCTTGCAGTGCATGTGTACAAAGCTACGAAGTAAGTTAACCATCTTCTCAAAAATCAATTGAGATGGAGGCTTTCTTTGGGTTTTTTTTTACTGAGATCTTACTTGTGAAAATACATTGTTGTTTCAAGAGAAAATAGAGAGGATGGAGATGGATGTCTTTCCACCATGTGCTTCAAATCGAATCAAAAATTCCATGAAGGAAACTAAATGAAGAACAGGAAGCGATGTCCATACAAAATGAATTGTGCCTCTAGAGGCCAGAGCACTCCCATCCATAGGATGTCAAACTTAATTACTGAAACTAAAAGAGAAACGATAATTTCATTCAGTCTTTTATAAAGAACGACTGTCTCAGTGAATGATCTTGAAAACAGCCTTACTACACAGTCTTTAACTGTTCTCACTTTGAATATATCAGCCTTAATGACATAGTTGTTCTTGGTAATATCTAATGAGCAAGGAGGTGCTATGGTGCTCTCCCGAAATGATGTGGGTGAGTTTCCTCTGAAGCAAGTTGTGCCTTTTTAATTTATATCCAACTCTCAATAGCCCTGCAGAGTCAAAAATAAAGACGGGGTTTACTAAGGGGACTTTGTTTTGGGAGAGATTCCTGCTTTGTGATGCACTCCACTTTGTCTGCATAAACCTGTGT
Source organism: Mobula birostris (assembly GCF_030028105.1). Lineage (NCBI taxonomy): Eukaryota > Metazoa > Chordata > Chondrichthyes > Myliobatiformes > Myliobatidae > Mobula > Mobula birostris. The sequence goes on along the minus strand of NC_092383.1, from coordinate 29,349,752 downwards.
TTGAACAATAAGAAGAATTGTAACCTTTCTTCAGTTACTTGGCACTGAGAGGTTGCTTACAAATGTGCCAACCATTGCAAAGGCTGTCTTTGGCCACTCCTGTAAAGGAATGAGCAATATGTGAGATCCAGGAAATTACCCTGATAAGGTGACTTCCAGTTTGAAAGGCATTCAAATCATGTTCTGACAGGTTGGGGCGGAGAAAAGTGAGTGCTGTTAGTCGACACCAGAGGACATATTTCTAATATGGCTCAGAGTCGGCTAAGTTGAAAGTTTTCTGCTGACTGTGTTCCTGTTGGGAATCAGCAGGAATGCTGGGCCATTCATCCATGAGGAGGGGGTGAGTTGATTAGCTTGGGGCCCTCTTGTGGTATGATCAACTGGGAGGAGGTCAGTAGGAATATAGTTCCATTGGCTTTTCTGAGTTCATCGCCTGATACGTTGGATCCTATTATGTACATAAACGTAGAATCTCCTTGTTTCATTAAATATATAACTGAGCACAGCCTTGTTGTTGGTAAGGAACTTGATATCATCTAGTTCTGTGTACAGCTCTTTGATCGTTGTGTCTGTCATCTCAACTGCTGGAACAGCAGCATTGAGTTCAAACCTTGATATGGTGATATCTGCTTTGGAAGGAAGCTGTGCCTTGTCCAGGATGTTCTCAACTTCACTATATCCAGTCGTGTCTGTTATTTTCTAGTATGCAACAGCAGCAATACAGTTGAAGTCAAAAGTTTACATACACCGTAGCCAAATACATTTAAACTCAGCTTTTCACAATTCCTGACATTTAATCCTAGAAAACATTCCTTGTTTTAGGTCAGTTAGGATCACTACTTTATTTTAAGAATGTGAAATGTCAGAATAAAAGTAGAGAGAATGATTTTTTTCAGCTTTTATTTCTTTCATCACTTCCCCAGTGGGTCAGAAGTTTGCATACACGTTGTTAGTATTTGGTAGCATTACGTTTAAATTGTTTAACTTGGGTCAAACGTTTTGGGTAGCTTTCCACAAGCTTCTCACAATAAGTTGTTGGAATTTTGTTCCATTCCTCCAGACAGAACTGGTGTAACTGAGTCAGGTTTGTAGGCCTCCTTGCTCGCACACGCTTTTTCAGTTCTGCCCACAAATTTTCTATCAGATTGAGGTCAGGACTTTGTGATGGCCACTCCAATACCTTGACTTTGTTGTCCTTAAGCAATTTTGCCACAACTTTGGAGGTATGTTTGGGGTCATTGTCCATTTGGAAGACCCATTTGCGACCGAGCTTTAACTTCCTGGCTGATGTCTTGAGATGTTGCTTCAATATATCGACATAATTTTCCTTCCTCATGATGCCATCTGTTTTGTGAAGTGCACCAGTCCCTCCTGCAGCAAAGCACCCCCACAACATGATGCTGCCACCCCCATGCTTCACAGTTGGGATGGTGTTCTTTGGCTTTCAAGCCTCACCCTTTTTCTTCCAAACATAATGATGGTCATTATGGCCAAACAGTTCAATTTTTGTTTCATCAAACCAGAGGACATTTCTCCAAAAAGTAAGGTCTTTTCTCCCCATGTGCAGTTGCAAACTGTAGTCTGGCTTTTTAATGGCGGTTTTGGAGCAGTGGCTTCTTCCTTGCTGAGCAGCCTTTCAAGTTATGTCGATGTACTATCAATTTGACCTCAATCTGATAGAAAATTTGTGGACAGAACTGAAAAAGCGTGTGCGAGCAAGGAGGCTTACAACCCTGACTCAGTTACACCAGTTCTGTCTGAAGGAATGGAACAAAATTCCAACAACTCATTGTGAGAGGATCTCCCCCTCCCCCTCCCACTTTCAAATCTCTTACTAGCTCTTCTTTCAGTTAGTCCTGACGAAGAGTCTGGGCCTGAAATGTCGACTGTACCTCTTCCTATAGATGCTGCCTGGCCTGCTGTGTTCACCAGCAACTTTTATGTGTGTTGCTTGAAATTCCAGCATCTGCAGATTTCCTCATGTTTGCGAACTTATTGTGAGAAGCTTGTGGAAAGCCACCCAAAACGTTTGACCAAGTTAAACAATTTAAAGGCAATACAAACAAAGTGTATGTGAACTTCTGACCCACTGGGAAAGTGATGAAAGAAATAAAAGCTAAAAAAAATCATTCTCTCTACTATTATTCTGACATTTCACTTCCTTAAAATAAAGTAGTGATCCTAACTGACCTAAGACGGGGAACGTTTTCTAGGATTAAATGTAAGGAAGTGTGAAAAACTGAGTTTAAATGTATTTGGCTACGGTGTATGTAAACTTCTGACTTCAACTGTAGCTTTAGTTCGCGCATCACAGAAGATATGGACCTCTTTCTTTCGAGCGGAATTGTTGTGTAGGTTTTTGGAATTTTCAGGCCTTTGAGACCCTGAGGGGAAGAACACCACTGTTGCCACTGCCCATTTTTCTGTTTAGGGAGGGTGAAGTCCCATCCACAAGTGTCCAAGGTCAACTCTCTGAACATGAAGTGTCCCTGGTTACTGACTGGAGCAGCAAATCCAAGAAGATCAAATAGGCTATTGATCGTTGATAGTACGCCATGGCATGCAAAGGGTTTTTGGCATCAGTGACTTGGAAAATAAGGGTTTCGGTAGTGAGATCCCATCCAAAGCCCAGACTGCACTACGTAGGAGTGAGGTCCTGTCTAAGTTCAAGATTCTGTAGTTATTTGACCGGATCTTCAAATGAGAAAGGTGGCATCGTTGGATGTGATATTATGCAGTCTGAGATTAGACTGCTCCAACATGTCATGCATTACTTTCAGCACGCTGACTGCTTCATCTGCACTAGAAAATGATTTCAGACTATTATCCACATAGAAATGCCTTTCTATATACCTCTATGCTTCAGCCCTGAATTCCTTCTCTCCCATGATAGCTGCCCTCTTAAGGCCATCCCAGGCCGCAGATGGTGAGGAACCGTTACCAAATACGTGAAAACTCATGTGGTACTCACGAACCTCGTTGTGCAGTTGGTGGTCACAACACCACAAGAATCTGAGGTTGCCTTGATGATCTTGTCTCATGAGAAAGCTGTGGAAGATGTGTTTGATACCTGCCCTCACGGTGTCGGACACAGCTCTGAAGCACATGAGGACTCTGAGCAGACTATTATTGAGGTCTGGAACCCGCAAGAGCACATTTTTCAGTGATACACCTTTGAACTGCGCACTTGAATCAAAGACATTTCGTATTTCTGCAGGCTTCTGAGGGAGGTAAACATGGAAGTTGGGCAAATACCAGTTTTCTTTGTTGGGATCTGGTGGAGGAGCCAGCTCTGTAGACTTGTCCTTGTAGAGTCTCTCCATGGCGATCTTTCAATTCTGGTTTTCTTCTCAATGTACAACTGAGGGACTCTGCTTATTTGGTAGGAGTTGTCGAGGTGAGCGAAAAAGAAGGGGAGCTACCCAACTGTTTTCTTTCTTCTTCATTCGAAGGAGGACCTCATCTTCAATGGAAGGTGCCAGTGTATAGTCACCCTCCAAGTTGCAGAATATCAGCTTGCCTAAATCTGGATGAGCAGAGTCTGGTTGAGTATGTCAGAGTGCTTAGTTTGCTTGCCTACAATCTTTTCTTTCATACAGGTTCTACTCTCAGTTGTCTGAAATGATTTGGGTACCTATTCTCCAGGGCACTAGTCTTAAATGTGCTGACGGTGGGCTGATGAGCACCATCAAGGCAGACTTCACCCACTATGACCCAACCCATTTCCAGTTGTTGGGCATTGGGTGCATTGCGCCAACCAATGTGCTGCTCACCTATCTTATATGCACAGATACTGTCTCTACCACGCAACAGTAGAATCTCAGTCGAAAAGTCAAGTGGTAGAAATCTTGTCAGCTATGTCCTTAAGCTGTGAACAACTGTGTGCTGCTTCAGGAGTTGGAATCTTATCCCAGTTGTTGAGAATATGGTCGCACTTAGCGAGGCTAGGCAAGGGTAAGCAGACTTCTGCTCCTACTGATCCATAACAAATCCACTAGTTCTTCTTCCAGCAGCTCCTGATGTTCCAGAACTTGTCTTTCGGGTACATGAGGAAACAGAACTTTGAATGGTGAATGTGTCAAAGAATGTTGATTTTGTCAATAATCATTTAATATCACATATGCCTTTATTTTTGGCTCAGGATGTCATTTCGGGTAGATGCTGAGTAGACATATTTTCCAGCAGGATTTGCCTTGGAAAGCCTTTCTCGCATACCTCTGTGCATGAGAAGGTTGCTACATCTGATACATGCTCACCTGTTGTGGGTGTGCTGGAACCAGTCATAGCTCAAGGTACTGGCCCTAAATGAAGTGCTGATATGTGCTGATCACTGTTGCACTCAGTGCAGTGTATGACAGAATGACAATCCCATGCTTGGTGTGCTTTACTTGAAGCATATTGAATGCTTATTTCAATGGGAGAGGGAGGATCTTTGATAGGCAGCACTTGGGGACAACTTGAAAGACTGTCCCAGGAAAGGGGACCCTGCCAAGCTGTTGTTGGACACCTATGCCCCAGTAGGCATGATGCTCTTTAAAAAAAATCTCTCACAATGAATAGTGAGGCACAGAGAGATCTATATTTACCGCCAAGTGCCTTTATTGTTTAAACTAACAAGTACATGAATTCATACACTAAATATCTTGTGTGCACACCTGCTACATATCCCTGACTCTCCTGAATAGTCCAGAAATAGCAAAGGTACTAACCTGGGTCCCAATTCACTTGCCACGTGTTTCACGCAGGGTTGCTCTCACTTTTATCTGCAATGGTTATTCTTTGAAGTTACTGCTGCCAGCACACATGAAGCATCCACTTTTATATCCATTCCTTATCAATTCAATTGTGTTGGCGCGTGGCCAGGTGGTTAAGGCATTCGTCTAGTGATTTGAAGGTCGCTAGTTCGAGCCTTGGCTGAGACGGCGTGTGTGTCCTTGAGCAAGACACTTAACCACGTATTGTCCTGTGATGACACCGGTGCCAAGCTGTATGGGTCCTAATGCCCTTCCCTTGGACAACATCGGTGGCATGGAGAGGGGAGACTTGCAGCAGGCAACCGCTGGTCTTCCATACAACCTTGCCCAGGCCTGCGACCTGGAACCTTCCGAGGCGCAAATCCATGGTCTCACGAGACTAATGGATGCCTATAATTAATTCAAATTTTGCATTCCAGTGTCATTGGCCACAGTTCATGTGTCTGACCTTTAACATCTTGTAATTGACTCTGCTCCAAGCCAGCATCCATTTATTGCCCTCTTCCCATCAAGTGATAGTCGGTAATTTATGGCTCTTTGTTCTCAATCAGCAACAAGCTTGAATTACTCCAGGCAGGCACCAACCCCAACATTCACAAATCTGCACATTATATCCAACCAAAGGACACCTCACAAATAACTTTTTATTTGGAAATGATCTTCGGTCCGGCAGATTACCTGAAGTATCATTGTGCCTTCTTTAAAACGTTGATCAAGCCCAGCATACCAAGCTCACAAAATGGAGAATAGAGTGTCTTCACAAAATGGCAGCCTCCATCCCCAACCATGCGGCAAGAACAAGGACAATTAGTTTGTCTGCTTCCACTGTCCTTGATTCATTTGAATTCACTGATTTGTAGACTGTCATTCTTTGTGGTCAACAGTAAGTAGGAGGTTTCTTCTGGACAGGGCATGGTCTGTTGGATTTATAATAGAGTTTTCTGCTCAGATTTTGTTGACCACGATAAGGGTTCTGTTTCTCCATGCTTCTGCTGGAGGCCTCTCTTTGAATGAGGTGCTACAGAAAACTGAGAGCATAAAACCAGGGTCATTTTGCATTTCTGGTGGCGGCAGAAAAATTCCACAAAGAATGAAAATGGTGAATGGGGGCATGGCGCTTCATTTTATGCTTGAACCTCTTAGTTATCTACTGTTCTTGTATAATGTGTGGTAATTTCTTTACTCTAGGGTTTATTCCTCTTGCTGTGTCCAAGAAGCTCAGTCCTAGTTAGTAATCTATTGTGGAGAAAGGTTTGCCAACTGTGTGTCCTGGGATGGATGGACGTTCTATCTGTCCATGTCTGTGTAGAAGGGATTGGCATTAGTAACAACTCTTGACTTGTGTGGGCACGTGGCCAAGTGGTTCAGGCATTCATCTAGTGATCTCAAGGTCGCTAGTTCGAGCCTCAGCTATGGCAGCGTGTTTGTGTCCTTGAGCAAGGCACTTAATCACACATTGCTCTAGTGTCTGTGCGAGGAGTGGCGCCCTACACAAGGTTCCAATCTGCGCCTTGTAAGGCATGAAAATGCCTGATGCAGGCCTCTCATGGTCTGAGTTGACATTCCCCCTTGACGTTCTCCTCCTTAACTCATGTCTTTGCTGTGGTAAAACTGCCGAAGGGGTGGTTGTGGGTCTTTGCTGCTGTAGACCTTGAACTATATGAAAGGCATGTTAGCTGTGTGGTGTGGACAGCTTCTCCTTGTAGAGCTGGAACACTGTCTTTTTTTCATCGCCAAAGTGCATTGGACATATTTTTTAGTAAGCTGTCTTGGCTGTTGTGATGGCAAAGCATGACTGATTATGGTTGTAGACTCACTGCTGTCAAGGTCGGCTGTTGCTTCGTACTCTTTTCCTCTGCTGAGGCAGCCTCAGCTTCACGCTCCTCTTTGAGCACATTAAAGTAGCCTCTGCATGTGTCTCTCCATGGTCCATATGAGCTTTTCCATTTGCATCACAGCTTCGTGCTTAACAAAAGCCACTCTCATTCTTGCCGCATCAGCTCTGGCACAAGCTCGTGCTACAGGTACGCTAATAGTGGGTTCTGCGAAGGTGCGATAGATGCATTACATCCTGACCTCACTTCCAGGTTTTAGTGATCAATGTCCCTCAGATCAGTATCTGGCATTATGGTCTACAGGGTTCAGACACTTCTTCAGTCTGCAGCGATGCCTTTGGCAATGAGTTAACTCATTGCCAAGCATTGTACATATGCACTGCGAGGTCAGTAGAGTGAAAAATTAAACGCCTTCTTAAAAATCACCAAGACTGAAGCTTTGTTCCGGGGTATTTTTTGAGATGTTACTTGTGAAAAGATATTACTGTTTCAATTGCAAATAAAGAGAGGATGGAGATGCATGTCTTTCCATTGTGTGCTTCCAATCAATATATCCGTGCAGGAAATGATATACAAACAACTTATATAAACAGTTTGTGCAGCTTCAGAGCTGTGTGTCAGACATGGCTAAAAGTAGTACTGGGGCCCCAGAGAGGACTTTATTGTCTCTCTTCCTGTTTACTGTGTATACTATGGACTTTAGGTTCAACACAGAGTCATGTCATCTGCAGAAATTCTCTGATAATTCAGCAAGAGTTCTGTATAAAGGGAGGATGGGAGGGTGAATGCAGGGCCCTGTTGGAGGAGTTTGTCAAATGGTGCAAGTTGAATCATCTGCAGCTCAACATCAGTAAGGCATAGTAATGGACTTTAGGAAGACCTGCCCTGCTCCCTGTTACTATTGATGGTGAGGACATGGATGTGGTGAAGATATACAAGTACCTGGAAGTGCGTCTGGATGACAGACTTGAGTGGAGCACTGACATAGAGGCTGTGTGCAAGAAAGACAGGAGCCACCTCTACTTCCTAAGGAGATTGAAGTCCTTTGGAGTACGCAGGCCTCTTCTTCACATGTTCTACCAGTCTGTTGTTGCCAGTACAATCTTCTATGCTATCTACTGCCATCCTAAAAATATAAAGGCTTATGTCTCAGTAAGATCTAGAAAACTTGTCCATGCATTTATTTTTGGCGGGCTTGACTATTGTAATGGCGTTTTCACAGGTCTTTGTAAAATATCCCCTGTTCAACTGCTGCTCATTCAGAACACTGCTGCTAGAGTCCTCATTAAGACCAAGAAAGTAGAACATTTCTCTCCAGTTCTTAGATTGCTATGCTGGCTTCCTATCCATCAGGATTGACTTTAAAATATCACTGTTGGTTTATAAAGGACTGAGTGGTCTAGGGCCAAAATACAACTCTGATTTCCAGCTGCATTATGAACCTTTCTGAGCTCTCAGGTCATCTGGGGCGGGTCTGCTTACTGTCCCCAGGCACAAAACTAAACATGGTGAAAGAGCTTTCAGTTACTATGCTCCACAAATCTGAAATAACCTTCCGAAGTCTGCCCCACCTTTAAGCTCTTTTAAATCGAGTCTTAAGTTTTTTCTTTTTGCTGTAACCTTTAATTAGAATGCACTGTAACTTATATTTATCATTTCTATTTTTTGTACGATTTTATTCTCTGGTATATTGTCAGAAATTTGATGTTTGATTTTTATATCTTGTTCTATGTAAAGCATTGAACTGCCTTGTGATTGAAAAGTGCTATACAATAAACTTATTTGCTTGCTTGGTGTCATAGGGCAATGGCATCAACACAGGTGATGCCAACAGACTCAGTAAGCTGATTAGAAAGGTTGGCTCTGTTATAGGAAGGAGGCTGTGGTGGAACAAAGGACCCTACAGAAACTCCTGGCAATTCTGGACAATGTTTCTCATCCTCTGCATGCCATCTTGGCTGAACAGAGGAGGAAGAGGAGGAGCTTCTTTAGTAATTGACTAAGATGACTGTGCTGCTCCAAAGAGCAGTGTATCAGGTCATTCTTATCCTTGGCCATTGGTCTCTATAATGAGTCAACCTATAGTCTGGGAAATGGTGACCCCCCCCCCCCGTTAGACTTTTTGAGGTAATTATTTTTTTATTCTTTCTTACTTTTCTTATAAATGATGTCCATACAAAATAAACTGCACCTCTAGAGGCCAGAACAAAAACACTTCAAAAATAAACAGGATTTGATTTAAGTACTCTTCTCTCCACAGAGGAAAGATGATGAAACAATTGCAAAACTCTATGCAAAATAACAAAAAGTTCAAGTTAGTGTTGTGACTTTTTCCCTCACAGCCCTCCCTGGAATGTTTATTCTTGATTTTGGTGATTTAAACTAATTGCTACTTATTTAAAGTAGCACATTGTTGCAACTTTCAAAGAATTAGGATGAAAGCTGATTAAGTTTGATAAACAGACAGTTAAATCCTTGTACTTGGTTTGTTTTGTAATTTAGGGAGTTACAGAGTGAGGAAGCAGGCTCTCAGGCCCACTGAATCTGCACTGACCATCAAAAACCCACTCATACAATCCCAATTCCATCTTTTATTTTCCCCACATACCTCTCAACTCTCCCCAGATTCTACCGCTTTCCTACACACTTCAGCTTGTTTACAATGGCCAGCCAGCTTTGGGAAGTGTGAGGAAACGGGAACACTGGAAGAAAACCCTGACTATGAACTCCAGCACAAGAGATTAGCAGACATCCCACCTCTCCTGGAAGTTCTGGGAGTCTCCCGCATATTAATAGTGGCTCCCTGATGCCTGCAAATTATATACAATGTCCCGGAAATCAATTTTTTTGCGAGCGAGAGAACATGCAAGAGCGACCACAAGAGAGAGGGAGCATGCGAGACCGACCACGAGAGAGAGAGAGAGAGAGAGAGAGAGAGAGAGAGAGAGACATTTCAGAGTATTCCGAAAAAGAGAAAACATAAAACGTACATCACCCCAGACTACACTAAAGTGTACCCTTGCCTAACAGGGGTCAAAAATAATGACAGTGTTGCTCACTGCACTGTTTGCAACAGTGACTTTTCTATTGCCCATGGTGGTTAAGACTGTAAAAGACATGTTGAGGTGAGTTTAACAGGTGTCATTCGTTCATTAGCATAGCTAACGTTAATTAAACTAGCTGGCTAGCTGCTAAGGAGCTGCTCTATTGCAGACATCCCACCTCTCCTGGAAGTTCTGGGAGTCTCCCGCAATTGATGGTGTTACCTCCCTGAAATGAGTTTTTGCAGGGTGCGATGTCTGGATTAAGATTAAACAAATGAGTCATGAGGCAACAGCTCTCTTGCTAATGCCACTCGGCTGCTCATAGTTACTCAAACACTTTCAAGCCAGTACAGACTGTTCGAGCAAAAGGTGACATTTCAGATTAGAGTTGGATGAGATGGGGTGATGGGAAGCCGGTGGCTCTGAGAGTTGATACTAGAGAGGTATAAGTGCAGTTATCCGGGTTCATTCATGATTCCAGTGCTGTGCTTGTGGAGTTCTCCACATGTCTTCCCCACAGGAACTCAGATTTCTTCAAAATCCTTTTTTGATATAAAAGAGGATTATTTAAGGTTATCCTTCAGCGCAGATGGATGGCAGGAAAGAGTGTATAGTAGTTGGAGGGTGGGGTGGTCTGGTGTTGACAGACATGAGAAGAAACTGATTACAGGGAAGTGGGTAGCAGACTAGGACAGATGGGGAGCAAAGACTGAGTGGACCGATTAATCTCTTCCTGTGTCCTTGGTACATGCTAAGTGATTGGCTGTACCTCAGGGCGAGATGTCGAATGGTTGTTGTGAATCCATGAGGAAATAATTGAGCACTAGTGGTCCCAAGCAAAGGTTTTAATAAAAACCTGAGCTTGGGAGCAAGAGTGCCCCTCCACCCCCCCCCCCCGCAATTCCTGGTCAGAGTCAGAATTTATTGTCATATGCACGAGTTCCTGTATGCACAGCTACAATAAAAGAATCTTGCAGCAGCAGTATAGGCACATCACATAGAATAAACAGCATTCGCAAACAGTAGACACAATTTTTACAAAAAGGTGCACAATTAGAACAAAAAAAGTCAATTTTAGTGCAAAGTGGTCATAGTTTTGCTAAACTGTAATGATTAGGGTGGTGCTGATTGGTTCAAGAACCGAATGTTTGAAGGGAAGCAACTGTTCCTGAAACTGGTGATGTAGCACTTCAAGCTTCTGTACCTCTTGCCTGATGGTAGTTGTAAGAAGATGACATGGCCCAGATGATTTATGTATATTGTACATCTTGACCATCTTTAGTCAGAGAGTAGTGAATCTGTGCAATTCGATGCCAGAGACAGCTGTGGAGACCAAGTCAATGGGTCTATTTAAGGCAGAGGTTGATGGATTCTTGATTGGTCAGGGCGTGAACGGATATGGGGAGAAGGCTGGGGATTGAGGCTGAGAGGGAAATGGATCAGCTATAATAAAATGGCAGAGCAGACTCAATGGGCCAAATGGCCTAATTCTGCACCTATATCTTATGGTCTTATAAAAAGAGTTGCTTCATAATGCAGTCTCTCAGAATCTTGTGATGTCAATTAAGCTGATAAATACACTCCACTGCTGTGGTAAAAACAGTTTTAGAAGGACACTTCATTCAGTGGGAAATTCTATCTTCAGACTTAACAGTCCAAGGAAGTTCAGTTTTTGCTTCCTTGCTTCAAGCACTTTCTGGACTGGGTGTATTGTAAGTGAACGCCAATGTTTCAATAGAGATGTCACAGAAATAGCCAAGTGGGGTGACCTTTAACTGTTGTGTTGGAAGAGGTTTTCTGCGGAAAGGTGGTTGTTTTCAGCTTGTTGAGCCGATCCCATTTGTTTTGTCCTCAGTCATCAGCACCTGGAAATGTTATTTTGTGCCTTGGAGCCATTAATATTCTGGGGAAACCTGAGGAGCATGAAATATTGTAATTATAGATGAATCGCTGACTGTGGGAATGTGGCCTGCCTTTACTCCTGTAGAGATTTATGCAAGTTTATGGTGTATTGCTAATGCTGTTATCAGTGCGTACTTTGAACTCTGTTCCTAGAAATGCACAGAACTACAAGAAAATTTAATCTCATTCATTCAGTGTAACATATTAAGTATTTTTATATATATTCATTTCATTTTCTTTTAAATGCACCTTTTGCCTCTTTTCCTGGCAGTCATAGACTCTGCTATTGGAATGAAGTCTTCATTGCCATTCTATTTTTGAATGTGCTGCAAGAGTACGGATTTCTTTACATCTGTCCATTGAACTTCATTAGCATTTTGAATCAAGTCACACCTTGACTACCTTTGCTAAAGTAAAAAGCCTTTGATTGCAGTATCCCTGTTTTGCCCATCTGTATATGCTGGCCCTCAGAATGCTTTAGCTCATGCAAACGAACACCTCTCTGCTTCAAGGCCAGATCGGCAAAGTCCTGTCTCTTTTATAGTGAGCAATCTCTGTGTTCTATATGCACAAGCTATACTACAAGCCCAAGTTTACAGCTGAGGACTGGATCTCTTTGGGAAAGACTCCCCTTTTAAGAACAGACAGGGAGGATGCTGGTCCAGAGCAGCAACCTCTCTAATGACATACACGTAGGATGGTGGTAGTGCAAGGATTTAAAAAAAAGTAGAAGTAACACATCACCTTCTCCTGAAAGATAGACCTATCATTGTGCAAGCTCTGCCAAACCCTACTTTAGGGATAGCCTTTTAATTAACTCAAGAGCAGGCTATTTACACTATTTTGCATATTTCAGTCCTCTGAGAATTGTGTCTGGTGTGATGATTGGCATCCTTAAGCATGCCTGGTGTCCTCTGAATAAGCAAACGATATGCAGAGGGGACAATGATTTGAATATGTGGGAGTGCAGAGTGGGCAGCAGTTCAAGCACCTTTTGTCTTCGTCACTGGGGAATGTCTATCCTGTGAATCCCTTGTTGGTTTTGAGTTGTACAGTGTGCTATTCCCTTGTTCACACAAGGCTGTGAGTGCCATCATCTTCCAGCTGCTTCCTTTCCAGGCTTCTGCTTATTAATGAATAAAGTAGGAGTCAAGGTAAATGAGTGCAGAATGAGTCACAATTTTTAGTGCTAGGTGAAGTCTGCATTTTAATTTGTTTGTATAAATTTGTTAACTTCTCCCACTTGAGTTTATTTGGCCATCGGTTATCTATAAATCACGCTGCTTGCCATTTAGAATGCACTTACAGTGGGATCTCCTGTGAAAAATACAAGACCGCAAGGAAATAGAAGCAGGAAATAATCACCTGTCCCCTCAAGTATGCCCCACAATTCTTTATGATTGTGGTATTTTTTACCCCAGACCTCAGCTCCTCTTCTGTGTCACTCCCACAGCGTCCTTAATTTTCTGATCTTTTTGCAATCTCCTTTTTAAAAGCCTCCAGTGATCCACCTTCCATAACCAGAGATTCAACACTTTGAACGGTTAGATTTTGATGTACTGTATGACCATGGTCTCATATTGGAGGCTTTGCTGTTGCTTGTATGGTGGCTGGTAGGAATGCTGATACTTGATGGTAGGATAAATGGGGGGGGGGGGAGGATTGATGCTGCAGGTGCGTGGGAGGGGGGCAGGGGGCTTTAGGGTTCTTGCGCTTTTTCTGTCATTCTTTTGAGGTTTTTCTTCTGTTTCAATTATGGCTGTGGAGAGTAAGAATTTGGACAAATTCTCTGATATTAGATGGAACCATTGGACTTTCTGACCTTGGTTTTAAATGCCTGCCTTCATATCTCTCCAATGTGGAACGAGGCCATTCATCCCACTGAGTCTAGGCCAACTTGGAACACATTCTTATTTAATACCCACTGACAGCACCCCATTTTCCCTGTAACCTATTCTCCTCAAATCCTGATCAGTTCTATTATCCACCTACACCAGGGGCGATTTACAAATGACCTACCAGCTCACAGAGAAATGCCCATGGTCACAAGGAGAACATGCAAACTCCACAGAGACAGCAGCAGAGGTTGGGACTGAACTTGGTCACTGGAGCTGGAGGAACAAATCTATTGGCTGTATTACTGTGCTACCCAAGATGATGCTGTCCTCTTGCATAAATTAACTTCCTTTTGTATGATCATTTTTATAAACATTGTGCATGCTCAGGTTGAAATTGGTGAGCCAAGTCTGAGCAACATCCCCTGGAGAAAGAAATCCGACTCTAGCTCCTGCTGAGTGTAAATACTTCGCAGAATCATTACAGTAATCCAAGCTGGAAAGGTCAGCCATGGCTTGAGGCAATATGTGGTCCATTCTTTTGAAGTCACATCCTTGCCTCACAGACAACTGTTCAAGATAAACTAATGTGAATGTCATGGATGTCGTTGTCCGTGCCAACTGAGCATTAAACACTTTCCTCTGGGAAAAAAGCTGTGTGATACATCATAAAGTTCTTTGTTTGGGCCTTCGTTCTAGGCAGCAGAATTCAAGCAATGACTTGCAGCCAACTTTTTTTATAGGGAAAGTTTACCACAAATGATAAGTGCCAGAAATAGTTTTGCTGTTACACGCCAAAATTTAGGACTCTAGTCACAAATGGAACCAATTAATATTCTATCCTTTTCACATTTAAACTGTTTGGCTGAGATGCTTGGTTGTCCCTAACTTCTGCAATAGTTATTTATCACCAGATTAAAAGATTTTTATCATTGGGTAAACCACAAGTTCCTGTTAAGAGAAGGAGCGATGTGTTGAGGGATATCAATTTACCATGGCAACATAAATTTCACCAAATACATTGCAACTGCTTTGGAGTTTAATCTTTCCTCCTTTGAGGGGAGTTGGCGGGTTTGGTGTTTGATGTTGTAACTGCCATTTTCTGGGTGGGCAACCTGTTAATTTTTGTGTAAAGGAAGTTTTGAGCTGGGGTTTGGGGATTACAAGTTTTTGTTTCTTTTTCTTTTTCATGCTGGGGGGGGGAGGTGTTGGAGTTCTTCCTTTCAACGACACCATGGTTTTTCTGTATTTCATGGCTGTAGTGTTCTCGTGCAGTGTGTTGAAACTCTGACTAAACACCAAGTTAAACCGAAGCCAATGAAGACAGAGTTGTAGTAAGGTTAACCATTTACTGTGCACTGTTCCACATTAGCATCGTATGGTGAAAACTGTTGATAAAAAAATACAAACATATGCAGTCTGTTTCATTCTGGAGACTGCGCACGCTCTCTTCTTTTAGCAAGTGTCTCCAGCCACCCCGAGTTGCGAGCGAAGGGGGTCCTGTCAAACCGCTGCCGGGCTCGAGCCCACTCCGCGTTTGAAGTTGAAAAGCCGGCACGCGTGTCGCCCCAACTGCCGCTTCCTTAACAGAAACCACGTTAATATTTTTACTTCAAATACATTCTTATGAACTTATGGCGCTGCTTCTATAATGTTTCTTTGTGGCTAGAAATGGAGCTCTTCACGATCATGCTGCACGCATGGCACCCACCTTTGCACCTTCCCGAGGTTACACACAAGACGCGGCGAAACTGGAGATGACGCCATCACATGCCGCAATATATCATAGACAATGAATTTACCTTTGTTAAACTAACATATTTATCAACCTTTAACTTTAACTAGAAAATAGTTACAGACAAATCATTTAAAACATAGACCCAACAAAGTCAAATAGATGCCTTAAGGGCAACACACTCCTCACCTGACCTTTGTAAGGTCACTATAAACATGGTATAAAACTTTGGTCTCTAGATCAGTCTTTAGGTAGAAGTAGAACGACCTCTGTAACTGGTCTCAGGTTTCCTTTTCAGGGTTCGTTGTAAAGATGTGAACTGGTTGACTGTCTGCTCTTTGTTGTTTGGCAAGTGCTGGCATGGTTCTCTGAATGGTAGTGGGGCGACCCAGTTCGCTTCATCTCTAAAAACCTTTGTGTCCATTATTTTTAAGAAGATGGCGTCTTCCACCGATGGAGCAAGTTTACTATTGTGCTTAGTTTGATGAAGACTGACTGTCCCAGTGTCTTCTCAGTTACTTTGCTATGCTCGTGCCTTTGTTGTGCTTCCTTGATATACATGAAGCTTGTGCAGGGCTGAAAAATTGAATGGCAGCCACTTTCTAGCATGTTAGTCTTGAATGTGTTAACTGTCGGTTTGTGTACGTTGCCAGGGTGGACCTCTCCTATCACCACCTAGCCCAGATCCAGACATTGGGCGAAGGGGGCTTTGTGTGGTCCACTGACCTGCTGCCTGAGTTTGTGCACCTTAAGAACGTCTCTTCCGAGTAGCAGGAGTATTTCTGCTTCCGGATCCAGTTCTGGGATGTGCTTGGCAATGTGGTGGAGATGGAGCTGGTGTAGCACTGCGCTTGGCGTCGTAATCTCGGATCGGTTATTCAAGATCTCATTGCACTCTAAGAGTGGAGGGAGACTAATGACGACTTTGCCATCCAGCGACTCGAGCTGGAAGCCTTCTGCCTTTCTGCCATATGTGTCTGCGATGCCAGAGCAAGTTCTGAGGTAGTATGGGAATGGATTACCCTTTACGCTGAACAACTCGAAGAACTCTGGTCTCAGTATTGTGCAGTTGCTCTGGTCGTCCAGAATTACATAGGCTTTGATGGCGTTGTCTTTGGCTCCCTTAGGGTATACCTTAGTGAGGCAGACCCTTGAGCATGACCTGGACCGCAAACTTCTGTGCAGCTCGAGCTGACAATAGTTGTATCAGAGTGATGCTCTCCCTCGCCGCCATCCTCTTGTGGGAGCGGAGGAGCCTTGGCAGTTTGCGGTGACGGGCCGGGATACATGGTTCCATCGTGATTAGTGCTGTTACATTCTGAGCACTTTACGGGGAACGTACACTCTTTAGCGAGGTGGGAGGTAGAGGAACAGCACTTAAAACATATTCTTTTTTCCTTGCGAAGGGTCTTTCTTTTGTCAAAGGGTTTGTTTCTAAGGATTCTGCATTTTTTGAGGGGGTGGTGTTTGTTGTGCAATGGATAATTCTTGCTAGGGTTATCGTTGATTGCAGAGACTTTGGTTTTATGCACTGAGATGGGTTTATTGATGACAAAGTTGTTCGGAATGGGTTTGACTGGGTTGGTGTGAGTTGTGGTGCTGCCTTGATTCATGAAGCTAGGGTCATTTGGCCTCTTCGCCTCCTTGCACACAAACCTACTAAAATACTCAAAGGGAGGGAATCGACCACCGTTCTCTTCCTTGTACTCTGAGCCAATAGACACCCATCTTTCCTGCAGCCCAAATGGAAGCTTGTCCACAATTGGTCCAACTCTGTGTGAGGTATCCAGATACGACAGGCCAGTTAAATAGCTGTCTTTTTTAGCACCTTGAACCTCCATGAGTAAATCTCCGAGTTCTCGTAATTTAGTGTGGTCCTTGGCTGACACCCTAGGAAAGTTATCCAGCTGTTGAAATAGCGCCCTCTCAATAATTTCAGGGGCCGCATAGCAGTCCCGAAGTCTCTCCCGTGCTTTGTGTAAGGCTAGCTTGGGCTCATTGATGTACACTGAGTGTATGCGTTTCATCTGCTCACTTGACTCCTTTCCCAGCCATTTAGTCATAAGTTCCAACCCTTGGATTGCTGTGAGCTGGACTCTGCTGGTGGCACTGGTGAATGAGGAGTACCACGCACGGTAATTTTCAGGCTTATTGTCAAACTGGTACAGTCCTGAATTGGCGAGGTCTCGTTGCACTAAATACTGTGCCAAGGATTCTGCTGCAGTTGGCGTGCTAGCTAGGGGAATATGTTGGGGAACATATGACTGAACGTGTACGTTCATGATGGGATTTGATGTTCTGACCTTTATCTCTGATCACACCGGATCTGGTAAGTTTGGTGTCAGGAAGTATTCGTAGTCAGCCCTTTCATACTTGAGTTTGTGGCAAGGTTGCAATTGTGAGTTGTCTTCCCCAGGTGGACACGATGCAATGAAGCTTCCCTGTGATTTCGCATGAGATGGGACGCCAGCAGGCAAGTATGGAGAGGGAGAATGAAGCTGTAGGTCAATTTGAGATTGGACATATTTGCTGGTGCGTTCCAATTTATCCCTCTCTGACACGGATTTTCCTGCTTTGTCTAGAACGTGCATTTCTTCAGCATTTTCCAACACTTATGCTTCCACCGCGGCCGCATCAGCTTCTCGTTGTAGCGTCAGCACTTCTAACTCTGTATCTATCCTTGCCTTTTCCAACTGGTTTTCTGCTTCTCTGGCAGCTTTTTCCATTTTCAGTTTTGCTTCTTGGTTGGCGTCTGACGCTCGCACCTTGGCGGCTTCTGCCTTAGCTCTTGCGAGGGCAGCCACACTTGTCGACGTCCTACTGCTCTTGGTGCTGAGTGCAAGCGACTTGATGCTTGATCGCGAAGCCATTGTACCACTTGTCGAAACATCTAATGATTTCGCCTTTTCACTGTAGTGTTCTCGTGCAGTGTGTTGAAACTCTGACTAAACACCAAGTTAAACTGGAGCCAATGAAGACAGAGTCGTAGTAAAGTTAACCATTTACTGTGCACTCTTCCACATTAACATCGTATGGTGAAAACTGTTGATAAAAAAAATACAAACATGTACAACGTCTGTTTCATTCTGGAGACCACCTGCGCTCTCTTCTTTTAGCAAGCGTCTCCAGCCACCACGAGTAGGGGGCGAGGGGGTCCCGTCAAACCACTGCCGGGCCCGAGCCCACCCCGTGTTTGAAATTGAAAAGCCGGCACACGTGCTGCCCCAACCGCCGCTTCCTTAACAGAAACCGCGTTAATATTTTTACTTCAAATACGTTCTGATGAACTTACGGCGTTGCTTCTATAATGTTTCTTTGTGGCTAGAAATGGAGCTCTTCATGATCATGCTGCACGCATGGCACCCACCTTTCCACCTTCCCGAGGTTACACACAAGATGCGATGAAACCAGAGGTGACGCCATCACATGCCGCGATATATCATAGACAATGATTTTACCTTTGTTAAACTGTAACTGTCATGGTCCGGATCGGGGTCACTTTAAATTTACCTTGTTTATGTTACGATCCAGACTGTTGATTCCCTGTTTTCCCGTGTCCCTTGGCTTTGGTGATTAGAGGCAATTAACGCTCGGCTGAACCGGTAGTTTATAGTCTCCGGCTTTCAGCCGTTTGGTACGGGAGTGTCTGCAAAGTCACCGCGTGCCAATGTCATCTGGCCGGAGCAAGCCTAGTCTCTGCCGAAGCGAGTGCCGGTAATTCGCCTCTCCTCACCGGAGCAACCCTGTCCAGTTACCTCGCCAAAGCGAGCCTGCAAAGTTTCCTCACCGAGGTGGGTCCGTCAGTTAACCCGCCGGAGGGAATCAAGAACCGCTGTCTACTGTTCCCGGGCTGAGTCGAGAGCTCGGCACTACCCGGAGGTTCCAAGTCAAGTCCAGGCTCCAGGAGCATTCAAGTACTAAATCAAGTCCTGGTCCCGGCAGCTTCCAAGTTCCGAGACGAGTCCTTGCCCTGGCGGCTTCCAAGTTCCGAGTCGAGTCTTGGCCCTGATGGCTTCCTAGTTCTGAGTCGAGTCCTGGCCCTGACGGTCTGTGATTCCTGTCCTACCCCCCCGGCTGAATCCCTTCTCTGCCCCTCTCGCCTCTAGCCCTCATCTGCAGCCCTCGCCTGCACTTCAGTCTAGTTCTATTGCTGGAGCTAGATAGGAAGTGTGTTGTTCTTTGGTGTTTGTCTTGTCTTGTCCTCACCTCCGTGGGGTAAGTCAGGCCTTCTTGCCGTTGCTCCGCGGGGAGTCATGTCTTGTCCTGTCTTGTCCTCGCCTCCGCGGGGTAAGTCAGGCCATCTTGCTGTTGCCCCGCAGGGGTCATGAGTCCTGGCCCTATGTTCTGTACCCAAGGAGAGGTCCGGCTCTCTGTTCTGTGTGTGAATCCCGGCCCTATGTCCTGTACCCAAGGAGGGGTCCCGGCTCTCTGTTCTAAGTGTGAGTCCCGGCCCTATGTCCTGTTCCCAAGGAGGGGTCCCAGCTTTGTGTTCTGTGTATGTGTCCATGGTTACATGTGCCTGCTCTCCCGAGACCGAGGCTCTGTATTCCCATGTTCCTCCTCTCCCTAGCCCATGTCATGTCCTTGCCTGGTTCTGGGGTCCAAGCCAGAGGTAAGACCCAGGTACTGGATCCTTGCCCAGTCTCTGGCTCGGAGTCCATACCGTAGCCTCTTCATGTCTCCTCTAGTTCTGGGATCCAATTCCGAGTCCTAGCCCAGACCCTTTGTCCCAACCTAGTAGTAGTCCTGAGTCCTTGTCCAGTTCGCTACTCCTGCTCCTGCCTAGCTCTCCTGGTATCGAACAATAAACTCAATCTAAATAACCTCACAAGATGTGTCTTGCATTTGGGTCCATCCTTGCTCCCAATGCCCCGCCTTTGTGACAGTAACATATTTATCAACCTTTTCCTTTAAGTAGAAAATAGTTACAAACAAATCATTTAAAACATAGTCCCAACAAAGTCAAATACATGCCTTAAGGGTAACACAATGGTTATCTGGAGAAGATGAATCAGAGAAGATGAATGCTGCATACATAATTTGATAATAGAATGAACCTTTGAACCTTACAAACCAAGTTGCTCTCGAAATTTTACGTTTTCATTAGGTAAAGACCGGAAGCCCTCATGTGGTCCAGGGATTCAATTCCATTCATGTTGGCTTCTGTGCTCAAGGTTCCCAAAGTTCTGGCTTCGGGGACTGAATGAAACATGATGCAATTGAAATAGAATATGAAACTTGTATTGATAAGATCCTCTTTGCAACATTTAAGCAGCTCCAAAATCCTTACCACCAACTTTTGTTGTACAATTATTATTATTATTGACACGTGACTGCCATGTCTCCAAAACAGCAGTAAGATAAATGATATATGTAGGGAAGTGAGGATTATTGGTTTCCTTTAAGTTATACAGCTTGTCCACTTTATTCTCCCATCTGCTTTAAACTGATTAATACCGAATGCTATTTGGTTTTAATTAAACAAGATTGAGGAAGAAAACACTTCCACTGGCTGGCTGTCTGTAACTGGCTCAAAATAGGGTGTTTGCCATTCAGGGTAGAGATGTGAAGACATTTTTGTTCATCCAAATGTGAACGAATGTTTGGACTTCCCCACCCTAGAGGGCTGTATACTAAAGCCTGTTTTATTTTAAATATTGAGTGAGTTGAATCACCATTAGTGCAGTAAAACTGAAGTTATGTAGGAAAGTTGGAAGTTAAATTGTGGCTTCATCAATGTTATACAGAAACAATTCCTGTGAAAACAACACATCCAGTATTGTATTTGACATCTCTGTTTTGTTCGATTAATGTCTGGGAGCAACTGGTGTCATTTTGAGAATGCTGTTGCATCAGATCAGTTTTGATAAGCCATTGCATGCTGTCTTTGATGTGGTTTCTGATGCAGTAAAGGCAATGTAGCATTCTGTTTGGGCAGTGGACAGTGTGGTTGATAGGCTTTCTCACACTGCAATGTGCAGAAGAACATGCCTCATTAAACTGTTAAGCAGATGTATCAATCCACAATTTATCACCATGGCAACCCTGGCCTCATTCTATTAGAGATATTTGTCCTATCCATTCCTCCCTTCATGACTTTGTTTTCTCTCTTCCTTGGTTATGAGAACAGGTTCAGAGCCTGAAAATATTAACTCTGTTTCTCTTTCTTCAAATCCTACTTGACCTGCTGAGTGTTCCCTGTATTTTCTGTATTCAGATTTTTATGTCATTTTGTAGTTTTCCTTCATTCAGTTATCTGAAGCGACAACACAAAATGCTGGAGGAACTCAGCAGGTCAGGCAGCATCTATGGAAATGAATAAACATTTGACGTTTCGGGCTGAGACCCTTCCTCAGGACTGAGAAGGAAGGGGAAAGATGCCAGAATAAAAAGGTGGGGGGAGGAGAAGGAGGCCTGCTGGAAGGTGATAGGTGAAGCCAGGAGGGTGGGAAAGATCAATGGCTGGAGAAGGAGGAATCTGATAGGAGAGGAGAATGGACCATAGGGGAAAAGGAAAGAGAAGGAGACCCAGGGGAAAGTGATAGATAGATGAGAAAAGTAAAAGGTCAGAGTGGAGAATAGAGAAGGGGGGTGGGGTGGTAATTATTTTACCAAAAACAGAAATTGATATTCATGTCATTGAGTTGGAGGGTACCCAGACAGAATATAAGGTGCTGCTCCTCCACCCTGAGGGTGGTTTCATCTTGGACCAGAGAGGCCCTGGACCGACATGTCAGAAGGGGAATGGGAATTCAATTCTCTAGGTATAGTGTTATGATGAATAGTTGTTTACAGACAGCTTGAACTTTGTGTGAATGAAAACCTTCTCTTCACTAAATATAGCCTAACAGCATATAAATGAATCTATAATAAACTTTGGTGTTGTAGCCAAGAATCTGAATGTAACATCTCTATAAGGATATGATACATCAGCTATTGTGGAAATATGGCACGGATTAACAGCTCACAAGCTGGAAGTGTTGTCTGAAATCAGAAAATCAAAATCTCAGGGAATTCCGTGATATTACGAAGCAGGAAAGGTTCCAGTTATTAAGGATGTCGTGCGGAGTTCAGCTCCAGCCAAAAATACAAGGCCTAAATGACGAAAACAGCAGTAATGAAGCTATTTTGAGTGCATTGACCATGGCTCAACTCGAATCTTGTTTGTAATGATAGTTTGTGTAACTGCATTTTCTCTGCTGGTTTTGCATATTGAATAGCTGAGGATCTTCAACGAGTGAAGTCTCTGGTCCTAGACTCTTCCACTATAGAAAACATTCTCTCCACATTGACTCTATCTAGGCCTTTCAATATCTGACAGGCTTCAATGAGATTCTCCCTCGTTCTTCTAAGCTCCAGCATGAAAAGGCCCAGAGCCATCAAGTGTTCCTTCATTCCTAGGATCATTCTCGTGAACCCAATTTGGACCCTCTCCAATGCCAACACATATTTTGTTAGATAAGGGGCCCAAAACCTTAGCATTACATCTTTCTTTTTGTTTTCTCGTCCTTTCGAAAAGAATGCTAATATAGCATTCGCCTTCATTACCACTGACTGAACTTGAAAGTTACCCTTCAGGGAACCCTCGTGGGGACTAACAAGACTCTTTGCACCTCTGATTTTTGAATTTTCTCCCCATTTAGAAAATAGTCCATGCCTTTATTCCTTCTACCAAAGTGCATGACCTTGCACTTCCCTGCACTATACTCCAGCTGTCACTTTGCACATTCTCCCAATTTGTCTAAGTCCTTTGCAGGCACCCTGCTTCCTCAACACTCTGTGTCCTTTCACCTACCTTTGTATCATCCATAAACTTGGCCATAAAGCCATCAATTCCATTTTCCAAATCACTGACATATAATGTGTAAAGAAGTGGTCTCAATACTGACTCCTGCAGAACACCTCTAGTCAGCAGCAGCCAAGCAGAAAAGGTCCCCTTTATTCTCACTTTCTGAATTTTGAAACAGAAAGTCTTCAATTTTTTTTCTCCCTACATGCATAAATGGGTGGAGGGGTGGAGGTATGTCTCTACCAGAGGAGGTATAAGGTGCTCCTTCCTTCCGCTAGCCTGTAGGTCACACTTGGGCGAGGTGTAGCACCTGCTTAGCCCCGGATCAGGGTCGCATGAAGCCATATATAGCTGGTGGATATCATAAGTCCTGGTTATCCGACCACTGATAACAGACTGGCAATTTCTGAAAGTTATTGATCGTGGCTGGGGTCACCTGTCTTGTAAAGACACAGCCTAGAAGAAAGCAATGGCAACCCACTTCTGTAGGAAAATTTGCCAAGAACAGTTATGGTCAAGACTATCATCGCCCACGACATATAATGATGATGATAGTGACACGTATAAACAGCCTCACCAAAATCATATTGGGCACCAAGGAAGGTGTTAAGTGATAGTTATAAAGCTAGAGCCACATTACGTGTGATCTTCTTTTTATGGCATGCCAGCTGCCTACAAAATATTGTGTACATGACAAAGTTCTCATTCAATTATGATTCATTACACAGTATAATTGTGCTCATCATTTAAGTTCCTTTGATATAGATTTGGTTTTGGCAGCTGCTTCCATCTATATCCTGTTTGGTGTTGCAGCCTTTTGGGTGACTTTCATCTTATGTACTGCAGTAGCATACAAGTGTGGTGGCACAGATAGGATATTCTGCAGATTAAAAAGCCTTAAAAATAAATTGAAATCTGAAGCACCTGGGGAAAACCCAGCAGGCCAAGCAGCACCTGTGGAGGGAGAGAGAACTAGGATTCTGATCTGATGCAAAGTTGTCAACCTGAAATATCAGTTTTTTTTTCTCTTTCCACAGATATTGCTAGACCTGCAGATGATAGCATTTTTTTGTTCTGGATTTCTGCAATATTTAGCTTTACATCTAACAAAATAATTTTGCAAATTCTGTGGAAGGATGAGCATTATAGTGAGCTTAGAAATTGAGATGTATTTAGCTGTTGACTTTTCCAGTTCCATTTACCTCTGGTAGAGCAAAATCAGGATTGCCATGGTGATTTAACATGTTATATACCATTTTTACAAGAAAGAACACAACTAGAACAAAAAGCACAAAGTCCATTTTCATGCAAACTGATTAAAGCGATTATAGTTTCTAAACTGTACTGATAAGGGTTGTCCAATCACAAACAAGAGAAAATCTGTAGATGCTGGAAATCCAAGCAACACATGCAAAATGCTGGAGGAGCTCAGCAGGCCGGGCAGCATCTATGGAAAAAAAGTACAGTCAACATTTCGGGCTGAGACCCTTCAGCTGGACTGGAGAAAAAAAGATGAGGAGTAGAGTTAGAAAGTGGGGGGGGAGGAGTGCAGGAAGAAACACTAGGTGAAACCAGGAGGGGGAGGGGTGAAGCAAAGAACTGGGAAGTTGATTGGTGAAAGAGATACAGGGATGGGGAAGGGGCATGTAATAAGAGAGGACAGAAGGCCATGGAAGAAAGAAGAGGGGGAGGAGCAGCAGAGGGAGGCATTGGCAGGCAAGGAGATAAGATGAGAGAGGGAAAAGGGTGTGGGGAATGGTGAAGGGGGGGGTGCACTACCAGAAGTTTGAGAAATCGATGATTGTGCCATCAGGTTGGGGGCTACCCCGATGGAATATAAGGTGGTGTTCCACCAATCCGAGCGTGGCCTCATTGTGACAGTAGAGGAAGCCGCAGATTGACATATAGGAATGGGAATGGGAGGCGGAATTAAAATGGGTGGCCACTGGGAGATCCCGTTTTTTCTGGCAGACGGAGCGTAGGGCCTCGGTGAAGCGGTCTCCCAATCTATGTTGGGTCTCACCGATATACAGGAGGCCACACTGGGAGCACCAAACACAGTATATGACTCCAACAGACTCACAGGTGAAGTGTTGCCTCACCTGGAAGGACTGTTTGTGGCTCTGAATGGTAGTGAGAGAGGAGATGTAGGGGCAGGTGTAGCACTTGCTCACTTGCAAGGGTAAGTGCCAGGAGGGAGATGAGTGGGGAGGGGCGAATGGACAAGGGAGTCGCATAGGGAGTGATCCCTGCTGAAGGCAGAAAGTTGGGGGGGGGGAGGGAAAGATGTGCTTGGTGGTGGGATCCGGTTGTGCTGGTTCGTTGAAGAACTGAATGGTTGCAGGGAAGTACCTGTACGTGGAACTGATGGTGTGGAACTTACGGTTTCTGTATCTCCTGCCTGACAGTAAGTGTAAGATGCTGGCTTCATGAGTGAGTTTTAATTCCCTTCTGACTGTCACAATCATCTGCCTCATTCACTGATGGCTGTTACTATTCAGTGTATTCCTACCTTTCACTTTTATCTCAGTCATTCTGAGCTGGTACCCTCTCACTGGTCCTAGATGTCTCAGAGGCAGAACTAGTAGAACTGCTGCTTCACAGCTCCTGTGACTTGGGTTCAATCCTGATCACTGATTCCATCTGTGTGCAGTTTCCATGTTCTACCTGTAACTGTGTGGATTTTCCTCCCACATCCCAAAGATATATGAGTTCCAGTGTTAATTCTCCACATTAAGTTGCCTCTAGTTTAAGCAAATTGATTGCTCTTTGATCTGAATGGAAAGATATTCAGCTCATCAAATCTAGGTTGCCAAGAAATGTGGACCAACAGTTCGCAGGTTACTTGTTCGGAATGGATGAATTTTCCAAGAGGAAGATGTTCCCTGTTTATTGGCAAAAATTTAAGGAGGGACTTTCCACAGCATCTCTCACCTTCAGAAGATTTGTGGAAAGTAAGAGTGAAAGAAATCGGCCTTGCCAGTTTGTTTATGCAGACTGTTATGCTCACCCTCTACTGGAGATCCCCATAGAAGTATCAGATACAAAGATCAAAGTTAGTCATCAAATTTCCTCCGAAATGGAGATTCTTTGTGCGAAGTTGAAGGAAAGTTACTGCTGAATTGAAGCTCTTCGCGACACCACTTCAATAATACACTTCTCAACCAACATTTCCTAAATTACAACAGCATCCACATTTCTGAAGAACATCATTAGCTGTTAAGTGGTTTGGGATATCCTGGAATTGTGGATGGTTGTTAATCCAAGTTTTTTTTGGTCTTTTTAAGAGGATTTCAAACTAAACCCCATTTCACGCAGTGAGTGCTACTGATTGATTCTCGCTGTGCTTTTGGTTCGGCATGGAAAAGCTCCATCAAAGGCCAGAGTTTAAATGAAATCAACAAAAAATTGGCTGTTAGCAATTTAGTCAGTATAGTCTCGCTCCAAACAGAATTGATGTTGTTTACCTGTTGAGGTGCTTTTTAAAAGAAAATTCCACAGTGTGCAGCTAACTCTGCAGCGTGAAGTATTATGACTATGAAAGTCATGTTGATTTCTCCGTGCAGTAGCAAGCTGTTTGCGAGATTGACAGCAGTAAACTAGCATCCGTAGAGTAAATGCAACCTCTTGGTTGCTAGTGTAAAAATGAAGCTGCTTTTTATAACACCCAATGGTTCAGTTGCTTTAATCGAGCTTAGTAGGGAACATTTTGTTCTGTTGTAGCGAAAGGAATCATTTCCAGTTATTAATTTTTGGTGGAGTTTTGAGGCAGAATTAGAAAGTTTTCTTCAGGAGCGGGCAGCAGGTCTGCTTCACTCTTAATCGAACACTTTTATTTGCTGCTGGTTTGAATTTCTAAAGCTGCTGCTTCATTGGGTTGTGAGACTTGCATTCCCAGAATAACTCTGTGCAGACATGGACATTTTGGGCCATCTTTCCTTGTCTGTCACGAAAGAAAAACTGTCAGAACTTCAGCCAGGTTGTTCTTGAATGATTTCAAAACAATTTGCCACCATTTCCCTTCTCGGAAATCTGTTTTATGTGCTGCCAATTCTGCAGAGAACTATTCCCAATTCCTGTCATTTACCAATGTCCCTTTATTTCAAGATATGTTCAGAACAATAATATTATGGGAAATGGTCTCTGTACATCAGTGTCGCTTCCTGGCTGTCAAGTACGTTTACTCTTATTTATTTACTCTCAAACTCTTATGTTTCTTTCATCCTGTTTTTATTTCTTTTGCACCTTTATCCTATTTTTTTTTCTCTCTCAAGGACCTCCACCATGTTTCCAGCAAAGTTCTGGCCTGGGCATAATGGGGTGCGGTGGCTCCAAGAAATTTCTTTCTCTATGGATCCTCCCTTAATTCTATTCCTTTCTCGCCATCCTCTCATGTTATCCACTTTGTTTTTCCATTCCTCACCCCCCCCCGATATGTTCCTTCCTTCTTTATACTTGCTCTCCCCATTCTATTCTTGCTTTAATTTCACCATATTTCTTTCAGTTTCTCCTTTGTTTCCCCCTTGCTTTTCCTTTTCTATTTGCTCTCTTGCCCAATACAGAGCTGGGAGTTGAGACTGGATGACTAAAGGCCTAATCTCATCAGTTTTGCAGCAGAGAAGCAGACACCCTTTGTCATGTCCATGCCAACCATGAGATGTTTAATTCAATTCAATTTATTGAGATACAGTGCAGAATAGGTCTTTTGAGCCACACTGCCCAGCGATCACTGATTTAATCCTAACCTCGTCACGGGACAATTTATAACAAACAATTATCCTTCCAACTGGTATGTCTTTGGACTGTGGGAGGAAACTGGAGCACCCGGAGGAAACCCACGTGGCCACAGGGAGAACGTACAAACCGCTTACAGACGGCGGCGGGAGTTGAACCAGTGCTGCCTCTACTGTAAAGTGCTGTGCAACCATTTCGCTTGTTTTATCTATTTACCTATTTATCCTATTTACCAGCCTTCGTGATTCACGGGCTTGTCCAGACCCTTATAAATGTTGTTGCAAGAGTACATCCTAGGATTATTCTGTAGATGAAGTATAACTTTTGATGCTGTGCCACAGTGGGGTGAAGTGGGGTGGGGGGTGGGTGGAAAGGAATGAAGATTGACATACTTAGTGAGAAATATATTGTGTGCGCGCGCGTGTGTGTGTGTGTGTGTGTGTGTGTGTGTGTGTGTGTGTGTGTGTGTGTGTGAGAGAGAGATAAAAATAGAGTGTGCACTGAAGCTAGATTGCCTCCAATGTCATTAATTAATTATTTGCGCAGCATTCACACAGACAGTACAGGTGTGATGCGTTCTTACCTTGAGCTGTGCTTTGTGCATTATCTATGTTTAATTTTGTCTGTCACCCTTCTAGCATATCCTGATATTGTATCACTGTACCTGCACCCATGTCCCCCAAGTGTGGTGCTGACATGCAGACTGCCTGTAGGAGGGTGAATCTACAGAATTGCAGCTGAACTGGACGGAGTACCTGGCCAAGTACTGAACACTTATGCTGATCAACTGGCTAGTGTGTTCACTGAGATCTGTAACCTCTTCCTTTAGTGTGTGTTACCCATCTGCTTCAAGCAGGCTTCAATGAAACCTGTGCCCAAGAAGAGCATGGTGACCTGCCTCAATGACTTTCACCCAGTTGCACTTGCATCCACAGTGATGAAGTGTGTTGAGGGGTTGGTGATGAAACAAGTCAGCCTCTGCTTGAGAGGCGACTTGAATCCGCTCAAATTTGTCTACCGGAACAAGAGGTCCACAGCAGATGCTGTTTCATTGGCTCTTCACCAGATGCTGTTTCATTGGCTCTTCACCGAACCCTGGAACATCTGGACAGCAAAAATGTATACATCAGGATGCTCTTCATCGACTATCATTCGGCATTCAATACCATCATCTTCTTAAAACTAATCAATAAGCTCCAAGACATTGGCTTCAATGCCTCCACATGCAATTAGATCCTTGATTTCCTTACTTGTAGACCCCAGTCAATTTGGATTGGCAACAGCATCTCCTCCACGATCTCCATCAACACAGGTGCACAATAAGTTGGGTGCTTAGACCCCCTGCTTTACTCACATCACATCTATGACAGTGCAGCTAAGCACAGCTCCAATGCTATACTCAAGATTGCTGATGAAACCACTGCTGTGGGCTGTATCAAAAGTTGTGATGAATCAGCGTACAGGAGGGAGATTGCAAAATTGGCTGAGTAGTGTCATAACAACAGCTTCTCAGTCAATGTCAGCAAGATTAAGAACCTGATTATAGACTTCAGAGAGGGAAACCAGAAGTCCTGATGAAGGGTCTCGTTCCGAAATGTTGACTGTTTACTCTTCCATTGATGCTTCCTGACCTGCTGATTTCTAGCATCTGCAGATTTTGCCATGTTTGTCGTCCGTGAACCCGTCCTCATTGGACTGGTGTTATTATTTTGGAGGATCTGTCCTGGGCCCAGCACACAAGTGCAATTGTGAAGAAAGCACAGCAGTGCCTCTACTTCCTAAGGTGTCTGGAGAGATTTGGCATGACATCTAAACCTTTGACAAACTTCTATGTGTAGTGGGGAGTATATAGACTGGCTGCATCATGGCCTGGTATGGAAACACCAATGCCTTTGAATGGAAAATCCTACAAAGGTAGTGGATTTGGCCAAGTACATCATGGGTAAAGCCCTCCCAGCCATTGAGCACATCTACAGGAAGCACTCTCATAGGAAATCAGCATCCACCATCAGAGATCCCTACCACCCAGGTCATGTTCTCTTCTTGCTGCCACCATCAGATAGGAGGTAGAAGAGCCTCAAGACTCACACCACCAGCTTCAAGAGCACTTGCTACCCTTCACCCATCAGGCTCTTGAATAAAAGGGGATAAGTACATCCACTTGCCATCATTTAAATGTTCCTACAACCAATGATCTCACTTTAAGGAGTCTTTATCTCATTACCTTGTGTTCTCATTATTTATTCCTATTTATTTATATTTGCATTTGCACGGTTTGTTGTCTTCTGCCGTCTGGTTGATCTTTCATTGATCCTGTTATAGTTTTTATTATGTGGGTGCGTAGTGAAGATTTTGTAGATTTGCTGAGTATGCGCACAAGAAAGTGAAACTCAGCATTGTATATAAGAACATAAGAACATAAGAAATAGGAGCAGGAGTAGGCCATCCGGCCCATCGAGCCTGCCCCACCATTCAATAAGATCATGGCTGATCTGTCCGTAAACTCAGCTCCATCTACCTGCCTTTTCCCCATAAACCTTAATTCCCTTACTATGTAAAAACCTATCTAACTGTTTCTTAAATATATTTAGTACGGAAGCTTCAACTGTTTCCCTGGGCAGAGAATTCCACAGATTCACCACTCTCTGGGAAAACCAGTTTCTTATCTTCTCCATCCTAAATCTTCTCCCCTGAACCTTGAGGCAATGTCCCCTAGTTCTTGTCTCACCTACCAATGGAAACAACTTTCCTACTTCCATCTTATCTATCCCTTTCAAAATTTTGTGTGTTTCTATAAGATCCCCTCTTATTCTTCTGAACTCCAGAGTGTATAGTCCCAGGCGACTCAATCTCTCCACATAGTTTAACCCCTTCATCCCTGGAATCAACCTGGTGAACCTCCTCTGCACTGCCTCCAAAGCAAGTATATCATTCCTTAAGTATGGAGACCAGAACTGCACACAGTACTCCAGGTGCAGCCTCACCAGTACCCTGTATAGTTACAGCATGATCTCCCTGCTCTTGAATTCAATCCTTCAAGCAATGAAGGCCAACATTCCGTTTGCCTTCTTAATAACCTGTTGTAGGTGCAAGCCAACTTTTTGCAATTCATGAACAAGCACTCCCAAGTCCCTCTGCACAACAGCATGCTGCAATCTTTCACCATTTAAATAATAATCTGCTCTTCTATTATTCCTTCCAAAGTGGATGATCTCACATTTACCAATGTTGTATTCCATCTGCCAGACCTTGGCCCACTCACTTAACCTATCTATATCCCTTTGCAGATTCTCCACATCCTCTGTACAATTTGCTTTTCCACTCATGTATTTATATGGTGACATATATGTACTTTGACAATAACATTTACTTTGAACTTTTGAACTGTTGGTTTATTTCAGTTTTATGCATTTGAAAATTCAATTGCTCTTCAACCTCAGAGCAACATGTGACAGCAAATGTTTCTATTGGCTCCACTTTCACACTAAATTCTGCCGCTGGTTTCATTCCTATACCTCTGATGCATCCATATTGCATGTTCTGCATGATTTTAATGCTGCTGATAGGGATGATGCCCAATGTTCAATGAAGCTTACATTGCAAAATCCAATATCTGAACTGGTTCTTGATGCCCTCCAGTTGTGTCTGTTCAGTCACAAGATATACTGGAATTTCTGCAGCTATGTATCCTCATCCAAATTCTGTTGTAAGTTGAAGAGAATGAGACCTCCAAATTAAACACAAGTGCTGCAGTCATTCTCCCTTCTCATTCTGGAATTAATCTCCCCATAAGAGCTATACAAGACATAGGTGGGGCAGCATTTGGAATATTATGTTCTGTTTTGGTCACCCTGCTGTAGGAAAGATGCCATTAAGCTGGAAAGAGCTCAGACATTTATGGGGATGTTAACTGGGAATCATGGGACTGAGTTCTGGAGAGAAGTTGAGTAGATTGGAACTTTATTCCTTGGGGCGTTGGACATTAAGGGGTGATCTTACAGAGGTGTAGGAAATCATGAGGGGCACAAATAAGGTGAATGCACACATTCTTTTTCCCCCAGGGATGTGGAATCAGGAGCTAGGGAACATAGGTTTAAGACAGAGATTTAATGGGAACCTGAGGGGCAACAGAGGATATGTAATGACCTGCCAGAGGAAGTGGCTGAGGCAGGTAGATTAAAAACATTTTTAAAAGGAACTTGGGGATGTACATAGATGGAAAAGGATGTGGGCAAAACATGGGCAAATAGGAGCAGCTTAGATGGGAATCTTGGTTGGCATGGACCATTTGGGTCAAAGCGCATGCTTCTATGTGGTATGACTCTGAGTTGACCTTCCATGTCACTTACATCACGACTTATGCATGCTCTGTTTTAACGTTGAACCAGAGAATGGGCGGGTATTAGTTTGATCCATCACTATTCTCAAGGAATCATCTTGAGATACTGCATGCACTTACCAAGATTTTTTTTGTAATTTTTGAGGAGGCTATGGTGAGCTGCCTTTTTGGAGAAGAGGGGCAAGATATGTTGTTTTAAAATCAAAATGTGTGCATCACAAGGCCTTCATTCAGTATTCATCCCTAATTTGCGTCAAAGCTAGTGGTAAGCTTCAGCTAGGGAGGTCTCGGATTTGAACCTACTGATGATAAATGAACATAATATTGTTCCAAGTTCTTTTTTTTTCAGATTCATTTATTTATCACATTTACATTGAAACATGGAGTGAAATGTGTTGTTTGGGTCAACAACCAGCACAACCTAAGGACGTGTTGAGGGCAGCCCACAAGTGTTGCCACACATTGCAGTGTCAACATAGCACACCCACAGTATTCAACAGAACAACAGCAAAACAAGCCTCTTTTTTCTTTCCCATCAACCCACCTTCTCACACACACAGATCGTCCTCCATTCCAGGACAGGCCACCTCCGAGGCTACAGCCTACATTGGACTTGCAGACTCGCAGACATTGGGCCTTTGACTTCCCCAGAGGACACAGACTTGCAGACCCAGGGCTTTAACCATCTGGTCTCAACTTCCAGGTTTTTAGTCAACCTTTGGGCTTTGATCAGGAATCTTCAGGAAAGATAGATGTGGTGGTGTTTTCATGTACCTTCTAGTATTCTCGTGTGTTGGAGGTAGGTGTTGCTGATTTGTGTGATGCTATTGATGAAGGCTTGTACAGTAACCACAGTGCAACAATAGCATTTTCAGGAGTAGCATTATTATGGGACCTTTCCACTTCACTGGTAACACTGGGGTAGGATTACTCTTTGAAGATGCGATGATGGCCCTTTAGTTGGAATGTAAGTGATTCCATGACAGTAATGGAAGACAAGTTGTCGTGGTGAAAAGGCAGTTGCACTGATTACAAATAATTAGTCTTCTACTGTTTGTGCAACAGTAGACAAATCACTGGTAGCTGCAAAATGTTGAAGGAAGTTGTGAAGATTTGAAAGCAACTTGCAGATGAAAGATTTGTCTTTGGCCATGGCTATCATTTTAGCTATTCATTCCAAGAGAAGCGTATACAATCTCTCAAGCTCCATATCTGGTGGTCCTTTAGTACCAGAAATAGTTCATATTTCAAAAATAAACTTTATTAGATTATGAAGACACACAGTCCTTTTTTATTGTCATTTAGTAATGCATGCATTAAGAAATTATACAATATTTCCTCCGGTGTGATATCACAAAACACAGGACAGACCAATACTGAAAGAACTAACAAAACCACATAATTACAACATATAGTTACAACAGTGCAACAATACCATATCTTGATGAAGAAGTCCATGAGCACAGTAAAAAGTTCAAAGTCCCTCAAATGTCCCACATCTCATGCAGACAGGAGAAGGAAGAAAAACTCTCCCTGCCATACCTGAACCACAGTCCGACTCTGAGTCATCCAAAAACTTCAAGCCTCTGATCAGCTCTCCGACACCGAGTACTGAGCACCATCTCTGTCCGAACGATTCAACCTCAATCTTGGTCGCCAACAGCAGGCAAAACCGGGGATTTTGAGGCCTTCCCTCCAGAAGATTCCCGACCGCGCAGTAATAGCAGCAGTGAACTGGCATTTCAGAAATTTCTCCAGATGTTCCTCTGTACTTTCACGTCTATCTCCATCAAATCAGAATTGTCCACGGCCCCTATTTAACAGATACGATATTATTTTTCACCAGAGGGCTACGCACACGCGGCGCGCTGCTCTCTCTCCTCCCGCCTGATGAAAATAGACAAGAAATACAAAAACAGAGCATGACTGTATTTACATTCATAATGTTGTTATGTTGATACAATTATACTGTCATCACATTAATACATTCCATGCTACTTTGATGGTCTCTTTGAAATACCAAACCTTTGACAAACTTCTATGTCAAAGGTTTAAGATGGCGCTACTGAAGGGGTTCTTTAGGGTTTCTTGTTTCGTGGCTGCCTATAAGGAGACAAATCACAAAGTTTTATAACTTATATTTACCTTGACAATAAATGTACTTTGAACTTCGAACTTTGATCACCTCCTTTCTTCAGCACAGGACAGGAATCCAAGTCTCTCACTGTTGACTTGTCCAACTCTTCTTGTGTTCAGACTTTTGGAGAAAAAAATATATTTTTTTAACCACCTTTTGAAGTGAGAGAGAGCAAAGCGATAATTAGTTGGTCTAGCTCTAATTTCAAAAATGGATTGGCCATAGTTTTAGGATGTGGGCAATATGACTGCTTATTTTCTGCTTTGATCTTGCATAGACTTTTAAAGATTCTGCATGTTTTAATGAAATTCTGTTATATCCTAGTAAATTCATGGGAGTGTAGAGCCCTGACCATGTGGTCTCTCCCCAAATGAGGATCCCTCACCTGTGAGCCAATAACAGGAATCCAGGTCAGTGCAGGATTTCTGTGCTGTAGTTACATTACTCCAGTCCCTTGCAGTGAAGTCCAGTGTTAATATTCAATCAATGCAGCTTGCGTGATGCTTGAAGATCATTGCATCATTAAACACCAATGTGGCCAGTCATTTGATAATGAGGAAGATGCAGGGGATGTAAATAGGATAAGTACTTGGCTTTCAAGGTTACGGGCCAGATGCTAGAAATGTGGTTTAGTATAGATGGGTGCTTTGAAGATACACTGGGCCAAAGGGCATGTTTCTGGGCTGTTTGATTCAAGAAGAGTTCCGGCCTGAAACGTTGACTGTACTCTTTTCCCTGGATGCTGCCTGGACTTCTGAGTTCCACCAGCATTTTGTGTGTGTTGCTTGGATTTCCAGCATCTGTAGGTTTCCTCTTGTTTGTAATCCTATCTACAGTCTTCGGCACTTAACAGAAGTAAAGTCTTTGATGTCTCACCTTAATGGTTTTATCCTTTCTTGTTAATGAGCCTTTTTAGATAATCATAGCCTAACTGATTCTTTGAGATGAAGAGATTTCTGTTCCATCTATGGGATTTGGATACCGACCAGGATTTTTTGAGGCAAGAAGAGAGTATTGGGTTTGGAACTCTTCTGTAAATTTTCGCTGTCATGGTAAATAGCACTGTCTCATTGTTTGCTTTCTTGTTTTTTTCACAGATCCTGTTTAAACATACGTTGGCTGGAAGCCTGTTTTTTGCTGCTTAAGTGAGGACTTGGCAGGGTGGCCAACTAAATGGATGAGCAAAAGGAGATTACGAGGTGGAAATCCTTTCGTGCAATGACCAGACCCATTTTGCAGAATATGAAGGGCAAGATGTCAAACAAAGGGAAAGCAGGAAAACAGCGGCACCTCTTGGACCAGCGGATGAGCGTATCAGAACCAGACATGCTACAAGTGGGCAAGAACTTTAGTGAGAGCTGCCCGCGTACGGTCATCCAGTCTCCCGCTGTCAATTACTACAGCAGCCCATCCACCCCAGTCAAGAAAATGGGTGAAAGTAATGAACTGTCTGCTCTCCAAGAAGCTGCAGTAGCAACAGGAGAGACTTGTCAGTCAACAAATACCAGCACTGAGAATGAAACTTTTGGATCATCCACGATTGTAAAGGAATCCAATGGAAATAGCATGGATACCACACTGGAGAAGAACTTTGCGGATGATGCAAAAGAAGGAAACTTTGTTGTAAGTGATTATTAGTACCAATGTGTATGCTTATGGGAATTGATTAGGGGAGGAAGAGTATTCCTTTTGAGTATCAAATTATTTGTTTAAAAGAAATACAGAACAAGTAGAACTACAATACTAAAAAACTGTATTAATTCCTTACACTGTGGATTTTGGTTAGTTGGGCCATCAGTTAATTCAGTTAGTGGCTTATTTGGGACAAGTCTGAAAGAACAAAAACTAATTGTGAAAGTAGCCGGGATCCCTTTCATTTATTTGGGACACTATGCCACTTGATTGGGACAGGAGTCTGTTGCCGAACGCTTTCTATCTAGCATCAATTGTGAGTACTTGTGTAGCCATTAGGCACTATACCATGCTTAGAGTGAATAGTTTTAAAGTAGCATCAGTTGCTTGTGGTTATGTTCAAAAATCAGTGATTTTTGTCACCGATAGCTGGCAAGAAATAAGCAGTAAGAGATTTCAGAATTGTTTTGCTCATTATGTTTTCAAGCATTTAGGCTCAGAGATGTTAGATTTGGCTGGGAGTGAAAGAGAAAAGGTTTCACTGTTTCAGTAAGTTAGGAACTATGAAGAATTTGAAGGTATTGACAAACTTCCCTCCATTGAGGACACTTGCAGCAGCAGGTGCAGAAAGAAGGCCTGGATGATCATCGGCGACACCGACCATAAACTGTTTCTGCTGCTTTCGTCTGGCAAACAGTACCGCAGCATTAAAGCCAGGACCAATAGGCTACAGGACAGCTTCTTCCTAGAAGCCACTAGACTTTTAAATTCACATGTCTGTACATTGCAACTGAGTCATAATGCAAAAATTTTTACTCCCTCACATTGCAGGATATATATAGATTTTAAATAAATTCTAAATTCTAAATCATCTTCAGTGTTACAATGAAAATGAACATTTGGAGGATCAGAACGAGAATCAGAATCGGGTTCAATATGACTAGCATATGTTGTGAATTCAGTTATTTTGCGGCAGCATGACATTGCAATACATATTAATAAAACCGTAACATACAATTATAAGTATATATAAAAAATTAAATTAAATAATTAGTACAAAAAGAGATAGTAAGGTAGTGTTCATGGGTTCATTGTCCATTCAGAAATATGATAGTGGAAGAGAAGAAGTTGTTCCTGAAACACTGAGCTTGTGTCTTTAGGCTCCTGTACTTCCTCCTTGATGGTAGCAATGAAAAGGCAACATATTCTGGGAGATGGGAGTCCTCAATGA
This sequence comes from Mobula birostris, assembly GCF_030028105.1. Lineage (NCBI taxonomy): Eukaryota > Metazoa > Chordata > Chondrichthyes > Myliobatiformes > Myliobatidae > Mobula > Mobula birostris. The sequence goes on along the minus strand of NC_092383.1, from coordinate 29,312,785 downwards.
TGGATGCTGACTTTTAGAGACATTGCTCTTTTGAAGGTGTCCTGGATGCTCTGGATGTTAGTGCCCATAATGGAGCTGGCAGAGTTTACAAGTTTCTGCAGCTTTTTCTGATCCTGTGCAGTGGCCTATCCATTCCAGCTGGTAATGCAATCAGTCAGAATGCAATCATCGAAAGCATTGTAAGAAGGTAGTCCATTATCTGAACTAGATGTCTGCGCTGATTTTGTTCATCCACTGGTAAAAGAACTTGGCAGAGTACTTTGGGTGAATTCCTCCGTCCTAAACACTTAATAACTAATACACAGTTTTATAGTACTGTATTGGTAGTGTTCTAAATTTTTCTGTATTTCATTCATAATTGGTTACTTGCTTGAATGGTAGTTTGTCTTTTTTTAAAATATCTTTTTAACTACTTCTATGAAACTTCGGTTAATTGTGGCAGCTGCTTAATTGGGCAAAAATGTACTGGTCTCAATGTGTCCCAATTAACCAGAATCTGCTGTAGTTATCAACAGAAAAATTCATCCAAAGTACACTGCTGTGTTTTTCTGATTTTCTGTAAATAAACAAAATCAATGTAGACATCTGGTGCTGACAATGAACTATGTGCATACAATGCTTTTGATCTTCATTTTCATTGTAGCATTCAAGATGTTTGTCAGTACCTTCCAATTCTTCATAGTTCCTAACTTGTTGAAGTAGTGAAATCATTTCATTTTCTCTCTTGGCCGTTTCTGACATCTCCAAACCTGAATGCTTGAAACCACAATTGTCTCACTACCTATTTCTCGGCAACAATCAGTGACAAAAATCACTGCTTTCTGAACAGAAGCACATGCAACTGATGCTATTTAAAAAGTGTTTGACCGAAGCACAGTGTAGTGTCTAACGGCCACACAGGTTCACAGAACTGACGCTAGGTAGAAACTGTTCAGCAATAGTCTCTTGTCTGAGTTCAGCGGAATTGTGTCACAAATAAACAAGGGGAATCCTGTCTATTTTCTCGATTAGCTTTTGTTCTTTAAGAGGTGTCCCAAATAAGCGGCTGCTCCGACTAACCAATGGCCCAATTAACAGGAATCCACATTATATATCAATCCAAGGGTGGTAGCATTCTGAGAGTTCCTCCTGCTGTAAAATCATTTGAGAATAGGAATTGAAAGAATTAGAAATTTGTCAGCCAGGAATGTAAATGAGTGTAAAGGTAAAACCTTTTGTTCAAATTTAATACAGTGACAACAATGCTCCTGTTGAAAACTGCATTGTACTTGAGCCTGAAAGGCTTCCTTTTGAAGTTTATACCTGGAAAAGGAAAGGAATTGATTTTGTAAAGAATCTTTCATTATCTGTCGTAACGGTGATTATTTTCTGAGTCAACTGATCAGTATTTGTTTGAATAAGCAGTAATCTGGCTTTTTTTTTGAGGCGTAACTAATTTGTCCTTAATAACTTTGGGATCCTGTGATCTCGAAGAGGCACAGTGAAAATTGAATGCTCTTTTCTTCATAAAAGTTAAGTGAAATAGGATACCTTTTTAAATGAGTAAACGTTCCCCAACATGTGTGCCTATAGTTACTGATAAAGGATTAAAACAGGAAACACAGGAAACATTCAGCAGCTCAAGGATAATTTCTGCAGAAGTGGAACAGTTAATATTTCAGGTCCAAGATCCTTTGTCAGAACTGAGAAAGTGAGAAAGCAAAGAAGTTTTCAGGGGCAAAACAGGTGAGAGAAGGTTGTGTAGAACTCAGGGAACATCTCTGAAGCAAGTGAGGCATTTTATAGTGCTAGTGCTTCATAGCTCCATTGACCTGGATTGACTCCTGACCACTGGTGCTGTTGGATGGAGTTGGATCTTCCACATTCTGAAGATCTTGTAGCTTATTAAGTTGTAAATAATTGTGTAGATGAATGGTAGAATCTAGGGAAGCAGTAGGAATTGATGGGATTGTGGAGAGAATAAAATGAGTTAGTGTAAAGCGGGGCTGTGAATGCCGGTGAGGACTCATTGATTAGTTGGGCCATTAGTCTGTGCTGTGTTATTAATGTGGTAGTCAACATCTGTGATGATGTCTGTGTGATGGTCTAGGAGACCAGACCTTATAAACAGAAAAAAGATTTTAAAATATAATATGATGATGGGGGGAAATGGCCATTCTGAGACAAACAGAAACAAAAAAGACATTATCTAAAGTTGGGGAGTTTGATATTGGGCCATAAAGGCTGCATTGGGCTCAGGTGGAAGATGCTCCTCAAAGTTGTGTTGGGCTGCATTGTAACCATGTAGGAGGCCTCAGACAAAGGTCCCAGAGCAAGTGGGATGGTAAATTAAAGTGGGAGGTAGCTGGATGCATTAATTCACCACCCCACTTGCACTCTGATCTTTCTGTAGATGAGAAATATATTAGTGTGATTATTTTTAATCGTTTATTGGTCTGTTGGCTACGTGGTGCAATGTTTTTATCTGCAAAATACTAGGTTGCTGTATTCACTCAGATGAAGCATAATTTCCTTGCTAATTACAAATGACACAAATACTGTCTTTAAAGTATGTGTTTGATGCACAGATATGCAAAGTGTATCATCTGCCATTGTCATGGCCAGATTAAATATCTGTCTTGAAGCATGAACTGTGTTTAAGTTTAAAATCTTGTCATTGAGTTCCTTCAATTTTGTCCCCCTACAGTTTTACATTATCACCCCAGTCTTGTTAAATCCTTTGTCATTTTTTTCTTCCCTCTTTGGTGTTTGCCTCCTCCTTCACCCTTCGTTACCTAGCTATTGAAAAGACAAGTCATCCTTCCAATTCTGCTTCCATGATTTGCTCCCTTAGTTTTCTTATCCCTTCCATCTTGGTGTAAATTGGCTGTGCCTGCCACTTCCTGCAGAATTGTTACTGCACTGATGCATTGTGTACTTTTGATGTGGTAAATTTGTTTTATTTTTAAGCCTTTTAAGTATTGTTTCTTGATCACCAACATCCTGAATCATTTGCACTGTGGCTGCAGTGTGTATCATCAAAATGGTAAACTGCATCGTCCCTTTGAGAAAGCTTCAGTAGCTCCACCCAAACCTAATACATTTCCCAAGGGTAGTGGGTATGTTGATTCACCAGAACCTACAGGCTTTTCCTACACGTCTTGAGGCATCTTGGGAAAAGTAGTTTTCCTTCGTGGTATCTTTATTAGCATGTTGGAATTTGCTGCCTAATAAGGATTGAGAGTCTATTTATCACGGAACACGATAGGTCAAGATTACACCCATCATCTTTCTGAGATAATTGGCTATGTTATCAAAAATCAAGAGGTCAGGCAGCGTCTCTGGAAGGAAAAATGATAATGTTATGGGTACCAGGACTGATTCTCCTTCTGCAAATGCTGCCTGACTTGCTAAGTGTTTCCAGCATCTGTAGTTTTGTTGATGTTATAAGCTCTGTGGAGGAAAGAAAACTATCACGTGCATGCTTCACTAGGTTCAATGGGAGGAAAATCAAGCAAATTTTATCGTAGAACATTGCAGCACAGAACAGAGTCTTCAGCCATGATGTTGTGCTGACCTGTGTTGACCTCTTAACCTACTGTAAGATCAATCTAGTCCTTCTCTCCCAATTGCCCTCCATTTTTCTGTTGTCCTTATGCCAAGCGGAGTTTGAACAAAAAGGAGATGTGCTAGAAGACAATCCAAAAGATGGGATTGAAAATGGCAACCACTCACTTCAAACTCCGAAATAGAATCAAGTTCCAACTTGCTTCTGAGCCTGCTTGCATCAGTGGGATAATTGAATGGATTTGTGAATGTCACACTTCAATACATGCTGAACATGGGAATAAGAAGATAGATCAGATAGAAGTGAAACAAGAAGGATGAGGTGAGAGGTAGATACTTAAACTCTTGGATTATTTGAAGTCACAAACAAGAGAAAATCTGCAGATGCTGGAAATCTGAGCAACACACACAAAATGCTGGAGGAATTCAGCAGGCCAGGCAGCATATATAGAAAAAAAAGTACAGTTGACATTTCGGCCCAAAGTGTCGACTGGATTATTTGAAGTACTTTGCTGGGGTCGATGTAAGTGATGTCCACTGCTACGTACCCAGTGCTGGAAAATGTGCTTAAGGCAGACATGTGCCCAGATGTTTCCATGGTCTGGTCCCAGGCTATATGACTAATTTGTGTATATTGGCCTGGAAACTCCGTTATAGAATGTTTTGGTTTAGTCTTTAAGCAAGCAACCATCTTTTTTTCCCTTTGAGTGAAATATGATGGAGTCCATTGTCAGATCAATCACCCAGAAAGGCACAGAGCTGAGTAGTTTGTCAAACCACTGTCCTGCAGTTCCAGTGAACCAGATTTAACCTTGGCCTCTGCTGCTATCTGTGTGAGGCTTGTATGAACCTCCTCAACTCTACGGGTTTTACCTGGGTGCTATAGTTTCCTCGCACATCCCAACAATTGGGGTTGGTAGGTTTACTTGGCCTTCGTACAGGTATGTAATAGAACCTGGGGGAATTGGTGGGAATGTTGGGTGTGGGAGTGGGGGGGGGGGGGAGAAAGTGACTGGGAATAGGAGTTTGGGAATGCCACTTCTCTGTGAACCAATGAGCCAAGTGGCCGCCTGTGACCCAAGTAAGTTTGGAAATAACTTCCTGTCAGCAGTCAAACTGGTCTTGATGCATTTTGGAATTAAAGCTGCATCTGATGCCATTGGTCTTTGTGCAATTTTGTCCAGGCAAAAAGGTAGGCTGTTGCTTCTCTCCTCCAGTTGATCCCGTGATGGATGACCACCTAGCCTAGGGAAAGGAAAGCTGGCACATTTTTCCGTCATGAAAACCTAGGTGCACAGAATATCAAGACATTTTATATCGTAATGAGCAGACCGCTGTGCTCTCCCCGATGACTTGCCAAAACTAATCCTTGCCCGTCATTGCAAAAGCAAATTTATTTATTTTTATTTAGAGACATAGCACAATAACAGGCTATTTCACACCAATGAGCCTGTACCATCAAATTACACCCATGTAACCAATTAACCTACTAACCGGTACGTCTTTGGAATGTCAGAAGAAGCCAAAGCTTCAGGAGGAGATTCACACGGCCACTGGGAGAAAATAGAAAGTGAACCCAGGTCGCTGGTGCTGTAATGGCATGCTAACCTTGAGGTGCCTTCCCCCTTCCTTTCCAATCCGGAAGAAGAGTCTTGGCCCAAGATATTGACTCGTTGATGCTACCTGACCTGCTGAGTTCCTCCAGCATTTTGTGTGTGTTGCTTTGGATTTCCATCATCTGCAGAATTTCTCATGTTTATAACTTGCTAACTGCAATGTTACTGTGCTGCCTGTAAATTATCTGTTTCTATCATTTCATTTGTGAGACTTTTTAGTTAGCAAATTTTGTGAAAAAACTACCATGTTGGGCGCAATAATGGCGTAGTGGTTAACACAACACCATTACAGCTCGGAGTATCAGAGTTCAGAGTTCAATTCTGACGTCATCGGTAAGGAGCCTGTCGTGTGAATGAAGACACCAGAGTGAAGTACTGGTAGACATGAAGCAGCCTCTTTATTCGACAAAACAAGATACAGCAGGCATCAAATGGAGACCCTTTCCGGTGGGGGGGGGGCCTCCCTGGCCCAAGGCTACCCAACATTTTATGTGCAAAAGATCAAAGAAAATTCAGGACAATTCAAACAAATCCATATTTACAATACCCTCTTGAACTACACATGTAACAGTTTTAAATATTTCAATCCCTACCATCACACCCAAAATAGGTGTTAATTAGTGTTGTATCCATGCAGTGAGATGCAGATTGGAATCATGGATACGTAGACAATCAGTTAAGTGCCCGTTTCGTGGTCTGTCTGGCCTGCAGTTTTAAATTTAATCTTCAATGCATAGTAGAACCTGAAGACTCTTGGCCAATGTCAGTTAAATAAATTGCTAATGTGCTAACTCCAAAAATAGCTTGAACAGAGGCTATGCATTGTCCGCACGGAATGCATGGGATTTCTCTGGTGCTCTGTTCTCCTCCCACTGTCCAAAGATGCAGCAGTTGGTAGGTTAATTGGTCATTGTAAATTGGCCTGTGATTAGGCTAGGGTTAAATTGGGTGGGTGGGGGGGGAGGTTACTAGGTGGTGTGGCTTGAAGGGCTGGAAGAACCTATTCTGTGCAGCACCTCAATCAGCAAGCAAGTAAATAAATATAAAGAAACAAACAAACAATTCCTGCACATCATTGTAACTCCACTGAAAGTGTGTCCCTAGCTGTAAAACTGCTGTGTGATTTGGACCACACTGAGGTCACAAAAGGCACGATATAAATGCAAACAACATTCCTTTCTATGGTTTATATTCCCCTTTCTTCTGTGCCATGTAAAATACTAATTCTTTGTTGAAGATGAACAATAAACTGAATGCAAAATTTTAATATCCCTTTTCCAACAAACACCTCTTAAATATCTGTTGAAGTTAATGAGTCACTGAAAAGTGTTTTTATTTCTGTGTACTGCATGGAACTGTGGTGCAGATCCATCAGTTGATAGCCGTAATGTTTTTTTGATTGATTTTTATGTTCCAAACATTGCATAAGTGTCTGCCTAATGCAGATCATGATCTGTGGTTAAAAAAAAGACTAAAGCACTCATTGAGGTGAGTGATTTTAAAAAAAACAAATTTCTGCATCTGTAGGTAAATGCATTGCTACTCTGAATTAGACGTTGTTTCAAGTGTGGGTACTTGATTATTTTGGCAAGCAAATGTTTCTGAGCAGCAGGGAAAAGAGTGGTGATCTTGCAGTCCTCCCCATGTATAACCTAACTTTGCAGAAAGCCGAATGCTCTGGGCATCTGAAACATTCCAAAAGTGGTGAAATGAGGGAAGTCTTCCCAGATTTTAGCCTTCTTTCTCCTGCTAATTGCTTCCAGTGGTTGATGCTTGGATGGAGGGAGCTGTCAACACAGCTGGAGTTTGGGGGTACACAGTGGGAATACAAACTTGTTCAGCAGCAAATTGTAGGCGAGGGGACTGCAAGGTTGAATGTGACCCTGGGGTTTTATCAGATCTTTGCAGCTTTGTGCCTCCCATCTACAATTGTGACTGGATGGGGCAGATGCCAACAGAGCTGGGCAAAGCTCTGTTTGGATACTTCATGCCCCTCCAACACTTGAAAAAACTGTGGTTAAAATAATTCCCTCTTCCCCACCACACCCCATCATCTAAGGACTGAGCCCGTGTGATCCTACGAAATATATCTCAAGGTCAGAAGAAACTATTTATAAAGTTTACTTCCTCCCTGGCTTATGGTCAGAAAGGTTAATGAATAGTGGCTTGCTGTCCAAAGCAACTCAACAAAACCACAAATCGATGCCATTTGCCCATGGGTAACCTTGAGATTACACTTGGTTTGTTAATTATGTGTTTGCGCCTGATTGATTAGAAGCAGGTTCTTCACTAACATTCATGTTGGGAATTTCATGAGAATTATGATTCCTCCTAATTCGTAGTTTGAATCAATATGCTCCATAGTCCTCCTTTGCTCTTCTTGCAAGCTAGGCAATAAGTAGGCGACTTTGCTGAGACTACATTGTTCAGTTCCTAAGGTAACGCCAAGTGGATCTAACCAGACTGGAAAGGCATGGATCGTGATTCCAATTACAGTCCTCCCCTGACTTGCATCAGAATCAGAATCAGGTTTATTATCACTGGCATGTGTCAAGAAATGTGTTGTTTGTGGCAACGGTACAGTGTAATACATAAAATAAATTACTATTAGTTACAATAAAAATAAATAATGCAAGGGGAGAAATATGGTTTGTATTCGTCGGTTTATCATCATCATCATAGGCATCCGTTAGTCTCGTGAGACCATGAATTTGCGCCTTGGAAGGTTTCCAGGGTGCAGGCCTGGGCAAGGTTGTATGGAAGACTGGCAGTTGCCCATGCTGCAAGTCTCCCCTCTCAACGCCACCGACGTTGTCCAAGGGAAGGGCATTAGGACTCATACAGTGTGGCACCAGTGGCGTCGCAGAGTAATGTGTGGTTAAGTGTCTTGCTCAAGGACACAACACGCTGCTTCAGCCAAGGCTCGAAGTAGCGACCTTCAGATCACTAGACGAACGCCTTAACCACTTGGCCACACGGCTTATGGACTATTCCTAAACCTGATGGCAAAGGAGAAGAAGCTGTTCTTAAAACATTGAGTGCGGGTCTTCAGGCTCTCGTAGCTCCTCCCTGATGGTAGTAATGAGAAGAGGGCAGGTTCCAGGTTGGGATGCCCATATGTACAAGTACATGTCTGGGAGACGAGCTGCGTATGGATTTGCTGGCTGCTGCAGATGTGTTCTATCACCTGGGAGCTCTGTTTGTAGCTGCATTTCCAACTTGTGAGCTGTTTTGGTTACAAGCACTTCACAGGAAGACAATCCTGCCATAATTTGGGAACAACTTGAATTTGGGTAGAGTGGCGTTTAAAGTGCATGCAACTTTTCTCTACCCTGATATAATACCCTGTGTAATGATGGAGTTTTACTTTGGTTTTTCCCCTGTGGTCCTAATTGGCCAAACTGGAGGTTTTCCAGCTTACAGTCCCAAGTTTTGTTTTGGAGAAGAAGAAAGCATTCGCTCGGTGCTGCTCATCTAATGGGTTATCTACAATCAACAGAAAGATTTGGATGTTTCAATAATAACCAAACAGAAGAGAACAGTAAGAGGAAATAAGAAAAAATTACTCCACAACAAGTGAGAGTGATATCTATTTCTGTCTCCTGCTGAACTGGGGACAACAGGTCCATACACTAAAGCTTGAGTTATGGTAATCAGCATTAGTAGTTTCTCTAAAGAGATCAATAAGATCAATGTGTGTGTGTCCGAATGTTTGGCATAAGTCTATTTTGTGAAGTTTCGCAAATGACTTACCTATCTATGCTGTCAAATATTTCTTCCCGCTGCTCAATATTTTATCTTAGGAATTTGTTTGTATTTATGGGGGTGCTTGCATTAAATACTGAACTTTGTCGGGTTACAGAATTAACAGCTCCTTAAGTATAAGTAACATACGTTAATATGGAACCTTTTAGGACATCTTAATAGTTTTTTTAAGTAAGGTGTACAGAATGCAGAAGAGATTCACCAAGACGTTGCCTTGATGGAGGACTTGAGCTATGAGGTGTATTTAGTTAAGCTGGACCTTTTTTTTCCTGGAGTGAAAAGACTGAGGGGTGACTCATAGAAGTTATGAAAGGCATGATACACAGTCTTTTTTGCCCCATGGAAAGGGTATCAAAAAGAAGAGGGCATAACTTAAAATGAGAGGTAGGAGATTCAAAGAGTATCTTCAGAGTAAGATTTTCCTTATGGCCAGAATGTACAGATTTGCTGAACTGAATGGCCTAATTCCGCTCCTATATCTTCTGGTCTTACGGAATGGTTGCTTTCTGGAATGCCAAAAGGGGTAGCAAAATTAGATTACAATTATAACATTTAAGAGACATTTAGACATGCACTAAATAGGCAAGACAGGGAAGGATACAGTTCTAATGAAGGCAAATAGGATTAGTGTGGATGGACAGAAAGGTTGGCTGATGTAATTTGCCAGACTCCAGCTCTAAATGTTATTGATTCCAGTCATTCTTCTAACGTATGAAATGTGCAGTTAATTTGCACACAAGGATGAGGAAGAAATAATGGATAAGATATCTTTAATTTTTGCCTTCTTGGGGGCAGATGGGTCTTGGAAGGATAGGTAAAAGGGGAGTGAAATAGCTGGCACTCTGAAGAATGAGAAATGATCTTGGCTTTTGAGATAAAGGTCGAGGACCTTGTTACTGTTGGAGAAATAGCAAATCAGGAATCTGATGGGAGTGGTCTTGAGGATCCATAATAATAACTACAGTGTAGGAGGGTCAATAAATCAAGATATAGTAGCAGCTTGCAAGAAAGGTGCAGGAATGTGTGTGACTGTAAATAGACAGGAAAATTAAATTGGAAAAGATTGTTTGTGGATACTTAAGGGACACTTGGGTAGACACTTAAATGCACAAGGTGTGTAAAAATATGGTCCTAACTATTTGGACTTTGTGGAACCAACTGGGATCAGATTTTTTTTAGATGTGGTTGTGCGAAATGCAACAGGATTGATTAATTGAAGCAAAATGTTTCATGTTTGAACAGAAAAATAGATGCTGGAAAAGAACCATCTCTGAATATTTAATGAAGCAGCTGGAAATGGTACAGTTTATTGTTCAATTATACTTGATCCAGAAATAAGGAAATGGATTTAGAGTAAGTCACATTGTTGTGTCTAAATTTGCATGTAGACTAGACTGGGCAAGATGAAGGACAATGGTAAAGTGGGTGTTTTTTCAGCTAACTATCTGATTTACATTTGAGGTTATTTAGAAAAAAAGATGTCCAGTTTTATTTAATTGCTTTGCTTTTAAAGTCCCAAACTATGCTTCAGAATTATGCTGGAAATTTAACCAATACATCACCCTAATGTTTAAAAAAAAAATAACTGCAGAGGTACTGGGCTGAGATTTCAGGATTTCCCAGATTTTTTGTGAAGGTTCAGGTGGATTAGAAGTCTATAAATGTAATGTCTCTGTTCTAGAAAGGAGAAGGTCAGAAAACAGGAAGCTATAGACTAGTTAGCTTCACATCTGTTGGAGGAAATTGCTGGGATTCATTACTAAGGAAGTAATAGTATTCTATTGAAGAAGAGGAAATAACATTTATAAATTTATTGGAGTACTTTTGAGGATGTAATGAGCAAGATAATAAAAAGGAGCCACTAGATATAGTATATTTTGATTTCCAAGTGGAAGAGAGTTGCACATAAAAGGCATTTTTTTTGTGTGTGTGAGCCATACTCTGCCAGAGCCTCGGTGACCACTTTTTCAAGTGGTTGTCTTAGAGGAAAGATTCTGTGAGTGGTCCCCCACGTCCTTCTCACAGCGCAGTTTTTTTTTTTTACAAGGCCAAGTTGCGAGCTCGACACTCAACCTGGCATGGATGGAAAGTGTGCCTGGGTGCGGATTAACTGGGTTCGAACTAGGGAACCTTCGCTCTGGAGTCCGGTGCTGATGTCACTGTACCACCAGCTGGCCCTAAAAGGCATTAGTCATGATATATTAGCATGTATAGAAGATTAGCAAGTGACTGAGAAACTTAAGGTTGGGTAAATGGTTCGTCATAACAGGTCCGCAGCGGATGCCATTTCACTGGCTCTTCACTCAAACCTGAACATCTGGACAATGAAGATGCATAAATCAGGATTCTATTCATTGACTACAGTTGGGCATTCAATACTGTCATCCCCTCAAAACTGATCGATAGTCTTCAAGACCTTGGCCTCTATATCTTGTTATGCTACTGGATCCTCGATTTCACCACTTGCAAATCCCAATCAGTTTGGATTGGCAACAAGAACTCCTCAACAATCACCAACAGCACAGGTGAACCACAAGGCTGCATGCTTAGCCCCCTGCTCCACTTGCTTTATACTTATGACTCTGAGGTTAAGCACAGCTCCAATGCCATATTTAAATTTGCTGATGACATTACTGTCATTGGCCAAATTAAAGGTGATGATGAATTTGCATAAAGGAGGGAGATTGGAAATCTGGCTGAATGGTGCCATAACAAAATCCACTCACGCAATGTCAGCAAGAGCAAGGATCTCATTGCTGACTTCAGGGGAAGGAAACCAGGGGTCCATGAGCCAGTCCTCCTTGGAGGATTGTGGTAGAGAGGGTCAGAAACTTTAAATTCCTCAATGTTATTGTACCGTATAGCCTACAGTATAATAAGGGACTACTTTATGTTTTAGTAACACGTCATTGTAGCGCTATTAGGCGCGTATTGATTCTGCCAGTAAAGAACCATGGACGAGAATTATGAACCTGCATCTTATCGGAACCTTATCGGAACGCCATGTTTTAGTTGATAACGACACTCGGAGGAGAAGAGAGAGAATCTAGACGCATCTAGGCGGGGTGCGCTCGTTGCACGAGCAAGAAGGACACGTGAGTCAAAAAGAAAGCAAGGGAGAACGGGGCTAAATTAACATAACAAATGGCGATGATTGGAACCTTTACAGCATTTGATAGTGGCATTGAAGACTGGACAACTTACATTGAGAGAATGGAGTTATATTGTGATGCTAACAGTGCTAATGATGAAAAGAAAGCCAGCGTCTTACTCAGTATTATGGGAGCAAAACCATATGGGCTGCTACGGAGCTTGTTAACCCCTGAAAAGCCAGCTGACAAAACGTTCAAGCAAATAGTAGACACTCTCCAACAGCACTTAAACCCCAGACCACTGGTCATTGCTGAAAGATTTAAATTTCACAAACGGAATCTGAGCAAAAATGAAAGCACTTCTAAATATTGTGCTGAATTGCGCATATTATCAGAACATTGTCAATTTGGAGCTGGTCTATTGGACACATTGAACGACAGGTTAGTGTGTGGCAAACACTGTGAAACCACACAGAAGAAGCTCCTGGGTGAAAAAGACCTTACATTAGAGAAGGCGCTGAACATTGCAATATCAACGGAAACAGCAGCACAGGGTGCTTCAGAGATACAACAAAAATCTCTGGAATATGCTATGAATGGAATGTCACTGAACAGAAATGAAGGAAAGAAATGTTACCGTTGTGGGAACATGTCATATGACCCTGATGACTGTTGAGTTAAAGACAAAGACAACAGGGCCACATTGGCAGAGTATGCAAAGCTAGTAAACAGCAGAAAAAAGACAAAATACAGAGAAAAGAGGAAAAAGAAAAAAAGAAACCCCAGAAAGGAAAATTCAACAATGTACACAAAATGAAAGAAAGCAGTTCTGATGAAAATGACTTAGACAAAAGTGAATTATCTTGTCTGCAACTTCACAGCGTGAAAGAGACAGATGATTGAAGAGTAATATGGATCACTCCACAAGTGGCAGGCGTGAGACTGAGGCTACGTCCACACTATGCTGGATAATTTTGAAAACAAAGCTTTTTCTCTTCGTTTTGACCCTCTGTCCACACTAAAACGCTGTTTTCATCCCCCGAAAACGGAGATTTTCAGAAACGGTCTCCAGAGTGAATAAATCTGAAAACACGTAATATCCATTGCAGGTAGACATGGTAAACAGAGCTTTTTAAAACCGCTGTCATGACATGCCACAACAGATGGCGGCAGCGCAGCATTTCATTGTTTTATTATTATTACTTTATTGTCGCCAAACAATTGATACGAGAGCGTTAAATCATCACAGCGATATTTGATTCTGCACTTCGCAGAACCTAACAATTTCAGAACAGACGGCAACGAGACTGAAGCCAGAAGAGTTAGAAATGTGCTCACCAAATACTTTAACCCATAGCTTACTGAATAAATAACTATACTCACTTTGCCCTGTTTTCTGTCCTTGCTTGTATGAAGGTAAGGACAGAAAACACCCTCCGCCACCTCCAGTTTAAATTCCATGCGGAATATTTTGGAGGATCAAGAACCAAGAACCAAGAACCAAGATGGTTTACCTATTTATGCAAGTACTTCTCTGACAATAGATGTGTAACAGCCTAATGTAACGTTGTATGGAAATACAAGATAACACTGATGCAGACACGTTTTATACATTTAACAGGGTACTTTATTAATGCAACAGAGTTAGTCAGGTTTTCAATGTCCGTCATCAGCCGGGTCATACTGTCCGTGAACTCCCTGTCGGTTGCCTCCATACACTCCAGTATTTGTTTTTTTTTGTTTTAAGTCCTCCTGCACGAGAGCCAAGAGCAATTCCTTTTAAGTTTTTCTGCTCCGTAACTGGACAAACACGCACCAAGTATACCGTTTCCTCTTCGCTTGTTTTCTGTGTGTCCTGTGCATGCCCAGTAGGAGGAGATTCGCCCAAATATCGGTCTAATATGGAAAGAGATATTTTGAAAAATGCTTAGTGTGGACGCCTGTCATTTTTACTCGAAACTGGCGTTTTCAAAATTATCCGGCGTAGTGTGGACGTAGCCTGAGAATGGAGTTAGACACAGGCTCAGCTTTAACAGTGATCTCTGTACACGACTACAAATGACTGTTTTCTCACATACCTCTGAAACAAACTAAACTACTGCTATAGACTTACACAGGACCGAAGGTGCATCCCAAAGGTGAAATTAAAGTGACAGTGACCTATGGAGACAAAACACAGCAGCTGAACCTCTGTGTACTGAAAAACGGAGGACCATCATTGCTGGGAGATGAATGGCTCAGGAAAATCCAGTTGAATTGGTACACCATCAAGGCAGTAGGTGTGTCAGCAAAGGAGGGCAGCAAGGCTACATCCGAAAGACTGTCACAAATACTTGCTGACTCTGAGGAAGTGTACATGAAAGGAATGGGAACACTTTGGGGCATGAAGGCAAGGATTGAGACTGAGGAAAATGCATGTCTAAAATTTCACAAAGCCAGACCAGTGCCATGTGCAATCCGTCCTACAGTAGAGGCAGAGCTGAAAAATCTGGAGCAGACTGGGGTCCTGTCAAAGGTGGATTGGAGTGAATGGGCCACACCTATTGTTCCAGTAATGAAGAAAATCTCCTGCACAAAACCAGGAAAACCAAGCAAGGTGCGCATATGTGGTGACTTTAAAGTGGCTGTTAACCCAGTTCTCCGCACAGTACAGTATCCTCTACCTTGTATTGAGGACATCTTTGCTTCCCTGTCAGGAGGGGAACATTTCACAAAAATTGATTTGTCCCAGGCTTATCTCCAAATGGAAATTGATGAAGCATCCAAGAAATACCTGACAATAAATACACACAAAGGACTTTACAGTACAACAGGTTGGTGTTTGGGACAGCATCAGCTCCTGCACTCTGGCAAAGGGCAATGGACCAGGTCCTGCAGGGGATTTCAGGGACTCAGTGTTATAGTCATAGTCATACTTACCTGGATGATGTCATTGTCACTGGCAAAGATAACAACGAACATCTTTCTAGCCTTGAACAAGTGCTCACCAGGTTACGAGAATATGTGCTCAGTGCTAATCAACAGAAATGTGAGATTTTCAGAAGGGAAATCTCATACTGTGGGCATGTGATCAACAAGGATGGCTTACGCATATTACAAGACAAGATAGAAGCGGTGCTTAAGGCACCACCACCTCAAAATGTGTCTCAGCTGAGAGCATATCTTGGACTAGTGAACTATTACTGCAAGTTCTTGCCTAACCTATCCACAGTCCTACACCCACTAACTGCACTATTACAGACAGGGACACAATGAAAGTGGACTGAGAGGTGTGAGAAAGCATTTCAAGAAACTAAAAGACTCATTACTTCAGAAGGGGTGCTCGCGACACTTTGACCCCTCCTTCCCTATCCGACTAGTTTGTGATGCCTTGCCCCGTGGGATAGGAGCTGTGTTATTGCACAAGTTTCCAGATGGCTCAGAAAGACCAATAGCCTTTGCCTCAAGAATGCTAACTTCAGCTGAACGCAACTACGCACAGATTGACAGGGAGGCCCTAAGCCTTGTGTGCGGAGTCAAGAAATTCAGTCACCACCTGTATGGCCAAAAGTTTACCCTGTTGACTGACCATCAGCCTCTTGTGTCAACCTTAAATCCAAGAAAAGGCGTTCCAGTGATGACAGCACAAAGGCTGCAGCAATGGTCTCTTTTCCTAGGAGGTCACAGGTATGACACTGAACACAAGGGGACCAAGCAACATGGCAACGCAGATGGTTTGTCACGTTTACCACGTTTCCGAGATAACTACACAAATGGATTCTGCAGAGGTCTTTCACACAACAATAGTTGAACAATTACCAGTGACAAACAGCCTCATTGAAAGGGAAACACGCAATGACCCTATGTTGTCCAAAGTGTATGACATCACAGTAAAGGGATGGCCAGCGCGCGGTAACACACTGTTTCTAGCCTTCTCAGCGAGGAAGGAGCAGTTGTCAGTGTGTCGGGGAACACTAATGTGTGGTTCATGAGTTGTGATTCCTCCCAAGCTACGTACCACAGTGCTGGAGGAACTGCACAGGGGCACCTGGGTACCGTGAAGATGAAAAGTCTTGCCCATGCCTATGTGTGGTGGCCAGGAATTGACCTAGAACTGCTCTGGATGTCAAAAGATCCAGAACACACCACCACAAGCCCCTCTCCATCCATGGGAGTGGCCCTCATCACCATGGCAACGAGTGCACATCGACTTAGCTGGACCATTCATGGACTCTATCTTTTTAATCACCGTCGATGCACATTCCAAATGGCCAGAGGTCATCAAAATGAAGACAACCACATTGGAAAAAACCCTTACAATTCCGAGGGCCATGTTTGCCAGGAAAGGCATATCAGAAAAAAATCTGCACAGACAATGGACGACAATTTGTCTCTGAAGAATTCCAAAGTTTTGTGAGGAACAATGGAATCAAGCACTTTACATCTGCCCCTTACCATTCATCCACAAATGGCTTCAGAGAAAGATTTGTGCAGACATTCAAGAAAGCCATCAAGGCAATGGACAGCGAAAAGCGACCACTACAATGCAAAATAGACAACTTCCTCCTGGCTTATCGTAATGCAGTACATGCAACCACTAATCAGACTCTAGCGATGATGTTTCTGAACAGGAACCTGAGATCCCGCATGGACCTTCTCAAGCCAGATGTATGGCGTGATGTGGAGAACAGTCAGTTCAAACACCTGAATGCTAAGTCAACACAGAGCTTCAGTGTGGGACAGTCAGTTCTTGCACGTGATTACTGGACTGAAAAGTGGCAGCCGGGTACCATTTCCGCCATAGACGGGCCACTGATGTATAGAGTACAGATTGGAGAGAACGTATGGAGACGTCATGTAGACCAAATCCTGGATGCTCAGGTGAAAAACACAACAACACCTTGCCCGGACTCCCCAGACATAGAAGCAAACACTCCTGATGTTACCAATTCAGCCTCATCCACAGATAAGCCTGTCATCAGTGCTGAGGACCCACCTGATGTACCTGTAGAGACTCATTCCCCAAAGCAAACGTTTCAGTACAGATGTTACCCGGAGAGGCAGAGAAGACCCCCCAGAGACTTGAGTTATAAATGGGTCTTAGACCAAGAGTGAAAAAAGGCTTGTTATAATTTGATATTATTACGTTACTTTGTTATAATTTGATATTATTAAGTTACTAAGTAAATAAATGGTAGGCGTTTATATGTTAAGGGTAAATATATTTGTTTAACATAGTACCCCAGTAAAAAAAACAGTTGATGCACTATTAAAGTAAAAGGGGAGGAGTATACCGTATAGCCTACAGTATAATAAGGGACTACATTATGCTTTAGTAATACGTCATTGCATGCGCTATTAGGTGCGTATTGATCATGCGGTATTAGGCGCGTATTGATCTGTACATGTGTCCCGAGTTCGGATTCTCCCAGTAAAGAACCATGAAACTTAGCTCCCATCTCCAGCATTTTTATTAATAGCTTTGTTGTGTAACCAGGCCACATACACAACAGTTATCATTTCAGAGGATCTGTTCTGGGTCCAGCATGTAACTATCATTACGAAGGCAGCACCCTTACTTTCTTAGAACTTTGCGAAGATTCAGCATGTCATCGAACACTTTGACAAACTTCTGTAGATGTGTGGCAGAGAGTATATTGCTGGTTGCATCATGGCCTGGTATGAAAAATCCAATGCCCTTGAATGGAAAAGCCTACAAAAAGCAGTGGATATAGGCCAGTCCATCATTGGTAGAGGCCTCCCCACCATTGACCACATCTATACAGAGAGCTGATGCAGGAAAGCAGTTTCCATCACCAAGGACCCCCACCATACCATACTCTCTTCTCACTGCTGCCATCAGGAAGAAGGTACTAGTGGTGTGGCCTTGAGATCCACACCACTAGTTTCAGGAACTATTATTACCCCTGAACCAAACAGAGGGGAAAACTTCACACAATTTCACTTGTCCCATCACTGAACTGTTCCCACAACCTATGGAATCACTTTCAAGGACTCTTCATCTCATGTTCTTGACATTTATTGCTTATTTATTATTATTTCTTCTTATGTTTGCATAATTTGTTGTCCTTTGCACAATAACTGTTTGTCCATCCTTTTGGGAATGGCCTTCCATTGATCCTATTGTGTTTCTTGTATTTACGAAGAATGCTCGCAAGAAAATGAACCTTAGCATTATGTCTGGTGACATATATGTACTTTGATAATAAATCTATTTTGAACTTTGAACTTTACAAGTTGCAACTGGTGGGTGCCACAAGGATCAGGAATTCTAAGGTTTCCCAGTCTTCTAGCCTTCCATTAATCCATTCAATGCTGTTGCTTCACTCAAGTTGATGCCATCCTCGGATTCCAAATGTGGCCAGATTTCCCACATCCACAGAAACTGTTTGGTCTCTGGAGCCAAGTGTTGTAATTTAACAAGTTGCAGTACCATCTTAGTAACATACTGACTGCAGAGCGAAAACATCAACCCCAAGTTTCCAATTCTTGACTTACCTTCTTAAAACTAGTCAAGCACTTTTATAACAGCTTGTCTAGAGTGAAACATATTAAGTTAACTTTAACTACTTTAATGGGTAGTGGGGTTTTTGTACAAGAAAGAAGATGGGGAAGTTTTGATATGAGATGGGTTCTTGAGGTAATAAAGAAACTTGACAGAGCAGACAGGAAGATAATGTTTCGACAGTAAAGGAGACCAGAATACGGAAACATGAGTAATCATAAATCAAGTACTAAGGAATTTGAGAGATATGTATATAGCCAGGGAGTAGTTGGAATGCGGAACGTAGGGTAACCTAGTTTTTATGTTTAATTTATGTTCTGTGTATGGTCTATATCAAAGTGGCTGTGATGCTGCTGCAAACAAGATTGAGCACAGGCTACTAAACTTGATTTGTAACTCAGATCAATATGATTGATCTGTAGGTGGGAACGCGAGACGAACGTGAAAGAGAAGTTACATTGCTAGGACTGAATGTAGAATGGTGAGAGGAGGCTTGCATGGATTGTAAACGCCGGTACAACCCAGATGGGCTGAGTGACCTGTTCTCTCCAATGAACCGTATAGCATGAACTCTCTCTAGGTTGACGCAGCCCAGGAATGGAGATTAAGTTCTCCAGCATGTTCCATGCTCTTGTATTGTCTGCAACTGCTTCCACTATTCAAAAATATTTGATATTTTTATTTGGAATAAGGTGTAGAAATTGATGCCACAGAAAGAGAGCACTTGATCCATCATCGCCATTTTGCCGCAGAAGAAATGCTTGGGTCAATTTGAGTTGCGTCCAGGAGCTTTTCAAACATGACATGCAGTTCTTCCACCATTGCCCTTTGTGGCAGTGAGTTCTAGTTCCACACCACAGATTGTGCTAAATTTTTCTCTCCTTGACTGCCTTTCATTCCTTTCACCTTAAATTTATGCCCTGTGGTTAGTGTCACAGATTAATACAACAAGGAAGCAAGCCCTCAGCTCAGTTTCCATACCGACCATCGAGTACCATGGCGATTTCAAGTGTTCTGATAGCTCTTTGTCAAATCGATCTGTTTTTTACCTCTTATTCCAAATCATTCTACATCATAAATTTTAAATAGTGAATCCAGATTGGTGAACTGAATGACCAAAAGAAAAGCTGTGTTTAAACCTTCCATCTGCCATGATGGAGTGGGTATCAGGCTGAGATGTATAAAACTAGATTGTTTAATTTTAATCTGGCATTGTTACCAGATTGGGGGCAGTCATTTTAAACTGAGTTAGTGGTGAACCTCTAGAATTCTCTACCCCAGAGATTTGTGAAGGATAGATCATTGTGCTTATTAAATAGGAAGTAGATATATCTTTGAAAGACTGGGGAATTAAAGGATACGACGTACTGGAACAAAAGAAGAGAGAGGACTGAGACTGATCAGTAATATCGGTTTATCAGCATCAAGTTTATTATCACTAAGCTATGCCATACAAGTTGTTGTTTTCTGGTAGTAGTACATTAAAAGTGACTAAGTTGCAATGAAAGATAAAATAAATTAATAGTGCATAGTGAGGAAGTCGCAGATAATAGAGCTGGGTGTCTCTCAAGGTTGGAGAACCAGGTTCAGTCCTGATTTTGGGTGCTGCCTCTGTGGAATTTGCACGTTCTCACACATTCCAAAGGCAAATGGGTTGGTAGGATCATTGCTCACTACATTGTCCTTGCTGTGCAGCTGACTGGTTGAATTTGATGAGAAGTGGCTTAATGAGAATGTGGGGAGAACCAAAAGGGGATTATTGTAAGGTTAGTAAATGAGTGGTTGATGGTTTGCACCGACTCAGTGGGCCGAAGGGCCTGTTTGCATGCTGCAGATCTTTGCCTCCACTATGCTGTTGAATGGCAGAACAGGCTTGAGCAACAGAGGGGCCTAATCCAGCTCCTGTTCTCCTATCCGGAATAACAATTGTTTTGTTCTCCTTTACGCTTGTGTACCGGAAATGACATTAAAGCATCTTGAATGCTCTTGTTTCCAAAGGCTTCACATTAGTATAGTCAAAACTGAATAACCTCATCAGTGAACTGAAAAGTGGAGATTGCATCAGTCCTGTCACTGCTTATGCTTCAGCGTTTCAGAAAATAATTAATTATAATTTAGTTTATTAGCACAGGTCAAGTATACTCTGAAATTTAATTTGCTGTGTTTATTGCAGTATTTCTGTCTCTCAGTTAATTCTAGCTGGGTTTCATTCAGCAACAAACTCAAACCATGTGGCCCATCTGCACCATTGTTCACCTTGACCTTGGGGGATGCTAAGCAGAGTGAGTGATAATAATAAGAGTACAAGTGGCAGGTTAATTTATGGCACAGCGAGCTGGAAAATGACTGGAAAGTGCTTGGTCCATGTAATTGACCTTGGTGGGAGAAGTACATTAAAACTCTGCCAGTCCACTGTCTGACTTTTCGATGGTCCTTGTGGTTTGGCAGCTGGCTCATCGGCTAATGTTTGAAGCTCCCTTTTCCCTCTCTTGTGGATCCTAGTACCTGCTCTACCTTAAAATCGCTTGGCTCATTGTAAAGCTTATTAATGTACTGTGTCACAAACAAGAGAAAATCTGCAGATGCTGGAAATCCGAGCAACACCAACAAAATGCTGGAGGAACTCAACAGGCTAGGCAGCATCTATGGAAAAAAGTACAGTCGATGTTTTAGCCCGAAACACCGACTGTACTCCTTTCCATAGGTGCTGCCTGGCCTGCTGAGTTCCTCCAATATTTTGTGTGTGTTGCTTTAATGTACTGTGTAACATCTTTCTAAAGAAAACAGCAAAAAAGTATACACGAAGAAAAATGCAGATGTTGGAATTTCAAGCAACACACATACAAAGGTCTCAGCCCGAAACGCCGACTGTACATCTTTCTAGAGATGCTGCCTGGCCTGCTGCGTTCACCAGCAACTTGTATGCGTGGAGCAAAAAAGTATGTTGGATATTATAGAGCATCTGAAAGTTCTGAAAACCACCTAAATTCCAAGTTTGTCAGATTATCAGAGACTTACTGAAATGAGAGCTAATGTGCGCAGTGAACCTTAAACAACACTGTGCTTTGTGGCCTTTGCTCACTTTGCTCACACTTAGAATTTTTATCCTTCGCTTAAGCAGTATCATGAGATTGAGGGCAACTTGCTTCTCGTCCAGTTGGGTAGGTGCTCAGGTTGCTAATGATGCCAGAGTGGTTTCTACAGAATCTCCTGTGTGTCAGGCAGGAGGAGGCAGGCAGGGTAGGTGGATGGGTCGTTTCAGAGATGGGACACTCCTTCCATTGTTTACACAGGGCCTTTTTGTGTTCCTGATAAATAGCCTCAACATTCTTAGCACCAAATCCAAATACTCCTTCTCGACTCTGAGCAGTCATGGACTGGAGAATCCCAGGAGTTGACAGGAATTTGCAGTTCTTCAAGGAAGCTATCGTTGAATCTTTCTCTCTGTCTGCCTGGTAATCTTCTCACATGATATAACTTGCAATAGATTGCCTCTCTTTGCAGCCTGGTGCCTGATATGTGAGCAGTAGTGGAATGAGTGGGATTAGTTCCTGCAAAGATTTGGTTCTGAACACGTTTTCAGAGACGGTGGTGAGTGAACCCAGGAAGTGAGCCAAGAATATTAAATCCAAGCCAACACCTAAAAGCAAAGGAAAGAAAAATGTGTGACTTTGTTCTAGAAGCTACCTAATCTCGAGATAGTGTGTATTGTTGGACTGTTATAAATCTAGGGTGGCATATCCTCTGAGGGATCTTGACTGAGTGTAGTGAGGTCGGAGATGGTATTAAACAGGAAATTAGAAATGTGTGCAATAAAGGAACAGCAGTTATAATGGGTGACTTCAATCTACATGTAGATTGGGTGAACCAAATTGGTAAAGGTGCTGAGGAAGAGGATTTCTTGGAATGTATGTGGGATGGTTTTTTGAACCAACATGTCGAGGAACCAACTAGAGAGCAGGCTATTCTAGACTGGGTTTTGAGCAATGAGGAAGGGTTAATTAGCAATCTTGTCGTGAGAGGCCCCTTGGGTAAGAGTGACCATAATATGGTGGAATTCTTCATTAAGATGGAGAGTGACATAGTTAATTCA
Source organism: Mobula birostris (assembly GCF_030028105.1). NCBI lineage: Eukaryota > Metazoa > Chordata > Chondrichthyes > Myliobatiformes > Myliobatidae > Mobula > Mobula birostris. The sequence goes on along the minus strand of NC_092383.1, from coordinate 29,290,168 downwards.
GAAACAAAGGTTCTGAACTTAAAGAGGGGTAACTTTGAAGGTATGAGACGTGAATTAGCTAAGATAGACTGGCAAATGACACTTAAAGGATTGACGGTGGCAAGCATTTAAAGGTTGCATGGATGAACTACGACAATTGTTCATCCCAGTTTGGCAAAAGAATAAATCAAGGAAGGTAGTGCACCCGTGGCTGACAAGGGAAATTAGGGATAGTATCAATTCCAAAGAAGAAGCATACAAATCAGCCAGAAAAAGTGGCTCACCTGACGACTGGGAGAAATTCAGAGTTCAGCAGAGGAGGACAAAGGGCTTACTTAGGAAGGGGAAAAAAGATTATGAGAGAAAACTGGCAGGGAACATAAAAACTGACTGTAAAAGCTTTTATAGATAATGTAAAAAGGAAAAGACTGGTAAAGACAAAAGTAGGTCCCCTACAGACAGAAACAAGTGAATTGATTGTGGGGAGCAAGGACATGGCAGACCAATTGAATAATTACTTTGGTTCTGTCTTCACTAAGGAGGACATAAATAATCTTCCAGAAATAGTAGGGGACAGAGGGTCCAGTGAGATGGAGGAACTGAGCGAAATACATGTTAGTAGGGAAGTGGTGTTAGGTAAATTGAAGGGATTAAAGGCAGATAAATCCCCAGGACCAGATGGTCTGCATCCCAGGGTGCTTAAGGAAGTAGCCCAAAAAATAGTGGATGCATTAGTGATAATTTTTCAAAACTCGTTAGATTCTGGACTAGTTCCTGAGGATTGGAGGGTGGCTAATGTAACCCCACTTTTTAAAAAAGGAGGGAGAGAGAAACCGGGGAATTATAGACCGGTTAGCCTAACGTCGGTGGTGGGGAAACTGCTGGAGTCAGTTATCGAAGATGTGATAACAGCACATTTGGAAAGTGGTGAAATCATCGGACAAAGTCAGCACGGATTTGTGAAAGGAAAATCATGTCTGACGAATCTCATAGAATTTTTTGAGGATGTAACTAGTAGAGTGGATAGGGGAGAACCAGTGGATGTGGTATATTTGGATTTTCAAAAGGCTTTTGACAAGGTCCCACACAAGAGATTAGTGTGCAAACTTAAAGCACACGGTATTGGGGGTAAGGTATTGATGTGGATAGAGAATTGGTTAGCAGACAGGAAGCAAAGAGTGGGAATAAATGGGACCTTTTCAGAATGGCAGGCAGTGACTAGTGGGGTACCACAAGGCTCAGTGCTGGGACCCCAGTTGTTTACAATATATATTAATGACTTGGATGAGGGAATTAATTGCAGCATCTCCAAGTTTGCGGATGACACGAAGCTGGGCAGCAGTGTTAGCTGTGAGGAGGATGCTAAGAGGATGCAGGGTGACTTGGATAGGTTGGGTGAGTAGGCACATTCATGGCAGATGCAATTTAATGTGGATAAATGTGAAGTTATCCACTTTGGTGGCCAAAATAGGAAAACAGATTATTATCTGAATGGTGGCCGATTAGGAAAAGGGGAGGTGCAACGAGACCTGGGTATCATTATACACCAGTCATTGAAAGTGGGCATGCAGGTACAGCAGGTGGTGAAAGAGGCGAATGGTATGCTGGCATTTATAGTGAGAAGATTCGAGTACAGGAGCAGGGAGGTACTACTGCAGTTGTACAAGGCCTTGGTGAGACCACACCTGGAGTATTGTGTGCAGTTTTGGTCCCCTAATCTGAGGAAAGACATCCTTGCCATAGAGGGAGTACAAAGAAGGTTCACCAGATGGATTCCTGGGATGGCAGGACTTTCATATGAAGAAAGACTGGATGAATTAGGCTTGTACTCGTTGGAATTTAGAAGATTGAGGGTGGATCTGATTGGAACGTATAAAATCTTAAAGGGATTGGACAGGCTAGATGCAGGAAGATTGTTCCCGATGTTGGGAAAGTCCAGAACGAGGGGTCACAGCTTGAGGATAAGGGGGAAGCCTTTTAGGACTGAGATTAGGAAAAACTTCTTCACACAGAGAGTGGTGAATCTGTGGAATTCTCTGCCACAGGAAACAGTTGAAGCCAGTTAATTGGCTATATTTAAGAGGGAGTTAGATATGGCCCTTGTGGCTAGGGGATCGGGGTATGGAGGGAATGCTGGTGCAAGGTTCTGAGTTGGATGATTAGCCATGATCATAATAAATGGTGGTGCAGGCTCGAAGGGCCGAATGGCCTACTCCTGCACCTATTTTCTATGTTTCTATGTTTAATCCTGATTTTGTGGAAAAACATCAAAATATTTCAAATGCTTCTAGTATTGGTACACAACATTGTCTCAGATAACCATTGTCCTGTTACATTGCCAGTCAAATGTTTGATTATGGTATGTGAATAAACCAACAAAAGAAATGTTTTCCTTTACCCTATGGGGCGATTACAAACTGGATTGCATTATCTACGTGGGTGGTAAAGGTTGATTCTTTAAAATTTAAAAGCATCTGGATGAGCACTTGAATTGACAAGACAGAAAGGGCAGCGATCCATGTAATGGTAAATGAGATTACTATAGGTAGGTTTTTGGTTAGTATAGAGATAGTGGGCAGAAGTGTCTGTTTTTGTGTTATGTGACTCTAAGATTCTGAATTGTTCTGAGGGGATAAACATCAGGCAATTCAACAGTAGTTATTAAGGTATATTTTGTTTTTCTTTTGAAGCTACTTTTCAGAGCCTGTCATCACAAAATAAGCTGCTCAATTTACCAAAATTGTATTCATGCATGTGGCAAGTATACATGAAGTTTAGAATGACATTTACAATGGAGTAAATGAGTACAAATTACCTCATTCCTAAGATATATGCTGTAAAGGTTAGATACAAGAATATTATCTCTTCTGCGTGAGATGGAGGAGATTCAGTCTTCAAGTAAGGGTTCTGGTCAGTCAGGATCAAGTTTTATTATAGACTGATACAGCCCTTTGAGTCCATGCTGAGTCATACAACAGCCACTTAGTGTTAATTCCATTTTATTATTCTCATATTCCAACCAACTCTCCTTCGATCTTATCATTCACCTATATGCTAGAAGATTTTACAGTGGCTAATTAACTTGCTGAACCACAAATTATCAGGATGTAGAAGGAAAATAGAGCTTTTGGAGGAAACCTGCCTTGTCACAAGATGAACATGCAAGCTCCACACAGATCGGGCAGAAGTAAATTTGGGCCGTTGGCGCTGGAGGTACTGGCTCCACCGGCTTTGCCACTGAACAACTTTCATCCAGAAGGCAATGAATCGTTGGAATCCCCTGCCCAAAGAAGCTGTGTAGATGCTGTGTTAGATTCTGTACCCAAAGGGTTGTGTGGAGGCTCAACTGAGCATATTGAGATTGAGTCTGTGTAGATTTTTGGATATATAGAGAATAGAGGATTATGGGGACAGAGATGTTGAGGAAGGCAACCAGTAAGGATTATGCTTAATGGTGAAGCAGGCACATGGATGCTGAATGACCCACTCATTCTATTTCTGTTCTAGAAAAGAAAACACCCCATTTTTCGCCAGGCAAGTGTCAAATTTTCTGGTCATCCCATTGCAGGAAGGAGGTGGAGGCTTTGGAGAGTGTGCAGAAGAGGTTCAGTAGGATTCCGACCAGCTGAGAGGCAAGGTGTTACCAGGAGAGGTTCGACAAACTTGGGTTGTTTTCTCTGGGGTGATGGAAGCTGAGGGAAGACCCGAGAGAAATTTATAAAATTCTGGGAGACAAAGACAGGGTAGACAGCTGGTATCTTTTTTCCCAGGATCAAAATCTCTAATTATAGAGGGCATGTATTCAAGGTGAGAGGGGGTAAATTCAACGGAAATGTGCAGGGTAACATTTTTTTACACAGAGTGATGGGTGGCTGGATAGTGGTGGATAGTGGTTGAGAGGTTTAAGAGCAGTAGTATGCCAGAAACTCGAGAGCTTCAGGAGGAAGAAATGAGTATTATTGTTATTTCTAAGGAGAAGGCGCTTGAGAAGCTGAAAGGTCTGAAGGTGGATGTCACCTGGACCAGAGAGACTATAATTAACGGTTCTGAAAGAGGTAGCTGTGGTGATATATGGAGGTTTTAGTGATGATCTTTCAAGAATCACTAGTTTCTGGAATGGTTCCAGAGGACAGGAAAATTACAAATGTCACTACAGTCCTTAAAAAGGGAGGAAGGCAAAAGAGAGGAGATTATTGGCCAGTTAGTGACATCAGTGATGTTGGAGTCCATTATTAAGGATGAGGTTTTGGAGTACTTGGAGGCACATGATAAAATAGGCTAAAGTCTTTGCTGATTTTGCCTGACGGATCTTTTGGAATTCTTTAAGGCAGAATAGCCAAAGGAGAGTCAGTCGATGTTGTTAACTTGGATTTTCAGAAGGTCTTTGATAAGGTGTTGCACATGGGGCTGCTAAACAAGATAGGAGCCCGTGGTATTAAAGGAAAGATACGAGCATGGATAGAAGATTGGTTGACAGGGAGGAGGCAAAGACTGGGAATAAAGCAGGCCTTTTCTGGTTGGCTGCAGGTGACCAATGCAAGTGTCGGAGTTTGGACTGATTCTCTTCATGTTAGACAGTATGTCAATGATTTGGATAATGGGATTGAAGGTTTTGTGGTCAAGTTTGCGGATGACATGAAGATACGTAGAGTGGCAGGTAGTGTTAATGAAGTAGGGAGTCTGGAGAAAGATTTAGATAGATTAGTAGAATTGTGCAAAGAAGTAGCGGGTGGAATGTAGGTAGGGAGGTATATGGTAATGCACATTGTTAGAAAGAGTAAAGGTGTGGACTATTTCCTAAATGGTGAGAAAATTCTGAAATTAGAGGTGCAAAGGGACTTGGGGGGGGTGGTCTTCATGCAGTATTCCCTAAAGGTTAACTTGCAGGTTGTGTCAATGGTAAGGAAAGCAAATGCAATGTTAGCAGTCATTTTGTATGTAAAGCAAAGCCAAGCAGACCATGAATTCTAATCAGTATCCATTTTGGACTCCTCTGTATCCATTTTGGATGCCGGAGGAGTATATAAGCTGGCATTTTGAGCAGACAACACCCTCAACTGCGCACTGATGATGGCTTCTCAACTGGAGCTGAAAAGTCTTCAGACAGTTTACGAAGCTCAGCAATCAACCAAACTTCCAAATAGCCAAGCTGAGCCACCAATATTCCACAATATTTCAAAGCAAAGAAGTAATGCTGAGGCTTTATAAGACATTGATCAGACCACATTTGGAGTATTGTGAGCAGTTTTGGGCCCTTTATCTAAGAAAAGATGTGCTGGCTTTGGAGCGGGTCCAGAGGAAGTTCATGAGAATGATTCCAGGAATGAAAGGGTTAACACATGGAGCATGTTTGACAGCTCTGTGTGTGTACTCGTTGGGATTTAGAAGAATGAGGGGTTCTCTCATTGAAACTATTGAACATTGAGAGATGTAGATGGAATAGATATTGAGTGGATGTTTCATATAGTGGGTGAGTCTAGGACCCGGGGCAGAGCCTCAGAATAGAGGAATGTCAATTTAGAACAGAGATAAAGAGGAACTTCTTTAGCCATTGGGTGGTGAATCTGTGGAATTCATTGCCATAGATGGATGTGAAGGCTAAATTACTGGATATATTTAGAGTGGAGGTTGATCAGTTCTGGATTAGGCAGGACATCAAAGGTTATAAGGAGAAGGCAGGAGAATGGGTTTGAGGGTTATAATAAATCAGCCATGATGAATTGCCTAATTCTGCTCCATGTCTTATGGTCTTGTGGTCTAAGAGGCTCTTGGAAAGGCTCTTGAATGTGCAGAGATTGGAGGGATATGGACATAGTTTAGGCAGAAGGTATTAGTTTATTTAGGTGTTTAATTACCAGTTTGGTTAGTTTGGCGCAAGATTGTGGACTGAATAGCCTGTTGCTGTACTCTACTGTTCTGTGTTCTATGAAATGTCTGCAAAATGTTCTTCCCATGCAAGGTGTCATCTTGTGTGAAACTGGGATTGAATAGGGACTGCTTTAATATTAACTGGATCTGACCTTTGGGGATGATACAGAAAGAAATAGTTTCTGGGTGTTTCCATAGCAACAACTTCAGCAAATTTGTTTGGAGAAGGATAAGGAAAAAACTCTAATCATATAAATACCAGGAAAGATGTGGGAGGCTTTGGAGGAGCAATGAACAAGTTAACTATTATAGAAATGCAGTCTGGAGTTTAGCATATGAAAAATAGGGAATAGATTTAAGAAAGTGCAGGATAAATAGCTGTCTGAAACTCTGCCATATTAACTTTAGCACAGGGCTGGCTACAGTACTGTTTCTTAGCACTGGGAATGGCACATTAGCATGGTTAGTGGAGCAGCCACCTCACAGCCGCAATGAGCTGGGGGTTCAATCCTGACCACTTGGTGCTGTCTGTGTGGAGTCTGCATGTTCTTATGACTATGTGGGTTTCGCTCTGGGATGGTAGAATCTGGGGTGACCTTTGTGGGAATGTAATGAGAAAAGTAATTGAGATTAGCATTGAGTGGCATAACTCCATGTTTTATGGCTATATGGATTTGATGAGCCAAAGGGCCTGATTGAGATTTGTGGTGTTTTGGGTAACGGCAGGAGGTAGTTGGAAAAAACAATGGTTTGTTAACCTCAATGAAGGGCCTACAGAATGAAGCAATACTGCGATTACATAAACTTCTGGAGACCATATTGAATCAACAAGAACAGTGACCATCTCCGCTATAGCAAGTATATTCTCTACTTTTGAGGGAGTGGAAGATTGGATGAGAGGCCTGTGCCAATGAAGAGTGAGACTTTGGATTCATGGGAGAATTGAATGGTTGCCTTGAAATATTCAACATTCTTGGGAGGGGAAGGGTTGTGGACTTTGATAGGGTAGATGCAGAGAGTTTGGATATCCTGGATGGAGAATGTACATCAATAATATGGTTGCTGGACAGGAAATTAACCATTAATGTCTAGAATGAGAAGGAATTTCTCCAGTTAGTGCTGTAAATCTTCAGAATTGTGTAATCTGGAGTAATGTAAATGTTTGGTATCTTCAAGGTTGAGATTATTGGATATTTGTGTAATAAGGGAGTTGAGGGATTTGAATTTGGGGTGGGGAAATGGGAATTAATGTATAATCACAACTAGCATCTTGCTGAACGATAGGCAGATGCAGAGTGTGTGTGGCCTACTCCACTTCCTGATTATGATCTCAAAGATCTGGTCCCCACACTCTTCAATGAAAATGCCAATGAAGATTTAGCTGTTAGATAAGAGGTAGCACATTTGTATTTTGGAAATTCATTTTGGCTTCCCAGTGTGAATTGGTTTAGAGTGTTGTGTTGTTTGGGGGATATCCCTTATCACTGATGTTCTTGATTTGTATCAAACCCTGAACTTTAAAACTTTAAGAACTAGTCAAATTTACAAACGGTGGAGAACAAGAGACCGGCAGTGAGATAAGGAGTTTAAAGATCAGAGTTTGCTTTTGGGTGGGTTGTATAATAAAGGATGAAACTTGATATAGGCATGGGTATCACACCGCAGAGGGAGAGCAAAGTACCTCTCCTTGAAAAGATAGAGATGATAACTTGAAGACAGAATCCAACTCCAGTTCATGTTCATCCATGTGAATAAAATCAAACATGAGTCCTACAACATGATAACAGATGCTTGGGCCCACTATGTCTGCCTCAATCATCAATTGCACCAATCTTCCGCAAGTTCTTGAAAATCCACATTGCCATTAATTTCCCCACCTCCAGATTCTTCTTCTTCTTCAGTCCATCTCCCTACGGGGGCATAGGCTGCCAATAGCGACTTGCCAGAATCTTCTGTCTAGGGCCTGTCTTTCATGTTGTTCCCAGATGTATCCCATCTTTGAGGATCCTTCCTCTCCTAGGAATGAGATTTTTGGACCCTCTGTTGGCATTTCTGTAGCTCTGGGTTTTTACAGGATAGAAACGTAGAAAACCTACAGCACAATACAGGCCCTTCGGCCCACAGAGTTGTGCCGAACATGTTCCTACCTTAGAAATTACTAGGCTTACCTATAGCCCTTTATTTTACGAAGCTCCATATATCTATCTGAAAGTCTCTTAAAAGACCCTATCGTATCCGCCTCCACCACCGCTGCTGGCAGCCCATTCCACACACTCACCACCCTCTGAGTAAAAACCTTACCCCTGACATCTCCTCTGTACCTACTCCCCAGCACCTTAAACCTGTGTCCTCTTCTGGCAACCATTTCAGCCCTGGGAAAAAAGCCTCTGACTATCCACATGATCAATGCCTCTCATCATCTTATACACCTCTATCAGGTCACCTCTCATCCTCCGTCGCTCCAAGGAAAAAAAGCCGAGTTCACTCAACCTATTCTCATAAGGCATGCTCCCCAATCCAGGCAACATCCTTGTAAATCTCCTCTGTATCCTTTCTATGGCTTCCACATCCTTCCTGTAGTGAGGCGACCAGAACTGAGCATGGTACTCCAAGTGAGGTCTGACCAGGGTCCTATATAGCTGCTATAGTTGCTAGTCCCACGCCCAACCCTCCTCCTTTCTCAGCCAGGCTTGTGGCCATTTCTGCCGGAGCTACACCCAGATTCTACCACTCCCCTATACCCTAGGGGCAATTTACAGTGGCCTGGTAACCTACTGACCTGCACGTTTTTGGGCTGTTGGAGGAACCTGAGTGTCAGGAAGAAACCCATATGGTGAGAGGCAGAACCTTAATCCATAGACCTGGTCCGAATTGAACCAGGTCTTTTGCATCATGAGTTTGAGGGTCTTCCAGTTGCATCATTGTGCACCTGTCTTAACAAGGCTTTTGTAAAACTTGTTAATTAAATTTTATTTCCTCTTCTGCAGTTGGCACCTTCCTTCAGAATGATGCAACTTTCTGCACTCAATTCCTTTTGTCCTACAACCAAGTATTCATGAACGTGCCCAGTGGTGAACATTAGTTGTTTTTGTTTATAATGGTGAGCATTCCTGGTTTGACATGTACATGTTATTAAGGTGATTTGTCAGCTGGTAATTGGGAGTGGGAGGGCTAGTTAATCTTTTCCTGTCTCTGATGAGCTATTTGCCACATGAGATTGATCTAATCTTGTTTGCTATGCAAGTTATTGAATAACCTTGACTTATCATGTGACACATTTTGTGTATTCATTTGGTTTCTTTCATAGGAGACCAGTCATTGATACCCAAAAGCTAAAAACTTAAGATAAAATATTAACCCACTTCCCCATCAAATAAATTGAATTTCCTCTAAATAAGATTGGAGGTTGTCAGCAAAGTTTTAAAACTTCTGGGCATATTCAGGAGGACAGGCAACTTCCATGGAGAAACAGTTGTATTGTTTCAAGTGGATGCTCTTTCCTCCTCCAGTGCTGGTTGACGAGTATTTCCAGCATTTTGGGTTTCCAGCAGTTTTGGTTTGGTTTTTGGTTCTTGGTTCTTTCCCAGAGTACTTTGGCTGGAACCAGTTAATATTAATATTCTACTTGCCTGTCTCACCCCCACCCCACACTGTGATTATAAAGGCAAAAACCATTCTGCGGAGCCTATAGTCATTTTAACAACTTATTGCAGTGACCCCATTGTGGAAGATAAAAAGTCTTGGCCCAGAACCTCGACTATCTATTCATTTCCATTGATGCTGCCTGCTCTGCTGAGCTCTTCCAGCATTGTGTGTGTGTGTGTGTGTGTGTGTGTGTGTGTCTGTGTCTGTGTCTGTGTCTGTGTCTGTGTCTGGTCTGTGTCTGTGTCTCTGGATTTCCACCATCTGCAGACCTTCTTGTGTTTATCGAGTTTGCAAGGTTACCTACAATGGTTCCCCATAAAATGCAGGTGCTGTTCTGGAATTCTGAATCAGATCTATAATCACTGGCTTAGGTGATGCGAAATGTGCTGTTTTGTAGCAGGAGTACAATGCAAAGACACGGTTACTGTAAGTGACACAAATAAACTGTGCGAAACAAAGGAATGGAATTTAGAACAGTACAGCACAGCATAGGCCATCCAGACCACGATGTTGTGCCTATCTGGGTGGCAATTTATACTAATTGTCCTCCTCTTATGTTATCATCTATATTCTTCCACTCCTTTTATATTAATGAGTCTATCTAAAAGCCTCAAGTATAGAAAGATTAACGAGTATAAAAAAGGAATATCTCCTGTGTGGCGGTAGGCTATGTATGTTGAACATGGAACGGTACAGCACACACAGGCCTTTTGAGCTATGATGTTGTGACAAACTTTTCACCTACTCTAAGATCAATGTAAACCTTCTTTCCCACCATTTTTTCATCTACGTGCCGATTTACGAGTCTCCTAAATGTTGCTGATGTACCTTCCTCTACCACCACCCCTGGCAGCACGTTCCATGCACCGATCACTTTGTGGAAAAAATATACCTCTGACATCTCCCAATACTTTCCTCCAATCACTTTAAAATGATGCTTACTTGTATTAGCCATTTACACCTTAGGAAAAAGTCTCAGGCCGTCTAATCTATCTATGCCTCTTATCATCTTGTACACCTCTATCAAGTCACCTCTCTCATCCTCCCCAGCTCCAGAGTGAACAGCCCTAGCTCGCTCATGAGACATACTCTCTAGTCCAGGCAGCACCCTGGTAAATCTCTTCTACACCCTCCCTAAAACTTCTATACACTTCCTACAACGAGGCAAACAGAACTGAACACAATTTTCCAAAATTGGTTTAACGAGGACTTTGTAGAGCTGCAACATTACCCTGCAACTCTTGTTCCACTTAGTTGTTCTATCTGGCCCAATAATGTTCCCCAGTACTGTAAATGAAAATTATATATAAAAACATGTTGTTCTTGGTAATTGAAACTAAGAACAAAATGTTCTGGAAATACCTAGCAGATCAGAAAGCATCTGGTGGAAAGAGATGCTTCACCGGAACATTTTAACCTGGAATATTAACATCTTCTTTATTGACAGATACTGCCTGACCTGCTGAGAGTTTTGAGTATTTTCTGTTTCTATTTCAATTATATTCCGAGTGGTTTAGTCTCTGCAGTTTGCTTGTGGATTCCTTAATTCCTTTTGAGGTCCATACTCTCGGGAATCCACTTTCCATCTGTTTGTATTGCTTGTTAGGAAGCTGCCTTTCCTTGCAGTCGTCACGAAGCCCTGTTCCAGCTCTGGAGTTGAAACCTGTACCACACAGAGCCAGCTAGCTTCCTCTACTGGGTAAATAATTCCTGCGATGTTTGAGAAATGCTGTATGTGGGCTTTAGGCTTGTAACCATTAGGTTCTTGGGCTATTTTACCACCAGATTTTCTTTTGTGTTTTTATTTGAGCTCTGGTTCTTTGCTAATTGTGTGGTTGGCTGTGCGTGGGTATCAGGCAGAAAACTACTGTGCGGTTTACAGATGTTAAACTAAAGGGGGCAGGGAGCTGGGGGAATACTGATAGATGGAAATGGTTCATAGAGACATTGCTACACATTTGTGCCAGTCAAAAAATAATTCTCTTGCTAAAAATATTTCTTTAAATTGAAATTTCCTGTTGGTATTTGAATATACAGTTCTATTGTACTTTATTACTATTTGACTGATTTCTAGATCCTTTTGCTATAATGATATAATTAGAGAAACAAGGCGTAGAATAACATTATATGAGGTCACACCTCCCTGGAATACTCACTTGAGACTGCCTAAGCTATAATAATTCCAGAGTTTCTAGTTTAACTTACCTGTAGGCACCAAGTTATCTGATGCCATCTGGGATTGGAGGAGTGCAAATTGGGGGTAAGCAGCTGTATTTTGACCCAGCACTTTTGAATTAGAGAGATGGGCATTTGTACAGGGTTCCGATACAGTAACGTGCTGGACCGGGGGCGGGGGGAGTCTTGATGAAGAAGGAAGCACGATGGTTTATTCTGCTATCAACTCGGGTGTAGCCAATGCTGCGTTGAAGGAAATCATTCAATAGATATTCACGGGTGTGCTGTTTTCCTTGCTTTGCGAATGTGGTTTTTCTGGCCTGGGTTTGCAAACTGTTTAATATTTAATGGACAAGAACTACAGCTCCGTGAACTGGAAGTTTTTTTTACAAAACTTTAAAAAAAAATTCTTTGGAGTGGAAGTTTCAGATTTAATGTAGAGACCAAGCTATATAAATCCAGCTCCGAATTCAAATGATATGCTGAAGGGTCTTGGTCTGAAATGTCGACTGTTTATTCCCTTCCACAGATGCTGCCTGGCCTGCTGAGTTCTTCCAGCATTTTGTGTGTGTTGCCTGAAATCTGGTGATTTCCTGTCATTTTTGTCATGTATTTGAGTCAATATGTTGATACATAAATCCCTGTGTCAATACCTATGATAGGAGAGTACCATGCAGACACATCACATCCCAATCAGAGTTGCCCACCAGTGATGACACTGTGCCTTAGCCAACACCTTGGGGAAAACACCAATGCAAAATGCTAGAAATAGGCAACATCTCTAGAGAGAAGAAAATGCCTTTTAAAGTTTCAAGTCAAAGACCCTTCGCCAGTTCTGAACATGAAGGGGATTTTTGCTTTTTGATTTCCAGCATTTGATTTTCATTTGCTGTTAATGGTGTTCCAATCACACTTAGTGTTCTCCTGGATTTGCAGCATTGAAGTGGGTCCTTAAGACCACTAAGTCTACAAGCATTCATTCACATTGATTCTTCTTGAATTCTGAATTAGGAAATTCATATTTGAATTGAATATAATACATAATATATTTTGAAGAAGTAGTATTTATGTTTAAAAAGCTTTTGACCAGTTTCTTTGGAAAATAGAAGGCCGAATCTGATGATTGGAAGACATAAAAAAGAGATATTTCTGTGTTGGCGCCCAGCACTGAGGGCCATAGTATAAGATGATTAAATGATTTAATCAAATCCAGTAAATGATGCATGATAAGCTTCTTCACAGGCAGTGGAGTGAGTTTGCAACTTGCCACAGCACATTATATTTGAGGAGATTAATGATGAAGCATTTAAAACAGGGCTGGATAATTTAGTAAGGGGGGAAGAATGATGCAATTTGCTAATAGAGGCGCGATCACATAATATATAAAAAATGTTGCTTACCTGCTTATTATACGTGAAGCTGTTGTTGGTAGTACTATACTTGGTAGTTCCCAGCAGAACAACTCGTCAGTCCCATTCCCTTACTTTCTTCTCCTGTAATCTATTCTCCCTCCCATGCTTTTTGATGGCACCCATTGAACTAAGAGATCCAAAATCTGCTGTGGGCTAGATCTGCTGATCCAGGAAAGTACAAGAGGTCCAGGAACGACCTCCAGAAGTCATATGATGAGGGAGGAGGAGGTGGCAATGCAACGCAGTGCGCATGGCCGTTCCGAATGAATATCGATATTTGTAACTAGGGGTGCTGTGCACAATCCGGATTTGATGGGGACAGCTGTAAGAAGCGCAGAGGAGCATCTGGAGAAACTTCTGAAATGCCTGCTTCGCTGCCGCTGCTACTGTGCGATTGAGAATCTCCGGAGACGAAGGCCCCAAATCCACGGCTTTGTGTATCGCCTGTTGCTGGGGCTGGGGTCGAAGTGTTCGGCAGAGATGGTGCTCGGTGCTCGGTGTCGAATAGGTGGTCGGAGGCTCGGATGCTTCTGGGATGCTGCATCAGCAAGTTGGCGGCGCTGGAGGTTTACCGTCTGTGTGAGATGATGGGACTTTCGAGAGACTCGGAGACTTTTACTGTGCCATGTTCTGTTCTTATCAAATTACGGTATTGCTTTGCACTGTTGTAACTATATGTTATAATTACGTGGTTTTTGTTAGTTTTTAAGTCAGTTTCTCATGTGTTTTCGTGATATCATTCTGGGAAAACATTTTTATTATTTCTTAATACATGCATTACTAAATGACAATAAAAGCGGACTGCGTGTCCTCATAATCATAATAGAAGGCTGGCTCGCATGCAAAGTAGCAATTCTGGACTAAAGGATTGCTTGACAGCTAAGGCAAGACTTCAAAAATGCTATCATCTCCTACAAAAAAAAAGAAAATAAAGGACAATAAGGTTTCATTCCCAGATAAGCTCAATGCTTCCCGAACTGACACAGTGCCTGATGCCCCTGTGATCTTAGTCTCTGAGGCTGACATGTGAGCATCCTTCAGGAGGGTGAAGCCACACAAAGCATCTGGCCCAGGTGGTGTACCTAGCTGAGTACTGAAGACCTGTGTTGATCACCTGGCTGGAGTGTTTACTGACAACTTCAGCTTATCACTTGGGCATTCTGAGGTCCCAACCTGCTTCTTGCAGGCTTCAATCTACTGGTGCCCACGAAGTACGTCACAACCTTCCTCGATGACTATCATCCAGTAGCACTTAACAGCCACTGTGATGAAGTCCTTTGGGAGATTGGTCATGAAGCATATTATCTCCTGCCTGAGGAGTGACCCTGGATCCACTCCAGTCTGCGTACTGTCACAACAGATGGACAGCAGATGCAATTTCATTGGCTCACAACACGCTGGAGGAACTCAGCAGGTTCGGGCAGCATCCGTGGAAACAATCAGTTAACGTTTCAGGCCGAAACCCTTCGTCAGGACTGTAGAGGGAAGGGGCAGAGGCCCTATAAAGAAGGTGGGAGGAGGGTGGGAAGGAGAAGGCTGGTAGGTTCCAGGTGAAAAACCAGTAAGGGGAAAGATAAAGGGGTGGGGGAGGGAAAGCAGGGAGGTGATAGGCAGGAAAGGTGAAGAAGGAATAGGGGAAAACACAATGGGTGGTAGAAGGAGGTGGAACCATGAGGGAGGTGATAGGCAGCTGGGGGAGGGGGCAGAGTGAAATAGGGATGGGGGAAGGGAGGGGGAGGGAATTACCGAAAGTTGGAGAACTCTGTGTTCATACCAAGGGGCTGGAGACTACCTAGACGGTATATGAGGTGTTGCTCCTCCAACCTGAGTTTAGCCTCATCATGGCAGTAGAGGAGGCCATGTATGGACATATCTGAATGGGAATGGGAAGCAGAGTTGAAGTGGGTGGCAACCAGGAGATTCTGTCTATTGTGGCGGACAGAGCAGAGGTGCTCAATGAAGCTGTCCCCCAATCTGCGTCGGGTTTCACTGCTGTAGAGGAGGCCGCACTGGGAGCACCAGATGCAATAGATGACCCCAACAGACTCACAAGTGAAGTGTTGCCTCACATGGAAGGACTGTTTGGCGCCCTGAGTGGTGGCAAGAGAGGATGTGTAGGGACAGGTGTAGAACTTACGCTTACAGGGATAAGTGCTGGGTGGGAGATCCATGGGGAGGGACGTGTGGATCAGGGAGTCGCGGAGGGACCGATCCCTGCGGAAAGCGGAGAGAGGTGGAGAGGGAAAGGTGTGCTTAGTGGTGGGGTCCTGTTGAAGGTGGTGGAAGTTGTGGAGGATAATGTGCTGGATCTGGAGGCTGATGGGGTGGTAGGTCAGGACAAGGGGAACCCTGTCCCTGTTGTGGTGGCGGGAGGATGGGGTGAGGGCTGAAGTGTGGGAAATGGAGGAGATGCGGGTGAGGGCATCATTGATGACCGCAGAAGGGAAGCCATGATCCTTAAAAAAAGAGGACATTTGAGATGTCCTGGAACGGAAAGCCTCATCCTGGGAGCAGATGCGGTGGAGGCAGAGGAACTGGGAATAGGGAATGGCATTTTTGCATGTGGCGGGGTGGGAAGAGGTATAGTCGAGGTAGTTATGAGAGCCAGTGGGCTTGTAGAAGATGTCAGTGGACAGTCTGTCTCCAGAGATGGAGACCGAGAGATCGAGAAAGGGGCAAGAAGTGTCTGAGATCGACCAAGTGAATTTGAGGGCTGGGTGGAAGTTTGAAGTAAAGTCGATGAAATTGACGAACTCAGCATGGGTGCAGGAAGCAGCACCAATGTAGTCATCAATGTAGCGAAGGAAAAGTTGGGGAGCAGGACCAGAATAGTTTTGGAGCACAGACTGTTCCACATAACCAACGAAGAGGCAGGCATAGCTGGGGCCCATAGCTACACCCTTGGTCTGAAGAAAGTGGGAAGAGCCAAAAGAGAAGTTATTAAGTGTGAGTACCAGTTCTGCCAACTGAAGGAGGTTAGTGGTGGTGGGGAACTGGTGAGGTCTATTGTCCTGAAAGTAGTGGAGGGCTTTGAGGCCTTCTTGATAGGGAATGGAGGTGTATAAGGATTGGACATCCATAGTGAAAATGAAGCGGTGGGGACCGGGGAACTGGAAGTTATTGAAGAGGTGGAGGGCATGGGATGTATCCCGGATGTAGGTGGGGAGGGACTGAACAATGGGTGACAAAATGGAGTCCAGGTAGACAGATACAAGTTCGGTGGGACAGGAGCAGGCAGAAACTATGGGTCTACCGGGACAGTCAGGCTTGTGGATCTTGGGGAGGAGGTAAAACCGAGCGGTATGGGGTGTGGGAATTATGAGTTTAGCGGCTGAGGATGGAAGGTCTCCGGAGTTAATAAGGGCGGTGATGGTACGGGAGATAATGGTTTGATGTTTTTTGGTGGGGTCCTGTTCCAGGGGTAAGTAAGAGGATGTGTCAGAGAGCTGCCGTTTGGCCTCAGTGAGGTAGAGGTCCGTCCGCCAGGCTACTACAGCACCACCTTTGTCAGCGGGTTTGATGGTGAGGTTGGGATTAGTGTGGAGAGAGTGGAGGGCAGTGCGTTCAGAAGGAGTGAGGTTGGAACAGGAGAGAGGAGTGGTGATGTTGAGATGGTTGATGTCTCGGCGACAGTTGGAGATGAAAAGATCGAGTGCAGGTAGAAGGCCCGGGCGGGGTGTCCAGGAGGAAGAGGAGGGTTGAAGACGGGAGAGGGGGTCATCAGTAGGGGGAGGGGAATCCTTGCCAAAGAGATAGGCTCGGAGACGTAGGCAGCGTCATGGTAGTTCAGCGTCATGGCGGGCACGGAACATAGAATTCTCCAACTGCCGGTAATTCCCTCCCCCTCCCTTCCCCTATCCCTATGTCACTCTGCCCCCTCCCCCAGCTGCCTATCACCTCCCTCATGGTTCCGCCTCCTTCTACTACCCATTGTGCTTTCCCCTATTCCTTCTTCACCTTTCCCGCCTATCACCTCCCTGCTTCCCCTGCCCACCCCTTTGTCTTTCCCTTTACTGGTTTTTCACCTGGAACCTACCAGCCTTCTCCTGCCCACCCTCCCCCCATCTTCTTTATAGGGCCTCTGCCCCTTCCCTCTTCAGTCCTGACGAAGGGTTCCGGCCCGAAACTGATCGTTTCCACGGATGCTGCCTGACCTGCTGAGTTCCTCCAGCATGTTGTGAGTGTTGCTTTGATCCCAGCATCTGCAGAGTATTTTGTGTTTACAATTTCATTGGCTCTTCGCTCAGCTCTGGCACACCTGGATAATGAAGATACCTATGTCAGGATGCTCTTCATTGTGTACAGCTCAGCCTTCAACATTCTTATACCCTGGAACTCATCACTAAGCTCCAAGACCTGGGCGTTGGCACCTCCTTGTGCAACTGGATCCTCGATTTTCTCACTGGAAGACCCTAGTGAGTAAGGATTGGTGGCAACACCAGCTCCACACTCACCATTGGAACAGGAACACCACAGAGCTATGTGCTTATCCCTGCCTGCTTTACTCACTTTATACTTACGATTGTGTAGCAAAGTACAGCTCCATGTTGTACTGATGTTTGCTGATGACACCACTGCTATAGGCTGAATCAAAGGTGGTGACAAATCAGCATGTAGGAGGGAGATTGGAAATCTGGTTGAGTGGTGACACAGCAACAACCTCTCACTCAAGGTCAGCTGAACCAAAGAGCTGATTAGGAGGAAGAAGCTAGTGGTCCACTTTATTAGGTACATCTGTGCACCTGCTTGTCGATGCAATTATACGATCAGCCAATCATATAGCAGCAA
The DNA here is from genome assembly GCF_030028105.1 of Mobula birostris. Lineage (NCBI taxonomy): Eukaryota > Metazoa > Chordata > Chondrichthyes > Myliobatiformes > Myliobatidae > Mobula > Mobula birostris. The sequence continues at coordinate 29,272,301 of NC_092383.1, read as the reverse complement.
CTCAATATATAAAAGCATGCAGGCATGGCCAAGAGCTTCAGTTGTTGTTCAGCCCAAAGCTCAGAATGGGGAAGAAATGTGATCTAAGTAACTTTCTCGGTGGAATGATTGCTAATGCCAGTCATGGTGGTTTGAGTATCTCAGAAACTATTGATCTCCTGGATTTAAGAAGATGGAACACAGAACAGTACAGCATAGGAATGGACCCTTGGGCTGAAACGATTAAATTAGTAATCAAAGTGGCCAATTAAACTAATCCCTTATGCCTACACAATGTCTGTATCCATCCATTTTCTTCCTATTCGTGTGTCTATCTATCTAAGCATCTCTTCAAAGTCTCTAATGTATCTGCTTCTACCACTAGCCCCAGGCAGGGTATTCCAGGCACTCACCACTCTGTGTAAAAAAAAAACACTGCTGTTCACATCTGCTTTGAAATTACCCCCTCTCACCATAAGCATATTCTCTTGTGTTAGACATTGCAACTTTGGGAAAAAGATATGGCCTCTCTACTCTATCTATGCCTCTCCTAATCTTATAAACTTCAATCAGATCTCCCCTCAGCTTCCGCCACTCCGGGGAAAACAACCCAAGTTTGTCTAACCTCTTGTTACAGCACATGTTCTCTAATCCAGGCCTCATCCTGGTAAACCTCTTCTGCACCCTCTCCAAAACCTCAACGTCCTTCCTTTAGTGAGGCGACCAGAACTGTATGCGATATTCCAAATGTGGCCAATCTAGAACTTTATAAAGCTGCCTCTCTGACATTTGAACTAAATACTTCGACTAATATTGGCAAGCAAGCCATATGTATTCTTAACCACCCAATCAACCTGTGCCGCCACTTTCGGGGAGCTATGAGCTTGGACCCTGCACCCTGAACTGCCAAAGCCCTGCCCTTTCAAATTGTCCCCTGCTATCTCCTTCTCTGATGTTCTGTAAAAGTCATGTCTTTAACAAGCATTCAGTCATTTGCCATAGTAGGTGAACCCTCCATTATGTCCTCTCTGAGTGCAGGTGTGATATTGTCCCTGATTAGTAGTGCACCTCACCTCTCCCCTTTTACCTCCTTCTCTATCTGTTCTAAAACATCGAAACCCTGGACATTAAACACCCATTTATATTCCTCTGAACCAGGTCTCTGTAACGGCCACAGCATCATAGTTTCATGTGTGGATCCATGCTCTAAGTTCTTCACCTTCACCCATAATACTCCTAGCTTTATGCTATCTGTCCTATCATATCTATATTTTTGCTCCTGTCAGTTTTTATTAGCCCTGACATCAATGCTCCTTTCCATCCCTCTGCTTTTTGACCTGGTGCTCTGCTTCCCATCCCCCTGGCAAACTAGTTTAAATGTTCTCGAGTAGCACTAGCTAACCTCCCAACAGGATATCGATCTTCTCCAGTTTAGGTACAACCCCATCCCTCTTTTACAAGTCCTGATGAAGGGTCTCAGCCTGAAACATCGCCTGTTTATTCATTTCCATAGATAGTACCAGACCTGCCGAGTTCCTCCAACATTTTGTGTGCGCTGAGTGGAAGATATCTGCGTGTTTTCTCCCCCAGAGCCACTGGCTAAACCAGACTAAAATCCAGCCCAGTATTTGGATTTATTAGAACTGGGAAAAAAATAGACAGAAACAAGTTTTGATACACAAAGAAGAGAAAGTGAAAGTGCAAGCAATAATCAGTGTTAGCGTGGAAGGTGGGAGCAATTGAAATGACGAAAGTGATGGTGCAAGATGGCAAGGAACAAAAGATTGGTCTAGAGTGGGTGTTAATGGAGGAAGTAGAATTAGTACCTGAAATTTCAAAGGGGTATATACTGTAGCTGCTACAAAAACAAAATGCTGGAAATGCTTATTATCTGGCATTGTTGATCTCATTGTTGAGACAAGGCTGAAATCAGCTTAGTCACAGGATGAGGTGTTGTTCCTTAGTCTCGAGGAACTGTGTAGGAGGTCATGGATGGGGAGGTGGGAGTGGAATGGAAGACTGCGCTGACAGGCAGTCAGAAACTCTAGATCACGGTGGTGTTTCAGGGAGCTCGATCTGTATTTGATTTCCAGAGTCAAGAAGGCCAGTCTGGGTAGAGCTGGCATTATGTGTGGTGGCGGGTTCACAGTGCAGGGTGAGCCATGAGGACCTTTCATCGAGCCGGTAGACAGCATTTACAGTGCAGAGGTTGGGTTACCAAACCAGAGGGATGTCAGCAGGTTCCGCAACAAAGGCCGTGCTGGAGATGGCGAACAGTGTGCTTGAAGTTGAGAAGGAGGTAGGTTTGTGGTGAATGCGAACTGTAAACTTGTCATTGTTGCACCTAGAGTGAAGTGATCCAGGGAGGAGAAAGGGGACCTCAGAGATGGGTAAAGTTGGGGGACATATCGTGAAGGTTCATCCACTGTGAGGGAGTAAAGCTGTTGTCCAGAGATTTAAGTGGGAAAAGGAATGCATCAAAAGAATTGCTTGGTATAAGTCATCCTTCACACTCGCTGAAGGTCCTTTGAAGGCTGCCCGGTGTCACAGAGATGAAGGTCGAAAACTGTGCAGAAAAGCATGGAGCTGATGAGAGGTGGCCAGATAGAGTTGTATAAGATGGTGAGAGGCATTGATCGTGTAGATAGTCAGAGGCTTTTTCCCAGGGCTGAGATGGCCAACACGAGAGGGCACGGTCTTAAGGTGCTTGGAAGTAGGTACAGAGGAGATGTCAGGGGTAAGTTTTTTATGCAGAGAGTGGTGAGTGCGTGGAATGGGCTGCCGGTGATGTAGGTGGAGGCGGATACGATAAGGTCTTTTAAGAGACTCCTGGATAGGTACATGGACCTTAGAAAAATAGAGGGCTGTGGGTATCCCTGGATAATTTCTAAAGTAAGTACATGTTTGGCACAGCATTGCGGGCCGAAGGGCCTGTATTGTGCTGTAGAGTTTCTATGTTTCTAACCATGTATTGTATTTTCTCTCTGTTTCAGTGTGGCTTACTGGTTGAGGGTTCAGTTACAAAAATAATAATTGAATATGTTCAGTAAATCTAGTAACAGAAACAGAGTTAACATTTCAGTTTGAAGACTCTGTAACATGTCTTTTACATCAAACCTTGTTTATTCTGTCGTTTTTTTCCCTCATGTGTTGGGGTTTGGCTGAATATAGTTTGATGTAAAATTAAAGTTGTTATGATTTTGAACAAAATATGTCTGCAAGAAAAGAGAGGAATAATTTCTTTAAGCTATAGATAGATTGTTGGAGAAAATACTGAAAATATAAATAGATAAACTAAACCTGGTTTTTATTCAATCTTATTCATGACATACTGCCAGAAGGCCACACCCACAAATTATTGAGACCATTTCTGATGTGTGCATTTGCTGGGAGGCTGCTAAAATTATTCCTGGGCTGTTAATGAAATAGGCTGTGAGATGGAAAATTGCTTCAGTATTGTCTGAGACCATCCCAGTACTGGGCAGCTTCCTCTCCTTACCTTTCCAAACCTTCAACCAACACTCTTCACTCCCAACAAAAAGCCTTCTGTTCTTCCTTCTAGCAGACTCGATGGGCCAAATGGCCTAGCTCTGCTCCTGTATTTTATGGTCGTATACAACCGGTTCTCCATCTGGCGCACTGTGACCTGGAACAGTTAACTTACCTTGTGGGTTTGTTATCAGGTTCATGGTATTTTGCTGATGCTTCCAAACAATGACTAAGGAATAAAGAAAGGTGAGGCTGACATGGGAGTATGATTTGTGGAGTGCTGTACTCCCTCCTTGATTCCAGAGTTAAATGTGCAAGTGATGCACGGCAATCATGTGGTACAGTCTGGTGAGCTCTGCTTAGTTTTTGTTCATGGATGCATGAAACAAGTCCCAAATACTTAAAGCGAGAACTCCAACCAAGTCTTCTGTTGAACCTATTCAAAATTCCAGAGGGCAGTTTTTTAATATTGTATATAAAGGACTGTATATGAGAGAAGGCAAGGTTTCAGTGCAACACAGTTCCACTCTGTCAAGGGATTGGTTACCTTGCCCAAGGGCCCAAGTGATTTCCATTTATCTCTGTCTCAATCATGCCATCCTGTTTGATGTTGTCCAGAGCTGTAAAGTAATATGACCTCCACAGACAAGTTTATACGTTAAATCAAGTGACATAGGCAAGAACAGGGCCTCTCTTCCAGATGAGCTTCGATGCTTGCTTTGACTGTCAAAACAAGGCAGAACCATCACAAACTCCCTTGACCCTGATGATCCTGTGATTTCAGTCCCTGAGGCCAACGTGTAAGCAGCCTTCAGGAGTATGAACCCGCTCAAAGCTTCCTGCCCAGATGGGGTACCCGGCCAAATACCAACTGTACTGATCAACTGGTTGGAGTGTTCACTATGATCTTTAATCTCTCACTTTGGCAGTCTGACACACACACACACAGCTGCTTCAAGCAGACTTCAAATATACTGGTGCCCAAGAAGAGTGTGGTGACCTACCTCAATGAATATCATCCAATAGCACTTACATCCACAGTGACGACGTGTTTTGAGAGGTTCGTGATGCGACATGTCAACTCCCGCCTGAGAAGCAAATTGGATCTGCTCCAGTTTGCCTACTGGAGCTACAAGTCCACAACAGATGCCATCTCATTGGATCTTCACTCAAACCTGGAACATCTGGACAGCAAAGATGCATACATCTGAATCTTTATCGATAACAGCTCGACATTCAGTACCATCATCCCCTTAAAGCTAATCAACAAGCTTTGGGAGCTCGACCTCAATACCTCCTTGTGCAATTGGATTCTCGATTTCCTCCCTTTCAGACCCCCGTCAGCTGGGACAACATCATTGGCAACAACATCTCCTCTATGCTCTCCATAAGCACAAGGCTGAGTGCTTAGCCTCTGCTCTGCTCGCTTTACACTTATGACTGTATGGCTCAGCACAGCTCTAATGCCATATTCAGGATTGCTGGCAGAACTACTGTTGTAGATTGAATCAAAGGTGGTGACGAATCAACACATAGGAGAGACAATGGAAATCTGGCTGAGTGGTGCAATAACAACCTTTGATTCAATGTCAGCAAGACCAAGGAATTGATTATTGACATCACGAGGAGGAAACCAGAGGCACTTGAGCCAGTCCTCATCGGAGCATCAGAGGTGGAGAGGGTCATCGACTTTAAATTCCCAAGAGTTATTATTTTGGAGGCCCTTTCCTGAGCCCAACAATGAGTGCAATGGTGAAGAAAGCACTGCACCACTTCTACTTCCTTAAGAGTTTGTGGAAATTTGGTATGATATCTGAACTTTGAAAAACTTCTATAGACGTGTAGTGGAGAGTATATTGACTGCTATGGAAACACCAATGCCCTTGAATGGAAAGCCCTACATAGCATAGTGAATGTGGCCCAGGCCTATCATGGGTGGAGCCCTCTCCACCATTGAGCATATCTACACAAAGCGCTGATGCAGGAAATCAGCATCTATCATCAGGGGCGCCTGCCACCCAAGTCATGCACTCTACTGGAGCCTTAGGACCCACGCCATCAGGCTCAGGCACAGTTATTACCCCTCAATCATCAGGCTCTTGAACCAAAAGGGTTAACTACATTCAGGTTCACTTGCCCCATCATTGAAATTTTCCCACAACCTATGGACTCTCTTTCTAGGACTCTTCATCTCATGTTCTCGGTATTTATTGCTTAGTTATCTCTTATGTTACGTACCCCGTAACTGGGTTGCCAAACCAGCAGAAATGGATCACTCAGTTGGAGTTTGGATTACTAGAACTAAGAAAGTTTTATTAAAGAAACAAGCAACACAGTACTCTAATCAAAAGGATAATGAATGCAACAGTTCAGCAATGATAAACATACATGTACACAGAATTAAGATAACAGGATCAATCAAGCTCTATCGTTGTCTAGGGGTAAATGACCAGTTTCAAAGTGACACAAAGTTCAGTTCAATTTAGTTCAGTTCAGTTCGCAGTAATCGCTGCCGTGGCGTTGGACAGTAGGGGGAAGGAGAGAGAGAGCAAAACGAATGAATCTTCAAGGTTCCACACAGACCTTCGCAGTCAGCTTTCGGGCGAGTCCTTTGTGATGTCATCTGAGGTCACCGACCGTGACCCCCTCTGTTTCCAGATACGATCGTTTCTCTGCGGTGAACCCAGCACCCAGGCAAGGGTGGACACACACCAGGTTCCCGCTGATCGTGCCTTTCCACCCTGTGCGTCTATGGCCCGGTACTTCCCACTGACTTGTGAGAGACGCACTTGTGAGGGTCTTGTTACCTCGGGTGTCGTGTGTGTGTCGCCTTAGCGAACCTGTCCCTTTTTATCCCCCTGCTGGGGTATCGCCTGTCCATCACTTCAAACAGTTCAGGTTTCAAAGGGGGAGCCGCTCTTGACAGCTCTCCTTCCCCTTCATTAACATCTCCATGTGCTGCTACATTGTTTTCCTTATCTCTCTCTCTCCTGAAGACAGGTGGCAGACCAACTGCTGATTCCACTGGTGCCAGCACAGGACAGCTACATCGTAATCTATGTGTATTCTTGTCACAATTATTATTATATATTTCTTTTTGTACTTTGCAATTTGTCATTTTTTGTACACTGGTTGAGCCCTCAAGTCGGTACAGTCTTTCATTGATTCTGTGACAGTTATTATTCTATTATAGATTAGAGCATGTCCACAAGAAAGTTCGTCTTAGGGCTGTATATGGTGACATGTATGCACTTTGATAATGAGTGTATTTTGAACTTCTAGATTTTCCAAAATTTGTTCTGACTTGCATGTTTGAAGATATTTGCGTAAAATTGCTAATTCCTTGCACCAGTGAGCTGCTCGCTGAGGACTGTGGGCTGAGCAACCCTGCATGAAACAAGGAGACACAAGTGCCTGGAGATGCTAGAATCTGGAGCAACACACAAAGCACTGCCTTTACCTGCAGAATTCTTCCAGTGTTTTGTATGTTGCTCCTATTTGAAACCAGTCCATTGAGAAATGTCTTTAACAGTTTTAATTTCGATGAAGCTAATTGAGAAGGTAGAATAGTGACACACACAAAAAATGCTGGTGAACGCAGCAGGCCAGGCAGCATCTATAGGAAGAAGTACAGTCGACATTTTGGGCTGGGACCCTTCAAGGGTAAGAATGTCCTTACATTCAGGGTGAAGGGTCTCGGCCTGAAACGTTGACTGTACTTCTTCCTATAGATGCTGCCTGGCCTGCTGCGTTCATCAGCATTTTTTGTGTGTGTTGCTTGAATTTCCAGCACCTGCAGATTTCCTCATGTTTGCGAAGGTAGAATAGTGATGCTTTGGTGTTTTCATGACACTACTCTAACCACACATCTCAGCTGGTCATCTCCTGTCCTCATTAACAGAGACCATCGAGTTCTGGGCCATTGTTTACGGTATGAAGTAGACTTATAAACCGAACATCAACTAGCAGAGTGAGCCTGTTGGCTGCTCACTTAGTTTGGGTTATTTTGGTATTTGAGCTTCAGGGTATCAAACCTGGCTTTTCTTGCAGGATGGTGTGAGGAGTCTAGTCTGGCAACCAGGAGGGCATTGCTGTCAATAAGATAGCTCGGGGAGGGAGGTCATGATCGGGGAGGTTGGATGTTTGGGGAAAGCAGAGGTTTAGTTCGTTCACCAGGTCCACAAAGAAGAGTTAGGAGATTATTTTTCAACCATGTAAAATGTCAGTTAGGCTGCACCTAGAGTATCATGTGCAGAGCTGGTCACCCCATTGCAGAAAGGATATGGAGACTTTGGAGAGGATGTAAAGAATTACCAGGTTGCTGCCTGGATTAGAAGATTAGAAGGGCCAAAGTAGCCTCTACTTCCTGAGGAGACTGAGATCCTTTGGAGTACGCAGGCCTCTCCTTCACATGTTCTACCAGTCTGTTGTTGCCAGTACAATCGCCTATACAATGGTACACTGGGACAATAGCATCACCATGGTTGACGGCAACAGGTTAAATAAACTGATCAGAAAGGCTGGCTCTGTTATAGGAATCAAACTGGACACACTGGAGCTGTGGTAGAACAAAGGACCCTATGGAAAATCCTGGCAATTCTGGACAATGCTTCTCCCCCTCTGCATGCCACCTTGGCTGAACAGCGGAGCACTTTTAGTAATAGACTAAGACAACTGCGCTGCTCCAAAGAGCGTGATAATGAGGTCATTCTTACCCTTGGCCATTAGGCTCTATAATGAGTCAACCTATAGTTGGAGAAGTGATGACCCCTTCCTGTTAGACTCTTTGAGGTAACTTATGTTTTTAATCTTTCTTACTTCTCTTCCAATATTTGTATATTTGTATATCAGTGCACTTGTAATGCTACTGTGACACTAATTTCCTTTGGGATCAATAAAGTATCTATCTATCTATATGAGCTATAAGGAGAAGTTGGATAAACTTGAGTTGTTTTCTCTAGAGGGTCAGAGGTTAAAAAGAGACCTGATAGAAATTTATAAAATTCTGAGGGGCATAGATAGGTTCGGGGGTTTACAACACTTTTTATGCTGTGGAACCCTACCACTAACCGAGGGACATGGACCGCAGGTTGAGAACCCCTGGGTTGGACAGTCACAATCTTTCTTTCCAGGTAGAAATATCAAGAATTAGAGCACATACATTTAAGCTGAGAGGGGGGAAATTTTAAGGAGATATGCAGGTCAGGTTTTTCTTGAGCACAGTGTGTATTAAGTACTGGACTCCGGTGCAGAGGTAGTAATGGAAGTACATGAATACACAGGGAACGGAGAGATGTGGATCATGTACAGGTGAAAGAGATTTAATTTATTTAGACACTGTTTTCAGCACAGCCATTGTGGGCCGAAGGGCCTGTTCTGGTGATGTGTTGTTCAATGTGGGTGCACACCTACATGCCTTGCATGCTAGGCCCCTGAGGTCCCTTCACAGCTGTGGAACTGATGGAAGGGTGAGAGCCTACCTGGGATGTACTGTAGCTAGAAGGAAACTTAGGACATTGGTTACATCATCAGTTCCACACCTCCATATTAAGTGGGTAATAGTTTCCAAATCTGTTGGCCCCTCAGACACCTGAAATTGGGTTCTATTTAAAATAGATCCAGATAAATTGATGCTAATTTCTTTCACTGCTCCCCCACTCACCCCGAAATTGGTCTGACTTTCTTTCATCAGCATAACAGTAGAACATTGAAACGCAGTATCATTTGCTCTCCAGTAATCTTCCCTCCATTATCCAGTTTGGGACAGGGTGCCTTGGTACATCATGGCCAGTGTCGTGCTCTTACAGCTCAGGATGTCGGAGTTCAGAGTTCATTTCTGACATAATCTGTAAGGAGACTGTATGTCCTCTCTGTAGAAGGCGTGGGCTTTCTCCAGGTGCTCTGGTTTCCTCTGACTGTCCAAGGACATGCCAGTTGATTGGCTGATTGGTCATTGTAAATTGTCCTGTAATTAGGCTGGCATTAAATCGGGGTTTGCTGGGTGGCGGGGCTCAAGGGGTCAGAAGGGCCTCTTCCGCGCTGTATCTCAATAAATAAATAAATAAACTTACATCATCAAGAAGGACAAGAGCAGCAGATACACGGGAACACCATTATCTTTAGGTTCCCCTCCACATCAGGTAGAGCTTGGACTGGAAATATATTGCTGTTCCTTCATTTGTTGCTGGTTCTAAATCCTGGACTGACTCACCCAACAGAACACTGGGAGTATCTTCATGATACCTTTTGTGATGGTTCATGTAAAGCGGCTACCACCACTTTCTCAAGGGCAAGTGTAGATGGGCAATAAATGCCCAGATCATAAATAATGCATTAAAAAAAAACTGAGCAGGACCATTGAGAGTTTCCTATAGACAAATTTGTGCATTGTAAATGTTGCTAAGTGAATGGACAAAGGGCTTAAAATCAATAATAATGGTCTGTTTATTCAGTATTGTAGCTGTTCAGACTACTTCACGCAACCCACTCTTAATCAAAGGAAATGAAAATAGAAAGTGAAAATTGAAAGATGCTCTTTCAAAGTTGAAGGTTAAAAATATTTTTTAATTCTGACAGTTTTCCTGGAACTGGCTGTATGAGTTCAGTAATAAAAAAAACATGGTCACTACTAAAAGCATTTCCAGCTCGAATTTAAAAACGCAAACACGAGGAAATCTGCAGATACGAAGAAATCTGCAGATGCTGGAATTTCAAGCAACACACATAAAAGTTGCTGGTGAACGCAGCAGGCCGGGCGGTATCTCTAGGAAGAGGTACAGTCGACCCTTGGGGTCTCGGCCCGAAACGTCAACTGTACCTCTTCCTAGAGATGCTGCCTGGCCTGCTGCATTCACCAGCAACTTTTATGTGTGTTGCTTCCAGCTCGAATTTATTAGTTTTAATAAAGTGATGATCGTATGTTCATAGTTTTGAAATTAACTTCACAAACTCCTCCTGTTGTTAAGTGGGTTAGCTTCATATTCTGTTCTGCCAATGAGCATTTGAACCAAATAGTAATAGAATTGTATAGTACATTCAGACCCTTCAGCCCATCAAGTCTGCACCTACCATTCAGCACCCATCCGTGCTCTTTCCATTATTACTGTTCCCATGATCCTGTCAGCTCCCTGCAGATTCTGCCACTTTCTTACACAGGAAGTGAATTTACAATGACCTGGCCAACCCCAACATCTTTGGGTTGTGAGAGGAAATTGGAGCACTTACTTAGTCACGTTGAGAAAGTGCAGACGCCACACAGGCAGTGTCAGAAATCAGAACTGAGTCCTGGTGATCGGAGCCGTGAGCCGTGCCACAATGCTACCCTATAGGAAATGTAAAGACAACATCAATCAGGTGATGGAAATAGAATTGGGCACATCAGCATTTTAAAGAGTTGATGTGCTTAGTTTAACATTAAAAGGAAATGTCTGTGAAATCTGAAGGCTTCCCTGTGGTTAGCAGTGAAAACTAATGAGCCAACACGGCACTGGCAAGACTGTGGGTTGGGTATGTTATTGATAAATGAATCTTGAACGGTAGCGTAGTGGTTAGCACAACGCATTACGGTACAGGTTCATTTCCCTCCACCGCCTGCAAGGAGTTTGTATGATCTCCCTGTGACCAAGTGGGTTTCCTCCGGGTGCTCCGGTTTCCTCCCACAGTCCAAAGACGTACCGGTTGGTAGGTTAACTGGTCATTGTAAATTGTCCCGTGATTAGGCTAGGGTTAAAAAGGGTATTGCTGGCAATGTTCCCTCTAATTTTTAGTAGTCAGTGTGCGCAAAAATCTTATGTTGTGCAAATTTTATTCCTGTGACAAAAGTATGTGCTCACTGAATGCACACATGGGACAGTTTATGTAGTTTTACAAAATGTTTGACATAAAACTGCACAGAATAAAAACAAAGTAACATACATATTAAAGTCACTCAGTTATTTTTTCTCTCTCCTGTCTTTGGCATTTACCCATTCTTTGTAAACTCTATCTAGAATAATAGAACTTCCATCTAATTGATAGCTTTTGATTCTCATTAACATATCCAAATGACATTCACCTAAATGGTTTCTCAGCTTGTTTTTGAGTTGATTCATTAGGCTAAAACCTCCCTCACAGTCTGCACTAGATGCAAGAAATGTTCCCTCAATATCCATCAACTGTGCAAGGTCACAAAACTGTTCATTTTGAAGTACAAATGCCACCATTTGAGCAAAGCTTGAAATCAGTTTAGATTTAATTTTTTCTTGCACAGAAAATTTGAAATCATTAAAACGTCTAACTATTACAGTATTTTCAGCTAGAAAAATAAAGATATTTTAGACATAAGGTATTAACTTGTTCATCGCCAAATGTGAAGTCACAATCTGCAATTGTGGAGAAATCAAAAGCTGACCATTTTTGTACCTCATCTTCAGGAAACCTTTCTTTTAAATGAACACAAAGATTATTTATAAAAGTCAACAGCAAACTTGTATCTACTGTGATGTTTCCTTCAAGTTGTTGTTCGCGTTGTTGTCTTCACCGACTAGTTAACAGAAACATTTAGCTAAAAGATTATTTTCAATAAGTATAATTATTAATTACTACATTATTTTAGGTAACTAACCTTTTGTGTACACATTAATTTCCTTTGTGCACTGGCTGAAAATCATCTGTGCGCGCACACACGCACAGCTTAGAGGGAACAGATTGCTGGGCAGCGTGGTTCAAAGGGCAGAAGGGCATATTCTACACTGTATTTTTAAGGCTAACAGGAACTCTTCTGGAAAATTAAATTTTTAAGTCAAAGTTTCTGGTCTTCAAGTCAAGTTCAAATTTATTGTCATTTAACTGTACACATGCACACCACCAAATTAATCAATGTTCCTCTGGACGAAGGTGCACAACGCAGTGTGTATAACTCACACACAACACATAAAGTACTGTTACCATAAAATAAATTAACAAATAATAAAGTGCCACTTTCAACACAAGTTAAAAAGTGAACAGTATAATGCTACAGGCTCTTTATATGTTGTGAGACCATAAAGTGAGTTCAGTAGTCTTGGTGCACAAGACATTGAATGCCAATGCAAGCTCATGGGGAAGTTAAATGAAGCAAGATCAGCAGTGCTAGAGTGCCGAATGCAAACATAATCTCCCTACAGGACGCTAATACTAAAGAAGCAAACCAGTCTGCTTGAAGTTGAGCATCATCTTCATAGATGCAGCTGGACCTTTGAAGTTCTTCCAGCAGATAGCTTGGTGTTGCAGATTCTAGCATCTGCATTTTCTTGTGTCTCCAAACTAATATTCATTCACCCGTTTTGTGCTATGTTGTATGATGTGGGCGATCATGGTCTTTCCACGACCATTGCCATGGCCTTCTGGGCAGTGTCTTTACAAGACAGGTGATGGCAGCCATTATCGATACTCTTTAGAGTTTGTCTGACTGGCGTCAGTGGTCGCATCACCAGGACCTGTGATATGCACCAGCTGCTCATATGACTATCCACCAACTGCTCCCGTGGTTTCACAAGCTCCTGGGCTCCTGAGCAGAAACTACATCTTGCCCAAGGGTGAACTGCAGGCTAGCGGAGGGAAGGAGTGCCTTACACGTCCTTTGGTAGAGACGTATCTCCACCCTGCCTCCTCAAACTAATATTGAACATTTGACTAGGCCAAGTTTGGAGTACTGAGCTATGGAAGGGTAAGGAAAAATAAAACACCTAAGATTGCCTGCTGTGGAACTGTACTGCTTTCTCACAGCGTCAGGGATCAAGGTTTGACTCTGATTCTTGAATGGTCTGTGCGGGTTTGCACCTTCTCCCCGTGACTCCAGTTTCCTCCCATATGCCAGCAATGTGCTTTAGATTTATATGGTCACAGAGCCGTACAACACAGAAATGGGCACGTTCACGCCAGCCTTTTCTTTCCATACATCCTAATCCCATTTGCTCGGATTAGGACCATATCCTTCTATGCCTCATTTATTTAAGTGTCTGTCTAAATCCCTCTTAAACATAATTATTGTATCTGCTTCTACCACATCCTTTGGCAGGGCTATCTCCAGAGATGTCCCCGTGTAGAGAGGCCATAATAGTGATCACCAAGACGATAGTTGTTGTTTTCTAGCCTTTGCATCATGTGTAAATTGAATTTTAAGTCGAGTCTCATGTACTTCTGTTGTGAGGAAAAAATTCGATAGGTTGAGTTTGTCTTCCTTGGGGTGGCAGGCAGAGGAGCTTCTGATCACGGTATGCAAATTTACGAGACACAAATAGGACGGAGAGTATGAAACATTTCCTCATAGCAGAGTTGTCCCAGAGGCTTGTAAGAGGGTCGATCTCACTGAGTTCTAAGCCAGAGTGGTTGGAACATTCAGTGCATTCCCTGAAGTGGTGTTAGTGAAGGTGGGCTCTCGAACAGTAAGAATATTGGAGTACTTGAATCATTAGTACTTCGAAGTCTAGGACCAAGCATTGGTAAATGAGATTAGTATGGATGGATAACTGATGATCAGCAAAGACATAATGGGCCAGACAGCCTGTTTCTGTCGCCATGGCTATTAAAGTTCAGAGTAAATTTATTAGCGAAGTACATATATGACACCATATACGTACAGCCCTGAAATCTGATGTTTTTACGGGCAGTCAGAGCAAAGGCTAGAATCAACGGAATCAATGAAAGACCACACCCAACAGAATGGACAACAACAAATACAAAAAGAAAGAGAGAGAGAAAAAAGAGTCCAATTTAGTGGGAACAGTTCAGTGATGGTTGAGTGAAGTCGAGTGAAGTCATTCCCTTTGGCTCAAGAGCCTGATCGTTGAGGCATAATAACTGTTTCTGAAATTGGTGATGTGCGTCCTGAGGCTCTTGTACCACCTTTCTGATGGCAGCAGCAAGAAGAGAGCATGTCCTGGATGGTGGGGGTCCTTGACTGTGGATGCTTTCCTGCGACAGTACTGTGTGTAGATGTGCTTAATGGTGGGAAGGGTTTTATTCGTTATGGTTTGGGGTATATCCACTTCTTTTTTTAGGCTTTTCTGCCTACATAAATACAGTGTGTAATTTATGTTTAAGGCAAGTGCTACAGAGGAATTGTGGTGCTGCTGTTCAGATGGGGTGCGATTGAGAATGGCTGAAGGTAGCTCGTGTTTACCACTAATAGTTGTGTGAATCAATTACGTGGATAGCATGATTTATTCTAAAAAGGATTCCTTCACAAATGGAAACAATCTCTACATCTGTCAAATCCTCTATAATCTTAATGAACTTATCTGGGTCACCAGTTGGCCTTCTCTTTTCTAGTAAAAACAGCCTTTTTATGTACAGAGGTATAATTTTATCTATCCTGTTCCAGACACTTGGTTTTTGAGCTCAGATAGAATTCATCAGTAGTTTAAGGGCAATACCATCATTGATGGAATCCTATATATTTATTTCATCAAATGGAGAGCAGGGTTGTGAAACCTCGTGAATCTCTTTGGTTTGTAGATTGGTAACAATTCATTGAAATGATACCGGAATTTAGAAGGCCAATTCTGAAAGAAACTGGGAATGGACATTTATTGCCGTGTTCTAAATGAATAACAGAATAGTGACATTGCATGATATGTACCACAATTGTTCTGATCTGCCTGAGCATTCCTTCTTATCCCCATCAAATACAACTCTTGAAAATTTTGTTTGTTCCAATAACCACTATTTCTCAGGGCAAAGGATCCATACCCGTACTTGCTTGTGTGGAAAAATTGATTCCTGATGAAGGGCCTTGGCTCGAAACATCAACTGCTTAGTCTTTTTCATGGATGCTGCCTGATCTGCTGAGATCCTTCAGCATTTTGTGTGCATTGCTTTGGATTTCCAGCATCTGCTGTTTTTGTAATGTCTGTGATACAACTAGTATGAAGTCTCTGGGAGTTCACTGGTATTGTCTTGCAGTGCTCCCTGGCTGTGATCTCTTTTGTCCTCCGACTCTTTGTCTATGAGTCCTGATAAAGGGTCTCAGTCTGAAATGTTGATTGTTGACTCTTTTCCATAGATGCTGCCTGACCTGCTGAGATCCTCCAGCATTTTGTGTGTGTTGCTTTGGATTTCCAGCATCTGCAGACTTTCTTGTGTTCGTGATTCCCAATCTAGCCGCTGGATGACCTAACTGAGTATCGTATGAGAAGAAATCTGTTCCTGTCCTTCTTAAACATTCTAATGCTCCTTTAGATCATTCATCCACCTTCAAAGTGTAAGAAATAAGGCAAACCTACAATGAGCAAACTACCTGAAGAATATATCAGATCAAACAGCATCAGTGAAGGCAAAGAAATGGTCTCCATTACACTACATCAGTCTTGATGTAAGGTCTTACCTAAGGGTCGGCACAACAATGTGGGCCGAAGGGCCTGTACTGTGCTGTACTATTCTATATTCTAAACTTTCATCAGCCCTTTGTCTTCACTGATGTGGTTTGAACTCCTCCAGCATTTTGTTTTTTTTAGCTCCATGTCTCAGCATTTACAGTCTCTCTTGTGTCTCAAAGTCTGCATTAATTCCACATCATAATCTCAACACTTTCCAATTCAGATAGGCCCCTCTACCCTTTTTTGCTCTCTATTTACGAGGTACTTTTTGACAATCGCTTCCCAGAAGATCTTTTTAAATAGCCTTTCTCAACATTATAATCATTATTTTAAAATTGTGGAGCCTGATGTCTCTTGTGTTCATTGTTACTATTTTTACTTGACTTATGAATTGTTGAATAAGTCAGAAGCAAAATGTTCAATTATAGCTTAAATATAACTGAGGATTGGCCCAGAATAGAGACATCATGAGATTTTTCATTGCAGGATCATGTTCACAGTAAGAAATATCTGTAGCTTGCTGGGCGAATTCAGTGAGCCTGAACAAAATATAATTCGACTTGAAAAATATGAAGAGACTTCCAACTATCTCAGTGGAAGAAAAATGATAATAGGCTAATGGACTATGTTAAAATATCAAGGTGGAGGTGGACACTGATGTGCCTTTTTATTGAGTAAAATCAACTACAAGGACCTTAAGCTCAAGGAAAATGAAACCATTCCTGTTACCTGAGTATACGTACATAAGCTAGTTCTGCACGAGTGAAACTTGTTCTCCCTTTTCACTATGGGGACCTATGGAAGCTCAGATTTTTGTTAAGTGGAGGTGAAGACAAGGGTTGCGGGTTGTTGTTTGTGGTCAGTGGTGGTTTTGGAAGAGGAAGAGTTGAAGATGTTTCAATGTAGTTAGCTGCAGCTTCATACTAGCCAATTCAAAATCAATCATGG
Organism: Mobula birostris; assembly: GCF_030028105.1. Taxonomy (NCBI): domain Eukaryota; kingdom Metazoa; phylum Chordata; class Chondrichthyes; order Myliobatiformes; family Myliobatidae; genus Mobula; species Mobula birostris. Next base: position 29,255,550 of record NC_092383.1, on the reverse strand, counting down.
AACAGATCCCAGTCTTGAAAATTGATCTATGTCATTCTTGCCTTAAATCTAGTGCAGATGAACCCTGCATTACAGGGGAGGTTGTGTTCTTAGAAAATGGACATTATTGATTTTTTTTTTGTTAGTGAAGATAAGGCATTTGTACATGGATCAATTTTATATACATGCAATATTTTTCACATTAATTCTGTGCAAGTGAGTTTTAGTCAGTCAAGTCCTTTATAATCTTAATAAGCTTATCTGGGTCACCAGTTGGCCTTCTGTTTCCTAGTAAAAATAGCCTCTTTATGTACAGGGTTATAATTTTATCTATCCTGTCCTGGATCTTGGTTTTTGAGCTCAGGTGGACTTCATCAATAATTTGAGGGCAGTACCATCATTGATGGAGTCCTCTTAATTTATTTCATCAAATGGAGAGCAGGATTGTGAAACCTCGTGAATGTTTTTGGTTTGTGGGTGAGTAATAATTCATTGAAATGGTTCTGGACTTTAGAAAGCCAATTCTGAAAGAAACTAGGAATGCCATCTATTGCCTTGATCTAACCTCTGGTCCACGAAGCCCTTGGTTAATGGTAAGGCTCCAGACCATTAAAAAAAAGTTAGGAACCCCTGACCTAAGTGATCTTCATCAATGGTTTGAGGGCAATGCTATCGTTGATGGAGTTCCTATTTCCACGCTGGTTTGGGTGGTCATTTGTGAATTCTGTAAGGAAGAGTTTCCATAATCCATTGTCGTAAAGCATGGGGTAGGTTGTGCAGAGCGTGGAAACTCTGAATCATCATAGATGCGAGTTGAGATTAGATTTTGGGGTATTTTTCCACAAGTGCTAAGTGTTCCATCACTAATCCTGCTAGTGCTGGGTTAGCTGATTACAGATAATGTGTCAGTATTGGTACACTGATTGACCTTATTGCCCTGGGTGAAGGTGGCTCAAGTCTTTATCAAGCGGCTGTTGTGGGTACTAAGTGATAACTCGATGTCAAGAAATTATCACAAGTAAGTGGCTTCCTGTTGGTCTGTGCATGAGACATTCTAGGCTTGATGCTGCAATATGTCCAGTGTCGTTATACCTATCTGATCTATTATTATATTCATGATTCTTACAACGGTCTCCCCACCTATTATTTAATCCTTTTGGCGTGACCTCCTTCCCAACTATATTGTGTTTATCTTAAAGTCATCTGAAGTGCCCCCAGAGTTGACTGACTCTAAAGAGTTTGTACGTTCTCCCTGTGATGGCGTGGGTTTCCTCCAGGTGCTCTGGTTTCCTCCCACAGTCCAAAGATGTACTTGGTTGTTAGGCTAATTGGTCATTGTCAATTGTCCCGTGATTAGGCCAGGGTTAAATTGGGGATTGCTGGGTGGCCCAGCTTGAAGGACTGGAAGGGCCTATTTCGTGTTATATCTCAATAAGTTAATGAATAAAATAAATAAATCGTATCCAACGTCCATTGCAGGGTGAGCAGAATTTTCTTCCAACTAAATGTTAGGAAAACTATACACATTGCCTTTTTCTGCACAACTACCAGTCTCATTCCTCTCCCTGAGAAGTATCTAATACTGAATGAGATATTATGCACTTATTGCCTTGCAGTGTTTTATGAATTCCATGTGGAATTGTTGGTTAATATCTAGCATTTCTGGTCTCTGGCTTTCGACTTTGTGGGTCTCCAGCTTTTGACTTTGTGATCCACATAGTGGAATTTAGTGGAGCTTTGAAATGTACATTTTAATAAACTGTATGAACTATGAATCTTATTTTGTTTTACTGGCCTTGGTGTCCTAATTTAGGATGTTCACAAAAAATGCTGATTTTCTAAACCCTATTTCTGAAGATGCATTCACGTCTTTTTACATGGGAAGATCAGCAAAATTAATGGGGTAGCAAAGGTGCGGGGCTTTGATGGTTTGAAGTACCAAAGCCTGAGACTCCCATGTCTAACTGGATACTGTGGGCAATGAGGGTTCTGACTTTCATCAATTTAGAATTTAGTTTCAGCAGTGTGAAGGACTATTTGAGCAGTTTGGTCATGCCATTAAAGACTGAACCTGCAGTTACAAGCTGCAAATGGCGTTTCAAAGGCTCAAAATTAATTGCATGTTTTTTTTCTGAGTATCTCTTCTGTGTGGCTTGTTGCCTGTATTTCATTTTGCATCCAGTGTCTTTCTTGTCCTTTAATTGTGCCATAATCCTGACCCTCTAATTCCAAAAATGAGCATCAGTAATGTGGTTACCGTGGTAACAGCACCTTCAAAAATAAGTATGATTTTAGCCTTGCTCATTGTTTTAATACTGTTGTGTACAATACAACCTTTTTCACTGTTACCTTTTTATCTGGTTCATTGATGTTTCTTTCATTTTTAATTTTTTTCCTTCTGCTCATTTAGCAGCCAGTTCCACCAAAGATCTTGGATAGTATATTTAAAAAAATAAATATCTTTTTATCAGATTGAGTCTGTTGATATTACTGTCTTCCGAGTTAGTGATCCATACTTGAGACTAAGATATGTAATTTCGGTTGACCTCACATCACTCTCCCAACCACTTCCAGTTTAAATTCCATGCGGAATATTTTGGAGGATCAAGAACCAAGAACCAACCCTTCCAGAACTGATTACCTAGTCATTGACTCATCTGCTCTTCGTGGGACCCCCATCACCCAGGACATGCTCTCTTCTCATTGCTACCACAAGGAAGAGGGAGCAGGAGGCTGAAGGAACACACTCAACGAGTCAAGAACTAGCTTCTTCCCTTCTGCTGTCAGATTTCTGAATGGACATTGAATCCATGAATACTACCTCACTATTTTTTTGCACTAATTATTTAACTTAGCTATTTAATATATATTTACAATAATTAATTATTATGTATTGCAATGTATCGTTGCAGCAAAAATATCTAATTTTACAACATATACCAGTGATATTAAACCTGAATTTGATCTTTCTGTGTCCTAACTGGCCATCAGATTTACGTAACAAATTGTCTATATGTGAAGAATAATCCTTTGTTTCTGGGCTGGAGATCGCAGGAGTATGTCCTCTCCACCCAGTAATTATTGTGCCTGTTCACATGTGTGATGTCAGTATTTCACATGTCATCTTTAAAGCAGTCATACTTATATTTCTGTAGGGATTACTTGTAAAACACATTGGGATGGCCTGAAGATGTAATGAGGTGCCTTTTTTTTAATAAGTTTATGTTTCCAGAATAGAGGGAAAAATTGAAGAACAAATATCTGTGTGTGGTTACCTTGGCAACAGGGAAGTGAGCGGTACAGTCAACTTTTTTTTGCCCAATGATTGTTTTGTTTCCCTAAGAAGGTCACATGCCTTATCAAATGAAACTGGCTTCTTGTACAGTAGATTTTGGTTAATTGGGCCATTGATTATTTAGGTAAACTCTTAAGGAACAAAAACTAATCGAGAAAATATCTTAGATTCCCTTCAATTATTGAGGACATTATGCCCCTTAATTTGGAAGAAGATTGTTGCCGAATGGTTTCTGACTAGTGTCAGTAGCTGTTAGGCACTATACCGTGCTTAAGGTGAACAATGTTTAAATAGCGTCAGTTGTGTGTATTTGTGTTCAAAGGCAGTGATTTTTGTCACTGATAATTGGTGAGCAGTAAGCAGTAAGGCAGTTCAGAGCTGCTATGCTCACTCCGGTTTCAAGCATTTTGACTTGGAGATGCCAGAAACAATGGGGAGTAAAAATGAAATGATTTTACTACTCCAACAAGTGAGGAACTGTGAAGAATTTGAAGGTATCAACAATGATCTTGGATGTTATAATGAAAGTGAATATTTGGAGGATGCAGTCACCAAAAGGGTTGTATGAAGGCAGTGTTGGTGATGATTTTGTTCATTTACAGCCAATGAAAAGAACACGGCAACATACAGTGGTTGAATTCTTCTGTCAATAGCTATTAAGGACTGATACAGAGCTTTACAGTACTGTAGTAGTTTGATAGTTCTAACTTGTTCTGTTTTTCATTTAAGTACATAATTTGTTACTCAGTTAAATGGTAGTTTGTCTTTTTTGTACTTTTTTAACTATTTCCATGAAATTTTAGCTAATTGGGGCAGTCGCTTAATTGGGCCAAGATGTTCAGGTCCTGATGTGTCCCAATTACCTGGAATCCACTGTACTTTTAAGTGTTGGTAGATGTAGTGTGGTCTGACAACTTTGACTTAATGAGAGTCATGCTTACTTAAGAGGAAGACAGAAAGGCATATACCTCGTTGCAAGGTCTTAAGCACAAAATGCATTGCCAGTTAAAACAAAACAAAATTCATAAGAATATCACAACAAAAGGCTGTGAAACTCTCTCAGGAGAGCTGTGTGTCTTTCTGCGATTCTCTGAAATGCATGAGTTAAATCACCTCTTTGCGAAAAGAGCAATGCTTGGAGCAGGTTCCAATATACAGTTAACAACAGGGTAAAGCAACCTCACAACTAAAGCACTCACACCCTCCTGCCCTTGAACAGCTCCTTCTCATCTTCACTCCATGCTCTCTTGCCCTTGTGCCTCCCCTCACCCTCAAACCCCATGTAGGTTTTGTATTTTTTTGTTAAAGCCTAATTCTAGTGGCGAACAAAATCCCAGGAGAAATATTTCATGTTCCAGCTGCTTTTGTTATAGGGCTGCCTGACTCCAGGTTGAAACTTAAAACAACAAAAATGTACATGAAAGAAGTTTGCATGTAGTGACTCATCAGACTGTAATTCTGACTGTTGTCACAGCATACATTTAAGTTATATCCTATATCCATGTCCTTTAGTGATTTGGAATTCTGCTATGTCACCACATGCAATCTCTTGAAATCCATTTCCTAACATGACAAAAATGTTAAACTGCCACAAGGAGAACCAGCAGAGGTGAATGTACAAAATGAACTGCAGTACAAATTCCAGCGCTAATTGGCCGGTTCTGGCTGTGCTGCGAACCAATAAAGTAATAGCTAATCGTCTAGTTCAGGGCCTATCTCCTGAACTCACGTCCTATGATGTGGGGGGGCGGTGTTTAGAAAATAATCTAGCTTCATGCATAACTGGGATGGATCCTTACACGTTACAGTCCCTACTGGTCAAATAAAATAGCCAGAACAAATAAAGGAGTACAGACGAAACAGAAATATGAAGGATAATGTAGATTCAGAATCAGGTTTAACCAGCATATGTCGTGAAATTTGTTAACTTTGCGGCAGTAGTACAATGCAATACATGATAGTATAGAAGAAAAATGGAAATACAGTGTGTGGATGTGTGTGTGTGTATATACAGGTTTCCCCCGCCATCCGAAGGTAGAGTGTTCCTATGAAACGGTTCGTAAGCCAAAATGTCGTAAAGCGAAGAAGCAATTACCATTTATTTATATGGGAAAATTTTGTGAGCGTTCGCAGACCCAAAAATAACCTACCAAATCATGCCAAATAACACATAAAACCTAAAATAACAGTAACCTATAGTAAAAGCAGGAATGATATGATAAATACACAGCCTATATAAAGTAGAAATACTTCTTTACTGCGATTGTCTGCACAGATCTCCGTAGTGAAAATCTCATGCAAGCACTGTTGGCATAAACACGCTCTCCAGTAACCTTTAAACTATGAAGCTGCCAAATCTACCAAATAACACGTAAAAGTACACAGCCGATATAAAGTAGAAATAATGTATGTACAGTGTAGTATCACTTACCGGAATTGGGAAAACAGCACCAAGCACACTGATGATGGTGTGTTAGACTGAGTCGTCACAGGTTGGGGTGGTGCACTGGCCCCCACCCTCCGGGCTGCCGACCCGATACATTGCCGCGAAGAACGCAGCGGTAGCTGGGAGGCACACAGCACATCTTTAAGAAAAAAGCCGAAATAAACAAGCTAATTAATTAGGTGCTGCCTAGCACGTAATTAATTAGCATGTTTATTTCAGCTTTTTTCTTAAAGATGTGCTGTGTGCCTCCTGGCTACCGCTGCATTCTCCGCGAATCGGTACAGTATCTGTCCGGGGCCCAGGAGTTGCGGTGGTGGGACACGGGAGTGTCATCTCATCGTCTGTTTCCATTAGAGCACGCAGCTCATCTTCTCCTATGACTGCCCGCCTCGATGTCAAAGGTCGAGGTTCGTCGTCTGCTGTGGCTGATGTGGAAGGCTTGCTGGACAGCTGAGCCTCGCGCATTTTCTATCATACAATTGTTTGTAAGCACTCAAATCATCCTGCAAATATCCTCTAAACCTACGTACCCTTTCAAAATTAAAGTCGTACTTTATCATTGCAGTGAAAATCTCACGCAGTTGCTTCACTTTCTGCATTCGGTTTCGATTGTTATCCTTTCTTCTTCCAATTGCATCAGCTCTTCATCTATCAGTTCTTGGTCATGGGATGCCAAAACCTCTTCAACATCATCTTCGTCGGCTTCCACAAGCCAAGCTCACTTTGTCCTTGCTTCGTTCACCACGATCGAAACGCTTAATTATGTCTAGTTTTATGCTAAGTGCAACACCCTTACTCTTTCAGGCTTTTCCGATACCTTAGAACTCATCTTGCTAACGGCTGCTCAATGCAACGTGTTAAGCAATGCCATTCCGAATCCGGGGCAGAGCGGCTACTCGGGGCGCGCGCTGCCTTTTATGGCACGCCAATTTTTTCGCACGCTGATTTTTTATCGCGCGTTGCCTTTCTTCGTAACAGTGAAAACACCTCCTGAAAGCAAAAACAGGGTACCAATGTAGGTTTTTCATAACAGTGAGGTTTCGTAAAGCGAACGTTCGGAAAGCGGGGGACGCCTGCATATACACACGTACTATATATACAGTATATATACTATATACGTCTATACTTCCTTCCTGATATTAACAACGAGAAGAGGGTATGTCCTGCGTGGTGGGGATTCTGAATAATGGATACCATCTTCTTGAGGCACTGCTCCCTGAACGTGGCCTGGATGCTATGGAGGCTAGTGTCCATGATGGAGCCGACTCCGTTTACAACTCTCTGCAGATTATTTTGATCCTGTGCGGTGCCCCCACCAAACCATGTGGTGACACAGCCAGTTAGAATGCTCTGCACGCTACAGCTGTAGTGAGTGTGTTAGGTGACATACCAAACCTCCTCAAACTCCTAATGAGACTCCTAATCAAGATTAATATAACTGGACATGTCATGACATTAGTTGTTGTGCAGGAAGCAAAATTACAAAAGAGGAAATGTCAGGTTTATGAGGGATACCAAGATAAGCTCATTCTGTTTAGTTTTATTAGGTGACTGTAAACAATGGTAGTGTTTGACCCTTAAACTGTAATATAGCAAATGAAAGCAAAGAACTAAAAGCTAAATATTAATCTATCTGTTATACCATTTCAGAGGTTCACATGAAATTCAGGAAATGACTAATCATGGATTGAAATTCAATAAAGTTAAAAATAAATAAACACAGTAATGAATTATTTATTAGTACTTGTTTGGTTGGGATTTAAAGGAAGTAAGTGAATTGAAAACTCGAGCTGTGATTGATAAGTTCATGACCTAAGGTAGAAGGAGTCAATTTTAGAAACCTAGCACATTTATTTTTTGACATAGTCCCCTCCTACATTTACACACTTAGTCCAGCGGTCGTGGAGCATACGGATCCCTTCTTTGCGAAGTCGGCGTCTTGGACCTCCAGAAAGTGGTCCCCAGCAGGGGTGATTGATAGGTTCGTGGCCTAAAGTAGAAGGAGATGAGTTATACAACTCTCATTACATGCACGTACAGTTCAACTCTTTGAGTGATTATGCAGAAAATTTGGTTCATAACTCATCTCTGATAGGTTGAGGCTGTGGTCGCAATGATGATACTGTTTCTGAAGCAACCTGGTTCATGGGCTAATGAAGAAAAGCTATGAAATGCAGGTCAGACAACAGGAATTCTGCAGATGCTGGAAATTCAAGCAACACACATCAAAGTTGCTGATGAACGCAGCAGTCCTGACGAAGGGTCTCGGCCTGAAACATCAACTGTACCTCTTCCGAGAGATGCTGCCTGGCCTGCTGCGTTCACCAGCAACTTTGAAATGCATGTCAGAGCTGTACCAGAGAACTGAATTCTCTGGATTCATATTGGAAATGAATTGCACACTGGCCACTGCATGAAGAGAGGGCAAACCTGGGTTAATATTACAGATATTTGTATCAGAACTGACCAGACTGGGATGCTCGAAATTGTTAAAATTTTTTGAGTTGTAAAGGTTGCAGTGTGTCCAGGTGGAAGATGAGGTGTTGTTCCTCAAGTTTGTGTTGGTCTTCATAAGAGTGCAGGGAACCACTGATGGATGTGTAGAAATGGAAAAGTAAAGTGATAGGCAACTGGAAGCTCAGGGTCATTGCTCTGGACTGAACAAAAGTGCTCAGCCATTCTGCTTTTGATTTCTCCATTGTGGAGGAGACCACATTTTGAGGACAGAATGCAATCACTTCTTGACCAGTTTGGGTCACTGCACGGTGAGAAGGCTGAGGTGAAAGTGCAGGTGTTCAATCTTCAGGGGGAGAATGGAATCCTTTTAGAATGATGGGAGAGGAGGGGAAGAGGAAGCCCAAGAGGACGCAAGGGTTATTAAAGCGGGTCTCAGTTTTTGGTGGAATTTAGGCTTCCAGCTCCCAATAGTGCTTTGCACATCCCTTTTACAATCATGTTTCAGCCCAACTTTGCACCTCTCAGTCTAGTTCCATTTCCCCAGATCCCTCCAATCCCCAGGTAGTTCTCCAAATGTCATTTGACAGGGTCAAATGTCATTTGACCCCAGGGCCTTATGTGATTGTTGAAGTTTGTGTCTGCAGGTCATGTATTTGTGGCTGAAAATAATTTCGAGTCTTCCAAACTCGATTCAGTGACCACACTTTCCTCTTATGCACTCCATGGCATGTATAGACATCTTGTATGAATATGTGCAGCAAAGGACCAGAGGACTGAAAAGAAAATTGCTGATTTACTGTATGGATGTGTCCCCCCAATCTTTACTTCTGAGAAATATAATTGCATTGTGTGCACACACTGCACAAAATGAGAACACTTTGCTTCCTGGTTTCTCCATATGAGTGTCAGTCATTAACTTCAGTTTTGCCACCGAAGAGCTGTTCTTACTTCCGTTGTTGAGGAAACGGGATGTGGAAATTATTTTGAGAAATTATGATTGAAGGAGGGCAGGGAAGGTTCACCAGATTGATTGTTCAACTGATTGATGTGAAATAGGAGAAAGGATTGTGTATTCTGAGCCTATACTCATAAAAAGGGGGTAATTTCATTGAAATATATAAAATTCTTAAAACTTTAGGGCAGCACAGTGACACAACTAGTAGATCTGCTACCTTTTCAGTCTAACATCCTAGGTTCAATCCTGACTTCAAAGTTCAATGTGAATTTATTATCAAAGTACTTATATGTTGCCATATACAACCTGCGATTCATTTTCATGCGGGCATTCGCAGAAAGTCGCTCGGGTGTTTTCTGAATGAAGTTTGCCTATTCTTCCTGTGGCCTTGTGAGTTTTGCCTGTTTTTTTTGTACTTCCAATTGATGTGCTGGTTGGTTGGTTAATTGGTCACTGTAAGTTGCCCTTGGGAAGAGATGAGTGGCAGAATGAGGAGGAACTGATGAGAAACTGGGGAGAATAAAATGGGACTGGTGTAACTCTTTGCTTGATGGTCAGCATGGACTTGGTAGGCCCTTGGGCCTATTTCAGTGCTATATAACTCTGAGATGTAGGTAATGTTCCCAGTGGCTCGAGTGACCAGAACTGAGGGTTATGATCTCAAGTACCAGGTCAGTCATTCATGAATGAGATGAACAGAAGTTTCTTCACAAAATAGTCAGTGAATCTTAACAATTCTCAAGAGGGCTGTGGAGGCTTTGTCACTGAACTTTATTTAAAACAGAGATTAATAAGTTTTTAAAGATTAAATAAATAGAATGATGTTAGTCCAGGAAGCTAGTGGCTGGCCTTCTGTACAAACCTGACCCTTCTTTTGAGACTCAATATTATTGAAACTGCTGTGGAGGATTCTCCACCACACTGTGGCCATCAACTCTGATAGCATTGGCTCTTGAGATAGAATTCCCATCAATAATATGATAGGCGAATTAGTTGATAATCATGCGACAACTTTATTTCTTTTATATTAGAGATACAGCACAATAACAGGCTGTTCCAGCATAACGAGCCCGCACTGTCCAATTACACCCATATGACCAATTAACCTGCAAACCGAAGGGTCTCGGCCCAAAATGTGGGCTGTACTCTTTTCCGTAGCTGCTGCCTGGCCAGCTGAGTTCCTCCAGCATTTTGTGTGTGTTGCTTGCGTTTCCAGCATCTGCAGATTTTCTCTTGATTGTAACCTACTAACCTGTATGTTTTTGGAGGGTGTGAGGAAACCCACGCGGTCATAGGGAGAGTGTACTAACTCCTTACAAACAGCAGCAGGAATTAAGCTCTGCTCTCTGGCACTGTGATGGCTTTACATTAACCGCTGTGCTATCGTGCTCCCTATACTATTGGCTGAATATTCAAAACAAAGGAAAAGATTTACTTAAGCAATTACACTATAATGTCCATTTCTAGATAATTTTGTAATAAATGGCCTGTGTAATATCATGTGACTATATATTGTCTTACATTGCTGATGTGAAACTAGTTACATGTCTGGTATTTGGTTTACTTTCTCTACAACTCCGTTAGTTTAACAATGAATTGCTTTAGTTTATTGACTGCTTTCCACTATCCTTAGTGATACAGATAAGTAGTATCTGTCAGTTTGCTTTGGCCAAGTTTCTTGCCCATCACTTAATTCAGTTTTCCTAAAGTGGACCTGATGAGCAAAAAAATATGCCGTGCTTTCTCAGTGAGACAGATAAGGCCAGAAGAAAGGCTTCCGTGAGCATGTGAGTTTTCTCTGGGTGCTCCGGTTTCTTCCCACAGTCCAAAGACATACTAGTTAAGTAAGTTAATTGGTCATTGTAAATTGTCCTGTGATCCGGCGAGGATTAAAAAGGTGGGTTGCTAGGTGGTGTGGCTCATTGGGCCAGAAGGGCCTATTCTGCACTCTATTTCTAAATAAATAAATAGAAAACTAGATAGATAGATAGATAAATAAATAGATCAATAGATAAATAAAGAGATAAAAGTTTAAAAAAACAGTAATTTAAAGACTGCAACAAAAGATCTTTTTGCAAAAATTTTCAACCTAGTAAACATACCGTCATTTCTTAATTGCACACTTGAATTTAAGGAAACCTTAAGAACACAATGAACTAACTAAATATTTCATGGTGTTAATTATAACGTTCAGATTTTGGTTTAATAGTGTGGGTGTTGTAGTTTGAACATTTGTGGTTCATAACTGCACAAGCGTTAATTTTTAATAAGGAGTTGAGACGTCAGTGACAGGCTTGCGTGCTGAGCCACAGTGGGCTAATTTTCAGAAGAAATCAGCTTGAGGGACTGTTTACACCAGCTGTAAGAGATTATTATCTTGGCCAGTTTCTCGAAAATCCAAAATGAAGTCAGAAATGGCTGATCACTCTGTTCAAGTTCAAAACAGCAGCTTTAATCAACAAGGGGAAACTGTCATGATAGAAAGGCCTTGATAGAATGGATGTGGAGAGGATGTTTCCTATGATGGGAGAGCCCAAGTCCAGGAGACACAACCTCAGAATAGAAGGGCGTCCTTTTAGAATGGAGATGAGGAGGAATTTCTTTAGCCAGAGAGTGGTGAATCTGTAGAATTCAGATGTGGAGGCTAAGCCTTTATGTATATTTAAGGCAGAGGTTGATAGATTCTTGATTGAACAGGGCGTGAAGGGGTACGGGGAGAAGGCAGGAGATTGGATCGGAGAGGAAAAATGTATCAGCCATGATGAACTGGTGGAACAGACTCGATGGGCCAAATGGCCTAACTCTGCTGTTATACCTTATGGTCATGAATAAAAGAGTCGTGAATCCGAACATACAAATCGGGAGCCGGCGTAGGCCACTCCGCCCACTTGAGTCTGCTCTGTCACTTAACAAGATCATCAGAAATCTGATTGTAACCTCAATGTACTTTTTTGCCTAACCCTTGTAATCTCTAAAGATACCAGAGAGCAGTCAATAAACTAAAATAAACAACCCGTTGTTAAATTAATTTTAAGGCAAGTGTATGTTGATTTCCAAAAGTCAATGTACTCCTACCTTAAGCATACACTATTCAAGGAATTTGCTTCCACTCCCTTTTTGAAGACGGGTTCCAAAATTCTGTGACTTAAAGAGAAAAACATCATCTCATCTGACCCACGTCTTTAAGTAGTGCTCCCCCCATCTAGTTCTACATTCACACAAGAGGAAGCATCTTTTCCAAACTTACCCTGTCAAGATCTCTTTGGATCCCCTTTTCTTTTTCTATGAAAGATGAGAGGGACCAAACTGAGATGTGCATTCCTGGAATTTTTGCAGAATGATTTAAATTTCAATTTGAATAGTTAGAACTCAAATTATTGGCTACTGGGAGTAACTTGTCTCCTTGAAAGTGGCTCCACTGGTTGACATGGTGGTTAAAAAGGCTTATGGAATGTTTGCTTTTATTAGGCACTGAGTTTGAAAGTCAAGAAGTTATGTTGAAACTTTATAAAACTCTGGTTAGGCCACATCTGGAAAATTGCATACTGTTCTGCTCGTCCCACTTTAGGAGGGATGTTGAGGCTTTAGAGAAGACGCAGAGGAGGTTTATCAGGATGCTGCCTGGTTTAGAGGGCATATGCTATCATGAGAGATGGAAGAAACTTGGGTTATTTTTTGTGGAGCATGGAGGCTGAGGGGAAATCTGATAGAGGTTTATAAGTTTATGAAATGCATAGATAGAGCAGACAGTATCTTTTTTCCAGGGTAGAAATGTCTAATACCAGAGGACATGCATTGAATGTAAGAGCGAGTAGATTCAAAGGGGATGTGAGGTGTTCATTTTTTAACGCAGGGAGTAGTGGATGCCTGGAATGCACTGTCTGGTGTAGTGGTAGAGGCAAATAATTTAGAGGCTTTCAAGGGATGTTTAAATAGGCACATGCAGACATCCCACCTCTCCCGGAAGTTCGGGGAGTCTCCCGCATATGAATAGTGGCTCCCTGATGCCCGCAAATTATATACAATATCACGGAAGTCATTTTTTTGAGAGCGAGTGAGTGAGAGAAAGCAAGAGAGTGCGAGAGCGCGAGAGAGAAAGCAAGCTAGAGAGAGAGAGCGCGAGAGAGAAAGCAAGCGAGAGTGCGAGCGAGAGAGAGAGAGAGCGAGAGCACACCATGGCAGAGTGTTCCAAAAAAATATAAAACGTACGTCACCCCAGACTACACTAAAGTGTACCCCTGCCTAATAGGGGTCAAAAATAATGACAGTGTTGCTCGCTGCACTGTTTGCAGCAGTGACTTTTCTATTGCCCATGGTGGGTTAAGACTGTAAAAGACATGTTGAGGTGAGTTTAACAGGTGTCATTCGTTCATTAGCATAGCTAACGTTATTTAAACTAGCTGGCTAGCTGCTAAGGAGCTGCTCAATTGCAGACATCCCACCTCTCCCGGAAGTCTCCTGCAAATTGATGGTGCTACCTCCCTGAAATGAGTTTTTGTAGGGTGGGATGTCTGCACATGAATATGTGGAAGATGGTGTGATATGGACATTGTGCAGGTAGGAGGGATTGGTTTTTGGGTTTTTGTTAATTTACTGTTCAGCTGATTTGGCACAGCTTTGTGGGCTGAAGGGCCTTTTTCCTGTCCTGCACTGTTCTATGTTCTATGTCCTATGACTCATTCAATGAAAAGGGAGTAACATTGTGCTACTTCCTTTGTTGACCTAGAAGTAATTTGCTCCGTGTCTGTTGACAAATTTTAGTTTACACCAGTCTTTAAAGATAAGCGTTGAAACAACATGACATGTTGCAGGAAGCTGAGGTAGGATGACCTTTACAGCTCCTCTAGAGTGTCCAATCTAGAGTGAAATAGCAGGAACAGTGATCTAATTTTGCAAGTTTGGTTCAACTTGAGATGAACCCAAAACAAAACAGATTTCTGTCTAGACTTTACTGAATATGGATTTTGGTTAATAACCACAGCGGAGAAGGAGAGTATGATGCCAAAGGAATAGTGAAGGGATGGTTAGGGGAGAAACGTCATATTTTTACTCCATGTTAATGATCCTAAAGCAACAACAATCTTCTGATTCCATTTTTTTCTAGCCTTGGATGTTAAATAAAGTAAGAGAAAAGAGATTGTGAAAGGAGAACAGTTTTGGAGGTAGCAAACACTTTATTTTTCAATTGAAAAGAAGGAACCAGCTATTCTGTTCAAGGCCATTTCTTGGGAAAATTGTTGGAATCAATGTAGCAGAGTTAGTGAGTATTGGGGAAAGAGTAGTGATGGTGGGGAAACAGTGTGGCTTCGTAAGTGTGAGAGCTGTTCTGCCTAACTTCTTGCACCTCTTCAAAAGCAAAGTACCACAGATGCTGACAGTCTGAAATAAAATCCCAGGATGCTAACGATGGGCCAAGCAAATTCTGTGGTGAGGGAATTAAAGCCAGTGGTGTACATGTTAATGGCCCCTTGTTAGAATTGGGAAGAGTTAGTCTTGGAAACTAGTTTTAAACTTCACTGATAATGGGGAGGAACAGAGAATGAAAGGTAATGTGTCCATTGCAAAAGTGGCGATAGATACAAACTGAGATGAGGGCAGGTGCTGCCGGCTGAAAAAGAAGTGGTAAAGCGGAGTCAAAAGGAAATGTAACTAAGAAGAGATGAATGAAATCTGACATGCCATAAGAGGTGAGGGTGTCAAAATGAGATACAAGCTGGAGTGGCTGAGTATCTGGAATTGTTCAATTTACTGCGTTACAGTAAGGTGCGACACAATACTTGCTTCGGGAACAGCACCTCATCCTTTGTCAAGGCACGTTGAGGCCTTCCAGACTCAGTTGCAAATTTTCCAAATGTACATTGCTCACCCTCTTTTTCTGTCTGTAGCAGAAATGGTCATTTCTGTCTGCCATCAATTAGTCTTAGTTTTTCTCTTTCAATTGTCATTTATTTCAACATTGCCAGTCCTTATTGAAACGTGCAAGATTCTGAGGGAGACTGATGGTTTAAAATGAAAAGATATTCTCTGTTGAGGGGAGTCCAGAACCAGAGGGCTTGGCCTCGGAGTAAGGGGCACTCAGTTTACAAGTGCCATAAGACTGAATTAATTTTCTCCACTGTTGTGAATACTTGGACCTCCTTGCTATGGAGAGCCGTGGTGGCAGAGCCCTTGGTTATAATTGACACTGAGACGATGCAGTGTTTTGGGTATTGTGTTACATTTTGAATTGGGAAAGGGATTGATGTATGTGAAGAAAGTAAATAAAGTGGTCTAGAGGATTGTTAAATCAGCTAAGATCCTATTGGATGCTGGAGTGGGTTTGAGGGGCTGAATGGCTTGTGCCTATTCCTGCTACTCATACGCCCGGGACTGCAGATATTTACAGATGAATTCGAGTTCTCGTGTTTTCCCTCCTTTTCTTTCCTCGAACTCCCTCACTTCCTGATGTGCTTTTGCCATGCTTTCTGATTCTTCTAATTCAAACTAGCCAGCCTTCAAGAGAGGCCTTGGCTTCATCCCCTGTATATAAATCTAATGAATTCTAGAGGTGGTGGTCACCTCCATCGGTCTCTCCAAAGGTTCTTTTCTATTGTCACTCTGCCCTCCTCAATTGGCATATTGCCCCTCCTCACTAGATCCGTCTATCACTTGCGAGCTCTTGCTCTTCCCCTTCCCTCCTTTTTATACTGGCTCTCTTCCCTCCATCTTTTAGTCTTGATGAAGGGTCTTGATCCAAAATGTTGACTGTCCGTTTCCCTTCAAACATGCTGCCTGGCTCACTGAGTTCATCTAGCATCTTGTTTTTTTTGTCCCGTATTCCAACCTTTTTTGTAGTCTCCTGTCTGTCTGGGTGTAGAGCAGAGTAGGGCTTATTTAGGGTGGTTGACCATGTGTGGTGAGGAGGAAGGAGGGATGTGTTGTGGGGTTGTAGATCTGAGGGTTCATTTTCTACGGAGGCAGTCTGGCCTGCTGTGAGTTTTCCAGCATTTTCTGCTTTTGATTCGTGTTTTCTCTGTCTGTATTATTTCTCCTTTCAACACCTGAATGTTCCAACGTAACTCAGTGTCTCCTTTTCCATAGATGCTGCCGTGAAAGACAGAGGGTAGTGATGAATGGGACTTATTCTGGCTTGAGGTCTGTGATTAGTGGTGTTCTGCAGGAATCCTTGCTGGGACCTCTGCAGTTTATGGTGTACAATCAGTGGCTATTGAGTGCATGTTCATAGTCCCGGCTGCTTCAGGGTTTGAAGTATTGTGCAGAGATGCTCTTCTACACAACACTGTTGTAATGCATGGTTATTTGAGTCTCTTTCCTCCTTGAACCAGTCTTGCCATTCTCTGTCTTATTATCAACGCATTTTTGCCCACAGAACTGTAAACACCAGATCTTTTTCTGTTTGTTGCACCATCCTCTGTAAACTCTTGAGACTGTTGAGCGTGAAAATCCCAGGAGATCAGCAATTTCTGAGGTACTCAAACCACCCTGTCTGGCACCAACAATAGTCAAAGTCATCTAGATCACAATTCTTCCATGTTCTGATGTTTGTTCTGAACAACACTGAACCTCCTGACCATATCTGCATGCTTTTATGCATTGAGTTGCTGCCACATGATTGGCTGATTAGTTATTTGCATTAACAAGCAGGTATACGTAGGATGAAAACATAGATGGGTGGGTTCGTAGGTTCATGGATGATAAGAAGATTGGCGGTGTTGTGGATAGTGTAGGAGACTGGCAGAGGATACAACAGGATATAGATCACTTGCTGATATGAGTGGAGAAATAGAAGATGGAGCTTAACGTGGCCAAATATTAAGTACGTATTGCGCTTAGGGAGGTCAAATGTAAAGGGACTGTGCACTGTGAATGACAAGACCCTTAAAAGTAATGACAAGGCCCTTAACAGTGTTGATTGCAGTGGATTCTTGAGGTGGAAATTCATAACTCCCTGAAAGTGGTTGCACAGGTTGATGGGTGGTTAAAGAAGGCAGAATGGCATGCCCGCCTTTATTCATTGAGGAACTGAGTTCAAGAGTCAGGAAGTTGGTTTGCCGCTTTATGAAACTCTAGTTGGGTCATATCTGGAGTATTACATTCACTTCAGGTTGTCCCATTATAGGAAGGATGGTGAGGCTTTGGAGAGGATGCAGAAGATGTTTATCAGGATGCTGCCTGGATTAGAGGGCATGCGCTAAGAGGAGAGGTTGGACAGACTTGGTTGTTTTCTCTGGAGCAGTGGAGGCTGAGGGGAGGTTTGTAAAGTTACATGAGGCGTAGATAGAGTGGACAGCCAGTATCTTTATCCCAGAGTTGAAATATCTAATAACAGAGGGCATGCATTTCAGGTCAGGGGGCGGGGGGGTTGGCGGGCAACTTAAGTGGAGATGTTTGGGCAAGTTTTTGTTCAGAGTAGTGAGTGTCTGGAATCACTGCCCTGGGGTGGTGGTGGAGCCAAATGCTATAAGAGCATTCGAGAGGCTGTTAAATAAGTACACGGATGTGCAGAAAATGTAAGGATAGGGACATTGTGTAGGCAGAGGGGTTAGTTTGAACGGGCATTTGATTACTGATTTAATTAGTTTGGCATAACTGTGGGCTGCAGGTTCTGCTCCAATGGGGAAAGAACAGGCAAACTTTGCAAAACAGTACTTGATGTCTAGATCGAACTCACATTCCTGGGGCTGACAACCAGCAGTAATAACTGCCGTGCCACTGAGGGGGCCCTTAAATACATTAAAGTACTTACTTTGAATGGAAGCGTTGAGTTAGCTTGTGCTTTTGTTGGAAATTGGATAAACAAAGTTTAATGAGGAGTCTGGAAGAATTTCTGCAGAAATTACTGGAAGATTTCATGAAACTGTAATGAGTATAACAAGGCTATAACAGCCTAAGGCTAAGGGTGTGGGAGGAAATATGTTGAATGTAGATCTGCCAGTTTATGAAATGTTGTTAATAAATGAAATACCATGAATGTATCTCTTTATTACGGACTCATTAGTGTGCTGTGATCCTTTTCAGAGATTAAAAGGATGTTCTAGTGATGCAATTCTCCCAGGGAATGTTCAGTTAATATTTTTAAGGGCCCCACGGTGGCACGGCAGTTATTACTGCTGGTTGTCAGCCCCAGAGAATTGAATTCCATCTAGACATCAAGTACTGTTTTGCGAAATTTGCTTGTTCTTTCAACACTGGAGCAGAACCTGCAGCCGACTATCAACATGATGGCTGTAAGCAACACTCACAACAAGATGGAGGAACTCAGCAGGTCGGGCAAAGTCCTGACGAAGGGTTCTGGACTGAAACGTTGACTGACCGTTTCCGCAGATGCTGCCTGACCTGCTGAGTTCCTCCAGCTTGTTGTGAGAGTTGCTTTGACCCCAGCATCTACAGAATATTTTGTGTGAACGTGATGGCCTTTCTTGTTTGTCATTAAAGCAGGGTAAACAACTCTGCCAGTGGTTTCCTAGTAGCTTAATCTGTGGCTCAGTCGTTGGCTCTCTTGCCTTTGAGTGGGAAACCTGTACGTACAGGATTCTGAGGGTAAGAATCTGTACTGGCATGCCAATACAGTAAGGATTGTTACACTGACTGAGAGCTTTCAGATGGATTATCAAACCAGGGAACAATATCTTACAAACTATGTATCAGATGCTGCAGTTGTTTGTGGCTGACGTACTTCCTATTCCCAACAGAGATGACAGTGCAGTAATACTTTAATAGTACATCATTATCTGGAAAGACCTTGCGAAAGTATATGCGTGCACTGTTTTCTATATTGTGTTAAGCAACCAAAGGGAACCTATGGGGAGATTCCTGCTTCACTTAAGTATTTCATAGTAATTAAATTAAATTGTGCAAGGTACACAGTTGTATAATGATTTCCTCAAGTTTTCCCCATGGGCCATCTGCATCTGAGTTGTTTGTTTTTAAAAACACTTAATCTTCATTGTGCCTTTCACATTCTGAAGGCAGTAAAATACTTTGGGAGTGCACTCCTGTGGCAAATTAGCCAAAGAGCTGCCTTGTAATGGTTTTTAACAGAAAATATTTCAGCTAGGAATAAGACCAGGAGCCAATGGTCATGGATTTAAGATAATTGGTTGACGGAGCAGAGAAGAGGAGTGGTGCTTACAAGTGGTTCACGCAACACACATAGAAGTTGCTTGTGAATGCAGCAGGCCAGGCAGCATCTATTGGAAGAGGTACGGTTGACATTTCAGGCTGAGACCCTTCGTCAGGACTAACTGAAAGAAGAGCTAGTAAGAGATTTGAAAGTAGGAGGGGGAGAGGGAGATCCAAAATGATAGGAGAAGATGGGAGGGCGAGGGATGGAGCCAAGAGCTGGACAGTTGATTGGCAAAAGGGATAAGAGAGGATCATGGGACAGGAGGCCTAGGGAAAAAGAAAAGTGGGGGGGGGAAGCCCAGAGGATGGGCAAGGGGTATAGTGAGAGGGACAGAGGGAGAAAAAGGAGAGAGAGAATGTGTGTATATAAATAAATAAAGGATGGGGTACAAGGGGGAGGTGGGGCATTAGCGGAAGTTTGAGAAGTCAATGTTCACGCCATCAGGTTGGAGGCTATCCAGTCGGAATATAAGGTGTTGTTCCTCCAACCTGAGTGTGGCTTCATCTTTACAGTAGAGGAGGCCGTGGATAGACATATCAGAATGGGAATGGGACGTGGAATTAATATGTGTGGCCACTGGGAGATCCTGCTTTCTCTGGCGGACAGAGCATAGGTGTTTAGCAAAACGATCTCCCAGTCTGCATCGGGTGTTGCCAATATATAGAAGGCCACATCGGGAGCACCGGACGCAGTATATCACCCCAGCCGACTCACAGGTGAAGTTTCGCCTCACCTAGAAGGACTGTCTGGGGCCCTGAATGGTGGTAAGGGAGGAAGTGTAAGGGCATGCGTAGCACTTGTTCCGCTTACGAGGATAAGTGCCAGGAGGGAGATCAGTGGGGAGGGATGGGGGGGCACGAATGGACAAGGGAGTCGCGTATGGAGCGATCCTTGGGGAAAGCGGGGAGTGGGGGAGGGAAAGATGTGCTTAGTGGTGGGATCCTGTTGGAGGTGGCGGAAGTTACGGAGAATAATATGTTGGACCCGGAGCTCTGCTCTCAAATGCATCTCCCCCATTTCACGCACAGCTGCTCTCACTCCATCCTCCAGCTACCCCACTAGGAATAGGGTTCCCCCTTGTCCTCACCTCACCAGCTCTCTTTAGCTTTTGCCTAAAGAATGGACCTAATCATAGAATTATAAAACTGTACAGTGCAGAAATGAGACATTTCAGCCCACCTTGTCCATGCTGACTGTGATGCTGCGTCTGTGTCACCTGACTCTCGATGGTGTTCATGATTAGACACGAGTGCAGCTTGGCCAGTGAGTGCATGGTTTTGTGCTACTCTCATCATAGTAAACATTTATGCAGAAAATACAGTACATGAACAGGCTGTTGACCCCATTTGCTCCATGCAGATAATGTTTAAAGTAAATTTATTATTAAAGTATGTATATCTCACCATATACTACTTGGCCATTCACTTTCTTGCAACATTTACAGGAAAATGAAGAAACACATGAGGGTTTATGAAAGACTATAAATAGCAAGAACTGACAAACAACCAATGTGCGAAAGAAGACAGACAGTGTAGATAATATGAAAACACATGAGTAGTACTGAGAGCGGGAGTTGTGGGGTGCTTGAATGTGAATCTATGCGTGGTGGAGTCAGTTCAGTGTTGAAGTGAGTGAAGTTATCCACAATGGTTCAGGAGCCTGATGGTTGCAGTGGAGTAGCTGTTTCTGACAGTAGTGGGGTACGACCTGAGGCTGCTGTTTTTCCAGCCTGATGGGCGTAGCGAGAAGAGGTCATTGCCTGGATGATGGATTCTGCTTCCTAGTGGCAGCGTTCCTTATCAATATGTTTATTGATGGGGAGGGCTTTGCCTGTGATGCACTGGGTTGTATCTACCACTTTTTGTAGACTTTTCCTTTCCTGGGCATTGACATTTTCACACTACGCTGCAACTTGTCAGAATACTCTCCACTGTGTATTTGTGGAGAACATTGCACACAAGCTCCCTTCCTCCCAACTTCGTCCACTTTATCGGCATAATATTCCAGTCTGAGTACCCACCATTCCTTAATGCTTTTATGATATCTGCCCGAATCATTACATGTTCTAACAACTATCCCACTGTAACGACACCAGGAAGAGAAGTTTCTCCTTAATGGTCAGAAGTATTTATTAGTATCTGTATTTATGATATTTTTGTATGTATTTTTGCTTTAGTTTGAAAATGGAAACATCTCTGTGAGCATGCTGTAAAAACTTCTCAAAAATTAAGGATATCTATTGGGGTTTCCCTTCAAACATCACTATTTTAAAAACAAAATCAGTTTTACCTCACCAAAAATATTAGTCACAGTTCCACTTTTCATTGATGGCAAATGGATTCCTTTCTTTGTATATAGAAGGTAGATTGTGTCAACGTCAATTTGATCCTGGAAATGTGTTATATTAATAATTTTGTGTATATTATAAGCATGGGCCACGTATTTGGCACATGGACCTTATAGTCACTGGCTGATCAACTGTTGGCTCAGCTGTTGCCTCGAGATGGCTGCACCACTGATGTGGCTTCTCTGTTGGCAATCCTGGATTGCATGGTAAGTAGAGCTGCTGTCTTTCAACCCCAGTGATCCGGGTTCAATCTTGACCTCGGTTCCTGTCTGTGTAGGGTTTGTATATTGTGACAGCATGGAATTCTCTTGGGTCTTCCTGTTTCTTCCCACATTACAAAGGTGTGTGGGTTACTTGATTCATTGGATGCTATAAATTGCCCAGATTTTGTAGGTGAATGGTAGATGTTGATGGGTATGTTGTGAGAATAAATGGGATTAGCGTAGGATTGGCTTAATTGGGTGGATGATGTTCCTCAGAATTCAGGATTGAGATGAGGAGCAATTACTTCAGTCTTGAATATATTCGATGACTGAGCCTTGGGTAGAGTCTTTGGAAGTTCCTACTCAATAAGGCTCTGAAGACATTCTTCAAATTTTTTTTGAACTGTATGGGAAATCAAGGATTTGTGCAGGAAGGTAGGACAGTGATGGAAGAACTTCAGTCATGATCTTAGGGAAGACAGAGTGCACCAGAGACCAAGAGACCAGCTCCTATGTTCTTGCCATCATCTGACAGAGTGTTTTATCTTTCAGGAGGAACTTAGTGAAGGTACTGACCTGGAGTCTTCACAAAGTTCAATGTTCTTCGAGGAACAGGTAAAATCTGGTTGTAATATCTTTAAATGTTTAACAGTTAAAAGGCTCCTTAGTTTGATGCAAACAATGTGTGCAGGAGGTTAATGACCCTGTGTTGCATTCCTCAAACAATTTAACTAGGTTGAAGGAATGAAAGATTTTGAGGAAATTGATGTGGTTTTGCAAACAATATGTGACTCCAGAAGCCAGACCAATTTTTAGATTTAAAATAAATATATCTATAGAGTTTGTCAGTGGACAAAAATAAAATTAAAACTCAATTAGTAACATAATTCTAATTTCCTGCTGTGATTGACTTTTAAATTTTTTTCACATGATATTTACAGTCTAAAGTTGAGCTTAATTTTGTACTGAACTAATGATTTCTGGTAAATTGGTAAATGGTACATTTTGAATTATCTAATGGCCTAAATTGAGATCAAAACTCCTCTCAGAATTTCAGTGGAGTTCGAAGTAATTAGAGCTTCCCTACCAATGTTTCGAATGTGATTCTCTATTTTAACGAGTTACTTCAGGACTTTAGGGCAGAAATTCCATTCTGCCAGGGACTACTGTCCTAATCCAATCCGCTTGTTTCACTGGAGCTGAGATGTATGTCTGCACTTATATACTGCCTCCTATGGTCCCTCTAAGCTGTGCGCGTGCACACGTTTTTCAACCAGTGCACAAAGGAAATTAATGTGCGCACAGAAGGTTAGTTACCTAAAATAATGTAGTAATTAATAATTATACTTATTGAAAATAATCTTTTAGCTAAATGTTTTTGTTAACCAGTTAGTCGGTTTTTCAAATACCACAATGCGCGTCACTAATTTACGTCACCTTACCTTTCCTGCTCTGGTTTATACAGCTGCATCACGGTGGCAGCCATCTTTGGCGGACAGTGTTCATATCGTAAAGTTTACAAAGATCTGTTTCAAACCCTGTAGATAGCTTACTAAGTTTTTATTGAAAAAGATCAGTCAAATGACCCTGTGGCTAAATACTGTCACAAGAATTTGATAAACATCACATACAAAGTAGCTTCACGGGTTTTAAGTGATGTCTTTGATGAACTGTCTGCACTGTGCAAGATTCTGCCAAAGAGTGACCTGACACTGATTGATTCACTTCATTTCGCACGAGGCAAAATTAACAAGATAAGAAAGCAGTATCTGGGAGACAATGTTTCGTGGAGTGACAAAGTTAAAGTTTTGCTAAGCTTACAACATGAAGAAAATGTCACAGTAGATACAAGTTTGCTGTTGACTTTTGTAAATAGTCTTTGTGTTCATTTAGAAGAAAGGTTTCCTGAAGATGAGGTACAAGAATGGTCAGCTTTTGATTTCTCCGCAATTGCAGATTGTGACTTCACATTTGGCGATGAACAAGTTAATGCCTTCGGTCTAAAATATCATGATTTTCTAGCTGAAAATTCTGTAATAATTAGACAGTTTAATGATTTCAAATTTTCCGTGCAAGAAAAAATTAAATCCAAACTGATTTCAAACTTTGCTCAAATGGTAGCATTTGTACTTCAAAATGAACAGTTTTGCGATCTTGCATAGTTGATGGACATTGGGGGAACCTTTCTTGTGTCTAGTGTGGACTGTGAGCGAGGTTTTAGCCTGATGAATCAACTCAAAAACAAGGTGAGAACACATTTAGGTGAATGTCATTTGGATATGTTAATGAGAATCAAAAGCTATCAATTGGATGAAAGTTTGGTTAGTCTAGATAGAGTTTACAAAGAATGGGTAAATGCCAAAGACAGGAGAGAGACAAAACAACTGAGTGACTTAAATATGTATGTTATTTTGTTGTTATTCTGTGCAGTGTTATGTCAAATATTTTGTAAAACTACATAAACTGTGTCATGTGTGCATTCAGTGCACACATACTTTTGTCACAGGAAAAAAAGTTGCACAACATAAGATTTTTGCGCACACTGACTACTAAATACTAGAGGGAACATTGACTGCCTCTGATAGCACTGAAGCCATACCCTCAGGTTCACCAGCTTTTAATATATTTGGACCTTTGATGATTTAACTTTTCAAAATGCATTCAATAATGTCTGGACAAAATGTTTACACATTTCAATTTATATATTCTTTCCCTTTTGAAACACTGGAAAAAATGGACTAAATATGGATTTAAAAGCATCAAAAACAATTTAAATGAATAATTCAGAATGGAGAAGAACAACAGCTGCTTGCATTTCTTTTTCCTGGAGTCAGTGTTCCTCCTGTTCATTTACGGGGTTATTGTGCTTGCTTTGAATTTAACTCAATACATACTGGATTACAAATTGCCACAATAGCGTAATTCTCTGAAGCACCAGTGATCACCAGTTAGGGTTTAAATCCTGCTGCTATCTATAAGTACTTCTATGTTCTCTCTGTCATCACAAGGACTTCCAGCACAGATTGCAAAGACGTACATTAAGGGTTAGTGAATTGTGAGCATGATATATTGATGCTGGAAGTGTGTGAAACACTTACAGGCTGCCCCCCCCCCCACCCCCCAGCACAATCTTTGGTCTGTGTTGGTTGCTGACACAAACAATGCATTTCACTGTATATTTCAATATACATATGACATATAAACCTCATCTTTTAAACGTCATTAATCTTTAAAATTCGCCAAGAATCGGAAGTTCTGTGGGACATCCTGCTCAGATGGAAGGTGCTGTCCCCGGCCTACACCAGTGCTGGAACCCCAGTTATCAGTAGAGATACCAGACCATTCCCTGCATTAGTGGTGGAATTGGGACAGAAGACCCACAAGCCTATGATTACTTTCAAAATAAAATCAGCATGTATACTCAACTCTAAATGTGTAGGATAATGCAAACATTGGACAACACAAAATACACAGAAATGCTTTAAAGAAAAAGATTAGTTTTATTTGTCATACGTACACCGAAGCATCAAAACAAACAGTGAAGTGCATCGTTATACATTATTAACCAACACAGTCCGAGGATGTGCTGGAGGCATGCCACAAGCATTGCCGTGCTTCAGACACTGCGCAGCATGCCCGCAACTCACAAACCCTAACCATACCTGTGTCTTTGGAACGTGGGAGGAGACCTGTAGGAAACTCATGAAATTAGGGGGAGAACGTACGAACGGTTGCGGGAATCGAACCCTGATCGTTGATTATTGGCACAGTAATGCGATTGCACTAAGTTACCATGCTTCTCTTCTGATAACTCGGTAAACAAACATGGAAATAGACGCCTTCTATGAACCCCAAAGAGCCAAAGAACCATGAGCCAATATAACTCAAAGGTCAACTGAATGGGTAGCCAATCAGGACTGAGGCAAGAGAATGGGGGGCTATATAAACACATGTACTCCCAGAGAGATGCACCAACAACTGTGCACAGAGGATGTCACTTCAACTGGTGATGAAACGCCTGCAAGCTAATTGCTAAACTCAGCATACACCACAGCATCAAATCCTTTCAAACCAAGCTACTGATACTCGGCACCTGCCTAAGCTACTGTGTCGCCGGTCATTAAATAAGTCGCCCAGTACTTTATATAGTATATTCAGATATTGTTTATTTGAGAGTTGTTTTAATACTGTTCCAGTTTCTCAGTCACCCCACATTTCTGTTCAGTACTCCAAGCCAAGTGTGTTTTGTAATGGGATTTAGATGTATTTACAGTGTAGTCTGATTTGAGGATAGAGTCAGCTGTGTCCCTAATCACCAAATGGATTTACTGCAGATAAAACATTATTACTGTATTGCAGTGGTAGCCTTTGAACTCCTGCTGTGCTCTTATTGAAATTTCTAGAGCCAGGCATTTAATCCTGCCCACAGGCTCTGAAACTTGGCACAGTTGGCTCTTAAGCAAATGCTGGTTAATGGGGAATGCACTGATGTTTTTTGTGTCTGTTCCAGGTCTCAGAACAATATGAAGGGAAAAGTGGCGATCTGTCGTCATTCCGTATTCCCTCATACCTCCTGACGATTCATCTGAAGGAAGGAAGGAACCTTGTGATCCGGGACCGCTGTGGTAATCCACTTTGAACTTGCTTTGCTTACCTACAGTGAATCCTGCTGCAAGTGTAAACTTACTAACTGCATAGAGAAACTTCCTAACCAAAGTTTTTTTTCTGAAAGCACTTGCTGCGTGCCCTTGTATTAACTGTCCAGTGCTGCAGCAGAGCAGGTTTACTTTCTGAACAAGAACTGAACTGGGTCACCTGCTTGTGTGCTGCTTAACTGGGAGAACGTGTGCAGATAAAGTTTAGGGCGATTCTTAATTATAAATCGAAGACCAGAATATGTGGTCTGCAGCAGCTTAGGAAATTAAACTGGAATAGAAAATGCTTAGGGGCGGCATGGTACTGCAGTTAGTGTAATGATAATACAGCGCCAGTGACCTGGGTTCAATTCCAACCACTGTCTGTAAGGAGTTTGTACATTCTCCCCATGACCATGTGGGTTTCCTCGGGGTGCTTCAGTTTCCTCCCACATCCCAAAGCTGTACGGGTTAGTAGGTTAATTGGTCACATGGGTGTAATTGGGTGGCAGGGTCTCATTGGGTCAGCAGGGCTTGTTATTTTGCTGTATCTCAAAATAAAAATAGAAACAAAATAAATAAGAAATAGGTGCAGGAGGAGACCATTTGGCCAGCTGAGTCTGCTCTGCTGTTCAATAAGATCGTGGCTGATCGGGCCGTGGACTCAGCTCCACCTACCTGCCTTTTCCCATTACCCTTAATTCCACTGCTATGCAAAAAAATTGAACTGTGACTTAAATATATCTAATGAGGTAGCCCCAACTGCTTCCCTAGGCAGAAAATTTCACAGATTCACTACTCTCTGGGAAAGGCAGTTTCTCTTCTTCTCAGTCCTAAATCTAAACTCCTGATTCTTGATGTTATGACTCCTAATTCTAATCTCAGTTACCAGTGGAAACAACTTTCCTGCCTTTATCTTATCTATTCCTTCAATAATTGTATATGTTTCTGTTAGATTATCTCTTCAGAATTTCAGGGTGTATCATCCCAGTGACTTAATTTCCCTTCATAGGCTAAATCCCCTCATCTCAAGAGTTGACCTGGTGAACCTCTTCTGCATCATCTCCAAAGCCAATAGATCTTTCCTCAAGTAAGGAAACTAAAACGGCATGTAGTACCCCAAGTGTGACTTAACCAGTACCTTGTCCATTTGTAGTATAACCTCCCAGCTCTTAAATTCAGTCTCTGTCGCAATGAAGGGGAACATTCTAATTGCCTTCTTGATAACCTGTTTTATTACAAAAGAACTTTTTGCAATTCCTGCAAAAATTCGAAGTAAACTTTACCATGCATGTTGCTATATACCACCTTGAGATTCATTTTCTTGCAGGCATCTACTAGAAAATAAAGAAATAAAATAGAATTTATGAGGAAAAAACACATATAAACAAAGACTGACAAACAACCAATGTGCAAAAGAAGACAATTTCTGCAAAAAAAAAATACTGAGAAGATAAGTTGTAAAAAAGGCCTTGGGAATGAGTCTGTAGATTGAATTGAAGTGAGTAAAGTTATCCGTGCTGATTCAGGAGCCAAATGGTTATAAGGAATAACTGTTCCTGAACCTGGTGGTGTGGGACCTAAGGGTTTTGTACCACTTACCTGAATGTAGGTGTGAGAAGGGAGCAAGTACTTCCAAGTCCTTCTGCACAACAGCATGGTGCAATCTGTGATTGAACATGCCACATTATTTTCTATAGCTGTGTGTTATATACCCCGTGATGGGAATAAAGAACCAGCAGAGATGGAAACCACTTTGGAGTCCAGTATTGCTATAAACTACAAATGTTTAATAGTAACTACGCAATACAGTAATATAAATGTACATAAATCAAACAGGTTAGCAATGATTATATATATATAAGCACGTAAATTAGTAAGTGTGGAAATATAAGTATGAAAACCAAGCTTCTTTAAGTCTAGGGGTAAAAAGATACAGTCTTACGATGTTGAGTAAAGTTCAGTTCAGTTCAGTTCGTGGTATTTAGTTGAGTAGTGATGGAAAGAGAGAGAGAGAGAGAGAGAGTGAGTTGAGTCTTCAGGTGAACTGATGCCGTCGATCTTCTCGTCGTCCTCCGAAACCCTTTACAAATCACCGACTGTGACTTTAACCAGGGGGACCGGTTTTCTGTGGTGGAGCTATCACCCAGTAGAGGGTGGACACATAGACAACTCCCCACCAGTCAACCCCTTCTCCTCCTGCTGCAAGAGTGATTGGATCGATCCGCCTGATCGATCCTCCAAAATCCACTTTTTCTGCGGGCACAACAATGCTCATTCAGTGTCCAGATCATGTGTCCGAGGTCTGTATCATCTGACCTCCCATTTATTTCACCAGGCTGAGCATCACCTGTCATTCAAAGAGTCCCTCCTTCCTTTGTCTGTAAAGGAAATGCACAAACAGGCAACAAGTCCTTGAAGAAATATCAACAACCTGCTGAAAATCATTAACATCGAGTGTTCATTAAATAACACCGCCTTCGGTCACCATAGCAACTTACGAGCTGCTCGGTGCTGTCTCCAACTCCAAACTCAGTAAAAATCCAAAGTTACTTCCAATGCCTTAAAGTGACAGTCCAACTGTTAATCTTCGTCTCTCTCTTTTCAAAAGCAACATATCGGTGGTAATTAACTCTGTCTCTCTCTCCTCTCTCCAAACAGTTTATAGGGGTACTCCTGGATCCCCTCACACTGTGTCCAAAATATCTTGTTTGGGGACAATGCAGTTTTTAGTGTGCTTGATTGAATATGTGGGATGAGTTTGCCTCAGCCTGGTGGATTGTGGAATTTA
Organism: Mobula birostris; assembly: GCF_030028105.1. Taxonomy (NCBI): domain Eukaryota; kingdom Metazoa; phylum Chordata; class Chondrichthyes; order Myliobatiformes; family Myliobatidae; genus Mobula; species Mobula birostris. Next base: position 29,226,317 of record NC_092383.1, on the reverse strand, counting down.
TACAGAAGCTCAACCTGGTCGGTAATGCTGAATGTAACTTGTGGAGTACTGTGATCTACTCCTGAAGTCCATTCATTTGATGCCTGTAGGGCATGGAGGTTGCATTTACTGGACTGGTGTATGGAAGTCTGGAAAACTATTTTATGTCACTGACTTCAAATCCCATAATAAAATTTTTATATCAAAAAAATCTTGCAATAGCAATGATAGCTTTGAAGCCGTTGGATAATCAAAATCATCAGAAAGCCTCAGTTTTACCTGTGTCCTTCAGAGAAGGAAATCTGCTGGTATTACACAGCCTGTCCGATATGTACTACTGATTCATCGTTTTGGTTGACTTCTTTGCAAGCCAGTCATTTCAAGGGATGGACTCTAAATGGCGATTTTCCAATAATGCCAAGATCCCAAAGAGTGAAAGGACAACTGGACAAGGACAATGGAAATTACAAATCTAACATGGCAGTGCCTTTAGAATTATTCCCCCAGCACTTGATCTCTACCACTTTCAGAACTCTAGATTCCTTTTACATCATGCTGGAGCTTTGCTATTTTGAGAATAAGGTGCTGCTCGACAATGCTCTTGGAGTGACTGACAAGGGTGAATTTCAAGGCTGCCTTGTATGTTGGACTGACTGGGGGAGTAATCCACCCACCTTAATTGTTACCAGATGGGTACAGGTATGAGCCACTGGTTGTCCGACCTCCTCCATGTTCTTATCCATTGACTGCAGGGGCTGAGGTAAGTGAAGCTAGCAGCCAGCTTCTCATGTGTGTTGAGTTTCTGTGAATGAAGATGAATTTCTTCTTCAGTGCCTTCTAGGCAACATTGAAACCTGGGGGAAGAAAGGGTGCAGGCTGAGCACTTGGAAAGAAGTCCAATCTGAGCACTGATGAGAAGACCCATTCATAGTGGGAAAAATGGCAGTGCCTTTAGAATTATTCCCCCAACACTTGATCTCTACCACTTTCAGAACTCTAGATTTCCTCTCACATCATGCTGATGTTTTGCTATTTTGAGAACACAACCATGTGGAACACTTTTCTTTGTTCATTTCACATTTGTGTAAATGCTTTGGGTTGGACAAAAATAATGGCATTTTGGTTTTGCTCTTTTTATTTTGGGTCATAGAGTAGTACAGCAGGGAAACAGCCACCATAGCCCAGCTCATCTATTGTTAAGTTCAAAGCTCAAAGTAAATTTGGTATCGAAGTTTATATATATGTCATCATCTACTACCCTGAGATTAATTTTCCTGCGGGCATTCACAGTAGGACAAGAAATGCATTAGAATCAATGAAAAACTACACACAAAGGCCGACAAACAGCCAATGAGCAAAAGGAGACAAGCTGTGCAAATCCTCCATAAATAAATAAACAAACAAACAAACAGTACTGACATCTTGTGTTGTAGAGTTCTTGGAAAGCAAGTCCATAGGTTGGGGAATCAGTGTTGAGGTGAGTGAAATTATCCACACTGGTTCAGGAGCCTGATGGTTGAAGGATTATAACTGTTCCTGAATCTGATGGTGTGGGTCCTAAGGATGCTGAACCAATGGCAGCATCAAGAAGAGAACTTCACCTGGATGGTTGTCACATAATGTGGGTCTTGGTAGGAAGCTCAGAAATTGTTATTCATCAATAATTCCTCAAGCTGAAGGGGCCTGATGAGTGACATTTAACGGCTGGTGACTTTCACCTCATTGCTAGATGTCTGGAGTCACATATAGATTAGATCTGGTAACAATTGGGAATTCTGAAAGTCATTGATGAACCAGATAGTTCTTCTGACAGTCTGGTGATTTCGTAGTTACTTTTCTTGATGTCACTTTATTTTTCTTCCGGGTTTGAACTAATGTCTAACTAATCCAGTTCATTAACCATAAGATCAGTAACTTAGCCAATCACACAAATAACTTGACTAACCGTGGAGTAATGATAGTCCACTGGTTATGATCAATATCTCCCGGGGGGGGTGTGTGTAAAGTACAAATATGTCAATCCAAGGAGGTTGGTCAAAAATCTATTAATTGTGCTGTCATCGTTATTAGTTACTTAATAAGCATTTTAGCATAGACTTTTCCAAGTAAAAATTAAGTCATTCTGGACCCCAAGTGATTATCTTCTAAGTTGGAGAACTTTGTCTTCTTGCTACTGAATGTCATCCTTTTGAAGAACACCTTTGGTTTACTTACACAATGGTATGTTAGATGGAAAATCTTGGGAAAAGTAGTGAATTGTCTCAAAATATTTCCAATTAAGCTTGGTCAGTTGTTTACAGTTATTTAGTTTTATGGCTGAATCAATATCTTACATAGTGTAAATATAAACTGAAGTAAATCCCAACTTTACCGCATTCATTATTTGTTTTGAAAGAAGACAGCTCGTGGATCTGGCTTTATTATACAAACAGGCATACTAAATGCCTGTCTCAGCTAAGCATTAGCTCATGGGGACAAAATAGAACAGTTTTATTCTTTCACAGTAATCAAAAGGGTTCAAATTGAACATTCTGTTCAAATGTCTTGTGAGAGTTATTTGTAAATGTCCTCTGAGTGTTCTCTTCCGTTCGTTGTAAGGTACAGTGATGATTAAGTAGTTAATTGGAATAAGAATCAGAATCAGGATTAATATCAGCATATTTTGTGAAATTTGCTGTTATGCAGCTGCAGTACATTGCAATACTTAATAATAAAAACTGTGAATTATATTTAAAAGTTAAATAAGTAGTTTAAAAAATGTAGTGGGGTTGTGTTCATGGATTCTATGTCCATTCAGAAATCTGACAGCAGAGGGGCAGAAGCTGTTCCTGAATCACTGAGGGTGTGCCTTCAGGCTCATCTACCTCCTCGTTGAGAAGAGCGCATGTCCTAGATGATGGGGATCCTTCATAATGGTTGCCTCCTCTTTGAGGCATCGCTCCTTGAAGATGTCCTGGATGCTGGGGCGGCTAGTGCCCATGATGGAGTGACTGAGTTTCCAAATTTCTGCAGCTTATTTTAATTCTATGCAGTGCCCCACCCAACTCCATATCAGACGGTGATTCAGCCAGCTAGAATCCTCTCCACGGTACATCTGTAGAAATTTGTAAGTCTCTTTGGTGACATACCAAATCTCTTCAAACTCCTAAAGTCAAATTGCCACAGTTGCTGCCTTCTTTGTAAGTACATCTATATGTTGGGCCTAGAATACATCCTCAGAGCTGTTGACACTCAGGAACTTGAAATTGCTCATATTTTCCACTTCTGATCCCTCCATGAGGACCAGTGTGTGTTCCCTCATCTTACATTTTCTGAAGTCCACAATCAATTCTTTGGTCTTACTGGCATTGAGTGCAAGGTTGTTTCAGCACCACTCAACTGGCTGATATATCTCGCTCCTGCACGCCTTCTCGTCACCATGTGAAATTCTGCCAGCAATAGTTATGTCATCAGCAAATGTTATGGATAGCATTTGGGCTGTGCTTAGACACACAGTCATGGTTGTACAGTCAGTAGATCAGTGGGGTAAGCGCACATCTTTGAGGTACATCAGCGTTTATCAGTGAAATGGATATGTTATTTCTGATAATATTTCTGCCGGACGATGCTGAGGATATTCTACGCGTCTGTGGTGGCCAGTGCTATCATGTTTGCTGTTGTGTGCTGGGGCAGCAGGCTGAGGGTAGCAGACACCAACAGAATCAACAAACTTATTTGTAAGGCCAGTGATATTGTGGGGATGGAACTGGACTCTCTCACGGTGGTGTCTGAAAAGACGATGCTGTCCAAGTTGCATGCCATCTTGGACAATGTCTCCCATCCACTACATAATGTACTGGATGGGCACAGGAGTACATTCAGCCAGAGACTCATTCCTCCGAGATGCAGCACAGAGCATCATAGGAAGTCATTCCTGCCTGTGGCCATCAAACTTTACAACTTCTCCCTTGGAGGGTCAGACACCCTGTGATGATAGGCTGGTCCTGGACTTATTTCATAATTTACTGGCATAATTTACATATTACTATTTAACTATTTATGGTTCTATTACTATTTATTATTTATGGTGCAACTGTAACGAAAACCAATTTCCCCCTGGGATCAATAAAGTATGATCATGACCATGACTATGACTTTGATCCGCTTAGACTGTGGTATTCTGATAAAGAAGTTGCATAGAGAGGCACAGAGGCATAGGTTATGGAGCTTCATTGATTAGATCTGTTGGAATGATTGTATTAAACGCTGGGCTGTAGTCAATAATGCAGCTGGACATAAGTATTGGTATTGTCCAGGTGATCCAAGGCCGCATGGAAAGCAATGAGATTGCATTCGCTGTAGACCTATTGTGGCAATAGGTAATTTGCAGTGGGTCCAGGTCCAGCAGTTGATTCTGGCCATAACCAACCTCTCCAAGCACTTCATTGAGGCAGCTCACTCTGCTGTTCTTGGGCACTGGTATGATTGTTGCCCCTTTAAAGCAGGTGGGAACTTCCAACCGTGGCAATGAGAGATTGAAGATGTCTTTGGGCACCCCTGCCAGTTGTTTGGCACAGGTAAAACTAATAATCTAGTGGGAAATAAAATACTGGAAATCCAGAGTGGAAACAGAAAATAGTGGGAATTCTCAGCTGGATAGTCAACATCTATGGAGAGGGAAAGAGTGTTAACATTTCAGTTTCTGATGCAGTTTGCTATCAACTCTGTTTCTCTTTTCATCGATGCTGCCTGCCATGCTGTGTGTTGTCTGTTTGTACTTTAGTAATACAGTGTGCCGGATTAATGATATAGGGATTGGTGTTTAGATCCCCTGAAAGTAGCTGTGGAGTTTACAATTGTTTAGCATTCACTTGAATGAAGCTGATGGATTATTTTAAGAACTTGTAGTGAGGTCTTTGCCGGTGGTGCCTGCGCACTTCCCACGAAGTGTATAGAATAAGAAAGTTGTGTGTAGATGTTTGCATATTCCCGTAATACTTTCACTTAGTTTCCTCTTTTACTGCTCTGCTAATGAATCTCCAAAGCTCATGTGAATGCAGGGTTGTTGCTGCCATGCTCTCTGACCATTGAGCAGAAAGACTGCAGGAGTTAAATTCCATAACGCTTGTGGCCTTGGGCCGAGGTCACCTTACTCCCAAGCACGCTGTCAGCATGGACCAAGTCGCAGGACTTGAATCACATCCTTCAGACATGGGAGGGTTTATTACACAGTCAGCAGTCAGCTTCCAGCCTCCTGTCTTTCACGAGCAGGTCGTGGTGAATGTATACAGTCCTTTTTCTCCAGGGAAAATGAACCAAAAATAACGGCGGGCACAGCTGTGAAGTGGGAGGGATAACCAGAGGAGCAGCTTCTCCATGCAGAGAACAGGGCGCAAATAGAATGAGCTGCCAGGGAATACAGTTGATTGCAGTACAATAATGAAATTTAGGTAAGTAAGTGGTCAGGAATGTTTTAGAGAGATACAGGCTAAATGCAGGTAAATGGAACCAGCTTAAGTGGGCATTTTGGTCAATGTGAATGAGATGGACCAAAGGGCCTGTTTCTGTCCCTTAATACTCTGAGCTTAATTGCTGTTCCAATAATAGTTTTCTGAAACATTGCAAGCAAGATAATTTATCCTGATTTGGTAGTGCTAAATTTAGAGCAATGAATGCTGTGGTTCTCATTAGCATGACAGTTCTACAAATAAGGAGAATGCTACTGCTGGCCCCAGTTGGACTGGATTTCAGAAGTGAATGCAACATATGGTGCTCCTGGTGTCAAAACCAAGTAACCCTCCATTGGCTCTTTCGGATGGGCTACATTATTTGTAGGCTAAACAAGAGGGACCCAAAACTGACAAAGTTGTTCCAGAGGAAAGGAGTCAAGAATGTGCTGAACCTTCTTGAGCAAATATAACCTTCCCACCAACTCCTGGGAATTTCAGATCTAGGGCTGCTCAATTGATCCATGCTTCTGAGAACCTAAAGACCAGAAGTTCAGAGCACACAGAGGTCCAATGTGAACAATAGAAGGGGTACTCCTCCATGTTAAGTGCCTCCTGTCTCACCAATGCAGTTCCTAACAACTGTCTGTGGAAATCACTCTTGCGGAGCTGGAGTGGATGTGAATTGTCCTCTGTCCTCAGGAACACCCTCAGAAGAACCAACAGTTTAAAGTTCTGAACTTTTATTCTCAGCAGATTCTGTATGATTCTTTAGATGAAGACTAAATATTGAGTTTTGGGGCATGAGCTGTGACTTATTTACATAGTTGTTGTGGTCTGTCTCCTGTTTGAGAGAGTGCCTCTTTAGGATTTATATTTGCCTATTGCTTTTGATTTTAGGATGTTCCAGTGTCTGTCCGGTCACTGATGTCCTTTTGAAGTTCAGGCACTGTTGTAATATAGAGGTTGGGGAGGCCATTCCCAAAATGAGCAGGGAGCTCTTTTTATAATAGTTGTGCAAGCTGGCCAACTCCAACTGAGTCGATGGATCTTTGGTGTCCACTTGTGCAAAAAATGAATACTCTTCACCTGCACACCACCCCCTCACTGTTGCTTGTGTTTATTGTTTGCATGATTTGTTTTTTATTCAATGCACATTGGATATTTTTTAATGGGGTCTTAGGGGTTTCTTTGTTGCATGGTTGCCTGTTAGGAGACAAATCTCAAGGTTGTATGATGCATACATCCTTTGATTATAAATGTACTTGAACTTTGAAACTTGATCAAATCTGCCAGCAGTTTTGAAACTTATTTCTAATGAAAGATTTGAAGAGAGGTTTAATGATCTGCAACTGCTGCTGGATTTTAGTACTAATTGTTTTAGTTTTAGAGATGAGAAGGAATTTCTTTAGCCAGAGAGTGCTGAATTTGTGGAATCCTTTGCCATAGGCAGCTGTGGAAGCCTAGTCTTTATGTTTATTTAAGGCCCAGGTTGACAGATTCTTGATTGGTCATGGTATGAAGGGATATGGGGAGAAAGAAGGAGATTGGGGCTGTGAGGAAAATTGATGGAATGGCAGAGCAGACTCAATGGGCCAGATGGCTTAATTCTGCTCCTATATCTTATGATCTTACGGACTTACAATTTTAAGCACAGCTCAGGCCACTGTCATGTAAACAAAGTTTTGTTTGCCACATTTTGTAGTTAAGACTTTGATTTGTCATTAATCTATTGCAACCATTGCAAGCCAACTAAGCTCAAATGAGGTCAGTGTATCATGAGGAAAATTGGCAGATTGTATTAACAGGTGGTGTTTCTCAGTGGCCTTGGGGATAATTAGAGATGGTGGTGCTGTGATATTATTCCTAGGGGTTTTGAATTGGGTAATAACAGACTTGAAGGGGAAGAAAGTCTGCAGATGCTGAAAATATGAAATTGAATTTAAATGCTGGAGATTTTCAGCAGGTCAGGCAACATCTGTGGAGAGAGAAATAAATTACGATCTTGGGTTGATTGTCTTCTGTCAGAACAAAGAAAAGTCCAAATTCCATGTCTCATTTGCATATCATGGTAAGTGGAAGAAAGAACACAGGAATTGTCTGAAATAAGGTGGGGATTGGGAGACTATCGTGTAGATCTGTATGACGCCCCATGGTTATCTGATACTCCACCTGAGGGTTTCTAGTGTTTGTTCCCCCTCCCCCAGAATTCTTGTATCTACAATTTTTTTTTTTGCTTTTTGAATTTACTTTTTTCCTCCTGATCGATAGTCGACCACTAACGGTCAATTTTTCAAAGGTTTCAAACGTACATTTAATGTCAGAGAAATGTACACAATATACATCCGGAAATGCTTTTCCTTTACAACGATCCACTAAGACAGAGGAGAGCCCCCAAAGAATGAACAACAGTTAAATGTTAGAACCCCAAAGTCCCCCCAGCTACCCTCCCTCCCACGCGTAAGCGGCAGCAAGCAACAATTCCCCCCTCCCCCAACTGGCACAAAAAAGCATCGGCAACTGCCACTGAGCATTCAAGAGTGAGCAAAGCAACAGCAAAGACACAGACTTGCAGTACTCCAAAGACTATATTGTTCACCTGGCATTCGATATACCACAGGCTCTCTCTTTCCCCAATAAGGGAGAAAGAGGTGTCTCGGTTTCACAGTGAGAGTGGAGACATAACAAATAACTCGCTGGTTTACGATGTTAAAAGTCTGTTGCGTTGCTTTTTCTGAGCTCTGTGCCGAAAGATCTTGGGTCTCTGGGCACACAGTTTTAGATCTTCCATCTCCCATGACACACCTGTCTTCTGCTCAGACACCGACCACAGATCCCCCATCTCCAAACCCATGAAAACTCGATCCTCTGAAGGCAAGCGGAACTCTTAGGCCAAGCACTTGGCGTGTCGAACAGCGGCCAGTTGTGAAACCCCGAGAACGGGTCCCATTCCCACAATGAACCGTAGTCAGTGTGTAACTCCAGGTCAGGGTCTTCAAAAGAACCCTGAAAGGGAAAAATAGAGGTAATAAAGATGGAAATAGAGCTGTTTCTGAAGATGCAAGCAAAGGAATTGCTGTTAGGCCCCATTAATCCTCCTAAACTCCACCCTCTATGTAAGTAAAAGCTGAAATCTGAAGTCAGATTAATGACTTGGATGAGGAAGTGGAGGGATGGGTTAGTAAATTTGCTAATGATACAAAGGTTGGGGCTGTTGTGGATAGTGTGGAGGGCTGTCAGAGGTTAGAGTGGAACATAGATAGGTTGCAAAACTGGGCTGATAAGTGACAGATAGAGTTCAATCCAGATAAGTGTCAGGTGGTTCATTTTGGTAGGTCAAATATGATGGCAGAATATAGCATTAATGGTAAGACTCTTGGCAGTGTGGAGGATCAGAGGGATCTTGGGGTGCGAGTCCTTAGGACACTCAAAGCTGCTGCGCAGGTTGACTGTGTGGTTAAGAAGGCATACAGTGTATTGGCCTTCATCAACCGTGGGATTGAGTTCAAGAGCCGAGAGGTAATGTTATAGCTATGTAGGACCCTGGTCAGACCCCACTTGGAGCACTGCGCTCAGTTTTGGCCACCTCACTATAGGAAGGATGTGAAAATTATAGAAAGGGTGCAGAGGAGATTTACAAGGATGTTGCCTGGATTGGGGAGCCTGCCTTATGAGAATAGGTAGATTGAACTTGGCCTTTTTTCCTTGGAGCGATGGAGGATGAGGGATGACCTGATAGAGGTGTATAAGATGATGAGAGGCATTGATCGTGTGGATAGTCAGTGGCTTTTTCCCAGGGCTGAAATGCCTAACACAAGAGGACACAGGTTTAAGGTGCTTGGAAGTAGGTACAGAGGAGATATCAGGGGTAAGTTTTTTACGCAGAGAGTGGTGAGTGTGTGGAATGGGCTGCGGCGACAGTGGTGGAGGCAGACACAATAAGGTCTTTTAAGAGACTCTTGGATAGGTACATGGAGCTTAGAAAAATAGAGGGTTATGGGTCACCCTAGGTAATTTTGAAAGTAAATACATGCTCGACACAGCATTGTGGGCTGAAGGGCCTGTATTGTGCTTTAGGTTTTCTATGTTCTATGTTCTAGAAAGATGTGTTACAAGTATGCCCATGGCTCATCTGGTTTTCAATTGTGCTATCTAAATTGAATGCTATTGAATTTGCATGTGACAGTCCCTTGTTGGAACAATTAAACACACTGGACCTATATGTGGGAAACTCTGGTTTATTATTGGTAACACTGGTGTTTTGTGCCAACAGTTTGAATTAATTCTCAGTTGAATGTTTGCCAGCAAAAATTCAACAATTCAGTCTAAGCGTTTAATGCAAAACTCCTGCAGTGAAAGCTCAATGTTAATATCGAGATACTTTTAACTTAAAAAATCAAAAATGAAATTTAAATTTCTGTATTGTTTAAAGTGTTTGATCCTGTATCAAACACGGCTACAGAAATAATTGTATTCTTATTTACTTCATTGAATTTTCTGCAGATGTTTAAGAATAAATTGTCATTTAAAGCTGACAGCTAAAAATGTAGTCATTTCTGTTACCAGAAGATTTTGGTCTACAAGTGTCTTTGATATTGTTCAGATATTTTATACATTTTACCTTGTGATTACCATTACATTTTTGAATGGATTTCAACAGTGACTGCCCATTTAAAATTGTATTGTGCTTGGCTTTGGTTTAGTTTTTCTGTCAATATTTAAGCCTCTTTTGAATGTTTTGCTGCTGGCATTAAAATGTACCTAGGAAATTCATATGGACCCGGTATTGATAGTGAAAATAACACAATTTTAGTTTTGTCTGCCCTGGAGAACCAGGTTTGACTTGGCACTATTTGTATTGCGGTTTCCCCTACTCCAGTCTCCAGATACGTCTTACTTTATTTATGTAATAGCATTACCAATGTGCGCAGTTTCAGATTAAAAAATCATGATTTATGACCAGTGGTTTCTAGCACATGATTCAATAAAGAGTATCATAGAGAGCTTGCTTTAACTATGCTGACCCATTTTCCAAAGCATGGATCCTGGCTTGCTTCAACAAGCCTTGTTTCAATCCTTGTTCCAAATCTTCTTTGGTAGCCAACTGCAACTCTTTCTCTACTACATTGAAGACAGCATTGCTGCTGTTTCTTGCACTCATGTGAAACATCAGTTTTGTCATCTTTGCCCCCAGCTTCCACCCTGTCTTCAGTCACTTGAATTATCTTTGACACTTCCTATTTTGGAACTCTTTCACACTCTCTCTCTCTCTCCCTTTCTCTCTCTCTCTCTCCTGCTTGCTCTCTATTCACTCATGCACTCTCTCTCTCTCGCCTGCACACTCTCTCTCCTGTGCACTCTCTATCCCTTTCTCTCCTGTGCATTCTCTCTCATGCCCCTTCCCCATCTCAAGAGATATCCACCCTCACCTATTTACTTTATCAATTCCCCTTTCCTCCCCATCTTATCTCTTCATTATTTCCAGCATCTGCAGAATTTCTCGTGATTATGTTGTTCAATCTATCACTTGCTATCTTTTACCTCCTTCCTCCTCCTGCCCTTCCCCAACCAACTCCATTTGCCTAAATGTTTCGCTCTCCCAGCCACTCCCCAAATCTCTTTCCATTTGTCACCTTCCAACCTCTCTCTCAACACCACACACCCCTCCCTCTTCATCTGATTCCACTTATAATTTATAAGCTTCTGCCTCACCCCTTCCTCACTCCTATATACACTCCCCCCTACACTCAGGATCTCAAACCAAACTGTTGACCACACCCTTGTCTCCACAAATACTGCTCAACCCATTGAGTTCTTCCAACAGTTTACTTTCGCTCAAAGTCCCTGAATGGTTGTAAAGGTTGTCTTTGTGAGAGAGCATAATCTTAAATAATCCTAGATTTTATTTTGCTTTTGATTTTATATGATTAGTGATTAGATTATTAGATTAGATTAGATTAGATTATGAGGACACGCAATCCTCTTTTATTTTTGTTTAGTAATGCATGCATTAAGAAATGATACAATATTCCTCCGGTGTGATATCACAAAACACAGGACAGGCCAAGACTGAAAAAACTAACAAAACCACATAGTTATAACATATAGTTACAACAGTGCAACAATACCATAACTTGATGAAGAACAGTCCATGGCACAGTAAAAGAGTTCAAAGTTTCTCGAAAGTCCCACATCCCACACAGACAGGAGAAGGAAGAAAACTCTCCCTGCCATGCCTGACCACAGTCGTCCGAAAACTTCGAGTCTCCGATCAGCTCTCCGACACTGAGTACCAAGCACCATCTCTATCTGAATGATTCGACCTCAGTCTCAGTCGCCAACAGCAGGCAAAGCCGGGGATTTTGGGGCCTTCCCTCCGGAAGATTCTCGATCGCACAGTAACAACAGCAGCGAACTGGCATTTCAGAAATTTCTCCAGATGTTCCTCTGTGCTTTCATGTCTGTCTCCATCAAATCAGAATTGTCCACAGCCCCTACTTAACAGATACAATATCATTTTCACCGGAGAGCTGCGTGCGCACGGCGCGCTGCTCTCGCCTCCTCCCGTTTAATTTATGAGGGTTAGTTGCAAAAAAGTTCGCACTTCTTTTCCTGAAGTTTGAATTTGAGGGATAGCTTGACTGAGGCATCTGATGGAGTGTACACTGTTTTTTCTCTAGAATGGAGTGGAGTGGTGGGAACTATTTCTTCCACTTAGCCATTCAGGAATGAAACGTAGAGGGGAATCTTCATAGAAAGGGAACTTCAGGAAATGAAGCGGAATATGGAATTCCCTCCTGCAAGAGGCAGTACTGGGCCACTGCAACACTCCATTGAAAGGTTCTGCTTGATAAGGAAATTTGGAGGTGTGAATTATTGGCTAGTTAATGGGGTTGTTGTACAGTAGAACTGACTATAGGGGCTGATTGGCTTACTCCTTTTCCTGTGGGGTTGTTGAGAAGAGAATATTAGATGGATAACACTTCTGTGGAAGCCAATGTCTTTCTGTGAAGTTGAGATACTTCTTACATTAGTTCTTTGATCAATATGGACTTAGAGGGGCTCAATTTCTCTCCTAATCAACAGGGATGGCAGAGAGTTAACTAATGGCCAGCGGGCAGGTTTGCCATACAGTAACACAAAAGATTTTACAGATGCTGGAAATCCAGAGCAACAAACACAAAATACTGGAGGAACTCAGCAGGTCAGGCCACAAGTATGGAAATGAATAAACAGTCACCACACATCCAAGTTGCTGGTGAATGCAGCAGGCCAGGCAGTATCTCTAGGAAGAGGTACAGTCGACATTTCAGGCCGAGACCCTTATTGCGTTGCTTATTATTTCCAGCATCTGCAGAATTCCTCGTGTTTGCATGAATAAACAGTCAATGTTTTTGGGCTGGAAAGGAAGGGGAAGATGCCAGAATAAAAAGGTGGGGGGAGGGGAAGGAGGATGAACTGGAAGGTGAAAGGTAAAGCCAGGTCGGTAGTAAAGGTGAAGGGCTGGAGAGGAAAGAATCTGGCAGGAGGAGAGCAGACCATAGGAGAATGGGAAGAAGGAGGGGCACCAGAGGGAGGTGATAGGCAGGTGAGGGGAAGAGGTAAGAGGCCAGAGTAGGGAATAGAAGATGAGGGAAAGGGGAGGACATTTCTTTTACCAAGAAAAATCAATGTTCATGCCATCAGGTTGGAAGCTACCAAAACTAATGAGGTGCTGCTCTTCCACCCTGACAGTGACCTCATCATGGCAAAAGAAGAGGTCACAGATCAACATGTCACTACGGGAATGGGGATAAGAATTAAAATGTTTGCCCACTAGAAAATTTGACTTTTAGCAGATGCTTGACGAAGTGGTCCCCCAATTTATGTTTGATCTTAGCAATGTAGAGGAGGCTGTATTGGGAGCACCGGATATGATGGACAATCCCAACAGATTTACAGATGAACTGTTGCCCAACTTGGAAGGATTGTTTGGGGCCCTGAATGGAGTTGAGGGAGGAGGTGAATGGGTAGTTGTAGCATTTCTGTCATTTGCAGTGATATGTGCCAAGAGGGAGATCAGCAGGAAGGAACAAAGGAAAAGAGAATCATGGAGAGAATGATCCTTATGGAAAGCAGCGAGTAGTGGGAGCAAAGGATGTGTTGGTGGTGGAATCCTGTTGAAGATGGCGGAAGTTGTGGAGAATGATATGTTGGATGTGGAGGCTCATGGAGTGGTAGGTGAGGACAAGAGGAACTCTATCCCTTTAGGTCTCAGGAAGATTGAGTGAGTGTTCATGTCTAGAAAATGGTGGATATATGAGTGAGGGCAGCAACAATGGTGGAGGAAGGGAAACCCTATTCTTTGATGAAGGAGACATCTTTGATGTCCTGGAATGGAAAGCTTCATCATGGGAAGAGTTGCAGCGGAGATGAAGGAACGGAGAAAAGGGAATAGCGTTTTTACAGGAGACAGTGTCAGAATAGGTATAGTCAAGATAGCATTGGAAATTGGTAAAATTATAAAAGATCTGGTAGACTGTTTGTCTCCAGGTTGGAGACAGTGAGATCAAGGAAAAAGGGAGACAGGTGTCAGAAGTAGACCAAGTAAATTTAAGGGCAGGGTGGAAGTTGGAGGTAAAGTTGATGAAATTGGGGAGCTCAAAGTTGGTGAAATTAATGAGGGTGAATGAAGCAGCACCAATGCAGCCACTGATGTAATGCAGGAAGAGTTGGTGAGCATTATCAGGGAAGGCTTAGAACATGGACTGTTCCATAAAGCCGGCGAAAAGGCAAGCATTGCTGGGGCCCATGCTGGTGCCCATGGCTACCACCTGAGTCTGGAGAAAGTGGGAGGAGCTGAAAGAAAAATTGTTGAGGGTGAGGACAAGTTCTACCAGATAGAGGATAGTGATGCTGGAGGGAAATCCGTAGAGTCTGTTGTTGAGAAAGAAGCAGAGAGCTTAAAGCCTTCTCGATGGGGAATAGAAGTGTATAGGGACTGGACATCCATGGTGAAAATGAAGAGCTGAGGACCAGGGAATTGAAAGTTGTTGATGAGATCGAGAACGTGTGAAGTGTCACGGATGTAGGTGAGAAGGGACTGAGTCAAGGGGGATAAAATGGAGGTGAGGTATGCAGAGATGATTTCAGTGGGACAGGAGCAGGCAGAGACGTTGGGCCTACTCGGACAGTCAGGGTTGTAGATCTTGGGTAGGAGAAAGAAGTGAGCAGTATAGAGCAAGGGAACTGTGAGTTTGGTGGCAGTGGATGGGAGTTCTCCAGAGATGATGGTGTTGGAGACAATTTTCTGGAGAGGTGTCCTTTTCAAGTGCTAAGTAAGAGGAGGTGTCTACCTGCCTGGCCTCAGCAAGGAAGTGGTCATTCTACTGCAATACAACAGCACTGCCTTTGTCCGCGAGTTTGATGGTAAGGTTGGGATTGGCGTGGAGAGAAGAGGACAGTGCGTTCAGAGGGGTAAGGTTCGAGGAGGAGAGAGGAGTGCTGAAATTGAGCCCGTTACTGTCTTGTCAGCAATGAAAGAACAGACAGGGAACCAGAGCATTAGCCATACTGCTGTTTCACACTCCACATCGAGGCCTGGGTTGTGGAATTGAATTTCCACTGACTTGTGTCATAAAGATTAGGTTGAAAGGTTGATGAATTTCAAATCATTCCATACTGCACTCTGTAATTAGCTTGTAATGTCTTATTGTCCACAACCTCTTTGCTTCGTGAAGGAAGCCTTCTGCTACTTTTGCAGGCAACAGTGAGTAGCAGATCACTCAGAAAGCAAATCCATAATGCAAAGAAAACATGCTCGAACCCTGGTGCTGGTTGTTTATTCATCTGCCAAATTACTTTTTAAAGAAGTTATACTAATATAGACTAGTAGAAACCCACCTGTATGTAGTAAGCTCCAGAGACACCATGTATGGTGACTGCTTAATTCTTTTTTCTAATTGTATGTATTGAGGGTTGAGTGATGCAAATGGCAACAAGGGAATTCCATCTGTTGTGATACTGCCTTGCACCCTCTGTGTGTAAAAAGACACCTCCTCCCAAAAGACAACACCTTGGTGCTGCCCTCCCTCAGGATACATGGAGTAGGGTCTCTCACCACCCAGATTACAGCGCCACAATGGGAAAATGCTCCACCTCATATTCCAACCATTTAGAAGAATGAGATAAATAGCATGCTGTCTATAGATATGACCCTCCTGTAAGGATGGCAGCTGTTACTGCCTGACCAGAATGTCATATAGTTACTGGATTACTATAAATTTGTGAAGAAATGTAACTTCCCATTTACTCTTGCCTCATTTATACCAGTGACCAGAATATGACTGGGTATATCATTAGCTCCAAAGCATCCTAAGCTTCTAAGGTGTTCTTCCCTTTTAACATTAATGTTTCCACTTGCTTTTTGATTGGAGCTTCTCTGCTCCATGACTGACTAATAGAAGGTGAGGTGCATGTGATCACCCGCATGAAGGAAATTGGAACGTAGAGAATGAAGGCAGTGAATGTCGAGGTCGTTTGCCAAGTGAGCAAGAAGTTCTGTGAATGTTGAGCAGAAATTGAGATGTGTTGGGATAAGGCTGGGAACCTGTAAAAGCAAGTGATGCATTGTTGCTCTCTTGTGAAACTAATAGTGGTAATCAGATTGTTGGTCTATGCAGACTGCGGCTCCTGACTAATTAGTTGTTTCTGTGTAAATATTTGAATAGTGCTCTGCAGGGTTTGAATGTGATCTCAGGTGTGTGTTTGAGAAGTCAATAAGCAAATGTAAATGCTGATTTCTTGAAATAAGCCAGTTTTCTTCTCCTCACCCGGCTCACAGTGTGGGAGCTGAGGTGAAGTGCAGAATCCTCTCTGCTGCCTGCACTTCTTCAGTATTAGCTTGAATGGGGAGTTGTCTAGGTCACCTCGATCTGCTTGCTTCTTTTCCAGGGTTGATGATAGCTGAGCAGAGACCACTGTGATATTTGGGTGGGGGCACGTTATGCTTTTTGGATATGAACAGTTGCAATCATGTGCGTCCTCTACACCACCAATCAGAGTCTATCTTCTCCGGCCCTTTATCTCTTTCATCAATCAACTTCCCAGCTCTTTACCTAACCACACCCCCCCTCCCAGTTTCACCTCTCCCCTCCCACCTTATATTTCTTCCTGCCCCCATCTTCTCAGGCGGCCTCCTTCCCTCTTCCTTTCCAGTCCTGATGAAGGGTCTCAGCCTGAAATGTCAACCTTTTACTCTTTTTCATCGATGCTGCCTGACCTACTGTATTCCTCCAGCACTTTGCGCTGCTTTGGATTTCCAGCATCTGCATATTTCCTTGTGTACGGTTAAACTCTTGGCTTCTGCCCCAGTTTCCCTTTTGAGGTTGGGGGGGGGGGTGGTGGTGGTGGTGTGCACACACTTGTGAGCTGGGAATCCTTTGCTGGAGATGCAGCTGCTGCATGGGAACACCGTCACTTCCAGGACACCCCTGAACCCCACACCATCCTGACTTGGACACCGAACACCACACCCTTATCGTCCCTGCATTAGTGCCCCAGACCTCTGTGTTGGTGGGCCTGTAGATGAGATAGTGTTCATTTTAAGATCACCCTCTGGGTAAATGTATCTAATGTATTTAAATTTAAATTTTTTGTATAATGGTATAGTATAGTTTACAATGGAATGCCAATACAAAATGTGATATGCTCAGTTGCCATAGGTCTCTGACAATCTGCCTGGAAAAGGCCGTTGTTCCATGTGTGATACATGAATTTATAACGCCCTTGGTTTCCAAGTGCACTGTGTGTGTAATGAAGGATGCAGCTCTGATTCGAAGGAGGGGTCCTTCCAATGTGGTCATAAAGAATTCTACCTTTATCTTTCAGGAGCAAAGCATCTTGCTTAAAATAATAAACATAACTCAGCAAGCCAGGCTGAATCTACGGAAGCGAATATCGACCCAAAACATCGACTGTTTACTCCCCTCCTTAGGTGCTGCCTGACTTGCTGAGTTGCTCCAGCATTTGTAGTGTGTTGCCTAAAATGAGAAGTACTGGATGTGGCGTTTCCTTGGGCGATCCGTGGATTCTTTTAAATTATAAACAAAATGTTGGAAACACTCAGCAGTATCTTTGGAGGGAGAAAGAGCATTTCAAGCCAGGGACCGGTCATCCAAACAGCGAAGAAGAAAACAAACTAGTTTTATATTAAAACATGCCTCTGAACCTTCCTGTTGCTCATTCCTGGATACCTGTTTGGCAATTGGAATGCATGCTGTTCTCCAAAGGGAATAAATCAATTCCAAAGGCTCCTTCCTCTCCGCAGCTCCCAGCACATGTAATTGAGGCGACTGCTTTCAATTAGATTAGATTATGAGGACACGCAATCCTCTTTTATTGTCATTTGTAATGCATGCATTAAGAAATGATACAATGTTCCTCCAGAATGATATCACAGAAACACAAGACAAACCAAGACTAAAAAAACTGACAAAAACCACATTATTATAACATATAGTTACAACAGTGCAAAGCAATACCGTAATTTGATAAAGAGCAGACCATGAGCATGGTAAAAAAAAGTCTCAAAGTCTCTCGAAAGTCCCATCATCTTATGCAGACGGTAGAAGGAAGAAAAACTCTCCCTGCCATGAGCTTCCAGCGCCGCAAACTTGCCGATGCAGCACCCTGGAAGCTGCCGACCACAGCCGACTCTTGAGTCCGTCCAAAAACTTTGAGCCTCCGACCAGCCCTCCGACACCGAGCACCGAGCACCATCTCTGCCGAGCGCTTCGACCCCGGCCCTGGCAACAGGCAAAGCCGAGGATTTGGGGCCTTCCCCTCCGGAGATTCTCAATCGCACAGTAGCTGCGGCAGCAAAGCGGGCATTTCAGAAATTTCTCCAGATGTTCCTCCATGCTTCTCACGTCCGTCTCCATCAAATCAGGATTGTGCACGTACCTACTGACAAATACGATATCATTTCAGAGCGGCCGCGCGCTGCGTTGCGCTGCCATCTTCTCCTCCCCTCCTTTGGAGGGCATGCCTCAAGAAAAAAAAATGCAATCATCTACGAGGAACTGTTGTCTAGCAAAAAAAAAGTCAGCTGTTTTTCGCAATTGAAGCACATGTTGGTGACAGTATCCAGTGAAGCATAAAGAACTGTAGTCATTCATCCTCAAGTATGTTCTGCTGTTTGGTGAAATCCCGACAGTTCTTTATCGTAATATGGCACAGTGGAGTAGCAGGTACTGTTGGTGCTTCACAGTTCCAATAACCATGTTCAAATCTGATCTCAAATTGACCCTGTGACTACAGTGGTTTCTCCTGGGTTCTGTGGTTTCTTCCCATATGCTAAAGCCGATTGGTTAATTGTCAACAGTAAATTACCACAGAGTGATGTTCCCCTGAGAAATTAGGGGAAGTTGATGGGTTATGTCAGAGAGAATAGATTACAGAGAAACGTGCAGCAATGGTACTGATAGGCATGGTCTGAGAACTGGCATGGACTTGGTGGATCACTTGGTGGATCACTTGGTGGATCACACGGTGGATCACACTATATGAGATTATATTTGCCTGAGTTTTGCAAATTTTAACATCATAGTGTTATCTGTCAGTTAGGGTTTGGAGATTTTCAAGGGTCCTGCAGCCTCAAATGCATTTTGGAGGAGAATTTGATATATCTTGACCTTCTATACCCTTTATGAACAATTGCTTGTAGGCATCTTCTCTGATGGCCCTTGGCTTTAGGCATTCCATTCCTCAGGTAGGATCCAGCTCGAGAATCCACAGCACAGTTGAGTTTGACATGGAACTTGCTGCCTATAGGAGTGGAAACAGAGAAAATAATTCTGAGAAAGGAATACCCAGGTCATTAAAGAAATAAAAGGATTGTTTTATTAGGATCTGGCATAGGATGGGGTGAATGTCCATTTCCTGTGACCTAATGTTTTAAAGACTCAGGTGACACAATCTCCAATTCCTTAACCTTCGGAGACTCAATATGTCATCAAATCTGGTACTCTTCGTTCTCTCAAATTCCTTCAATGGGTTAAGCACTCGAGTTCTAAATAGTA
This sequence comes from Mobula birostris, assembly GCF_030028105.1. NCBI lineage: Eukaryota > Metazoa > Chordata > Chondrichthyes > Myliobatiformes > Myliobatidae > Mobula > Mobula birostris. Next base: position 29,206,852 of record NC_092383.1, on the reverse strand, counting down.
ATAAACCCCAGAGGGTACAAACCCCTGGATGAGAAACATGAACTATACAAAACCTCTTGATGCTTTTATTTTAACGTGAAGAAACAAAAGATTCTTTGCTTGTTTGGAGCTTGTTATTCATTCTAAATCTAAGCAATAATTGCTGTACCTATAATTTACATGGCACCTTGACATTTCTGTCATCATGTACGTAATGTACTCCAAGACTCACAATGTTAGAATTATAGCTTGTGTCAAGGATGAGAAGAGGCCATTGAATGTTTGAAACCGATAACAGCACACAGATTTTAATGGAATTTCCTTGCATTCGGAACCGTTTCTAGATCATTCCAAAGACTGAATAACTCTAAGAAGTCTTTTTTTAAACACATCTGTTCAAGATTTATTGGACTATTTTAATCTCAGTCCTTGGCAGCAACATTGATTTTACACTTTGAAGCCAATATCAAGATTGCCTTATCTGTTTCCTTTAATATTTGTATAAACTTTCATAAGCCTCTCTTCTAATTACTTTTGTAGGGTGCAACACTGTTTGTACAATCTTCTTTGTCAATGATTTTTTTCAGATGTAGATCAACCCTGATGCCATCTCTATCATCTGTCTAATAATTTTGAGAGTAGAAGTGCCCAGAGAAAGAAAAATGTATCAAGAAAAAGACTAGGCAGCGCAATTTAACCTTCCCCATTTCTTTTGAAATCTTGCGACTACGCACTGGTGACGGAGTTGCCATTTCCATGTTGCCTGTCACTCTTAACACTTTGGGTGTTACCTTTGTGAGTCATGTACCTGCATTTGATGCAATTTCTGCAGCAGATGTGCATCAAATGAGTGCTATACTGGGGTTATTTATTTATTTTTTGAGATACAGTGTGCTGTAGGCCCTTCCGGCCCTTCAAGCCCAGCAATCCCCCAATTTAATTGCTAGCCTAATCACAGGACAATTTACAATGACCAATCAACCTACCAACCTTTGGATAGCGGAAGGAAACTGGAGTACCCGGAGGAACTCCGTGCAGGGAGAAGATACAAACTCCTTACAGGCAGTTGCGGGAATTGAACCCTGTACTGCCTGTACTGTGAAGTGTTGTTCTAACTACTACAATACCGTGCCGCCCCAGAGAAATTTAGTGCATGTCGTTGCGAGACTAACCAATTCTCTCAGTGGTCTGCCAGACTAGGAGTCCTGCTCACCCCTTACCTTGAGAGCCGAATCCTCAGTTATGTAATATATTGGTTGCTTTACTATGAGCACGTGGCCGAGTGGTTAAGGCATTGGACTAGTGACTTGAAGGTTGTGAGTTTGAGCCCCAGCTGAGGCAATGTGTTGTATCCTTGAGCAAAACACTTAATCACACATTGCTCTGCGACGACACTGGTGTCAAGCTGTATGGGTCCTAATGCCCTTCCCTTGGACAACATTAGTGTAGTGGAGAGGGGAGACTTGCAACATGGGCAACTGCTGGTCTTCCATACAACCTTGCCCAGGCCTGCACCCTGGAGAGTGAAGACTTTCCAGGCACAGATCCATGGTCTCGCAAGACTAATGGATGGCATTATCTTTTTATGGTTGTTTTACTGGACAACTAATAAAGAGATTGGAGTTTTAAGGAATGACAGGACAATCTGGGAATTCAAATTCAGCTTTCACATAAGGATTATTTCAGGAAATAAAATGTTGTCACATTAGCGATCACCTGCACACTACAAAATAAGAAATTACGGGGCTGTACAGCATGGGGGTGGACCAGTGGGTTGAAGGCAGTGGAAATTCAGAGAATTAAAGAGCTGTTTCAGCCAAAATATATCCCTTGACTAACATCACTAAACAGGTCATATAGCCATTTATGACATCCTGCTGTGCACGGCCAGGTATCTTGCATTCCAGCTGAAGTACTTGAATTAGCCCCTTTGTGATCCGCTCTGCATGAAAGAGCTCTGACAAAAGGTAGCAGCCCTGAAACGATGACTGTTTCTTGTTCCGACAATTCTGCCAATCTTGCTGTTTTGTTACATAAATAAGTTAATTTTCTTTGGCAATGTGTTAGTGCTATGTTTCTGTTATAACGAAAAGCAAATTGAAAAGCGGTCTGGCTTCATTGAAGTTCCGAGAGTTTTTAAGTTTGTCTTCTGCTCTAACATCTATTAAACATTAGTTCGGATAAACAGATTCATTATTTTAAGTGCATTACCCTTTTCCAAAAGATAAATGCCGTCTACTTCAGTCTTGCCCAGCCATGTAAACTGAGAAACATCGCCATCACTTGGCTATCTTGAAAACTGCAGGCAAAGATAAGGTTAGCCACAATAAATGGTAGCAGCTAGTGTGACTGGCACCATTGACAGACTATTATCTTTTGATCTAACCAGGTTTATCTAGACTGTTTTGATTAGGCTATTTTCAATGAGATTAAAATGTTTGTTGCAGTTAAATTACATTTTGTAAGGGGCTGCAGCACCCTTAAGATCTGCCCTTCAGGCATATCGGATAAACTGAAACTGTTTAATGTCAACATTATTAGGACGAGTGGCTTTGCTTTACACGAAGCACGCCGTGCGCCAGACCTCCCTGAAGCAATGTTTGTCCAACAACATAATGCTGATTGGAAAAATCAGTGAGAGTCAGAGAGGTAATAGGTTCTGTTTGGCTTATTTCCCCGATAGTGGGATTCTTCTCTGAGTGAAATCAGCACTCTTAGGACTTGGTGATACCAGCTGGTGGATTTTCTGTAGCGCTGGATCTTATTTCCCAACACACTACTCTGTAGATGTACACAGTTGTGTGATAAAATTTCCAATGAGCCCAGTAAATTTTTATTTAATTTAAAAAAATTTATTTAGAGATTCAATATGGTAATAAACCCTCTGGCCCAATGAGGCCGCGCTGTTTAATTACACCCACGTGACCAAGTAACCTACTGACACGTATGTCTTTAGGGTGGGAGGAAACTGGAGATTTTTTTTTAAAGTTGAGTACAGAAAATGGGGCCTTGTTGGGTTTGTCAGGGTGCACAAAATGAGGCCCCAGTGGGTTTAACAGGAGTGAGGGAAAAGGGCCCTGGTGGGTTTATCAGGAGTGTGGAAGATCAGACCCCGTTGAGATTAATGGGAGCATGGGAAACGGGTCCTAAGGAATTTAAGGGGAGCACTGGAAGAGATCACTCAGTGTGGCAAATGTCACTTCGTTGGGTTTTCTGAATACTTGAATAGTGGATTAGCAAGGTATCTATATCCTTGAGAAATAGTCTCCTACACCATGGTGGAATGGGCTGTTTTCTCTCTTTATTGCCTTGTTATGGATAGAAGTCATGTCAATTATTCTCAAATTAATGCTGAATCTGGAAATGTAACTTAAAAACAGAAAAATACTGGAAATATGCAACAGGCAAGGCAGCGCTATGGGCAGAGAAACAGGGTTAATGTTTCAGGTGGATGACTTTTCATCAGATAGGGCTAGATCAGCTGAGTATTTCCAATATTTTGTTTCAAGGGTTCACCAATGTCAGAGTAAAAACAATTTCTCCTTATCTCAGTCTGAAATTGTGTATCTTTTGTTCTAAAACCACAGTCACCAGACCTCTGACTCCTCAACAAGAGGAAACCACCCTCTCTGACTCTGTCCCTTTAAGAATTATTAAGATGTGATCCCTCTTTCTTGACTTGATCCTGCCTGCAGTTTGGTGAACAGGTCTGGGCACTGCACAGCAGGAAGTTCATTGCAGAAGTTTTGAAATGATAATAGAACACCAAAGTTCACAATTTGGACTGGGGAATATATAGACCCGGCTTGACTTCTTTGGGAATTAGAAGATTCATCATTAACTCTTGGTTTCCAGATAGTTAAAAGGAAAGGTCAGAAACCATCTTTGCTTGTTGAGGAGTCTAGGGTAGGAGATGCTGTTTAAAAGTTCAGGAGGGGAGTTGAGAGGATCGGCTTTTGAAATTTTGACAACTATAGTAGAAATTGTGTTAGTTGCTTATCTTTGATTAGAGCTTGGTAGGGTTTGATAACCAAGGGTTTTAAGGGGCATGTAATAAGTGAAAAATGGAGCAAGGAAGCATTTAGAAATGAAGTGTGGGAACTTCTTGTAAAAAGTGATGAGCCCCTTGAAATCACTGTCTGAAAGGGTTGTAGAATCTTGATCAGAGAAGGTTTTTCAAGATGAGTAAGAGTACGTGCATCTGGCACAAAGGCAGAGATAAGGTCTGGAGCTGATCAGCCATCATCCTACTGAATGGGCGGAGCAGGCTTCAGGATCAAGTGGTCCACTCCTACGTTATCATGTTTTATGGACCAGTCATTAGTTGGTGGAACAGTTTTGAGAAGTTAAATGCTCTCCTCCTGTTCTGGTGACTGTGTGATTTCTCCTACAGGTACACAAACTGGAAACACTCACTGTGATAACAACAGCAGGTCGGGCAGCATCTGTGAAGAGAAGCTCAGAGCTAGGCCTTTGGGATTGGTGGCCTATCAGTAAAACCTACAGTGGTGTGGAATTGCATTTGCATATAGCTTTATCAGAATCCCTGATTCTCATCTTGAAGAGGTTTTCTCCTGAAGTATGAGGGAGAAATGAATCATATTTCTATTATTTAAATCTATTATTGTACACGTTGGTAGGTTTTTCCAGAAGAGTTGCTTCAATTAGGTATCCTGGAATACAATGGGATGCCAATAAGTACTTTGCAGCCAATCAGATTATTAAAAAGTGTTGTTGTCAAAGCAGTTCAGTGAGCTCTCACAACAGCTTTTGGCAACTTTGTTACTTGTTGAGTTGTGATTGTATTAAGTCAAAATGGCATCTGCTGTGGTTGGGTTGGTACCATGGAACCCACAAAGCTGGAGTCAAAGAAATTTGTCCTTGAACCTAAGAAGAATGAGAGCACTTTCACCTCTGGGTCAGAGACCGGAATCTGAATGAAAGCTCCAAGGCAATGTGGAGGTGTTAACTAAGGTCTACTCATGGATGAACCAGATCCCAAGGCAGTATTTTGCAGGGTAGCAGAGGGATTTAACTGTCCAAAATTTATTTTGCAAAAACACTGTCAGATTGGTTGCTATCACATTACCCTCCTGTGGGATCCTGCTGTGTACATGTTGGCTCCGTTGTGTCTCTGGTTGCAACATTGACGGCATCTTAAAAGTATTCGAGCAACTAAAAACACTTTGGGCATCCTGAGGTCACAAAGTGACCTAGGGATGTGAACGTTTCTCATTCTTGTTATAGTGCTTTTTGTGGGGAGAGTTGGAGAGGACAAGTGAAAGTCCTTATCTACTTCCACTTCATCTGCTACTTCACTGGAAGGATGATTAGACATCTATTCATGGAAATAAAGCAAACAGATGCACTTAAAATGCTTAACTATCATTCTGTTAGCCCATGAGCTGTACAGTAACACAGTATAAGCTCTCTGGAGGTGACTACACTTCAATTATTTTTTTGATATCTGATTCTACATGCTTTTAATAATGTTTTGATGGTAATGCGGCATCATTGTGATTGGCAACAGCCATAACCAACCAGATGTATTTCTCCTTGACCTGCTATCTGATCTGAAATGAAGGAATCTCAGGATATATGCCTGGTATTTATAGGCAGAGGACATACCAGAGACTGCAAGATTAACAAGCACAAGAATCTGGTCAAACAAGTTGCCACTGAGCTAAAACAACATGCTTTGAGTTTAGGTCTCCGTAGGAGGTGCCCCGTTCTTAACACCCTCAGGGTTTAAAAAAAAGTGACATTCAAATATTACGAAGGAGTGACATTGTTTAGTTTGCATATGCCACCTGTGAAGCATCTAACACTCTAATTCTAATAAGATTATATTGTCAAATACTGAGTTCTCGGTGACTGGCAACTTTCTGGAATCCTGATGTTAATTCTGGCAGAGTTAGCTTGCTGGCAGACTGGAACCCAGGGGTATGACTGGGGAAATGGATTGGAGGTCACTTCTCTCCATTGGATGAGATCAAGTTGTGCCAAATTAATAAAGGTGATGAGCACAAGAATATCACGGAAGGAAATTCCAAATTAAGGAGACTCAGCATGTCATTAACGAGTCTGATAAACTTCTAGAGATGTGGAGTGGAAAGCATTCCAACTGGTTGACTTATGCTTGGTATGGAAACTCCAATGTACAGAAACACCAGAGGCAACAGAGAGTAGTGGACTTGGCCAGTTCCATCACAAGTACCGATCTCCCCATCATCAGGAATGTCTGCCAGGGAAGATTTCTCAGAAAGATGACCTCCAGCATCAGGGAACTCCATCACCTGGACCATGCCCTCTTCTTGATGCTTCCATCAAGCAGGAGGTACAGGAACCTGAAGAACCAGACCTCAGGGTTCAACAACAGCATCTTCCCTACTACCATCATGTTCTTGAACCAACCTGAGAAGTCCTAATGCTATCTTTGATTATATTTCTGTTTCTCCCTTTCAATCTTGCCATGGTGTTGTTGTGTTTATTTATTTTTTGCACACTGTAAGTTATGTATAAGTTATGTTAACTTATGTTTGTCATGTTTGTAATGCATTGTGCTGCTACTGCAAAAAACTAATTTTCAAGGTATTTATTCCCTATGTATGTGTACCTAATGCTTCCCTTTGCATAAAGATCCAGTGATTAGACTACAGGACTAAAAAATATAGGAGCCCAATTAAGCCATTCAGCTCATCAAATCTCCCCACCATTCAATCATAGCTGCTTGTTTTCCTAACCCTATTCTCTTTCCCTTTGCCTGTAACCCTTAACCATCTGACCAATCAAGAACCTATCAATCTTTGCCTTGAATACACTGAATGACTTGGCCTGCACAACCCTCTGTGGCAACAAATTCTACAGATTCACCAAGCTCTAGCTGAAGAAGTTCCTTCTCATTTCAGTTTTAAAGGGATGACACAGTAACCTGAGGCTGCGGAACATATCTTAGACGCTCCTGCTAATGAAGCCACCTTCTCCATGTCCACACTATCCAGTCCTTTCAATATTCGGTAGGTTCTAGTGTGACTCCTCCTCTCAACAGGCCCAGATACATCAAACACTCTTTATACCTCAAGATTTTGATTCCTGGGATCATTCTTGTTAACATCCTCAGGACTCAGGGCCAGCACATCTTTTCTTAAATACAGGCCTAAAAATTACCATATTAATTTGCACATATAATACAACATAGAAATAAATCCATTTGGCCCATTGATTCTGCTCCAGTTATTAAACACTCATTTGCACTTGATGATTTTATTCTTTCCAAATTCCCATTTGATGCCCCCAGATTCTGTATGAGAGGCAATTTATGGTGACTAAATAAACTACCAACGCACATATCTGTGGGGTGTAGGAGGAAACTGGAGCTGTAGGAGAGAGAATGTGGAAATTCCACTGGGCCACTGAAGCTGTCAACTGACTGGCCTGTCTGCAGCTCTAAGTTTCTATGTTGATTTTATCTACCTATGTTACTTGTTCAGCTATTTTTGGCTGCAGTTTTGATCCTGAAGTTGCTATGTGAATCGGAAGTGGTGAGCGTGATCTTCCACCTCCTTAATTTGGGATTCCAGATTGGCTCTGATGTGTGGCTTCACCGCCGTTCTGATGTCGTGGTGGCTGAGTCACCAGCACCTGCAACTCTTGAGTCAGAAACTCATGCATTTGAGTCTAATCCAGAAATTACAAAAAGGTTGTAAAAATTCCTGCTCCCATCATCTACGAACGCAGCGAGGTCCAGATGCCAACCAACACCATTCAAAGTGAAATTTTGCATTAGACTGAGGTGCTTTACCCTGCTCTTCTCTGACACAATTACATTTTAGAAGCAGCGGTAATCATCCCATCATCCCATGCAAAAGAATTTAGGTCAGTGTGAGCTGTAAGAAGGTTGGAAGGGATCTGGTGAAGTTTTCTTTCACACAGAGGGTGTTAGGAATCTGGAATGACCTGCCCATGTGAGCAATGAAGGTGCGTACTGTCATAACATTTAAAACCTATTTAGATGATCACTTGAATAACTGAGGCACAGAAAGTCACAATCCAAGTGCTTGTTAGAGGGATTAGTAAAGATGGTGCTTGCTGGTCAGCGTGGATATGGTGGTGAAAGGACTCTATTTTGTTTGACTTCATAACTATGACGTTTCAAATGATCACAAGGGATTCTGCAGGTGCTGGAAATCTTGAGCAAAGTGCATAAAATAATGGAGGAGCTCAGCAGGTCAGGCAGCATCCGTGGAGGGAAATAAGAAGGCTTTTGGCCTGAAACCTCGTCTTTTCATTTCCTTCCATAGATTAAACAGATACTGCTTGAAATATTGGTGAACCTTTAATATATGTGCATTCAGTTGGTGTGCCATTGTGAGACTGCTCCCTCTTGTGGATTCCTTGTGAATCACATGCTTAAATATGTCTGTTATTGTGTGGATTAATTAATGTTCCGAGATGATGGAAGATTATTTTTTAAAAGTTTAAAAGAAGTATTAAGCTTTTAAAATCAGGCTTGTGTAGTAGTATGATAATTATTGAAGTACCTTTTTTTAATTTTCAATGTGTTCTGCTTATTTCTGCTAATCTGAAGGCATACACACAACAATTCAGTAACAGCTTATTTCCCTCTGCCATCGGATTTCTGAACAGACGTTGAACCATGAACATTACCTCATTATATATTTTTTAATTTTATTTCTTTTGCGCTAGTTATTTGATTCAACTATTTAATATATACACTTTAATTTCACGACATGTGGCGGTGATGTTAAACCTGATTCTGAAGGTTGACCTCAGATACCAGGAATACTTTTTTTGTATCTTCTAATGACATGGATGATTATGGAGGCCTGTCTAAGCCTGCAATGTGATGTAGTTCAGCTGGACAGTTGGTGAAGCAAAGGCAAATAGAATTTGATTCTGACAGGCATGAGGTGATGCATTTTGGGAAGGCAAATATGGGAAGATTCTATAGTAATGATGGGGTCCTTAGGATTGTTGATGAGCCTGGGGACCATAGAGCTACAAATACGTAGATCTCTGAAAGTGACACCACAGATGGAAACGGTAATATTGTAGTCACAGGGGATGCTTGCCTTCAACAGTCATGGCAAAGAATATAAGCGCTGGGCGTCATGTTACAGCATTAGAAACTATTGGTCTGACCGCATCTTGCATAGAGTTCTGGTCTCTGTAACTGCACTGGAAAGGATACAGGGAAGATCCACCAGGATGTTGTCCGAATTGGAGCATTGCACATATAAGAGAGACTCACTCGGTTTCCCACTGAATGGAGTGAAAACTGAGAGGTACTGATTTATGAGGGGGATAATTAAGGAGATAGGGGAAATCTTTTTCCCCTGGTGGGGGTACCAAAGATTTAAAGCCATATGTTTAAGGTGAAAGTTAGAAGGTTTCAAGGGGACCTGAAGGGGAATTCTTTTCACGTAGAAAGTGGAGTCAGGAATGTGTTATCTGAAGCGATGGCGGAAGCAGGTACTGTCGTGACATTTAAGAAACATCTATATAAGTCCTTGAATGACTAAGGCAGAGAAGTTAGAGTGACCAAACACAGGTAAGTATGGTTTGTGTAGGTCGGTACAACAAGAGGCCAGCTACTGTGCTGTGTGGCTGTGAATCTGCAACCATTCACCCACACACAGAGCAGCCTATTAACCTGCCATCGTGCCTTTAGCACGTGGGTGGAAACTGGAGCACAGTGGCCACAGGGAGAAGGTGCAAACTCTACATAGCAACTGGTTCACTGCAAATGTGAGGCAGCAGCTATACCAACTATGCTTCCCCCCACCCCTTCTCTGGGCCGCAAGCGAACAGGACTCCTCATTGTTTCAAGTCTGAGATAAACAGAAACTCAGCTGTTTCAGCACTTTCACACAACCTTCTATTTTCCGCAAGAGTACCCTGAGAGTTTGAATGCTTCCAATCTTAGAATAGCACATATTAATTGATAATATACACATTTGATATTAAACCTGTCAACTCTGTGAAGAAGTTTCGCTTTCTGAAGTCACTGTGAACAATCCAACAATCTGTGAATCAATGAGAGCTGTTTCCAAATTTAACTATTAAATGTGCTCTATCCACACCTCAAACTACCATGAAACTATCATGCAAATAAGTTTTTAATGTTGTATTTACTACTTAATGATCTCTTTGACTCTAAAACAAATTTTAATGCCATGTACTTTACTCTGGTAACATGGAACATGTCCTTCACTTGCACAGGGGACAGTTTTTGAAAATATGCTGAAAAGTTGGGCAGACTAGATAGCAGTTTAGAGTGTGAAGGGACTAGATTGAAACCTGTAAGATCCTGTAGGATCCTGACAGGGTGGGTGTGGAGAGTTTGTTTCCCCTTGTGGTGGAATCGTAAACTGGGGGTGGGGGAGGGGCGACTGTTTGAGATACAAACACGAGGAAATCTGCAGATGCTGGAAATCCAGAGCAACACACACAAAATTCTGAAGGAACTCAGCAGGTCGGGCAGCATCTATGGGAAAGAGTGAACAATTGACACTTCAAGCCAAGGCCCTTCATCGGGACTGGAAAGAAAGAGGAGAAGTCAGACTAAGAAGGTAGAGGGAGGGGAGAAAGAAGTACAAGGTAGCAGGCGATAGGTGATACCGGGCGAGGGGGACAGGGTGAAGTAAAGAGCTGGGAAGTTGCCTGGTGAAAGATATAAAGGGTTGGAGGATGAGGACCCTGGTTGGAGAGGATGGAAGACCATGGAAGAAAGGAAAGGGAGGTGATGGGCAGGTAAGTAGATTAGGTGAGAGAAGGCAACAGGAATGGGGAAGTGAAATTATTTACCTCAAAGGTTTGAGAGACTGTAACTCTCAAACGTCTGTGGAAGCACAGTATTTTTAAGGTAGAGTTAGATAAGTTCTTGATAAGCAAGTGGCTTCTAGTTTACTGGATGTAGGTGGGAAGGTGGAGTTGAGGTTATAGTCAGATTGGTCATGATCTCATTAAGTGTTGGAACAGGCTTCAAGAACCGGTTGACCTACTTCTGCAATTAATTTACATGTACAGTTGATTGTGACACATCGTGACCAGTATGTTTTAGCCCAATTAAGCAGCTGCCCCACATGGCTGGTTTCATGGAAATAGTCAAAAAGGTATAAAAGTGACAAACTACTGTTTAGCTGGTAACAGAATATGTATTTAAATAAAATACAGAAATTTTAATAGAACCAAAGCTACCACAGTACAATAAAACTGTGTATTAGTCCCTAATAGTTATCGACGGAGGAATTCATTCAGTGCATTGGGTGTCCAGCGAATGTTAGCACCTCTGGTGAAGGGACTTGTTATATCCATTCTGGGGTGGCTCCCTCACCTTTAGCCCTCGCTGGACACGCAGTTCTCACCTGTGGCTCCATGTATCTGTTTGCATGTGACAGAAGCCACACCCTGGTACACTGCTTTGACGGGCGAGCTAAACCGGGAGAGGGTAGCTGGTGGACCTCATACCCCAGTGAAATAGGGACATGGCTGTCCTAGAATGTGTGATCAGCTCTGGTGGTCTGGGAGAATGAGATCAGCGAGATATAATGCACAAGAAACCAGTTCTGCAATGCTTCCTGGAGAGTGAAAAGGCATGAGAAACCATGATAGAATCCATAGTTATACGCTACAACCAAGGACAACCCCAGTGTGTGATAACTACTTGTACCATTGAACCCGGACTTCTGACGTCCAGAGAGAATGGAATTGTACCAGTGCAATGGCTTTTCCACTTAAAAAAACTCTCCTGCACAAGTTCCGCTGTCATCGTTGGACATGACCAAAAACCAACACACTGCTGTGTTCTTTTGATTGACTCTAAATGAAAAAATTTAGCACAGACACCTACTGCAGATAGTGGACTGCCTTCATACAATGTGTTTGATAATTGCATTTTCATTGTAACATTCAGGTTGATTGTCGATGCCTTCAATTATTTTCTGGTTCCTAACTTGTTGAAGTACTGAAGTTGTTTCATTTTCACTCCTGGCCATTTTTGGCAAATCCAAGCGTGAATGTTTGAAACCGCAGAGAGCAAAGCAATTCTAAATTGTCTTACAGCTTATTCTCTGCATCATTAACAAAAATCACTGTTTGTTGCACACACAGCTGATGCTATTTAAAAACTATTTGCTCTAAGCACAGTGTAGCGTCCAATGGGCACACAAGTTCATACGACTAACACTAGTTAGAAATTGTTCGGCCACAGTCTCCTGTCTCAATTAAGTGGCATAGTGTCGCAAATAAATGAAAGGAATTCCAGCTATTTTTTTGATTATTTTTTGTACTTTAAGTTTTGTCCCAGATAAGCAGGTGCGCCTGTTGTGCATTTAATATTTAGTGTTTGAGAAATGTTGGAAGTATATTGTTTGATTAAGCATCCTTGTTCATTTAAATAATTAATTACCAGTTATGTGTCAAAGTACTCGAATAGCATAGGTCATCATACCACCACGTCATAAGTGCACATGTTGGTTAAAGTAAAAATGAAACTAAATGTACATGAGTTAACTCCTGGCTCTATGTTTTTATTTAAATTAGTTTTGATGTTTTGGAGTTACAAAACATAACAACCCCGATTAACAGATGAACCGGTAAACTGGAATCCACCGTGTATCAAAAATGGGCGAAGTTCCTATACTGGACTATTTTGGAACTAGTTTTCTTCTGCTGAATGTTGAGGACAGTATTTATGCAACATGAATCTTGAGCTGTGACAAAATTCTAATGAGTTCCTCATAGCTGCCTACAGCTGAAAGTTGGTGAGACCTTTTCAGCATCCATATCAAACGCATGGAATGCATTGTATTCCAGCCAGTTGGTCCCCTATCCAACCTGTTCCTCCACTGCACTGATGATCACATTGATCATGTTCTGCACAGATGGACCATTGACGGCTGGGGCAGCCGCAGAGCTTGTTTCGACAGCCAGCTGAGGAAACATCGCAGCTTCCAATTCAGCTTTGTGCATTGCTTGTAAATACCTTTTTGCTTGCATATAGCAAAATGAAATAATCAAGTGAGACATGCAATATAGACCAGCTGGAAATTTGTTAGATGGAAGATAGAAACTGATCAACTATTGTCAACTGGAGACACTTGTTGCTTATGGGTTTGAATGATTAATCATTACACTCAGGTAACACTGATTACAAGGCAATTTTATGAAGGTATGTTGTTGTGATTGAGTGAGTGACTTGCTATTAATGCACCTAATTATGACCAATTACTTTGCTGATCCACTCCTGCTCTGAAAGGGTGGGCATTTTAACAGTCTCGTCCTTGTTAACAACTCCCTGTTTGGCCTTGTTCTTTGCTGTCACTGTAGCATGATGATGTTATGGGATTTCTTTGTACTCTTGTTTCCTCTGACATCCCTAAGACAAACTGGTTGATTGCTTAATTTGTCACTATAACATGTTCCTTGTCCCAGATGAGTGGTAGGAACTGGTGGGAGTTGAGGTGAATGTGGGGAGGATAGATTGGGATTAATGTAAATGGATAACTTGATGGTTAGTGCAGACTTGGTGGATGGTGGACCTCCCATCCATTGAGCACATCGACATGAAATGTTGTCTTAGGGAAGCAGCATCCATCATCAGAGATCCCCACCACCCAGGTCATGTCCCATACTTGCTGTTGCCATCAGGTAGAAGTTTCTGGAGCTTCAGGAGGTGTTCTTGAACCAACAAAGTCAAGAACAGTTATTATCCTTCAACCACTTCTTTACCCCATGATTGAAATGTTCCTGCAACCAATTATCTCACTTTAAGGACTCTTTATCTCATTATCTCATGTTCTCGTTATTTATTGCTATTTATTTATATTTGCATTTGCACAGTTTGTTGCCTTCTGCAGTCTGGCTGATCTTTCATAGTTACTACTTTATAGATGTGCTGAGTATGCCCACAAGAAAATGAATCTCATGGTTGTATATGGTGACATACATGTACTCTGATAACAAATTTTATATTGAACTTTGAAGGGTAGGTAGGCTTCTCCGTTAAATGATCATGACCCATACAGGTTCCTGCACTTTATCAAGTCACAGTTACATTGTTGGTAAAAATGCCTTCATATGACTAGGCCCTACAGTTTTCTCCCAGAATTCCCTTCCTTCAAAATCCACTTTAAACCCACTGTTGCTGGTCTTAATGTCTCATGATAAAGTTTGCTGTCAAATTTGGTTCTATAACAATTCTGTGATTGGCCTCAGAATATTTCACTGTACTTTGCTGTTATAGAATTACAATCTGTAAATAATAGAACGTTTCAAAACCTGTCAGAGTTTATAGAAGTGATACAACTGGTAGAGGTTCTTTTGTAATCAGTTTAATTTGAAACCATCCAGAGCTTCTTTGAACTTGCACAGTGTCAGGTCTGCGGAGGTGACCTTTGGCCTTGTGGCTTTTACCTTCAACATCTGTCCGTCTCCCTGTAAGTGTTGATGTGTTCTGCGCTGTCAGCAGAAATCCAATCTATTTTGCTTCGTCGGCTACTCGGGAAGTGTGAGTGGCTTTGTGGGATACGGGCAGTGAGGTTAAAGGTGGCAGGTCTGTGAAGCTTAGTTCAATCTTCTGGGTTGCTTTCTTGTGGAAAAGATAAATCAAGCTGTCAGCTGTAATGGTGCCAGTTAATCAGGTGGCAGTAGCCAGGACAGAAAGAGCATTTTGTTAAAAGAACAGTTAAAAAATGTGATGTAGTTTTTGTAAAATGTATTTCATTAGGAGTATGAAGAGATTTGATACGTCACCAAAGACACTCCCAAATTTCTACAGATATTCTGTGGAGAGCATTCTAACTGGTTGCATTACCGTCTGGTATTGCGGGTGGGGTGGGGGGCGGGGTGTGGGCTACTGCTCAGGATCAGAGTCAGCTGCAGAGAGTTCTAAACTAAGCCAACTCCATCATGGACACAAGCCTCAATAGTGTCCAGGACATCTTCAAGCAGTGAAGCCTCAAATAGGCGGTGTCCATCATTAAGGACCCCCATCACCCAGGTCATGCCCTGTTCTCATTGCTACCATCAGGAAGGAGGTACAGAAGCCTGAAGGCACACACTCAAATATTCGGGAACAGCTTCTTCCCCTCTGCCATCCGATTTCTGAATGGACATTGACCCCTAGACACTACCTCAGTCCATTTTTATTTCTACTTTTTCCACTACTTATTTAATTTAACCATTTCATATACATAAAGTAATTGAGAAAACAGCTGGGATTCCATTTGCTTATTTGGGGCGCCATGCCACTTATTTCGGACAGGGGACTGTTGCCGAACAGCTTCTAACTAGCTTCTGTCATAGCATGTTGTGTGGGCGTTAGACACTACACCATGTTCGGAGCGAATAGTTTTTAAATAGCACCACTTGCGTGAATTTGTGTTCAAAAAGCAGTGATATTTGTCACTGATAGGTGGCAAACAAGCAGTAAGACAATTCAGAACTATTTTGCTCACTGCAGTTTCAAGCATTCAGGTTTGGAGAGGCCAGAAACGGCCAGGAGTGAAACGAAATGATTTCACTATTTCAACAAGTTATGAACAATGAATAATTTGAAAGTATCGACAATCATATTGAATATTACAATGAGAATTTGGAGGATTCAATTGTTGATAGCATTGTATGAAGGCAGTCCATTATCTGCAGAAGTTGTCGGTGCAAATTTTGTTCATCTACAGTCAAGCGAAAGAACGTGGCAGTATACAGGTACGCTGGATGAATTGCTCTATCAATAACAATTAGAATCAGAATCAGATTTAATATCACCAACGTATGCCATGAGATTTGCTGACTTTGCAGCTGCAGTACAATGTAATACATGATAAATGTAAAAAAAAACTGAATTACAGAAAGTATGTATATGTCTATTAAATAAATAGGGAAATAAATAAAAATAAAACAGTAGTGAGGTAGTGTTCATGGCTACAATGTCCATTTAGAAATCGGATGGCAGAGGGGAAGAAGCTGTTCTTGAATTGTTGAGTGTGTGCCTTCAGGCTTCTGTACCTCCTTCCTGATGGCAACAGTGTGAAGAGAGCATATCCTGGTTGGTGGGGGTCCTTAATGATGGATGCCACCTTCCTGAGGCACCACCCCTTGAAGATGTCTTGGATACTATGGTGGCCAATACCCATGATGGTGCTGACTGATTTACAACTTTCTGCAACTCTGCAACTTACTTCAATCCTATGTAGGAGCTACACCCGACCCCCCCCCCCCCCCAGACAGTGATGCGGCCAGTCAGAATGCTTTCCATGGTACACCTGTAGACATTGTTGAGTGTTTCAGTTTATAAACCAAATCTTCTCAAGCTCCTAATGAAATATAGCTGCTGTCTTGCATTCTTTATAGCTGCATCAATATGTTGTGACCAGGTTAGATTCTCAGAGACATTGACCCCAGGGACTTGAAACTGCTCACTCTCTCCACTTCTGATCCCTCTATGAGGATTTGTTTGTGTTCCATCATCTTACCATTTCTGAAATTCACAATCGGAATCAGAATCAGCATTATTATCACTGGCATGTGAGGTGAAATTCTTTAACTTGGCAGCTGCAGTTCAATACACTGCATAATATAGAAGAAAAAAATAATAAATATATAAATCTTATTCAGTATACTTTATACAGTATATGTATATTGAATAGATTAACAATAGTGCAAAAAGCAGAAATACTATATATTAAGAAAAAGTGAGATAGTGTCCAAGGGTTCAATGTCCATTTCGCAATTGGATGGCAGAGGTGAAGAAGTTGTTCCTGAACCACTGAATGTGTGCCTTCAGCCTTCTGTACCTCCTACCTGATGGGTAACAGTGAGAAAAGGGCATGCCCTGGGTGCTGGAGGTCCTTAATAATGGACACTGCCTTTCTGAGACATCGCTCCTTGAAGATGTCCTGGGTACTTTGTAGGCTAGTACCCAAGATGGAGCTGACTAATTTTACAACTCTCTGCAGCTTCTTTCGATCCTGTGCAGAAGCCCCTCCATCCCAGACAGTGATGCAGCCTGTCAGAATGCTCTCCACGGTACATCTATAGAAGTTTTTGAGTGTATTTGTTGACATACCAAATCTCTTCAAACTCCTAATGAGGTATAGCTGCTGTCTTGCCTTCTTTATAACTACATCAATATGTTGGGACCAGATTAGATCCTCAGAGATCTTGACACCCAGGAACTTGAAACTGCTCACTCTCTCCACTTCTGATCCCTCTATGAGGATTGGTATGTGTTCCTTCGTCTTACCCTTCCTGGAGTCCACAATCAGCTCTTTCGTCTTACTGATGTTGAGTGCCAGGTAGTTGCTGCAGTACCACTCCACTAGTTGGCACATCTCACTCCTGTACGCCCTCTCGTCACCACCTGAGATTCTACCAACAATGGTTGTATCATCAGCAAATTTATAGATGGTATTTGAGCTTTGCCTAGCCACACAGTCATGGGTGTATAAAGAACAGAGCAGTGGGCTAAGCACACACCCCTGAGGTGCACCAGTGTTGATCGTCAGCAAGGAGGATATGTTATCACCAATCTACACAGATTGTTGTCTTCTGGTTAGGAAGTCGAGGATCCAATTGCAGAGGGAGGTACAGAGGCCCAGGTTCTGCAACTTCTCAGTCAGGAATGTGGGAATGATGGTATTAAATGCTGAGCTATAGTCGATGAATAACATACTGACATAGGTGTTTGCATTGTCCAGGCGGTCTAAAGCCGTGTGGAGACCATTGAGATTGCATCTGCCATTGACCAATTGTGGCAATAAGCAAATAGCAACAGGTTCAGGCCCTTGCTGAGGCAGGAGTTTAGTCTAGTCATGACCAACCTCTCAACGCTTGTAGATCTGAGTGCTACCAGGCGATAGTCATTAAGGCAGCTCACATTATTCTTCTTAGGCATTGGTATAATTGTTGCCTTCTTGAAACAAGTGGGAACTTCCACCTGTAGTAGTGAGAGGTTGAAGATGTCCTTGAATACTCCCACCAGTTGGTTGGCACAGGTTTTCAGAGCCTTACTAGGTACTCCATCGGGATATTCCACCTTGCGAGGGTTCACTCTCTTTAAAGGCAGCCTAACATCAGCCTCTGAGACAGAGATCACCAGGTCATCAGGTACAGCAGGGATCTTCACAGCTGTAGTTGTATTCTCCCTTTCAATGCGGGCATAGAAGGCGTTGAGTTCATCTGGTAGTGAAGCATCGCTGCCAATCCTGCTATTGGATTTCACTTTGTAGGAAGTAATGCCCTGTAAACCCTGCCAGAGTTAACGTGCATCCGATGTCACCTCCAACCTCAATGGAAATTGTTTCTTTGCCCTTGGTTTTCTGGTACAGGCCTGGGTCTTAGGTCTTACTAACATTGAGTTGCTACGACACCACTCAACTAGCTGGTATATCTCGCTCCTGTGCATCCCTCTTGTCACCATCTGAGGTTCTGCAAACAATGGTTGTGTCATCAGCAAATTTATAACTGACATTTGAACTGTGCCTAGCCATACAGTCATGGGTGTAGAGAGAGGAGAGTAGTAGGCCAGGCACAAATCCCTGAGGTGAGCCAGTGTTGATTGTCAATGATTGACAATGTCAATGAGTTGGTGGTGTTATTTCCAATCTGCACAGATTGTGGTACTCTGCTTAGGAACTAATATACAGTTTTATAGTACTGTAGTAGTGTTGAGAGTGTTCTAATTTGTTCTGTATTTCATTTAAAAACATAACTTATTACTCAGTTAATGGTAGTTTGTCTTTCTTACACCCTTTTAACCTACTTTCATCAAACCAGCTAATTAGTTCAAAATATACAGGTCCAGATGTGTCTCAATTATCCAGAATCCACTGTATTATGAATTGTAATATACTGCTGCCACCAAATTTCAGAATATATTCCAGTGCTATTAAACCTGATTCTGATTCTGATACACTTATGCACCTTCTCGTTAATGCTAATATCTGACACTAGCTAATCACGTGGCAACAACTCAATGCATTGAAGCATGCAAATATGGTCAAGTTCAGTTGTTGTTCAGATCAAGCATGAGGAAGGGGAAGAAATGTGATCTAAGTGACTTTGACCATGAAAGGATTGCTGATACCAGACAGGATGATTTGAGTATCTCAGAAACTGCTGATCTCCTGGGATTTTAATGCACAATATTTTTAAGAGTTTACAGAGAACAGTGCGAAAAACAAAAAAAAAATCCAGTGAGCAGCTGTTATGTGAGTAAAAATGCCTTGTTAATGAAAAAGGTCAGAGGAGAATGGCCAGACTGATTCAATCTGACAGAAAGGTGACCGTAACTGAAATGACCCGGTGGTGTGCAGAAGAACATCTCTCACATGTTCAGCCTTCATGCGGGTAAGCTACAGAAAAAGAAGACCATGGCACACACTCAGTGGCCACTTAATGAAGTACAGGTCCCTCATAAATTGGCCGCTGAGTACATATTCTGCATTCTGATTTTCTTTTTACTACTTTGATGTAATTATATGTGGCATGATGTGTCTGGATGGCACGCAGAACAAAAGCGTTTAACTGGGTTTCGATACGTGTGACAATAATAAGCCCACCCAATCCCGCTAACAGATACTCCCACTAACGCTAATTCTCTCACTGTGTGGGAGATCCTGGCAGTGACATTGAATGTAAATTTGTTATTAATTTTGTACTAGGTTTCTGTATACTACCATGCGATTCATTTTCTTGCAAGTATTTACGGAAAAATAAAGAAAGTGGAACCTTATGAAAAGCTATACAAAGACTGACAAATACCAGTGTACAAAGAAAACAAAATGCAAATAAAAATAATACCAAGGACATGAGTTGTAAAGAGTCCTCGAAAGTGAGTGTAAATAGTAGAATCAGTTTGGAGTAATGAATGAAGTTCTCCATGCAGGTTCAGGAACCTGATGGTTGCAGGGTAATAACTGTTCCTGAACCTGGTGATGTGGGACTAAGGCTTCTATACCTCTTCACTGATAGGAGTGGTGAGAAGAGGGCATGATCTTGATGGTGGATGCTGCTTTCTTGTGGATGTGCTCTATGGAAATGTATTTAATTGTAAGGAGCACTTTGCCTGTGATGGACTGAGCCACGCCAATCACTTTCTAGCCTTTTTTGTCGCTGTGCATTAGTATTTCCATACCTGACCTTGATGATACCAGTTAGGATACTCTCCACTGTGCAACTATAGAAGTTCGTCTAAGCTTCTGGTGACGTGCCAAATCGACTCAAACTTCTAATAAAGTTGAGGTGCTGTTATACCTTCTTTGTGATGGCACTTACTTGTTGGTCCTAGAACAGATCCTCTGATATGGCAGCGCCAAGGAATTTAAAGCTGCTGACCTTCTCCACCTCCGTTCCCCTGGTGAGGACTGGCTCATGGATTCCGGCTTCATTTTCATGTAGTCGATAATCAGCTCTTTGATTTTGCTGATGTTGAGTGAGAAGTTGTTGCAGTGGCACTGCTCAACCAGATTTTCAATCTCTGTCCTGTACATAGATTTGTCATTACCTTTGATTCGGCCATCAACACTGGTGTCGTCAGCAAACTTAAAATATGGCAATGGAGCTGTACGTAGCCACACAGTCAGGTATAAAGTGAGTAGAGCAGGGGGCTAAGCACACAGTCCTGTTGTGCACCTGCACCGATGGTGAGTGTGCAGTGTTGTTAATCCCTACTGAATGGGGTCTGCCAGTGAGGAAGTTATGGATCCAGTTGCAAAGGATGGTACCGAGGAGAAGGACTTGGAGTTTAAAGGTGAGTTTCAACGGGCTGATAGTGTTGATTGCTGAGCTGTAGTCAATGAAGAACATCCTGAGACATGCACCTTTATTGTCCTGGTGTTCTAGAGCTGAGCGAAGAGCCAACGAAATGACATCTGCTATTGGCTTGTTGTAACAGTAGGCAAATTGAAGTGGGTCAAAGTCGCTGCTCAGGTAGGACTTGATATACTTCATGACCAATCTCGAAGCACTTCATGGTGGATATACGTGCTACAGAATGATAGTCATTGAGGCAGGTTACCACATTCTATAGAATTCCCACAGGCCGGAGCAGTAGTTCTTTCATGTCTCAGTTCTGAAATTCCCATCCTGCAGATTTCCTTCTGGTGGCCATACTCTGCCTGTTTCCACGGCTAAAAGTGAGCCCTCTTGGATTTTGACTCACAATTGAGATCCTCCAACTGAAGCTGCCAGTTACCCAGGCTGCTTGTGCCAGGGTTTGAATCCTTTGCCCACTGGATTAAAGAAGGACAGAATGTAATTGCCCTTTCTCTCATCTCCACGCATGAAGGATCCAGTCTTGATTACTGTTTGACCGGAAGTGTTACTTTGTGTTTCCTTGTCCACAGATGTCACCTGCCCTGCAGAGTGTTTCCAATATTTTTTGTTTTTATTTTGTCTTTCCGGCATCTGCAATTTGTTGATTAATCTCCTGTATACTTTATTGTGTATAATTTACTTACATGATTTTCTTGTGAATGCTGCTTATGTGACACTTTGGACTTTGATATTTGGTTTTGTCTTGGAGCGTGAGGTGGGTGACATCACTTCCTCTGTCGAGATGAATTGACATGTAACAGGGAGGTTGTAAATCTGGCCGAATGGTGCTATAACAACAATCTCTCACTTAACTTCAGCAAAACCAAAAAGCTGTTTATTGACTACAGGAGGAGGAAACGAGAGGTCCATGAGCCACTCCTTATCAGGCGACTGGAGGTGGGGAGCATTAGTAACTTTAAATTCCTTGACATTATCGTTTTAAAGGATCTATCCTGGAACCAACACGTAAGTGCCATTACAAAGGAGGCATGTCTGTGCTTCTTCTTTCTTAGAAGTTTGCATCTACAGCTTTGACAAACTATGGAAGTGGAGAGTATCCTGACTGGTCGCATTATGGCCTGATATGGGAACATTGATGCCCTTGAATGGAAAAGAGAACAACAAAAAGTAGTGGATACAGCCCAGTCCGTCACTGGTAAAGCCCTCCCTCCCACTGAGCACATCTATAAGGAGTGCTGCCACAAGAAAGCAGCACCCATCATTAAGGACCCCCTACCATCCAGGCCGTGCTCTCTTCTTACTGCTGCCATCAGGAAGGAGGTGCAGGAGCCTTCAGTCTCACACCACCAGTTTCAGGAACAGCTATTGCCCTTCAACCCTCCGTGTCCTGAGTGAGTGTGGATAATGTCACTCACTGAACTGATGCCACAATTTACGGACTGACTTTCAAGGACTCTACCGCTCACTTTCTTGATTTTATTTATTACCTGTTTATTTATTATTATTATTACTTGTTTTCTTTTTGCATTTGCACTGTTTGTCTTCTTTAGCATATTGATTGTATGTCTGTCTTTGTGTATAGTTTTTCATTGAGTCTGTTGTGTTTCTTTGTACCTACTGTGAATGCCTGCAAGAAAATAAACCTCAGGGTAGGACATTATGACATAAAGTATACTGCATGGACATTGAAAATAAATTTACTTTGAACTATGAGATAGTTACCCTGTGTCTCTGTCTGGTCCAGGTGTTATACCTCCCTAAGTTTGCCTCCTCAGCTGTTGTGATTTTGTTCAGGACAGCTCTGTGTGGGACAGGCTGAGAGCAATGGTGGGAAGAGGTGCAGAATTGACGTCTCTTCCAGGCAGAAAGCAAAATCCTCCACATCTGCCCTTTATTGCAGTTAATTCTTCACCTTGCTTAGTTAATAAAAGATATTCATGTTGATGCAATTAGGACATGAGATTAATATCTTGTTCACAGGTCAACATTTCAGAGATTAATCTGAGACTGAGTGTCAACTGGCAAACCACGTATCAGATTGATACCAGACTTGTTAGTGATGCGTGAGTGATTGTAGAGCCACACAACACAGAAAATACTCTTTGGCCTATTATGTCCGTGCCAGCCGTCAAGAAGCGAGCTATGCTACTCCCTTTTATGAGCACTTGGCTCTTTGCCTTCTTTGTCTTGGTGATTTCAGTAGTGGTAAGATTAAACACTGCCTCCACCAGCCCGTCTCACAGTGTTTTCTAGATTCCAGTGGTTGTAACATTCCTCCTTGCAACACTTCAACCTCTTAGCCTTAAGGCTGACTTATACTTGTGCGTCAAATGTATGCCATAGGTAAGGTGTAGTGGCGCACCTTATGCTGTACTCTATGCAAACCCTATGCCGTAGCCTAATGCGCACCTCTCCCAAAATGTAACTATGCATCGTGGCGACGCAGACCACAACAACTGTGATTGGTCCGCTTGGTAGCATCGCATTTCCTCCTACACTGCAATATCTTCCCATTGGGCGACTGAAGGGCAGGGAAGGAACACTGGCTGCAATGCTTTCCATAAAGCTTTACAGACCTCTGAAATTATGGAGGACCCTGTGCTCGACGCCAGTTTGTAGCTAGCTGCTACAGCCTGTTGACTTCCACCTGAAGCTAAAACTTGAATGGTGATTGCCAGTCTCTGAGTATACTGTGTGTACACTGATGCGATATTAATGGTTGGAGACGATGAACCAAATCGTCAAATCTATCTGCTGACATCCGAAAATATTTGAAATGCATTTCCTCGTCCATGTCTCTCAGTGGCCGAACAAGCACAGAAAATTCACCCTCCTTCAGTTTCAGTCGCCATTGTTTGGAGTTTGAGTTTCTTCGTGTTGAGTTTCAACACAAAGAAACTCAACACAGTGGCATAGAAACCTCACCACCAACTAGCATTTTGGTGGTGAATTGCAGAGCGACGCAGACACACCAACGCACAAGTATAAATGCTCACAGCAGCATAGCCCACTTGTGTAGGCTGTGGCGTAAGCTAGTGTGCACAAGTATAAATTAACCTTCAACCTAAACATACTGTGGTGAGTATTTGGTTCATAATGGCAGACAAGGAAGCTCATTGAACTCAACAACCATTTTATTGTGATAACGCAAATCAGACCAAGCACCATGACCCGGACACCGAATCCAACCAGTTTCACACAGACAGGGGAGGTGACCATCACACACCCCGGTTACAGTTAGGGTGATCCACAAATGCATAAGCAAATAACTGTATGACCCAAGCTAAAATGTAACAATGAATGAACTGGAACTTCCCACCGTAATCCCACAAAAGCATTTTAACACAAGAACAGTAAACAGTACTGGTCATTAGAAATGCAGGGGTGGGCTGTCGACCACGCACCCCCCAGCACAGAATGTCACACCACCCCTACCCCAGGGGTCAGCCATCCCTGGTGACCCCAATGTCCATAGCAACGTCCAAAAGTTTTGGTGGGGGTCGACACTGCCGCCTGTTTGTGGGAGGAAAGAGGCAGGGCACCTGGGGTGTCACTTCCTTCCTTAAGCCTCGCTGGGTTAGTGATGGCCCAGGGCTGACACAGTGCCGGCCAGTCCCGGTGCAGCGTGACCACCTTCCGCCGCTCAGGCAACCGCACCCGATATACCACATTAGAGATGCGGTGAAGCACCTCTTCCAGCCCCTTCCGATGGCTGGGGCATAGTTCCTTCATCCGGGAGGGGGAGTAGACCCATACTGGGGCCCCCACCAGATACAGCTGCATTGGCACCCTAGACTGGCGGCCTGGCCCCTTCTGGGACGTGCAAGCGTCACAGCAGTGCACAAACAGCTCCACATCCTGCTTGTAGCATTCACACAGCCTGCCCAACGTCTTTGCAACTCTGAGAAGGCCGGCCCCCACCAGCCTGTGCACCAACCGAGGCACCGTGACGCGGAGCCCCCGAGGGCACCGCCAGCTGCCACCATCGGACAGCGGCCACCGCTATAACAGCAACCCGTCGTGCACCTCCAGCATTCCCCGTTGCAAGTATAGGGCTTCTGGTCTCCGTGTCCAGGATGGAGACCTCTGCCCACTCCGGCCGTTGCCCCACAGTCAGTCATCCCTTGCCCGGGCCAACACGGGATCACTGAACTGTTCGCTTCGCAGCTGCTGGTCTGTGGTGGGGAGGTCGTCGCTGACTCACACCCGAAGGGCCATCACCATCGCTTGCCCATGGTTCAGCTCTGTTGCAATGGGCCACTGCTGGGAGTACTGCACTGCCACGGGTCGCTGCAAAACCGGCGGTGGTTGCTGCCCCCTGTTGAGTACGCTTCCTGCAGCTGCTCTTGCCGGAGAGCCATGGCTTCAGCACCGGGGTAGAGTGTTGCACCTGACACATCCACACGGGCCACCCAGTGGGGTAACAGGTCCAGGGCAATGATGCAGGACTCTTGGATGTCGGTGAGCCAGACCTCATGCTCCACTGTGATGCGCAGCCTCCTTCTCCCTCGCATTGCTACACAGTCGTCGGTGACCGTAGCCAGCTGGGCCTCTGTTGTTGTCCACCCAGGCGGGGACAGCTGGGGGTAGTACTGGGGAGAACACCAGGATAGATGATAGCGATGGTTGACCCTGTGTCCACCAATGCATGGCATCTGATGCCTTCCACCATGTAGTCCACGTATAAGCCTTGCTCTTCACCCAAACGGCCCACCCAGAGGGGTGACAACACATGGGTTCTGCTGGAGGACTCGGGCGGCGCTTGCTGCTGGGCATTTCCCGATGGCTAGTCTGAGCTGTGGCGTGGTGCCCGTGTGGGGCAGTCCCAGGCCAAATGACCTACCTCACCGCACAGTTTCATGACCGTGTTCCTCCTCGTCAGTTTCCTCCTCACCCTCAGTGACACAAACGTATGTTCGCTTCGTGCGGGGTGACACAGGAACAGTTTGGGAGACTAAAATTGCTTCTGCCCTCTCCGCCTCGGCCAGCACTTCGTGCAGCGGCGATGGCGACGTCAGGCGAACATGCTGTCGAAGGCGCTCCGGCGTCAGTGCCCTTACAAAGGTGTGGAGTGCAAGCTTTTCCTGGGTCACGGGAGGGAACTGGGAGTAGCCATACCGAGCACAGTGGCGCAGATCAGCTGCCAGTGCCCCCAGACTTTCTCTCATATGGCACTGTCTGCTGCACAGTTCTTCCCTCATTTCTTCCACCAACAGCTTCTTCTCAAAACACCACTCCAGTGCCACTACAAGAGCCCTGTAGTAACGCAGCTTCACCAGTATTACATTGAGGAGGGCCCGCAGGGCATCTCCCTCCAGTGCCAGGGCAAGGTGCATGGCTGTCTTGGTGGGGCTCCACCTGGTGTGCCATGCGGCAAGTTTGATTTGCACCAGGTAGGGCTCCAGGCGGCTGGTACCATTGTATCTGGGAAGCTTCAGGGTAGATCTTGAGGCACAAATTGTCAAGGCCCTTTGATCTTCCTCTTGCTCTGGCGGCGTCTGCCATGGTTCCCATCCTCCCATAGTTACGGTGTCTTGGGTTCCCCGGTGCGGGTTGCGACTGAGACGAGTGATATACTTCACTCTGTCCCCCGGGTTGAGGAGCCTGGGTACGCTTGATCCGTCGGCTCCCTGGGAAGGCACAATGCCTGGTTCCCGTGTCCTCCATCTGGGTCTCATCTTCATGAGCCCTGTCTGTGGGTATGAGGAGGCATACTGCCCAGTCCCTCGCCTTATTCCCCGAGTTTTAAGGCACTCTATCTGATGTTGTAGCTCTTCAATCTCGTCATCGATCTCGCATCCCACTCCCGACACCAATGTGGTGAGCATTTGGTCTGTAATGACAGACGAGGAAGCTCTTTAACTCAACAACAGGTTTTATTGTGATAGACACAAAACAGACCAAGCACCGTGACCCGGAGGGTGAACGCAACCAATCTCACACAGACGGGAGAGGTGACCATCACACACCCTGGTTACAGTCAGGGTGATCCACAAATACACAGGCAAATAACTGTATAACCCAAGCTAAAATGTATCAATAAATGACCTGGAACTTCCCACCATAACGCCACAAAAACATTTTAACACAAGAACAGTAAAGAGTGCTGGTCATTAGAAATGCAGGGGCGGGCTGTCAACCACCCCTTTCCCCTCCAGAACGTCACAATATGCTCTGTAGTTTTAGATACCTATGGATTGGGTTATAATGGATATTCTTAGTGTGGTAGGCTTCGAGATCCCCAGAACCTGTGTGCTTTATAGACAGTAGAACACAGAATGGCACAGCACAGTACAGGCCCTTTGGTACACAGTGTTGTGTTGACCTTCAACCTACACCAAGATCAACCTAACCTTTTCCTCCCATGTAAATGTTCCTTTTGTATCTGTCTCTACCACCACTCCTGACAGTGCGTTCCATGCACTTACCACTCTCTGTTCTGTGTGTTTGAAAAAAAACAAACTAACTCTGACACCCTCCCTATACTTTCCTTTAAAACACCTTTAAAGTAAGTCCTTTCGTATTATCCCAGAGAAAATAGGTGCTGGCTTTTTCAGGGAAAAGACAAATCAGTTTGATAATGGTGGAGTGGTGGATGTGGTGTATATGGATTTTGGTAAAGCATTCGACAAGGTTCCCCATGGTAGGCTCATTCAGAAAGTCAGAAGGCATACAATCCAGGGAAATTTGGCTGCATAGACTTGCAATGTCCTTTGCTCCAAAGAGAAAAGCATTAACATTCAACCTTTCCTCCTAAGATATATTTTCTAATCCAGGCAGCATCCTGGTAAATCTCCTTTGCACCCTCCCTATAGATTCCACATCCTTGCTATAATGAGTTGACCTGAACTAAACTCAATACTCCAAGTGTGGTCTAACCAGTTTTATAGTGCTGCAACATTACCCAGTGGCACTTGAACTCAATCCCCCAACTAATAAAGGCAAACACGCCATATGCCTTCTTAACTACATTATGAGTTTGTGCAGTAACTTTGAGGGATCTGTGGACATGGATCCCAAGATCTCCCTGTTCCTCCAGATTGTCATTAACCTTGTACTGTACTTTTGAGTTTGACCTTCTAAAGTGTTACACTCCACACTTTGCTGGATTGAACTATATCTGCTACAAATTTGAATGTTGAATCGCCCTCTGCATCTGAGGACAAGAACATTGTGAATCTATACAGCCAAATTTCCCTGAATTGCATGCCTTTTGACTTTCTGAATGAGATCACGGTGGGGAACCTTGTCGAATGCTTTACCAAAATCCATATACACCACATCCACCACTCTACTTTTATCAATGTGGTTTGTCACTTCCATGAAAAAGCCAATCAGGCTTGTGAGGCATGATCTGCCTCTCACAAAGCCATGGTGACTATCCCTAATCACACTATGCTTCTCCAAATGCTTGTAAATCCTGTCAGTAAGAATCCTCTCCAAAAATTTTCCCACCACTGATGTAAGACTCACTGGTCTATAATTCCCAGGATTATCCCTATTGCCTTCTCGAATTAAGAAATAACATTTGGCATCCTCCAATCTTCTGGTACTACTCCAGATGATGTTACTTTGTCATCCCAACCCATTAATCTGTTATCTTCCCTGGCCTCCCAGAGAAACATAAGGAAAATAATCTGTTCTCTTGATACTAGAAAGATTTTGAAACATTTTGAGTAGAAACATTTTGCCTTGCCTTGGCGGTCAAAGTGAAGGATAATCCAAAGAGCTTTTACAAGTATATTAAGAGCAAAAGGATTGTAAGGGTTAAAATTGGTCCTCTTGAAGATCAGAGTGGTCGGCTTTGTGCGGAACCAAAGGAAATGGGGGAGATCTTAAATAGGTTTTTTGCGTCTGTATTTACTAAGGAAGCTGGCATGAAATCTATGGAATTGAGGGAATCAAGTAGTGAGACCATGGAAACTGTACAGATTAAAAAGGAGGAGGTGCTTGCTGTCTTGAGGAAAATTAAAGTGGATAAATCCCCGGGACCTGACAGAGTGTTCCCTCGGATCTTGAAGGAGACTAGTGTTGAAATTTTGGGGGCCCTGGCAGAAATATTTAAAATGTCGCCGTCTACGGGTGAAGTGCCAGAGGATTGGAGAGTGGCTCATGTTGTTCCGTTGTTTAAAAAAGGATCGAAAAGTAATCCGGGAAATTATAGGCCGGTGAGTTTAATGTCAGTAGTAGATAAGTTATTGGAGGGAGTACTAAGAGACAGAATCTACAAGCATTTGGATAGACGGGGCTTATTAGGGAGAGTCAACATCGCTTTGTGCGTGGTAGGTCATGTTTGACCAACCTGTTGGAGTTTTTCGAGGAGGTTACCAGGAAAGTGGATGAAGGGAAGGCAGTGGATATTGTCTACATGGACTTCAGTAAGGCCTTTGACAAGGTCCCGCATGGGAGGTTAGTTAGGAAAATTCAGTCGCTAGGTATACATGGAGAGGTGGTAAATTGGATTGGACATTGGCTTGATGGAAGAAGCCAGAGAGTGGTGGTAGAGAATTGCTTCTCTGAGTGGAGGCCTGTGACTAGTGGTATGCCACATGGATCAGTGCTGGGTCCATTGTTATTTGTCATCTATATCAATGATCTGGATGATAATGTGGTAAATTGGATCAGCAAGTTTGCTGATGATACAAAGATTGGAGGTGTAGTAGACAGTGAGGAAGGTTTTCAGAGCCTGCAGAGGGACTTAGACCAGCTGGAAAAATGGGCTGAAAAATGGCAGATGGAGTTTAATACTGACAAGTGTGAGGTATTGCATATAGGAAGGACAAACCAACGTAGAACCTACAGGGTTAATGGTAAGGCACTGAGGAGTGCAGTGGAACAGAGGGATCTGGGAATACAGATACAAAATTCCCTAAAAGTGTCGTCACAGGTAGATAGGGTCGTAAAGAGAGCTTTTGGTACATTGGCCTTTATTAATTGAAGTATTGAGTATAAGAGCTGGAATGTTATGATGAGGTTGTATAAGGCATTGGTGAGGCCGAATCTGGAGTATTGTGTTCAGTTTTGGTCACCAAATTACAGGAAGGATATAAATAAGGTTGAAAGAGTGCAGAGAAGGTTTATGAAGATGTTGCCGGGACTTGAGAAACTCAGTTACAGAGGAAGGTTGAATAGGTTAGGATTTTATTCCCTGGAGCGTAGAAGAATGAGGGGAGATTTGATAGAGGTATATAAAATTATGATGGGTATAGATAGAGTGAATGCAAGCAGGCTTTTTCCACTGAGGCAAGGGGAGAAAAAAACCAGAGGACATGGGTTAAGGGTGAGGGGGGAAAAGTTTAAAGGGAACATTGGGGGGGCTTCTTCACACAGAGAGTGGTGGGAGTATGGAATGAGCTGCCAGACGAGGCGGTAAATGCGGGTTCTTTTTTAACATTTAAGAATAAATTGGACAGATACATGGATGGGAGGTGTATGGAGGGATATGGTCCGTGTGCAGGTCAGTGGGACTAGGCAGAAAGTGGTTCGGCATAGCCAAGAAGGGCCAAAGGGCCTGTTTCTGTGCTGTAGTTTCTATGGTTCTATGGTTCTAAAATGAAGTAGAGCCTTAAGGGGTTTGAAAATAATGTGTAAACATTTACAAAGTGCAGATTGATACAGAAAAAAAGCAGATAGGTTAAAGGCAGAAACATTTTCATAAAATGCATCCAAGTTTTGTTGTTTATCAAACAATTAAATATTAAAGAATGAGGTAAATCAACCCATCATACCTCAATTGGAGCTATGATCGAGCTAGCTACATCATGTTAGTACTGCAGTTTGTTTCCCTCCAATTCCTTTCTGAAGGACCAATTCAATCCTATTCCACCACCCATTAAGGCAGTGTCATTCAGAGCATGATAGTGACATGGTAGCATAGTGGTTAGCCAAACGGTATAGAGCTCCAGGTTCAATTCCCACTGCCATCTGTAAGGAATTTGTATATAGTCGGCTCTCCTTATCCGCGTGTTCCGCATGCACGAATTCAACCAACTGCGAATGGAAAAAACCCAGAAGTGCTCTTCCAGCACTTGCTGTTCGAGTTGTACAAACTTTTTTTTTCTTGGCATTATTCCCTAAACAATGCAGTAGAACAACTATTTTACATAGCATTTACATTGTATTAGGTATTATAAGTAATCTAGAGATGATTTAAAGTATATGGGAGGATGTGCGTAGGTTATCATGGATCAGGATGGAAAAAAACCGGAAGTTCTCTTACTAAGTAAGTCGGAAGTTCCCGAGTTCGATCCAGTGATAGATGGCTCCCGAGCACGCTCTTCATCCGTACTGGGTTGATGTGGAGGATCAAAAACCCAAAACCCCAAAACCCAATAATTAAACCACTGCGTTGCTTAGTAATAATTGTACCTTTCATCGGGTTAGGGCCTTTCTCACTTTATCCTTTAAAATTGCTCTGATCGTTGACCGACTGTAGCCTAACGCTTTTCCAATGACAGATGGCATTTCTCCTCTTTCCGATCGCTTGATTATTTCCACTTTGTTTTCAATCGTGATCGTCCTAAGGTCCACCACATCGAGACAGGTTGAACAAGGGACTTGAGCATCCGCGTTTTTTGGTATCCGCGAGGGGTCCCGGAACCAATCCCTCGCGGATAAGGAGGGCTGACTGTATTCTCTCCATGCCCGTGTGGGTTTCCGGTTTCTACTGGTTAGTAGGTTAATTGGTCACATGGGTGTAATTGGGTGGTGTGGGTTCGTTGTGCTGGAAGAGCCTGTTACTGTGCTGTATCTCTAAATAAAATTAAAAAAAAACAATCTCCTCATTGCCTCTGTGGCTCTTTTGTTTTGAATGATTTGTTTCTATACCTATGTCTGGAACTTGGGGAAGACAATGACTGGAGACTTTTTGATTAACTTCATTGAAATTTTTGACTTTTCAGCTGTCCTTTAGATTTAGTTCTCTGTTTTTGATTCTCTATTTTGAAATGTACTTTTTCTTTTGAGGTTGCATGTTGGTTGAATCACTGGCATTTGTGATTTCTCCATGGTTGACCCAGCTGAAATTTGTTCTCAGAAGTACCTGCTTTGGTCTTATTGAGCTGTTTTAATTTCAGAGACCTGATACCCAGTAATCTTGATGATTTACTGATGACGGTGGACTTTGGGGAACTTTTTACTCAAACAAATCAAACCCGTGCCATGTTCATTAGTAGTGGTTTAATATTATCACATACATGGTGGCTACTGTATTAGGTACTTAATATGAATATCGAATCAGCCAATCATGTGGCAGCTTCTCAATGCACAAACGCATGCAGATATGCTTAACAGGTTCATTTGTTGTTCAGACCAAACATCAGAATGCAGAAGGAATATAATCAGAGTGAGTTTGAAAATGGCATGATTTTTGGTGCCAGATGGGGTGGTTTGAGTAGCTCAGAAATTGCTGTTCTCCTTTGGTTTTCACACATAATAAATTCAAAGTAAATTTTATAATTAAAGTTCATGTATACCGCGATATACAATCTTGAGATTCATTTTCGTATGGGCATACTCAATAAATCTATAGAATAATAACCACAACAGAATCAATGAAAGACCACCCAAGTAGGGTGCTCAACCAGAGTGCATAAGACAACAAAATGTGCAAATACAAAAAGAAGAAATAATAATAAAAAATAAATAAACAAATTATTTATTGAATGAGTTGAAAAGTCCTTGAAAGTGGGTCAATAGGTCATTTCAATGGTGAAGCAAATGAAGCTGAATGCAGTTATTCCCTTTGGTTCAAGAGCCTGATGGTTGAGGGGTAGTAACTGTTCTGAACTTGCTGGTGTGAGTCCTGAGGCTCTTCTACCTTTCTTCTGATGGCAGCAGTGAGAAGAAAGCATGTCCTGGGTGGTGGGGGTCCCTGATGGTGGAAGCTGCTTTCCTGCGACAGCATTTCATGTAGATGTGTTCAGTGTCTGGGAGGGCTTTGAAGGTGGACTTGGTTGTTTCCACTACTTTCAAGGGCATTGGTGTTTCCATACCAGACTGTTAGTCAATATGCTCTCCAATGCATATCTCCAACCAGTCAATATACTCTCCTCTACACATCTATAGAAGTGCAGACAACAGAGAAAAAAAAACATTGGTTGGCAGTTCTATGGGTGAAAACGCCTTGTTAATGACAGAGGTCAGGCTCATTCAAGCTGACAGGAAGGTGACAATAACTCAAATAACCACCTGTTACAATGGTGGTTTACAGAAGAGCATCTCTGAGTGCACAACACTTGAACCTTGAAGTGGATGGCGTACAGCAGCAGAAGGTCACGAACATACGCCCAATGGCCACTGCATGTTTACTGAGGTACAGTGTAAATAATTATTTTGTATGCTATCCATACAGGTTATGTCATATGTAATAATATGGAGGTAGTTAAATGAAGAGTAATATGTGGAATATGGTTGCTGTTGCAGCGAAGTGTGGTGCAGGTAGACAAAAAGAGTACAACGGCAGCGATAAGGTAGATTGGGAGATCAAGAGGTCATCCTTTAGTATATGAGGGGTCCATTCAAGTGTCTGACTACAGTGAAATAGAAGGGGTCCTTGAATATGGTGCTGTATGCTCACAAGCTCAGGACAGAAGGAAGCAATTTATCTCCTTGCATCCAATTTGTGGCTGAAGTGTGACCCAACATAAAAAGGGCTATGCAACTTTTTTTTCTTTGATTAAAAGCTGTAAAATTAAAAATAGCAATTGACCTAGCACTAAATGTGGTAGTGAGTTTCCGACTTCTGTCTTCTTTTACATGCAGTTCCTTCCTATAAGACCTGGCTTTCATTTTTAGGCCATTTTTCACAGATACCTAGCAAGCAGAAGCAGTCCTCTCTATAATTTCCCCTGAATATCTCATTGACCTTTTAATTTCACAATAAATCCCTGGCTTGTGTCATTACTGCTCATAATGTTACTCTTGGAATAACGGTATCACCTTAATAAATCTACACTGCATTCTCCGGTTAAATTATAGTGTCCATTATAGTATGTGCTGACTTGAATGCTCATGGTAGTCCAGGTGTGATCTCACCAGGTCCTCTAACATAATTGTAGTTGTTCAACTCCATCTATATACAGTTATTGTGCTTTTATAATCTACGTACAAGAAGTTAGTGAGGCTGCACTAGATGTGTTGCATAATTTTTTGGTCATATTGTTATAGGAGACACTTCATTAAGCTTGGAAAAGTGTAAGGGTTTATGAGAATGCTGCCAAAACTCAAGAGCCTGAGCTATTTGGAGAGATTGGGCAGGCTAGAATTTTATTCCTCAGAATGTAGGGGTGACCTTATAGAGGTGAATAAGATCATGACTGTAAGGGGAATAGATAGGGTTTAATGTACAATCTCTGTTCCAGGGAAAAGGAACCAAAAATAGAGGGCGAGGATAAAGGGACCTGAGGGGCAATATTATTTTTATACTGTGTTTCATACATGGTACAAGCTGCTAGAGGAAGTGGTTGAGTAGGTACAGAAACAACATTTAAAAGCAAGTTGGACAGGTTAATGAGAAAGGTTTAGAAGGATTTGGGCCAAACATAGGCAAATGAGATTAGCTTTGGTTTGCATCTTGTTGGCCTGGATGATATGGCTGGAGGGATGGTTTCCATGTTGTCTTCTTCTTTGATTCTATGCACATTGATCCCTGAGCCTCTTCACAGCACCAGAGTGTCTAGCTTTACACTATTTAGTCTGATGCTTTTGTGGATCTAAATTTGCAACATTTCATCTGTATTGAGATTAATCTCCTGTGGTTTTGTTTATTTGCTTATTCTATTGACCTCTCTCAGGAAAGGTCATTTTACATCTAGACAGATAATAATGCTTCCTATCTTGGTGCCGCTGGAAAACTCAAAGTATGGCTTTCTAACCCATAATCTCTAGTCTGAGTCTGGCAACTACTTATAGCAGGTATCTCAAAGTGCTGGAAAACTGCCAAAACCCTTTAAATTCTTTGGAACGATAAGAAAACAATATCATTTTCTTTCTCCCAAGCTAATATCCCCAGCGTTGACTCCCTAGCATTGACGTAGGGCCTGGCATTTCATTCATATGATGCCAGACTTCAAAACAGATGCTTAGTTTCAGGCTTTGTTGAGGGAGGGGATTTCTAGTTGGACAGAGATAAAAGATTCAAAACTCCCTTAATGAAGAGAAACTTCCCGACATAGAACATGGTACGTAGAAGCCCAGTCAGTGTAAATGGCAGAAGGGGCTCCAGGCAAGCTACCCATCCACCCTATCTGTGGGGAAGTTTACACTGAATTTATATTGTCGGAATTAATCACCTTGGAAACCACAACTGGAAAGTGAGTGGAGTTTGAAATTAGCTTCGAAATTTAGACTTTTTTAGCGTTGGTGTCGATGACCTACATTCAGTGTTTGCGAAACAGTTTCTACCCCTCTGCAATTGGATTTCTGAACGGTTCCTGAACCCATGTATTTTGTGCTATCTATCTATCTATCTATCTATCTATCTATCTATCTATCTATTTTTTTTAATAGCTTGTATTGTACTACTGCTATAAAGCAACAGACTTCACAACATATGCCAGTGATAATAAACCTGATTTGGATTCTGGAGAGAGTGAGAACAATATATATCAACCATTGCTGAAGCCTCAGTTGACAGATTACCGTATTACTTTGTAGACGAGGTGGTTGCTCTTAGCGATGGGATGCCATAGTAGCATGGGGAGATTTGGACTACTTTTTTTTGTTGGAAAAAGTCTGAGGAATAAGAAGGAGTTTATAATGCCAAAGGGTTTTCAAAGGTTTGAGAAAGGTCATATCCTCTGGTTGATAATGGATGAGGGGAGAGATTTGAAAAAATGATCCAATTAGCTGGAATTTCAGTAGATTATTGGAGCATGGATAATAATGTCAGAGAATATCACTTCTTGCAGGATGTAAGTGGGTAAGTGTATGAAACAGATAAAGACAGCCATGTGGTGAGATATTGAGATAGAATTTAAAGTAGATAGAGCCAGATTAGACTGTGAGTCTTTAGGCAGGAAGTTGGCATGGCCACATGAGGCTGCTTCTGAGCTGCAAGTTTGTGCAACTCAATAACTAATCTTTCTTAAGTGGTATGCTTTTTTTCTCGTTAGCAAATATTTTCACGCAGAGTTTGGTGAGTATATGGGATGAGAAATGGTAGAGGTAGTTACAATTACAGCATGTGAAAGGTATTTGCATGGTTAAATAGGTACCAAAAATGAGCAGAAATAAAGGTTAAATTGGGCAAGTAGGACAAGCTCAAGTTGGCACCTTCTTTGGCATGGACGGGTAGGGCCGAATGACCTGCTTTTGTGCTGTATCACTCTATGGCTCTATGCTAAATGGAAGCAATGGGCCAGAAAGTTAGTCTGGAAAATATTCGTGATCTGTGCTTGGTATGTTTCTGTTACAGCCTTAAGTAACAGAGTAAACTTACACTCACATTTAATCTGAATAATTCCAGAGATAATTTCTATACAATTTTCCTTGCACCATTGCTTTAAGTTTGTAGCACCTACGCTGACACAGTTCTAGTAATTAACTGGAGAGAAAATTATGTATTCAACAAAGCCAACTAGAAATTGGTTCAAAATCAAGGGCTTTTTAGTGAAGTATGTGAAGAGGTTTCCATGAAGCTTATCCAACTCTTAAAAGGATTTTCGTTTGCAGGGTTAGGGAAGACTTTGAGGTGCATAAGCAGGGATCTGCAATATCAAAAATTTGGGAGTGAATAAATCAGGAAGGTTAGTGTCACATTTCACACATCATGGAAACGGGTCCATTTACACTAATCCTCCACTAATTGCATTTTATTTTTATTTCCTCACATTCCCATCAATCCCCTCCAGATTCTACTGCCGTTTAAAACTTTAGTACGAATTTACAGTGGACAAGTAATCTACCAGTCTGCCACCCTTGGGATGTGGGAGGAAACCAGGGCACCCAGAGGAAATCCATGGAGTTACATAAAGAATGTGCAAATTCCACATAGATAATACCTGAGGTTAGGTCTGAATCTGGGTCATTGGAGGTGTACACACTAGCAGTATGGTGGAAGTTCCAGGTGTCAGGGGTTTTGAGTTATATGAAGTTACCATAACTAGACAGAAGGTTCTTGGGAACCTGAAAGGTGTGAAGGTAGATACATCACCTGGACTAGGCAGTGTATACCTCAGGGTTCTGAAAGAGGTGGCTGAAGAAACTGTGGATGCATGAATAATAACTTTTCAAGCATCACCAGATTCTGGAATGGTTCCAGAAGACTGGATATACTACCTTCTGGTTGGAGATTGAAGATAGGAGGTATTCATCAAAATATAATGTGAGCTTGGAAGAATCCTGTGATCTTTGAGTTGAATCATGTTCTTAAGTAGATTTTCCTGTTCCTGTAAAAGTTTCCATGGATAGGCGTTGTTGAGTTTTTATTGACATGTGATGCAAGTTTTACTGTTAAACACAAATTACTAATACTGTAATCCCATTTGTTTTCATGAACAGGGTGGGTGTGCTTTGAACTAAGAGCTTGGAGCAGCATGGTAGTGTAGTGTATTACAACACCAGCGACCTGGATTCAATTCCCACTGCTCTCTGTAAGGAGTTTGTATGTTCCCCAGTGATTGCATAAGTTTCCTCCGGGTCTTCTGGTTTCTTCCCAGATTGCAAAGAAATATGGGTTAGTAGACTAATTGATCATATCGGTGGAATTGGGTGATGTAGGTTCGTTGGGTAGGAAGAGCCTATAACTGTGATATATCTCCAAATAAAAGAAAGAACCCAACAATCACGAGGTTAGTAATGCAACTGATTTAATAAAACAAACTAGGTGATAACATGCTTCCAACCTGATGGTATGATCATTAATCTCGAACCTCAGATAATTGCACCCCACTTTCCTCTTCTTCACCATTCCCCATTCTTGTTACCCTCTCTCACCTTATCTCCTTGCCTGTCCATCACCTTCCAATGATGTTCCTCCCCCTTCCCTTTCTTTCAAGGTCTTCTGTCCTCTCCTATCTGATTCCCCCTTCTCCAGCCCTTTATCTCTTTCACCAATCAACTTGCCAGCTCTTTACTTCACCTCTCCCCCTCTCCTGGTTTCACCTATCACTTGCCTCCTTGTATCTCTTCCTCCTTTTGCCCCACCTTCTTACTCTGACTTCTCCCCTTCCTTTCCAGTCATGATGAAAGGTCTCAGCCTGAAACATTGACTGTTTACTCTTTTCCACAGAAGCTACCTGGTCTGCTGAGCTCCTCCAGCGTTTTGTGTGTGATACCATGTAGATGGTGTGTGATGGTGTAGCTGTAGATGGTGTAGATGGTTGCTGCAGTTGATATTCAGTTCTATTCAATGAATCTGAACATTGCACAGGAAATGCTGCCTGTGTTTTGTAATCACT
Organism: Mobula birostris; assembly: GCF_030028105.1. Taxonomy (NCBI): domain Eukaryota; kingdom Metazoa; phylum Chordata; class Chondrichthyes; order Myliobatiformes; family Myliobatidae; genus Mobula; species Mobula birostris. The sequence goes on along the minus strand of NC_092383.1, from coordinate 29,168,675 downwards.
CAAAACAAATTATTGTTTCATGAGAATCTGATAGATCAGATTCAAATACTTCAAAACTTCATTGCTGTTCACGTCAGTGTCCATTTTTTTAATCAGAGGAAGACCATGATGCCCACCTCCTCTTGTATCAATCTAACAATCTGCAGTAAATAACCTGGAAATAGACACAAGTGCATTTTAATCACTCCAGCATTAGTTCTGGTATTAAGCATCAGCACTGAGATTTTGGAACGAAAAATTTTATTGTGATTTATTTTTATAATCTTTTCACTACCCCAGATTTCAAAATATTTGGAAAATAAATAACAGAAATGCTTTTCTAACCAAGGACCTTGAGAAGTTAATGTCAGCGTGTTTGATGGGATTGCTTTGGAGTTACAAGGATTATGTGTTTGATATCTAAGAAGTACACAACTTCTTTACTATCTAGATTTTTAACACATGGCCGTTGGACCTCTGAGGTCAACTTTCTTCATTGTTTTTCTGTATGTTAATGTCTTAAAATTGTTTGACTTCCTTTGACATCTGCTTTCAGTAAACTTCAAACAGTCTCCTTTCAGAAACTCAACACTTTTGATTTTCTAATTTGTTATAAGAAGTGATATGTGGGAACAAGCCCCGGATATATGCACGGAGATCTGAAGCGCTCTTAATTGGAATTGTATCAGCGCCAAAGCACTTAGTCAGGTCGGGCACTGTGACAGAAGGGAAAGAAGGGAGCTGTTCATTGTAGGATAGTCCCAGGAATGGACTGGAACCACTTAGTGGTGCCCTCACACCTCTTTGTATTCAAATCATTTGCAGACAATGACTTTGAGGTGATGCCAGTGAGGCGTTTGCTGTCAACCTCATTTTTCTCAACTCAACTTGAAGAGTCTAAGATTTCTCTTGAAGGTTTCGTGAAAGCAAATCCATTTATCTGGAGTGCAGAAGTTTCACTGAGGAGTTGTGCGATGTGGGCCAGTAATAACTTTGACTGGACAGTTTTTGAAAGACGCATCTATCTTTCACCAGCTTCTGGTTTAGTATCATTCGCGCAAGTGAGAGGTTGGAGATTTTACTTGTTATGTTTTGAAACTCCAAGACATTAAATTAATTCAAAGAGAAACAAAAGAGCTGAGAGAGCTGGGTCTTAGTTTATACTTTAAGTGAGGCACACGCTTACCACGTAGCAGCGTCATAGCTTATGCAATTCCTATTCTTCATACATATAACCATAATGAATTATTTAAACAACAGAAGCTTAATCAAAAAATATATTTACAAGGTTACTCAAATTTTACTGAAATATTAAATTCACAACACTCCTCCATGCTTACCTATACAAACTCCAACTCAATAGACAATGCATCTCATCTATATGCACAGCATACTATATAATACAGCTACTATATACAGACATACACAGCATAGTAAGCTTTTAAATTGTCCCATTCATGCCTGAAGATTTAATTGCTGTGGAGGATTTCTTACTCCTGTTGGATAATGTTTTTTTTTGACAAGGGTGATCACTCTGCTTGGCAGGTGAGACTTATGGCTGTCAAACCATCTCAGTTTTTGGGGTCTCCTCCATGGTGTTTGTAGAAGATGATTGTGAGACTGAGGGATGTTGTTCTGACAGATCTGGACATCTTTCTTCTTCCTTCTTCTTCATCTTCTTGTTTCTTGGTAAGGTCCATTTAGTTCACTGGAGCATTCTGTTATTAATCCTTCTATTGCTCCTTTTACAATCTGATCTCTCCTCTTTGTTTCCTTATCCACAACATCATCTGAGCATAAGACATAGGAACAGAATTAGGCCATTCAGCCCATCGAGTGTGCTCCGCCATTCCATCATGGCTTATCCCAAATCCCATTCAACCCCATACACCTGCCTTCTCGCCATAACCTTTGATGCCTTCACTAATCAGGAAACTATCAATTTTTGCTTTAAATAGATCCACAACCTTGGCCTGCACAGCTATCTGTTGCAGAGCATTCCACAGCTTCATTCCGGCTAAAAAAATTCCTCCTTAACTCTGTTCTAAAGGGTCACCCCTCAATTTTGAGGCTGTGCCCTCTAGTTCTGGACGTCTCCTTGTTTTTATATTCTATCCCTCTTGGAATGAGTGCCAACATTGCATTTGCCTTTTTTACCACAGACTCGACATGTAAATTAACCTTCTGGGAGTCTTGCATGAGGATTCCAAAGTCCCTTTGTACCTCTGATGTTTGAGTTTTCTCCCCATTTAGATAATTGCACTTTTGTTCCTTTTACCAAAATGCATTACCATACATTTCCCAACAGTGTATTCCATCTGCCACTTTTTTGTCCCTTCTTCCAATTTGTCTAAGTTCTTCTGCAATTGCATTGCTTCCTCAGCACTACCTACACCTCCACCTATCTTTGCATCACCTTGCAAACTTTTGTCACTAAACTATTAATTCCATTATCCAAATAATTGACAAACAATGTGAAAAGTAGCGGTCCCAAAACTGACCTCTGAGGAATACCACTAGTCACTGGCAGTCAACCAGAAAAGTCCTCCTTTATTCCCATTCACTGCCTCCTGCTTGTTAGCCATTCCTCCATCTATGCCAGTATTTTTCCTGTAATGCCATAGAATTTTATCTTGTTAAGCAACCTCTTTTGTAGCACCTTATCAAATGCCCTCTGAACATCTAAGTAAATGACATCCACTGCCGCCCCTTTGTCAACCCTGCTTGATATTTCCTTGAAGAACTCTAACAGATTTGTCAGGTAAGATTACAGAAATGATGTAGACTTTGACTTATTTTATCATTAGCCTCCAAGTACCCCGAAACTCATCCCAACACTTTCCCAACCACTGAGGTCAGGCTCTCTGCCCTGTAATATCCTTTCTTTTGCCTTCCTCCGTTCTTAAAGAGTGGAATGATATTTGCAATTTTCCAGTCTTCAGAACCATGCCAGTATCAAATGATTCTTGAAAGATCATAACCAATGCATCTGCTATCTCTTCAGCAACCTCTTCATCTCAGAACTCTGGGATGTGGTCCAGCTGGTGACTTATTTACCTTAAGACCTTTCAGTTCGACTAGCATTTTTTCCTTTGTAACAGCAACAGCACTCACTGCTGCTCCCTGAAACTCACGGACCTCTGGCACACTGCTAGTGCCTTCTGCAGTGATCTGATGAACAGAGGATCTGACGAATCCTCTGTTTTCATATTTCTTTTCTTTTTGGCCTTCCATTCATTCAGCAGGGCTTCGCTCTTTGCATCTACTTTTATAAGCAGCTTTTTATCTCCCACTTGAAGTTCATGCAATAACCTTAAAGCACACTGAATAGATTCTGGTTCTTTATACTCACAAAAGCCAGATGTTTGCAACTTTCCTGAAGCTCTCTGAACTCTCTTACAGCTTAAAATCAAGATACATTTTGCAAGTAACTGCCTGATTAACATATCCAGAAGTTTTCTCAGATACATTGCCTACAAAAGCTGTAGTAGTCAGATCACTGCTTTTGTCACTTTCATGATTCCTCTGAAGAGCATTGTCCTTCCTTTGTCCCATATGCTTTCTAACCAGAGCCACAGAGGCTGGCACCAGCACCTGTCTTTACCACATTAAAGGCCAATTTGGCTGTTTGTTGTGGTATTTCATTGTTAGGAATGTCATTCCCTCAGGACTTTGCTTTTCTCCAGTGTAAGTTCTTATCTGGATATCTTCTACTTCCACCAAAGTGCAAAGGTGAACACCTTATATATTGTAGCTCTCTCGTTTTGCGGATGTAGATTTTGTACTTCTTTTCTGTAGCCACAGTTGAAGTCACAATACTGGTTGTTAGGGCTGCTCATTGGGCCAGTGCTGATACCTATGTATTACATCGTGCACAATAGGGAAACAGGCCCTTTGGCCTATTATTTCTGGTTTACACCAATCTCACCCTAACCAATTTTATTCCCTTATATTTCAATTAACCTCACCCAGACTCCACCACTCACTATGCACCAGGGGAAATAAGACCGTAAGACATAGGAGCAGAATTAGGCCATTTGACCCATCGAATCTGCTCCACCATTTTGTCATGGCTGATCCAATTTCCCTCTCAGCCCCAGTCTCCTGTCTTCTTCCTGTAACGCTTCACACCCTAACCAATCAAGAATCTATCAACTTCTGCCTTAAATATACATAAAGAGTCGCAAAGAATTCCATAGTTTACCACTCTCTGGTTAAAGAAATTCCTCCTCATCTCCGTTCTAAAAGGACGCCTCTCTATTCTGAGGCTGTGTCTTCTGGTCTTAGACTCTTCCATCATAGGAAACATCCTCTACATGTCCATTCTATCAAGGCCTTTCACCATTTGACAAGTTTCAATGAGGTCACTCCTCATTCTTCTGAATTCTAGTGAATACAAACCCAGAGCCCCAAGTGCTCTTCATATGACATGGCATTCAATCTTGGAATCATTTTCATGAACCTCCTTTGAACCCTCTCCAGACTGTATGCCTTGGAGAAGTGGGAGGCAATTGGAGCATGCAATGTAAGAACCATGAGATCACTGGGAGAAGCTCAACACAGTCCCAGCGGTCAGGGTTGAATCTCTCTCTCTGGAGCTAAGTAACGGTGACTTCACTTGCTATTCCACAATATTTTATGACGCTCTTTTCACTATTTATTTTTCTTTTCCATTCCAGCATTTAAATTTTGTTTGCAGAATTATATGTGCAGGTAAAAAAAAAATAATAGAAGACAGGTGAGAGCTACAGACTTTCCCATTGCAAGTGCCTTTCTGTTCATTGCTGTTCTCAACTCTGTGGAGGTGACCACAGTCCTTCTGTTACACCAGTACGTTTTGTTTCCCAGGAGGAGGGAGGTGTTACTGGTAAATGCCAGACATTGGCGGGTGAGTTTTATCCAGTGCATTTTTGTACTTGTTCATTCCTTCTGGTGCAATATGCACAATGTAGTGGAGGAGCTCAGCAGGCCAGGCAGCATCTAGAGATGGGATTAAGCGGTCAACGTTTCGGGCCGAGACCCCTCATTAGGACCCTTCTGGTGTTGTGGATGGTGGCAACTTCCCACATCATGAGTAACTAAACTTGAAAGTACTTTGATGCCTGCAACCCACTTCGGAATGCCCTGAATTTATAAAAGGGTACTCTTGAAAATGCAAGGCTGCCTTTGTGACCTCAGATAATCATGTTATTGATGTCAGCAGCAAGTGAGCAGTTTTACAAAATTTGTTTATTTTTTTCAAGACAAATCTCCTTTGTATTGTTCTGTCTTTGCATTAGATTCCGCACTTTGTAGTTTGACAGGGCATTCTCCTCTGTAGTGTAATGGGATCCAAATCGCTTGAATATTCCCTTTCGAATATATAATTCATGCCGCAGAAATGGCAGCGACAAAGCCAAAATTGTCTCTTTTTTTGTGCACTATAACTTTTTATCAAGTACTAATTGAGTCTTGCGGTCTTGTTATTAGTTGCATGATTGAATAGGTATGGCACCTTGCCCATCTGCCACATGCAAGGAACTTTTAGATTATTATTCTGACGTGTTTAGAAAAGAAATAAAGGTTATTGACTGAACCATTTTGTTTCAGTTTCTCCCTGCTGGTTTTGATAAGAACACAACAGGGTTTTACATTTTGAAGTGCTTATTCTCAAAGCTGCTCCTTATTTTGGACCAACAGAGCTTTTTCATATCCTTTTTTCCCTCATCTCACTAGCTGCCTAGTTGAGATGTTACTTGTTTGACAGGAGACACATAGCTTCTGTATACAATTACCACACATTTCCCTCCCAATTATTTTACCAACAGTTAAGGTCCACTAACTTGACACTTTCCTTGACCAGCTTTGTGAGCTGTAATCTGCCTGTATTAATGCCGGGTTTAATATCATCATTCATTCCAGTGTTTTATTATTCAGCCGTGGAATAGTTGTAACATTATTAGCCTGTCAAATGTTGTGTTCCACCTGTCTGGGGGATTACCCATTATCCTTTGCATGCAGAGAAGTGTCATTGATGAGTGAAGTTTTGAGATGTTCATTTAGTATTTAATCTGACAGGCATGACAGCTGATCTCTGAGCTACTCACTGTTTAAAGTGAAGACTCTCTGCCTGAAATCCCGCTTCATCCCATTACCCGTCTGAAGACAGAGAGAACAGCTAAAGCTTGGTGTGAAAGTTACTCCAGGTAGATTTGCATAAGATCCACACGAAATAAACCAGCAGATAGATCAGTTTCGATCAGATGGCTTGTGTTATCAAGAAGCAAAGCTGAGCTAAGTAGAAGAGGACAATATATTAAGAAGGAAATTATTGAAGATCCTAATACTACATTGAGGCTTCCAGCCATTTTGCCTAGCTGTTCAGACCCTTAATAACATATGTTCCTCTTTAGTGTCAGGGAACTATTTACTACTGGAAAGAGTAATTGTGATACTTGAAGAAGAAATGGAATGTGTTACTTTTACCACATGTGATCCTTGAGTTACCATCGACATAAATTAAGGAGTTAAAACAGTCCTGGACAAGGGTCTCTGCCTGAAATATCGACCGTTTATTCATTTCCATCGATGCAGCCTGGCCTGCTGAGTTCCTCCAGCGTTTTGTGTGTGTTGCTTAGGAGCTGAAGCTGAAACTTTGGTGCTTATAGAAGTGTGGTCATCAGAACTGCTTCTGCAGGCTTTGTGTTTGAAGTGTGAGAGAGGTAAAAACTTTATTGATGTAAAACAATTTTGATTTGCGTGAATGGTCGCATTTATAGATATGTTTACAGAGACTTTCAAGGTTTATAAATGCTGCGTAAGTATAATGTCCCCTTTTAATTGTAAGATTAATTTTTAAACATTTCTTTATCCAAATGACAGAATGGTGAAAAAACTCAGTGGTCCATGCAGCAAGGTATACATCAACAATTTGTGCTAGGAGTAACTCACCTCCCAGCTTCATTTCATTTCCCACCCCAACCTCCCCCGCCCCCCAATTCCACCCACCTACCTTCCCCCTCACCTAGCTTCACCTATCCCCTGCCAGCTTGTACTCCTTCCCCTCCCACCCAGCTTCTTCTTCTGGCTTGTTTCCCCTTTCATTCCAGTCCTGATGAAGGGTCTTGGCCTGAAATGATAACTGTTCATTCCTCTCTGTGGATGCTGTCTGACATGCTAAGGTCTTCTTGCATATTGTGTCTGCAAAACCTCTTGTGTTTATATTTTGTGTTAACTTCCTACAAAGGGACTGACAGGAAAGAGGACAGATTGCCAATATGTAGCAGTATGATGTCAACATATACAGTGCCTCATGAATACTTCTTGTCCAGCTGAGCTCTTATTTATGTACATTGAGATACAGCATGAAATAGGCCCTTGCGGCCCACTGAAGTGCTGCCCAGGAACCCCCAGTCCCCCAGTTTTATTCTAGCCTAATCACGGGACAATTTACAATGACCAATTAACCTACCAACTGGTAAGTCTTTGGACTGTGGGAGGAAACAGGAGTACCCGGATGAAACCCAGGCAGTCACCGGGAGAACGTACAAACAGGCAGCAGCAGGAATTGAACCCAGGTCACTGGAACTGTAAAGCACTAGGTTAACCACAACACTACCGAGCTGCCCCAAATTGTTATTACAGCATGCTATTTTCTTGTTTCAGATTCCAGCCTGTTTTGTCTTCATCTCCAGTGAATGAGGCAAAATTCTGTTGATAGCAGACATCCCACCCTGCAAAAACTTATTTCAGGGAGGTAGCACCCCTGCCCCCCCCGCAACCCTATATTACCCCCCCCCACCCCCCGGTCGACCTCCAAGGGCGTATGTAATACTTTGTTTAGTGATGTTGTCTAATCTGTAAACCAAGTTGGGTATATGCAGAAAATGTGACCTTAAGATATGTACTTATATTATATTATATTATCATGGAGTCATTTTTTTATTCTATTACAACTTTAAGCAAGTCTGCAGGGAGTTTGGCCTCATCACGTAGGACGTCAATAGCGTAGCTCCTTAGCAGCCAGCCAGCTAGTTTAAATATCGTTAGCAATGCTAACGAACGAATGACACCTGTTAAACTCACCTCAACATGTCTTTTACATTTTAACCCACCGTGGGCAATAGAAAAGTCACTGTTGCAAACAGTGCAGCGAGCAACACTGTCATTATTTTTGAGGTCGACTGTAAAGTCTGCCCACAGAGAAAATTGATAGGTCTACTTTGCACGAAGAGAGACCAATCAGGATGCTCTCTCTCGCTCTCACTTTTCCTCTCCCTCTCAAAAAAATCGATTTCTGGAATATTGTATATAATTTGTGGGCGTCAGGGAGCTGCCATCAATATGCGGGAGACTCCCGGTACTTCCGGGAGAGGTGGGATGTCTGTGATAGATTAACCATTTCTCTTTCCACAGATGCTGCCAGATCTGCTGAGTTTCTCCAGCATTTTCTGTTTTTATTTCCCATCTACAGATTTAATTTTGATTTCCCTTTACTGAGGCAACACTCTGATTGATTTTATTACTACAACGTAAGTGAGACATTTGCCACGTTAAAGTGCTGTACAAATAATAGTTTTCTTTTTACCAAAGAAGTGCCTTTGGCTGTTTTGTAACATGAAGCAATAAATCTGCATCAGGCCTACAGAGATGTTAACATGTTATCAGAAATAGTTTGTGACTTCCAGCAGCATTAGATTGTGCAATACATCTTTGATCTGGCAAAGGTACTTTGTTATTGAGTCCAAAAATAAGTACTTTTGAGGTTTCTATTCACATAAATTTCTAATCCCTGAGGAGATTTATCAAAGTTGCATGCTGGGTATCGCAATCAAATTGAAAATTTTGTGTTAATCTTGCAACTTTGTTATCTGCTAATTATAAATTCACATGGTTAAATTGTGTCATAATTTTGGCTTTGCATAGTTATCCTATTTCACACTGGAAAATGTGCAAAGCTGGGTGAAGCAAGCTATAATGTGCCATAACTGGTGTGTGATTGAGGTCATTCAAGGTAAAGAACACTCTTCCTTTGGTGAAGGGATCTTACATAAACTAATGAACACAAGAAATTCTGCAGATACTGGAAATCTTGATCAACGCACAAAACGTTAAAGGAACTCATCGTCATGCAGCATCTGTGGAGGGGAATAAACAATGTTTTGGCCAGAGACCCTTCATCAGGACTGGAAAAGAAGGGACAGAGCCAGAATAAAAGGTGGGAGAGTGGAAGGAGTAGCTGTATATTTTGGAAAATTGTTTTATTTTTATCTGGCCCAAGATCCATTTTGTTTTGTATCATTTCATATTGGTAATTAAGTAGAAAAATCTATCATATGTTATTTTTCATGAGAAACAGACTGTAAAATTCAGTTAAAATCTTCCAAATAGCCTATTTGCTGTTGATGGGGGTTAATATACAAAGACGGATTCACACAACTGTTCAGTGGAGAGCGAGTCTTGGAGGATGGCAGAGACTAAATGTTCTTATACAAAAAAAAAAATTTAAAGAATGTCATGAACTTAGTGGATAATATTGTGATTAGAACATACCAGTGTAATGACCAGGTCAGAATTATGTGTATCGTCACTTTCTTTTTAACAGTTATAATTTTTCTTTTCGTGAAGTCTTCTTAGGGAATCCCATGGGAATGGAATTAATCTTCTTCCACTAATTTATGGGCTCTGAAGTAGCTTACAAATCCAGAGTTAGTTACTCCACAGATAGATTAAGAGGAGCCTGATGTGGTGGATTGTCTGTTCCTCATAACAATTATGTAAAGCAACACACACAGAATGGTGGGGAAACTCAGCAGGCCGGGCAGATTCTTCGGAGTGAGATAAATGTGGTGGATTGTCTGTTCCTCATAACAATTATGTAAAGCAACACACACAGAATGGTGGGGAAACTCAGCAGGCCGGGCAGATTCTTCGGAGTGAGATAAATGGTCAAAGTTTTGGGCCAAGACTCTTCATCAGATTGTCCTTAAGATCCTGTGTCCTGATGAAAGGTCCCAGTCTGTAATGTTGGCTATTTGCTTCCCTTCATAGATGCTGCCTGACCTGCTGAGTTCCACCAGCATTTTGAGCATGTTTCTGACGTCTTCCTGCATCTGTAGAATCTCTTGTGCCTTAATTATGTAAAGCAGCTATGTACTGCCGATACTTGGTCTCGATGCTCTCAATTCTGCTTCATCCACAACTTGAGAGTCCTCATGGGCCAGAGATTCCTATTAGTTAGTGAGGATGTTGCAGTTTTTTTCCAGGAAACTTCATTAACGTCCTTGAAGATTTTTTTTCCCATCTGTCTAGAATCTCTTGCTGTGGTAGAACAATGTGAGCTTTTCAACATACCTGACTGTGTAGAGTTGGGGCTTCACAGAATACAATGCAGAAGTAGGTCCTTTTGTCCATCATCCCCATGCCAAGCTTATTGCTCATCTATGCTAGTTCTGTTTGCCAACATTAAGTCTGTATCCTTCGATTCCATCTTGAGGCAAATGTCTCATTTAATGTCTCTTAAACATTGTAATTATATCTGATTCCATCACCACCTTTCATAGTGGGTTCCAGATATTACTGTTCTAGATATCAGTTCTCTGGATATCATTCCATCACCTCCTTTCATATTGTGTTCTAGACACAAGCAGGTTTTTTCCAAGCAATGTTAAGTGAGAGTGTGTTCTTCAGTCTCCTCCTGTCTTGTTTGGACATCCTGTCTTGTTCAGAGCAGGGTGATTTGAGTTGCAAAGCCAACTAATTCTAATTCTGCTGACCTATTCAGCATCCATCATCAGAGAACCTCACCACCCAGGCCATGCTCTTTTCTTGCTGCTGCCGTTAGTTAGAAGGTACAAGATCCTCAGGACTTGCACCACCAGGTTCAAGAACAGTTACTACCCCACAACCATTAGAGCCTTGATCAAAGGAGATAACTTCACTCACTTGCCCTTCCATTGAGATGTCCCCACAACCAATGATCTCCCTCTAAGGACTCTTTATCTTGTTATTTCATATTCTCATCATTTATTGCTATTTATTTATATTTACATTTGCACAGTTTGTTGTATCCTGCACCCTGGTTGATCTTTCATTGATCCTGTTATGGTTACTTTTCCATAGATTGGTTGAGTATGAAAATGACTCAGGATTGTATATGATGACGTGTATGTACTAGATGTAATATAAATTTACTTTGAACTTTGAACTTGTATGCCAAACTTGGTGACTATTAAGTCTGCTATTTTACGAAGAACATTATTCTTTACAATACTGCTAGAAGTCCTGTTGTGTCGTGAGCAATTGGTCCTTGCCCTTCCTGTAATGGTGAAATTCTTGTGAGTTTTGTTGGATTACCGGTGTGTAATGGATCTGATCTGCATGAACAGTATATAACACAAGCTCTTCACTATATTTCAGAATATGTGACAATAATATTCCAATTCCCTGAAGGATTTGTGACTGCATATGAAAACAGAAACACTAAAATATAACTGTACTGTGTGTTTGTGATCCTTTTTGGTGATGGAGTGTTGCCATCAATTGAATGAGACTTGCCAAGAAAAATAAGCTTTTTAGTCAGGCAACAGTTGTTTGGGAATATTAAGGCATACATTTAAACCTGAGCACTTGAACCCAAGCCAAACTGAACTACAGGCACCATCGAGAGCATCCAGACTGGCTGTGTCATCGCCTGGTACAGGAACTGTACTAGCCTCTATTGCAGGGCACTGCAGAGAGTGGTACAGACAGCCCAGCGCATCTGTGGATATGAGCTGTCCTCTATTCAGGACATTTACAGCAGCAGGTGCATAAAAAGGGCCTGGAGGATCCTCAGGGATCCAGCCACCCTAACCACAATCTGTTTCAGCTGCTACCGCCTGGCAAATGGTATCACAGCATTAAAGCCAGGACCAACAGGCTCCGGGGTTAATCAGTACAGATTGATCTGATTGCATATCTGACTGCACATCGATCTGATTGTTTACCTGACTGTATATACATGTATACAAAACAATTCTGTATACAACTTTAGTGTTTGGGTAATATCCTCCCATATTTCCCTTGTTGCTTGTACATTGCGATGGAGATGTAACATAAAGATTTTTACTCCCTCATGTTGTGAGATGGATGTAAGAAATAACATCGATCTCTTTTAAAAAAAAACTCTTAAAAAAACCTAGCACATATTGTTAAGTATCCAGGTTTTAGAGTGATTGCAAACAAGAGAAAATCTGCAGATTCTGGAAATCCAAAACAAAGCAGATCCAGTGCAGGCTAGGCAGCATCCACGGAAAAGAGTGAAAAGCAAGATTTAAACTTCTTAATGATAGGCATCCCTCGAACAGACTTCACAGTAGTAGTACTATCACAAACAAGGGACAATCTGCAGATGCTGGAAATCCAAAGCAATGCACACAAAATACTGGTGGAACTGATGAAGGGTCTTGGCCCGAAATGTTGATTGTTCACTCTTTTCCATAGAGTCTGACTGGTCTGCTGAGTTCCTCCAGCATGTTGTTTAGAGTGATTGGCTCTGTCTCTGAACTGGAAATTTGTACATATTATTCATTAACCTTAATGCTGACTTACCGCAACATGACTTTAAAATGGAAAATGGAGAAAAGGGAATCCAGGTGGAATCTAAACTATTTCAGTGAAAAGCAAGGATATGATCATGATCAAACCTTATCAAAGGGCAGTGTGTATCACTTAAACACTAGTTGCAAGTGGATTTGCAGTAAGCTTGTGAGGAACATGATTTCAGCCTGCTAGTTGTCTAAATGACCTGTTTGCAAATTGCAGGTAGTGCATAACACCTTCTCACTCTTATTGACCAGGATAATTATATCTGACTGAAATGTTGTGAGGCTTTGCAGATGTTTCGGGTTCGGTTGACTCTGACATGATTGGTAGCAGGTCTCAGTTACTAGCTTTTGATTTTTGGTTAAGCAGAAAGACAGAGTTTAACCAGATGAGACAGCAGAATTGTTGGTTTATTAGGCAACTTTTCATGGGACTCATTTCTTCTGCTTTCCATTTCTCATTCCTTTTGATGTGATTTTCATGCCTGCAAATTATTTTTTTTTTCAGAATGAAATGATGCTGATTATTACATCTGAGTTTCTTGTCCACACGGTCTCTAGCTGAATTAAAAACAAAAAAAAAATGAACAATAGTGAGCAGGAAAGCAAATTTGGTTCCCAAAGCAGGCAACAAGGAGGAGGCAAATTCCTTCCTGTCATCTGCAATCAGGTTTGCTCAGATCATTGTCGACTGCACTCAGAGACTGGTTTTCTTTTCTCGGCTTTTAATGATTAGCAGCTCGTTGAGGTCCTGGTGCCAGCTCACTGTCCTTCCTCAGCACTGGACATGATTTGGCAATCAGCCTCTTTTTGCTTTTTAAAGTTGCTGTAGTAGAAGACAACAGTAGGTGCTGGATTCTTTCCTCATTCACTACTGCTTGCTGGCTCAATGTCCCTGAAAATTCAGGCTAGCAGCAATAGCCATGAGAAAGAATTAGGTTCATATAACTTTCATTAACTTTGTGCCTAAAACTAAGCCTATTATTGTTTATAAAACTTCATGTAAAGCAAATTACCAGCTGCGTTTCCCACATTACAACAGTAACTCCACTTCAAGAATCTCTTATAGGTTCTTTTTATGGGGGTTCTGGTGTCTTTGTTATTTATTGGTGTTCTTTCACGGTCTATGAGAAGATGGTGGTGAGTCATTATTTCCAATATCTAGTGTCTTTTTGGCACATTGGCGGGAGGGAGGAAGTTCTGGGATTTGAACCCAGGGGTGATGAAGGAATAGTAATGTATTTCCAGGTCAGGAAGGTGTATGTTTTGGACGGGTGCATGGTAGTGGTGTTTCCATGCACCTGACCTTCTCAGGGTCTAACATTATGGGCTTGGAGAAAATGTGAGCTGCATTCTATCAATTGCATTGGTGGTGAGCGAGCTGAACGTATAACGTGGTGGGTGGAGTGCCAACAAGGCAGGTTTCTTTGTCCTGAAGGCACAAAAATATGCACGTGCTGGAACAAAAAAAACACAGAACTTCAGAGGGTCAATCAGCATCTGTAGAGGTTGGTGTTTTGTGTCAAAAGCTTGCATCAGAGGGAACAGGTAGGATAGCCAGTTTATAACAGTACAAAGGGGTGAGGTAGGATTGAGGCTGGTAGGTGATAGATGGAACCAGATGATCTGATGACCATATGATTCCAGTGTTCTATTTGATACTGTCTGTCCTGTTTGGTGCTGAGTTTCCCTACTCATAGCACTGTATTTATCCTCATAAGTACAGAGTCTGTCTTTTCCCTCCTGACTTGAGGCTTGTAGTTGGAGGAAATCCTCACTTGCAGGATACCCAGTCTCTGACCTGATCTTGCACAGATTTACAGCAGTGGTCCGGATCATTGCAACCTACAGGAAACTGATGGAATAGTTTGGGTCTGGTTGATGTCAAAGGCTGTGGGGATGGGGGGGGGGGGTGCTCCCTTTGTAAGAGATAGACGTTCCTTGCTTTTCACGTGGTACAGACATTAGTTGTACTTCTGAGTTCAGACCTGAGTGTTATGCAGCTCCAGGTACATGTAGATTGAGGAGCTGCGAAGGAATATAAGGGTTTGAGAAACAGGAGCAGGCATTAGTTATGGCTATTCTATTAAGCTAGCAAAAATTCAGAGGAGATTTAGGTGGATATTGCTGGGAATCATGGAACTGAGTTCTGGAGAGAAGTTGAACAGGTTGAAACTTTATTCTTTGGGGCACTGGAGAATGAAGGACAATCTGATAGAGGTGTGTAAAATCATGAGGGGTATAGATAGGAGCAAGGTGAACAATCACTGTCTGGGGTTGGATTATCAAGAACTATCAAGCACAGGTTTAAGTTGAGAAGGAAGAGACTTAGTAGGAAGAGGGACAACTTTTCATCCAGAGATCGGTTGGTATATGGAATGAGCTGCCAGAGGAAGTGATTGAGCAGTTCCATTAATAAAGTTTTGCATGCACTTAGACAGGTACATATACAGATATGGAAGTTTTAGAGGCTTATATGATATTGGCGCGTACAATCGCTGCAGCTTCTACGGGCTCAAACAAATGTGCTATTGTCCTTTTTAAACATGTTTCTTATGGCCGCAAGACCCGGCTGAACATTAAATACTTAAAGTACTGCAGGTTGACCCCATCAGCGAGTTGCTCGTTGGTGGAGAGAGCGAGGGAGCTGGACTTGGTGTGGATTGTGTTGCTGCCTGCGACAGAGAGGTGTCGGAGGAGTCAGTGCGCCAAGGCAGTGTGCAGTCTGACAGCGAGTGATCAAATTACTCGCTTTTCTCATGATTGCAAGATCCTTTTGGACATAGTAAATGTGGAATCCTACAAGTCCGATTCACTGATTTATTGGCGGGTGGAGGGTGGGAGGTCTGTGTGGCCTCGGTTGTAAGGAGGAGTAGGCCTCAAGCCGTGGTGTCGCCTGGTTACTGCCACCCAGGAGAGAGGCATCGGAGTTGCACTCTACCCGTGCAGCATCCAAGCTGGAGTTGGTGCTGCCCCCTAGCTGAAGACAGGTTGTATTGTCTTTGACTGCAGACTCCTGCAACAGTTTTGGACTCGGGGTCTTGGACTATTTTTTTTTGTGTGACTGCATTTTACTGATACCTTGTACGTGCTTGCTATCTTATATAAGTTATATGTCTTTTGTGCTGTGTGTGACTTTGTACTGTGTTTTGTATCTTGGCCCCAGAGTAACACTTGTTTGGGTGTATTAATGGGTATTCATGTATGGCCGAATGACAATTAAACTTGAAATTGAATTTGAATAAATCAATTGCAGTTCTAATTACAAAAAAGAATTAAAAAAAGCAAGGAGGTTTTGTTCAACCTGAGTCACCTGAAATGTGATTGATTTAAAATGGAACTTAATGTTGTTGCTGACTCATATACTCCTAAACAATTACGTGTGAAATCCACCTGTCACTGAGAAATATTTATGTGGAATTCTGCAACTTACATGCAGAAACTTTTAGATAACAAACACTGTGTATTTTGTGAAGGACTTTAACCAGTCTCCTTGTCACTGCCTGTGCTGTCCACACAGCCTTGGTCGTACTGGTCACTTCTTCCCAAGCCCTTGCAAAGGGTGTCCCGAGGAAGCAAACAGTCTGCCCTAAAGGTAGTCACTCACGAGGTGACAGGTCATTGCACCAGGGAAGAGGACTGGTAACAAGCTGTGATTTTGCATGCAAAGGTGTGGTGACCTTGAGCCGGGTTTATGTCAAGCATTCCCACTCAGGCCTGTGGAGTGGGGCTGAAGGAGAGTTAGGCTCCACACCTTTAGTGGGTTTTGCACCCTATCCTGATTATATGCGAGGGATACGTTCCTCAAAGTTGACGCATAACGTGAAATCACAAAATGTGAATAATTATTTAAATAGAGAAAATAGGGCTGCCTTCCAGAGGGCTTCCTAAATATGTTTTATCTGTAACTTATTCACATTTTTATACCAATACGACACGAAAGCAGTACTACAAGACAACATTTGTATTATATTTAATCAATTTAAGGTAATATTCAATGTAAAAAATCATAGAAGGTTAAGATCCTCTGGTGTACAGTACTCACCAACAGTGGCAGGTGTGTTTGCTCCGGGAGATGAGTGGTTGTTGTGGTGTCGGGCAGCTTTACATGGATAAGGTGGATGGTTGTGGTCGTCAGGATAATATCAAGCACAGCAAGGGGTGAATGAAGACTCACAGAACTCTTAGAACTGCCGGCAGCAGCAGATTACAGCTATTTGCATAAATTGGTGAGGGTTGTTTGCCTGGCAGCATTTTGTTTTTCAGCATAAATTTGCTTGTAGGGAAGAAGGGTTGACGGCAGGGGACGACTGAAATGCTGACTCCGTTCTAAATTTGGGTCCATGTCCATCGCCATTTGTTGCAAGTGTTCCGACTTCCACCATTCCCTCACCATTGGTAAACTCCTGGGATTTTCAATTTCGTCTGTTGCTTGCAGCATCTGAGAGATAATTCGCAGTAAAAAAATATGCACGCCTTGAATGTGGATTACACCTTGGTTGAGTGGTTGAATCGGCGATGTTGTGTTAGGCGGCAGGAAACGTACTGTTATGTTAGGATGAATGATGTCCAAATGTTTAGGATGGGCTGGCGCATTGTCAAGCAGCAAAAGAACTTTAAAGGCGAGATTCTGTTCCTGGCAATAGCGTCCCAAAGCTGTGTTATCTTCAGCTGATGCCGCCCTGTTTATAATTTCCAACTTTTTTTCAAGTGTTAAAGCGGTTCTCTGCTGCTCAGCTGCCGGCATGACATCGGGCACTTAGGAGACATAATTAAATATTTCAAGCACAAAATCACTGCACTGTAGGTAAAATCAACAGAAGCTTAAGATCGCGCATCCACACCTTGCCAAAACCAATGCAAGAGTGGCGGGAGAGAGATTGTGAGGCGCGCACACCTGACTTGTATTGGCGGGAAAGTGGAGCTTCTCATCCCAACAGTGAAATTGTGAGGCGTGCACACCTGACTTGTATTGGCGGGAAGGCAGTGCTCCTCGCATAACTGTGAATTTTGGATGCATATAATGAGACGTTGGTACAAATAGGTTCCTCGCATAACCGTGAATCCGCATAGTCTGAAGGCACATATGATGAGGATAGGGTGTATAAGAAATGAATAATAGCACTGCTGTCTCTTTTATTCAGCTCTGTGACTCGCATCGGACTTAGCATTTTTAGGAAAGGATCTAACTAGTGTGACTGTGGATGCGAAGGATATGGCAAGAATAAGTTGCAGCAATTCTTAATATTTATATTTATTTTCATTTACAGGTACAAGCGATCCATACGTCAAGTTTAAACTCGCTGGGAAGACTTTGTACAAGAGCAAGATTGTTTATAAGAACTTAAACCCTCGATGGGATGAAACATTTGTAGTTCCAGTCAAGAACTTAAATCAAAAGCTTTATGTCAAGGTAAAATAGAAACTCTGCCAACAAGTTTTTCTTGTGTTTCTGCAAGATATTCTCATAAATTCTGTTAAAGTTCATTGATTGTACTTTGGTTCAGTTCACTGATTCAGGTCAATTACTATGGTTTGTTTGGATTCTGCGGTTTGGATTAATAGTTATGCTTCAGTAAGGATCAGTGGCAGGGTCAATGGTTACACTTTTCCTGCTTTCATTAGGATAAAATAGTGGTGTTTATTTTGGGTTGAGCAGTTAAGGTCGTAGTTTGTTTTGGTTGAATGTTTCGTCATGTAGCATTCCATGGTTAAAGTCGAAGAGCTGTGTCATTAGTACATTTTAATATGGCACAGTGTGCAAGTCTGAAGTAACCCACTTAAAGATACACTGAGAAAGATGAATCAGTGGTGAATTGAAGGAAATTGTGAGGTGTTTGATAATTGAGTGATTGCATGTAAACTAAAACTCTTGGAGTACAAATCATTGTGGTATTTGTTAGAGCAGATCTGCTGAAAGTTAGCCTTGCATTATTACTTTTCTTTTTAGCAAGAAAAGATTTAGAAGGTGCAAAATATAAACTTCGAGTGATGAGACCTGAGCTGAGGAAAGACTGAACAAGTTTGCAATGCTTTACTATTGAACAAGAAGAGTTGACATGTGACCAGATGAGCTCTAGTAAATTATGCAGGACTAGAAAGTGGAAATTGAGAATAAATCTGGTGTAAAAACAATGGTTTACTCTGGCTCTGTATAATTCATGGCTCCTATGGTACTTGCCAGGTAGAATTCAAAAATTTTGTCAACTTTTCAAAATGAGCTTGGGTGGTCACGAATGGATGCTTGTCTATCTGGTGTTGATGAGGTTGTTGGCACAGAGCTGCACTAGTTAGCACTGCTGCCTCAACTCCAGTGATAAAGGTCTGATTCTGTCCTCCTGTGCTGGATGTGTGGAGTTTATACATTCTTTCTGTAACGGTGCAGCTTTGCTTCTGTGCAGCAGTTTCTTGCTACATCCCAGAGGTGTGCTGGTAGTTTTTTTGGTACTGTAAATGAGCCCTAGTGTAGTCAGTGGTAAAAGAACCAAATGGAGAAGATGGCGGTGATGTAGGTGAGACAATCTTCTGTTGGACTACAGAGAAATTGGATGACAAGGAATGAGACTGGTGGGATTTCTCTGCTGAGAATTGGCATGGATTCAATGGGCAAAAATTGCCACCTGCAGTGCTGAAATAAGTATCTCAATTAGAACATTGAATATAGAACAGTACAGTGCAGTAAAGTCCCTTTGACCCATGATGTACCAAACCTTTAACTATTCTAAGATTAATCTGACCTTTCTCTACTGCATATCCCTCCATTTTTCTATCATCCAGGTGTCTATCTAAGAGCCTTTTAAATGTTTCTAATGTATCTGTCCCTACCACCATTCCTGGCAAGGAATTCCAAGCACCCACCACTTTCTGTGTAAAATAAACTTACCATGAGATCTTAAGACATAGGAGTAGAATTAGGTCATTTGTCCCATCGAGTCTGCTCCGCCATTTAATCATAGCTGATCCTTTTTTTCCCCCTCCTCAGCCCCAATCCCCGGCCTTCTCCCCGTAACATTTGATGCCGTGGCCAATCAAGAATCTGTCTATCTCTGCCTTAAATACACCCAACGGCCTGACCTCCACAGCTGCCTGTGGTAACAAATTCCACAAATCCACCACCCTGTGGTTAAAGAAATTTCTCTGTACCTCTGTTTTAGATGAATGCCCCTCTATCCTGAGATTGTGTGCTCTTGTCCTAGACACCCCCACCATGGGAAATGGGAAACATCCTTTCCACATCTACTCTGTCTAGTCTTTTCAACATTCAAAATGTTTCAATGAGATTCCGCCCCCACCCCCTGCACCCAATCCGAAATTCTAGTGAGTACAGACCCAGAGCCATCAAACGTTCCTCATATGATAACCCTTTCATTCCCGTAATCATCCCTCTGAACCTCCTCTGAACCCTCTCCAAGGCCAGTAGATCTTTTCTTAGATAAGGAGCCCAAATCTGTTCATAATTCTCAGGGTAAAGCCTCACCAGTGCCTTATAAACCCTCAGCATCACATCAGTGCTCTTACATTCTGGACCTCTTGAAATGAATGCTAACATGGCATTTGTCATCCTCACTGACTCTACCTGCAAGTTCATCTTTAGGGTGTTCTGCACTAGGACTCCCACGTCCCTTTGCATCTCAGATTTTTGGATTTTCTCCCCGTTTAGAAAATAGTCTGCACGTTTATTTTTACTACCAAAGTGCATGACCGTGCATTTTCCAACATTGCATTTCATTTGCCACTTTCTTGCTCATTTTCCTAATCTGGGTAGGTCCTTCTGCCGCCTTCCTGCTTTCTCAACACTACCTGCGCCTCCACCAATCTTCATATCATCTGCAAACTTGGAAACAAAGTCATCTATTCCATCACCGAAATCATTGACCGAAATCACAGCATAAAAAGAAGTGGTCCCAGCGCCGACCCCTGCGGAACACCACTGGTCACTGGCAGCCAACCAGAAAAGGATCCTTTTATTCCCACTCGCTGCCACCTACCAATCGGCCAATGCTCTAACCATGCTAGTAACTTTCCTATAATACTATGGGCTCTTAACTTGGTAAGCAGCCTCATGTGTGGCACCTTGTCAAAGGCCTCTTGAAAATCTAAATATATAACACCATTGCACCAACTTTATCTTTCCTACTTGGAATCTCCTCAAATAAGTCCACCAGGTTTGCCAGGCAAGGTCTTCCCATGAGTAAACCATGCTGACATTGTCCTCTGTCATCAAGTATTCCATAACCTGATCCTTAAAAATTAACTCCAACGTCTTTCCAACCACTGAGGTTAGGCTAAATGGTCTATAATTTTCTTTCTGCTGCCTTCCTCCTTTCTGAAGGGGTGGAGTGACATTTGCAATTTTCCAGTCCTCTGGAACCATGATAGAGTCCAATGATTCTTGAAAGATCATTACTAATGCCTCCACAATCTCTACGTACTTCTTTTAGATCCCTAAGGTGCAGTTCGTCTGGTTCGGGTCTTTTGGCCTTTCAGTTTTTTGAGCACCTTCTCCCTTGTAATAGTAACTGCACTCACTTCTTTTCCCTCACACCCTTCAACACCTGGCACACTGCTAGTGTCTTCCACAGTGAAGGCTGATGCAAAATATTCATTTGGTTCACCTGCCATCTCTTTGTCCCGTTACAATTTTTCTGACCTCATTTTCTAGCAGTCTCATATCCACTCCCATCTCTCTTTTATTTTTTATATACTTGAAAAAGCTTTTTCAATCCTCCTTGATATTGTTTCCTAGTTCAATTTCATATTTCATCTTTTCCCTCCTGAAGATTCTTTTAGTTGCTTTATGTAGTTTTTTAAAAACTTCCCAATCCTGTATCTTCCTGCTAATATTTGCTTTGTTGTATTCCCTCTCTTTTGCTTTTACATTAGCTTTGACTTCCCTTGTCAGTCACTGCTGCACTATTTTGCCATTTGAGCATTTCTTCATTTTTGGAATACAGCTATCCTGCACCTTGCTTATTTTTTTCCCAGAAGCTCAAGCCATTGCTGCTCTGCTGTCATCCCTGCCATAATCTCCTTCCAATTTATTTTGGCCAACTCCTCTCTCACACCACTGTAATTTCATTTACTCCACTGAAAGACTGCTATGTCAGACTTTAACTTTTCCCTATCAAATTTCGAGTTGAACTCAATCATATTGTGATCACTATCTCCGAAGGGTTCCTTTACCTTAGACTCCCTAATCGCCTCTGGTTCATTACATAACATTGAATCCAGTACAGCTGATCCATAGGAGGCTCAATGACAAACTACCCTAAAAACCTCTGATGCCCCCTCATACTTTCCTCCAATCACCTTAATGTTACAACTATCTTTTGCAATATCGAATTGTGTACCACACAGCTTCCACTATACTCAAAAATCACAATGTGTTTTGCTCAGCCTTTTTGATTTATTAACAATTTTGTTAAGTGAAACATTTTCCAGGAATATGTGCTTTTGGGAATCGAGTGGCTGCACAGTGCTTGTGGGCAGGGAAAACCATTTGTGCTGCTCCCTCAACTTTCGACTAGACGGCTACTGAGGAAGCTTCCCTTTGCCCACGTATACATGAGGTGTTGTTCAACTAATTAAGTGCCACTACTCCAGGCCTAACTGTTTTCCATGAAAAGGAGATCCAGTAGATTCCTGGTTGGAATTTGGAAGTGCCATCAATTCCTTTCTTTTTCAATCTTTTTATTAATTTCAAAATATAGAAACAAAACATAACAATAATACAGATAATATGAGATGTATTGTTACATTTAAAAAAGAGTAATTGCAAAACCAAATAGTGAAAATTACAAAAACTCCCATACATGTAAAACTGATCACGGATAATGTAAAGCAAAAAAGAAGGAAAAAGACAAAAAAAAGAAAAAAAAACCCATCCCAAAAGAAAAAAAAAACTAAACTAAACTAAAAGACTTGGGCAAAACTAACAACTTAAAAATGGAAAAGAAGAAAACCTCAGCGTCGATGCCTCCATTCCCCTCCAACAACAGTACAGAGAAATAAAACCAGTTTGGAAATGATCAAATTACATCAAATGAAAATGCTGAATAAATGGCCTCCAAATTTTTTCAAACTTAATAGAAGGATCATAAACTGCACTTCTAATTTTCTCCAAATTCAGACACACCATAGTTTGTGAAAACCAATGAAATACTGTAAGAGGGTTGATCTCTTTCCAATTCAACAAGATGGACCTTCTAGCTATTAAAGTAAGAAATGCAATCATCCTTCGTAATCAAGAGGTTAAATTATTTGAGTCTATCATTGGTAGTCCAAAGATAGCAGTAATTGGATGAGGTTGTAAGTCTATATTTAGGACCGTTGAAATAATATCAAAAATATCTTTCCAATATTTCTCCAACAAGGGACATGACCAAAACATGTGAGTTAAAGAAGCAATCTCAGACTGGCATCTGTCACATATTGGAAAATGGGAAAAAATTCTTCAGTTGGTGAATTCATCCTCTGTATGTGCTAAGCATAGGTTGATACAGTTTAAAGTAGTTCACAGGGCTCGTATGTCCAAAGATCAACTATCTCGTTAGTGCCATCAATTCCTACACATTTGCTGTATCAAAGGATAACCAAGTGTGCAGGGAAGAGGAGAAATGAGAGCAAGCTGTTGGGCAGAACTTAACCATGATTTAATAGCTTATATTTGCAAGCTGTAGTGTTGGCATTGGGTTCAGTGAATCACTTGTATTGTTGGTGTAGCCTCCCTTTGGAGCCAGTTTGGAAGTGGAGTGAGACAGGGTGGGGGGAGGAGGCTGAGACTTCACATTGAAACTGCTCCCTGTGCCTTCAGCTCCAGTGCAAAGTTGATTCCCAGCAAACCTGTGCAGCCTTGCATTTACTGTGAATGTGTTCATTTCACTCGAATACGCTCAATTTTTGTCACAGTCTGAGGGTGTGCTGAAATGTTTGTGATTCCAGGAAATGGCATAGGTAGTCTTCTGAAGTAGCAACTGCACAGGAACTGATCGCTCTTTCAGTTCCCAAATAGGGATCTGTTGGATTTCTTCTTTAGGGACAATACTTGGGTGTGGAGCAGAGGCACTTAATGCTTTGAACAGCTCCTCATGTTTGTGTGGGTGGAGGGGAAGTTCCTTTGGAGCTGTCTTGCCAGGGTGACAGAGAGTAACAGAAAATGATTCCTCTATTATAGGGCTACTTCTAGTGTTATGAAAGAGTTCTTGGCGTTGGTTTTGGTGTTCTTGGCGATGGTTTTGTCCCCATATCTCTCCTAACCTCACCTCCCCACTGTTTGTTTCCTCTTTTGCCATCAGTCTCTATCTGTGCTAATCCTTTTGATTTTGGGTGTAAGGTTGCCCATCACATGCATGGCTCTGTACTTTCTCATTGCTGCTCTTATGCTAATCTGCGTTGATTGATGGATACGTTCTTTTTGGAATCATTAAAGTTTCAACAGAGCTGTCCCTGGGAACAAGGTCAGGCTAATAATGAATGAGACCTTCTATGTTGCCAAAGACTGGATTATGGAAAATAAATGTATAATCGCTGGCTTTAATGTGGTCATAAGAGCACCAACTACCTCTGGCTGAGGACGCCCCCAACCCCATCCCTCAAGCTGACTCACACCCTTGTCCAGAGCCCTCTTCATAATGACATTTCCCTCTTTCCATGGGAAATACCTCATATCAGTTTTCACGTTCTGCTTTATTCTGTTGAAACTTTGTCCTAATTTACTTATTTTAAGAGGATATTCAAGATGCACTGTTTCCTATTTATAAACCTTGATAAAATCAGCACTTCCCCATCGTTTGTCAGAACTCATGCCCTGACCCTAGAGTATGACTCATTAGCCCTCGAGTATCTCCTCCGCTTTTCACCCGCCTCGCTTGGTCCAGGTGTGGTCTGACATTAATTCTTGTTGAGGCAGGTAGTATCCAGAGTTTGTTAGAAAGATATTCTTTTTTGTTCTGTGTGAACTCTTTGTGATTTGTGATAACAATCAGACGATCTCTCTGCAAACAGGTGTATGACCGAGACTTGGCCACAGATGATTTCATGGGCTCTGCGTATCTCAGTCTGAATGATCTTGAAATAAACAGGTCTGTAATAACATTCAATACTTAGTGTTTTGATTTAACTGGTACACTAGACAGTAATACAGACAATTTGGCTTTATGTAGCGAGTGATTGATGAGTCTTGTATGATTGAACAGAACAGTATCTGAGCTATAAAAACCATATTGAGGCTTAACAAATAAGATGCAAAGTACTCCGATGCTATCGTCTGAGACCAACTGCTATTGAAAACACACAATTGTTTGACAGCCTTGAGGATTTAAAGGTGATAAATTATAAACTAATGGAGACTGGATTTACAGCAATGTTAGAGCTTTAATAAAGGTCTTTTATTGGGCACAATTTCAGCAAAAGTTTTAGAAGACCCTGCGTAAAGCTACAGTGAAAGCCCTGGGTACAGATGTAACTAGATATTCTATCAAGTTTAATATATTATAGTTCTATATTCTACTAAGTCACTTGGCTCACAATGCCTGCACTAATCATGATACCGGATGATACTGCCCTCATTTGTCTGCATATGGTCCATGTTCATCCATTTCCTGCCTGTTCATGTACTAGCCTAAATGTCCTATTGTATCTGCTACCACCACCATCACTGGCATTCTATCCACCTAGCACTTTGTGGTAAAAACAAAACTTGCCTCGTAAATCTCCTTTATACTCCCTACACCCCTCCACCTTATAGTTATGCCCTCTAGTATTTGATATCTATAGTCTTGAGGAAAAACTCTATTTACCCTATCTACAACTCCCATGATTTTATATACTTCCATCAGGTCTCCTCTCTGTTTCTGATGCCCCGAAGAGCACAATTCCAAGTTTGTCCGATCTTTCCTTACAACAGCAAATACTCTCATATCCTACCAAGCCTCCTTTGCACCCTCTCTAAAGTCTACATATCCTTTCTGTAATGGAATGACCAGAACTGGATATGATGTGGAATACAGGACACAGGAAAAGACTATTTGGCTCATCATGTCTATGATAATTTTGCTTCTTAAAAGAAATACTTGCTTTTACTCCATGTAGAAACTTGGTAAAGTTTGTGACAAGATTCTTGTTTGCCCACTAATAGTGAATCTGATATCAGTGAGTAGTAATGAGAAATCAGTGAGAAACTTCACTTCACTCACTCACTCAATTTTACTGGCCTCATCATTGAAATATTCCCAAAACCAATAGACACACTTTCAGGAACTCCTCATTTTATGTTCTCAGTATTTATTGCTTATTTATTTATATTATTGTTCCTTCATTTTGCATTTGCACAGTTTGTTGTCTTCTGCATTCTGCTTGCACGTTCCAGATTTGGGTGGGGGGGAACCTCGCGGTTGTATATGGTAACATTGTTGTACTTTGATAAAAGAATTTACTTTGAACTTTGAAATAGCCGCACATTTATGCTTTGTTTAACTGTTGGCCATCAAATGATGGTGCTCAATCAGGAATTAATGACATCTCAAGTGTTTACCTGCCCCGCCGCCCCGCCCCACCGTTCATCATGAGTGAGAGCGAGAGAGAGAGTGAGAAAGAGAGAGAGTGAGAACATGAAAGGCATGTGCTTTCAGTTTTTAAGGTGCAATATCCTGTGCCAACCTTCCCCACTTTGAAATCCACTTTGCTTGTCCAAATGTGGATCATTTGTCTCTGTAGCCCCTAGCAATTGTCACTGTTTGATTCAATTGTTATCTATTTCACTTGTAGAGTTTAAAGTGCAAAGTAAATTTATTGTCAAAGTACATAGATGCCACCATATACTACCCTGATTCTCATTTTCTTCTGGGCATTTACAGCAAAACAATGAAATACAATAGAATCGATGAAAAACTGCACACAAAGACTAACAAGCAACTAACGTAAAAAGATGAACTGTGCAAATGCAAAAACTACAAATAACAAACAAATAAATAAATAAACAATACTGAGAGCATGAGTTGCAGAGTCCTTGAAAGTGACTCCAGAGGTTATGTTCAGTATTGAGGTGAGTGAAGTTGAACACATTGGTTCAGGAGCCTGATAGTTGTAGTAACTGTTTCTGTACCTGGTCATGTGGGACCTAAGGTTCCTGTACATCCGTCCTGATAGCAGTAGCGAGAAGAAAGCATGACCTGGGAGGTGGGGGTCCTTGATGATGGATGCTGCTTTCTTGTGGGTGCACTCCTTGTCGATGTGCTCAGTGGTGGGTAGGCTTTTTCTGTGATGGACTAGGTTGTATCCACCACTTTTTGTAGGCATTTCCATTCCTGGGCAGATGTGGAGCCCCATGGATGGATTGGCCTTTTAAACATGCCCTTAATTTTGAAATGTTTCTTATTTTCGCATTTAAATTTTCAACATGGTATCTGGTTGCTGTGAATGTTGACTTCTGAAATACTAGCTCCAGTAATTCAAGGGAACACTTGGATGGTTGGAAGATATTCTTACTTGTGTGTTTTTTTTTCCTCTTTTAGTGTCGTGCAGAAGGAGTTGCAGCTTGATGATCCTAATAGCCTGGAGGACTACATGGGGGAAATTGTCCTGGAGATAAAGCTGATCAATAAGCCAAGAGAAAGCATCAAAAAAGTGAGTAGAAGGTTCATTCACTGTGTTAGGAGCTACTTGAAGTCTTTGTTTTCGGTGACTAACATGCTATTTATTTAACTGTAGGTGTTTTTCAATACGGATATTCTATTCTAGGATTTATTTTGTGGCCTTGGGTAGATATGTCAAGTAGCAATAATGTATTACTTGAAATACACTGTTGAGTAGTTTGAAAAATGGCAATTATGGTGATCACAGACTGTCACAATGTGGGGTGTAAACTCAGTCGTCGCTAGTCATGCACAGAAATTCGATGCTTTCCAAAGGAAGTGCCAGATTGTGTAATTGTGCGTATAACGTAGTAGAGAATTTCCGATGTCCTGCAGTTAGAAACCAGTTGTTCTTGGTTTCAGAGCCACAACTTTCCCTGTTGAAGCCAAGTACTGTACGATAATGCTTCGATTCCTGCTGAGTGAAATCTGTGTAAATAGAATTAGATTTGATTGACATTATTCCCTGAAGATCTGGACTGTTTAAATCATTTTAATTTGAATGCTCCTAATTTTCATTTGTTTCAGCATCTTGCAGATGTAAGTGGATTCAAATGAGGGGACACAAGGAACATGGGAAGCGAGATTAGCTGTTTAACCCCTTCAATGAGATGATGGTCACTCTGTGACCCAATTCCATCAACAGACATTTCTTCAATATCCTTTCAAATATTTTAAATCCAAGAATGCTCCCCCTCCTTTTAATTCAGGCATCTCTCCCTTTCCCTCTTAGTCCTGAAGAAGGGGCTCGGCCAGAAACGTCAACTGTTTACTCTTTTCCATAGAGGTTTCCAGACGTGCTGAGTTTCACCAGCATTTTGTGTCGTGATAGGTTCTGTTAATGAAGTCACTAATTAACTTATCAAAATTGCTGTTTGCAAAAGAGTTGAAAATTTCTCCCGTTCTTTGATTGCTGAGATGTTTCATACCTTCACTTCTGAGAAGCTTGTCCCTGAGTTCCAGATTGTTTCCTCATTCAAAATACCCCAGTCATGGGGAATAGGAGCCTCCATCTACCCAATCAGTTCCAATTAATATTTTGAAAGCTTTTAACTACAGTGGAGCACAATCCTAGTTTCTGAAGCCTCTCCTTGTGCAGTAACTCTTGAAGTCTATGTATCATTCTCATTTTCTCTACTTCCCTGGCCAGAGTACCCTCCCCAGATGTGGTTGCCAGACCATTCATTGCATTCTTGTGTTTTTTGTGGAGTTACCTTCTACCCACATAGTCTAGTTCTCCAGCTGGCCTCATTTTGATAACTTACTGCATATCCTTGTTTTAATAATCAATGTATGCCAGGAGTTTCCAGCCTGGTGTCCACGGATGCCTTGCTTAATAGTATTGGTTCATGGCATTAAAAAAAAGGTTGGGAACCCCTGATGTGTGGAGACATTTCACATACTTTCAATCTCCGCTACTACCAGCTTTTCATCATTTAGAGTGAACTTGTTCCATCTCCTTGGATCCATATTTAATTCCACTTAGACCCCACGTAGCGCTGATTTGTAACGATGCAGTTATTCAGTTCTTTATTGAAATTTTTAAAAATGACAAAAATTCATTCTAAGCAACACTTAAAACTTCTCAAGAACTGGCACCATTACAGTAAACATTTAATCGGCCAATGAGAGCATTTTACATACGCTCTGAACCACTTACAGCCAATCATGCTCTGCTTCCCCCGTGTGTGTAAGCGTTTTTGCTCCCTTGCCAATTTATTCCATTTTTTTTTCACCCAGAATGTCTGGAAAACAGCCTGCAACGTCCAGTGAGGGTAGTACATTTAAGTAGTCCAGGAAGAGCTTTTGCATGGATGTGAAACTACAAGTGATATGGTGTTTGGAAGCTGGTGAGCGTCAGGTTGATGTCAGCGCCTCTTTGAAATTGCATACATTGATAATCTGAGCAATTATAAAAAATGCAGACAAGATAAAAGCTTCTGCAATGACGACCTCAAAGTTATCATCAACAAAGGTGACTCGTTCAAAGAGCCATTTGAAAAATAGAAAGTAGACTAAATATGTGCATAAATGACCAAGCATAATGAATCATACCCCTAAGCCAGCTGACAATAATGGTAAAGAAGCGTCTTCAATCGTATTCAAGAAGAAGGAGATACCTTGGTAACATTCATAGCCAGCAGAGGTTGGTTTGATAGATTTAAACAGTGCAGTAAGCTCCGTAGCACATGTATCTCTGGTGAAGTGGCCAGTGCAGACAGCAAGGCAGCCCAAGATTTTCCTGCAACACTGAAGGCCAAAATTGAAAAGGATTATCCTCCTGAGTTTATCTTCAAGGTGGATGAAACGGGCCTATTTTGGAAAAGAATGCCTTCTCATACTTTCGTCTCCCGAATGAGAAAGACGCATCTGGGTTCAAGGCTACATAAGGACCAGTTAACTCTCTTGCTAGGAGGCAATGCTAAAGGTGACTTTAAGTGAAAGCCTATGATTGTGTATCACTCTGAAACACCATGAGCAATGAAGGGCATTTTAAAGTCAAGTCTGCCAGTGATTTGGAAATCAAACAAGAAAGCCTGAGGGTAATTGATATTTTCCAAAATTGGTTTTGTTTCACATTTTTGTCCAGCAGTGAAGTGGTATTGTGAGGAGTATGATCTTGAAACTAAAGCATTGCTGGTGCTTGATGATGCCTCAGGCCACCCTGAGAATCCTGGCATGCTTCGGACCTGCATTCCTGTAGAAGTGGTTTACCTTCCACCAACACCACATCATTACTCCAACCAATGGATCAAGGAGTAATTCGAATTTTAAAGCGTACTAGCTTCATCACACATTTGAGCAACTTGTACAGGAAACAAAAAGTCAAGACAAACAATCCATCAGACAATTTTGGAAAAACTACAACGTCATGAAAGCTGTAGACAATATCAGAGCAGCCTGGGATGAAGTAACTTCAAACTGCATGAATGGAGTGTGGAAGCTTTGGCCAGAAGCATGCAATAACGCCAAGGATTTCAAGCAGAACCAGTCATCCAAAACATCATTTAACTGGCCAGTGATTAGAGGATGTTAATGATGGGGATGTTGAAGAGTTACTGCATTCTCATGGTAATAGTGAAGAGCTTCAAGAGTTGGTAGAGCAATGCGTCCTGGGTGAATCTGGATGGAGAAGTGGAAACACCAGCAAGAAGCCTCATAAAAAAATTTCTCAGCACTAGCACCACCATAATCACACAAATTATGGACCAGTTCATCAATAATCACCCTGACTGGGAGCGAAGCAATAAGGCAGAAAGAGGTGTTCTTGACGTGATTCCCAACTAACTGAGAACTGCTTTATGAGAGGAAAGTTGAGAAAAGGCAATCAAATGTTAATGCCTACTTGAAGAAGAGACCAAGGTTAGAGGCAGACCCACGGCCTGGTCCCTCCACTGAGATGTAACCGCCACCCGCTTCCCTCCACTGCTGCCGCGATGTGTTGCTGCCTCATTGATGTAAAGATTAGATGCATTTGAGTCTTTGTTACTCCATGGATTACTGTGTATACATAAAATAATATATCATATATCTTTGTATCAGGCACACACGTCCATTTATGTAATGTTATAATGACCCTGCATGGTGGTGATTTACATAGCACTCCACCTCCGAAGGACGCATCCTCAGCGTTAAGCGAGATCTGAGTGTATGGATGTAATTAAATATAATATTTATTTCCAAACATTCATTTCTGCTTGTCAACATAATTCTCAATTTTGTATCACTTAAAATCACTTTTGCAATTTAATGACATTACTGCTTCAAAAATAATACATCTTGATGCATGGCTTTCTGTCCCTTTAGTTGCCCTCTGTTGGTTTCAACAGCTTCCCAACCCTCTAACGTCCCATTAATTTTTGCAATATTACATGGCCTCTCTTTTGCTTTTATGCTCTCTGTAACTTCTGTTATCAGCCATGTTTGCCTTATCCTCCCTTTAGAAAATTTCTTTTTAGTCTTTGGGATGTATTATCCTGTGCCTTCCAAATTGCTCACCAAAACTCCAGCCTTTGCTGTTCTACCGTCATCTCTCAAGAGTGTTTCTTTCCAGTCAACTTTGGCCAGCTCCTCTCTCATGCCTCTGTAATTCCCTTTACTCCACTGTAATACTGATACGTCTAACCTTATCTTCTCCCTCACAAACTGCAGGATGAATTCCATCATATTATGATCACTCTCTCCTAAGGGTTTCTTTACCTTAAACTCCCTAATCAAATCCGGTTTATTAAAAAACACCCAATCCAGAATTGGCTTTTGCCTAGTGGGCTCAAAGCCAAGCTGTCCTAAAAAGCTATCTCACAGGTATTCTAAAAATTCCCTCACTTGGGATCCAACACCAACCTGATTTTCCCAATTTACCTGCATATTGAATACCCCCATAACTATCATAATCTTGCCCTTTTTACATGCCTTTTTATCTCCTGTTGTAGTTGTAATTTATACCCCACGTCCTGACTACCATCAGGAACCTGTATACATCTCCCACCATGGTACTTTTACCTTTGCAGTTTCTTAGTTTCTTAACTCTACCCATAAAGATTGTGCATCTTCTGATCCTTTGTCACCTTTTCCGAAGCATTTGATTTCATTTTTTACTATTAGAGCCACTCCACCCCCTCTGCCTTCATGCCTGTCTTTTTGATACACTTTGTATGCTTGGATATTAAGCTCTCAATTATGATCTTTCATCCACGACTCAGTGATGCTCACATCATACCTGTCAATCTCTAACTGCACTACAAGATCATCCAGCTCATTCCGTATACTGTGTGCATTCAAATGCAGCACCTTCAGTCCTGTATTCATCATTCTTTTTGATTTTGCCCCAATGTTACACTTCAGCTCATCACTTTGACTGCAATTTTGTGCTGTCCTTCCTCACAGCCTCACGACACACTGCAATGGCTTGTATACCAACTCCTATCACGCCAGGTTCATATCCCCCTGCCTAATTAGTCCAATTTTGTATCCTGAAAGCCAGGTTGTGGAAAAGCATTAAGTTGACTGTGATATTGATGTACAAGTCAGTGTTATAACGTCTGTCAACTGGGTGTCATGGTCATTTCTGATCCCAGGGGAGTATCTGGGGTTCTTTGGCTGTTTACCTCTTGATGGTGGCAAGGACATGGTTATAAGGTGTGAAGTGCTCTCAGTGTTGCTATATGAGGTGATGGTGTGGTCTCTGACTGGCTTCTGCACTGTGGTGGTCACCCAAGCCAACTCCCATTTTAGCAGGAGACCCAAAATGGAGTGTGTCCAACCCCTTGCCTTGCACAATCCTCCATAGAACGGAGGGAATTATATCCATCATTGCTATCGCCATTTGTGTGTTACTGCATTAAGATGTGCATAGAACTGAAGTATGCAGACACCAAGTATTATGATGTTCTGAGGTTCTCCCTGTCCAGGTCAAACGTCCACGGGAAGATCATCAAAGACACACTTTGGCCTGCCTGGAAATAGTATGTCTCCCAGAACAACGAGACATCCATCAGTGGTTACTGTCAATGGACACATTCCTGGGTGGAGGAGTACATGCCAGGGGATACACCAAAGCTTCAGCAGTTAATATAGTCTTTGTGGGAAAGGACCACAGTCTATGGTCCTGCTGCATAAAAGAGTATTTTCAAACATGTGGAGGGTCTGTTCAACAGGAAGGCTACATGAATGCATCATTGCTTTGTAGATAGACTGCGGACTCCGTAATGATATAAATGTATTGACAATAACACCAGGAAAATAAGGAAACTTTGTGCTGATGTGATTAAAATTTAGTTTTGGAATAAGATATAACTAACTAAGATGAAGTCTCTGAACTACCTGAAGCATGTACTTGTAAAATTGTCTCTCTGAGCAGAGGTGATGAAATAACTCTGTAAACTGATTTAGGTGCTGATATCCAGCTCATTTCAACTTGTGTGTTGCAGTCTGTGAACAAAGTCTTTGAGATGAGCTCACTTGTGAAAGGGATATCTACACAGGAGCACAAGAAATAAGTATGTTTTAGGGAATTATTTATGCAAATATGGTTATGTTTTGATGAACAGTGTTTTGAAGTATGATAGATCCCTTCAGGAATGGCTAATTGGTTATTAACAGTCAAATTTCTTTCTTCCTTTCCATCACCCTTCTCTTCCATCCTGTGACAACCTGTGTCCCCTCTGCTCAACAGCCTAATCAAGTCAGGAAGAAGCGGGGAACATCCGCAAAGGTAATGACTTGCTCTTCAATTCAACTTGCTGATGCTTTCACTAATCCAAAATTTTTTAAATAAAGAACTAATATACTTGTTTCTTGAGAGTAAAATCTTTCTGTTTCTTACCATCCTGGCCTTGAGGCCAGACTATGTTGTTCATTGTACCAAAAACATCAACAAATGACAGTCGGCAATATTTACAGTAGGTTATCTTGCAGCATGGTTGTTTTTCTCAGGAGACTTTCAGTTGTGTTGAGTTTCTTGGAAAACACAATTCCAAAAATAAATTCTCCTAAGTTTCGCAAGACAGATGTGTTGTCCTTGTGTCTCAAACTGTTGCAAAACTAGTCTTTTAGATCTAAATGAGCAACAAAGCCTCTCTCAATTGTTGGTGATGTAGTACCTACGCATCAGTTCAATGATTATGGTTGGACATTTATCTGGAAGTCTAATTCCCTGGATTTTGTTTGTGTTTTCTGTGTTATACAATTTCACTGCATCTAACTTCTGAAGGTTGAGTCTCTTGTACCCAAGGGTTCCTGATTGAAGCTTACCTTATTCTTGACCTTGCACTTCAGTTGGCATCAAAGAACACAAGAAAATTGGAGCAGGAGTAGATGATCACTATTTAATATGATCATGGCTGATCTTTACTGTCCTTACATCCTCTTCTGTCACGTTTCTTCATATCCCTTTATTCCTTTAGAACATAGAACATAGAATAGTACAGCACAGTACAGGCCCTTCAGCCCACAATGTTGTGCTGACCCTCAAACCCTGCCTCCCATATAAGCCCCCACCTTAAATTCCTCCGTATACCTGTCTAGTAGTCTCTTAAACTTCACTAGTGTATCTGCCTCCACCACTGACTCAGGCAGTGCATTCCACGCACCAACCACTTTCCGAGTAAAAAAACCTTCCTCTAATATTCCCCTTGAACTTCCCACCCCTTACCTTAAAGCCATGTCCTCTTGTATTGAGCAGTGGTGCCCTGCGGAAGAGGTGCTGGCTATCCACTCTATCTATTCCTCTTATTATCTTGTACACCTCTATCATGTCTCCTCTCATCCTCCTTCTCTCCAAAGAGTAAAACCCTAGCTTCCTTAATCTCTGGTCATAATGCATACTTTCTAAACCAGGCAGCATCCTGGTAAATCTCCTCTGTACCCTTTCCAATGCTTCCACATCCTTCCTATAGTGAGGTGACCAGAACTGGACACAGTACTCCAAGTGCGGCCTAACCAGAGTTTTATAGAGCTGCATCATTACATCGTGACTCTTAAACTCTATCCCTCGACTTATGAAAGCTAACACCCCGTAAGCTTTCTTAACTACCCTATCCACCTGTGAGGCAACTTTCACGGATCTGTGGACATGTACCCCGAGATCTCTCTGCTCCTCCACACTACCAAGTATCCTGCCATTTACTTTGTACTCTGCCTTGGAGTTTGTCCTTCCAAAGTGTACCACCTCACACTTCTTCAGGTTGAACTCCATCTGCCACTTTTCAGCCCACTTCTGCATACTATCAATGTCTCTCTGCAATATTTGACAATCCTGTACACTATCTACAACACCACCAACCTTTGTGTCATCTGCAAACTTGCCAACCCACCCTTCTACCCCCACATCCAGGTCGTTAATGAAAATCACGAAAAGTAGAGGTCCCAGAACAGATACTTGTGGGACACCACTAGTCACAATCCTCCAATCTGAATGTACTCCCTCCACCACCACCCTCTGCCTTCTGCAGGCAAGCCAATTCTGAATCCACCTGGCCAAACTTCCCTGGATCCCATGCCTTCTAACTTTCTGAATAAGCCTACCGTGTGGAACCTTGTCAAATGCCTTACTAAAATCCATATAAATCCATATAGACCTCCGGTACCATTCCCGTGGACAACGTAAGTTCACAATTTTTCACAATTGCGTTTACATGCTGGGTCCAGGATAAGTCCTCCGAGATAGTGACACCCAGGAATTTAAAGTTACTGACTCTTTCCACCTCTGATCCTCTGATGATTACTGGCTCATGAACCTCTGGTTTCCCACTCCAGAAGTCTACAATCAGTTTCTTGATCTTATCAAACTGCTCCATAAGTAGCCTTACAGCCTCATAATTTGCCTTTCCCCAATTAAAAATTTTCCTGTCCTCTCTGATTCTATCCTTTTCCATGATAGTGCTAAAGGCCAGGGAGCTGTGGTCACTGTCCCCTAGATGCTCACCCACTGAGAGATCTGTGACCTGACCCAGTTCATTACCTAGTACTAGATCTAGTATGGCATTCCCCCTGGTCGGCCTGTCCACATACTGTGACAGGAATCCATCCTGGACACACTTAACAAACTCTGCCCCATCTAAACCCTCGGAACTAATCAGGTGCCAATCAATATTAGGGAAGTTAAAGTCACCCATGATAACAACCCTGTTATTTTTGCACCTTTCCAAAATCTGCCTCCCAATCTGCTCATCTGTATCTCTGCTGCTACCAGGAGGCCTATAGAATACCCCCAGTAGAGTAACTGCTCCCTTCCTGTTCCTGACTTCCACCCATATTGACTCAAAAGAGGATGCTGCTACATTACCCACCCTTTCTGTAGCTGTAATAGTATCCCTGACCAGTAATGCCACCCCTCCTCCCCTTCCCCCCCCTCTCTATCCCTTTTAAAGCACTGAAATCCAGGAATATTGAGAATCCATTCCTGCCCTAGTGCCAGCCAAGTCTCTGTAATGGTCACTACATCATAATTCCATGTATGTATCCAAGCTCTCAGTTCATCACCTTTGTTCCTGATGCTTCTTGCATTGAGGTACACACATTTCAGCCCTTCTACCTTACTGTCTTTACACCGTTTATTCTGCTTCTCTGTCCTCAAAGCCTCTCTGTATGTTAGATCTGGCTTTACTCCGTGCACTTCTTTCACTGCTCTATTGCTTTATCTATCAGATATTTATCTACGTTCATTTTAAATACTTCACATGATCCAGTGTCCACCATTTTCCAGAGCAGCTAATTGCACAGATTCACCACCCTCTGCAAGAAGAAATTTCTACATGTTTCAGTTTTAAATGACTGGCCCCTTGTTTCCATGTCCAAGACTCTCTCATTGGTCAAAATGTTCCAACAGCTACTCTGTCAAACCTGTTTTTGAATTCCATCAAGACTGGTTAATTTTAATAAGACTAAATAAAACATGGGGCATGAAAGGATGGTTTGTAATGATGATTATGAAACCACTGGAAAATGGTTAAAAATCCAGCTGGTTTGATAATGTCTATTCAGGAGGGTTACCTGCTGTACTACCCAGCGATTTCAGACCTTGAGCAACAGGGCTGACTTTATCACCCATTGGGATGGCCTGACAAGACCGAGACTGCAAGAGTAATTAGGGATTAGCAATGAAAGCTCATATTTCTGTAAACGACTGAAACTAGTCATGTGAGTCCCAGATTGCAAGGTGTCTTGCATCACAATGTGCTGTTGGTGTAGGGAATGGATATTCAGGGTGTCAGGGAAGTGGACAAGGTAGCTGTCAATGGTCCACATTGTTCTGGATGGCGCTTATTTTCTGGTGAACTCCTTACTTGTGAATTCTTTATGGCAGAAAGACCATGGGATAACAGGAGAGGAACTTATGAGATACCCAGCCTCTGAAAAGGTCCTGCAGCCGTAGTGTAGATGTGTCTGGTCCAGCTGAATTTCTGTTCAGTTTTGCTTCCCAGAAAGTTGATGATGGGGGATTTGTTGGCAGTAATACAGCTGTATATTGACATGCTGATGATATTGAAAGGAGCCATTTGGCCTTTCAATTCTTTTCTAGCTTTATCAGTCACATTTCCGCCCCCCCCCTTGCCCCCGTTACTCTGTAACCCTGTACTCTCAAACCTGCCCCTTGACTCACACACCTTGGCTCCAATTCTCCCAGCATTCCTTCATAAGTAGAAGTACACTTAAGTAGAAGTATATCCTTCATGGAAGTAGGCTGTTTGGCCCATCAAGTCTATGCCAGTTTACAGGTCAAACCTATCCTCCCTCGTTGTTTCCCCATTCACCTACACGAGAGGTATCTTCGGGACGTGGGAGGAAGCTGGAGTATCCAGTGGAAACATGTTGTCACAGAGAGAACTCTATGCAAGCCTGGTTTGCTTGAGTTGTGAGAGGGCAGCACAACCTGCTGCACTACGGGATAATGTATTACAGCTCCATGGTAAATCCTGTGCAGACAGTGTTAGGGTGGAGGGGGTCATGGGGTGTCCCATTCATCTCCATCTGACCTGGAACAGTAATGCATAATAGGGTGGCAGTGAAGGGACTGATGCTCTTGGAAACCCACAGTTATCCTAAATCACCGGCTGCTAAACTCCACTTCCCTCTTATTCTCCAAGCTGTCTACTGGCAGCAGTGACTAGTTAAATTAACATTGGCATTCCTGTTGAATCTACCTCCTCCCAAGATGGGCTGGCAATTCTGCAGCAGTTCTGAGATTGCACTTCCCTTCCAGCTGGTCCCCAGAGGCCTGGAAAAGAACCCGATCAGTTCAGTAATCACCTTGCTTGCATCGCAGAGACCAGGCCCAAAAGTCTACACTCTGACAATCCAAAAACATGTTGTCAAGTGGACTGTGCTCTCTGCTGGCTGTTCGAGGGCATTGAAGTATCTGGGGATTATGCTAATTTATAAGTTAATGAAGTACATTGTGCCTTCACTTAATGACTGCTTTTGCAAGTCAGAATGAGAATGATTCCAGAATTCCCAAATCATTCTAGCTGGCAACATTGGTAGTGCATGGGAATAGATTTGCACATGTTCTCTGTTATCCAACTGTCTGTGTTGACTGCCGAATCCTGTAGAAATGGCTCTGCTTCTAATGGGAAGCGTTACAGATTTGGACAAAGAGTTGGTTTTGTTCTAACAGGATTGAATGAAAAGATGCTGCAGCCTGCTTGGTGTGGTGTGCAGGTTAAGTAACTTGTGCAGCTGTGTGATTGCTTTGCATCCCTTATTCCAGTTCCTAGGCTCGCACAGAGATATCAGTACACATTGTCAATAAAGGTACCATTTAATCAGAAGCTGTGCTGATTAGTACTAATAATGTTATGAGTGGAGTCCAGGTGTTGAGGCTTTGGTTTTTATGGAGGTTTGCATGGACATTGCTGAGTTAACCTGCAGCCCTGGAAACTGCAAAAGCACCGAACAACATTAGAATTAGAATTAGAATCAATTTCAGCAACTCTTTTGATCTTCCTTATTTGAACGAGTGTCTTGTTATTTTCTTGCTTGGCCCAGTGTTGAATTTCAGTGAGACACACCTTGAGGTATTTTACAGCATACAAAAGCGAGTCGTGATGAAGGGTTTTGGCCTGAAACGTCGACTGCTTATTTCCCTCCGTAGATGCTGCCTGACTTGTTGAATTGCTCCAGCATTTTGTGTGTGCTGCTCAAGATTTCCAAGAATCTTTTGTGTTTTTGCCAATGCAAGTTGTTGGTTAATTTTATTAGAATTCAATTACCTTTCACACTCACATAATACTTTAGAAGCATAGCTTTATGGATTTGCAATTTCCAATTCCTTTGTAGTGCGGTGTTGCACAACATGAAAAAGAAATATCCAATGAATTGCCTGGTCTCCTCCACTTACCCTGAGTTCTCAATTTGCAATGGCCAAATGTAAATTGGGAGAACACCTTGCCAAGCACCTATGCTGTGTCCACTAGAAACAGCAGGATCTCCCAGTGGCCACCCATTTTAGTTCCACTTCCCCTTCCCATTCCGACATGTCAGTCCATGACCTCCTCTACTGTCACGATGAAGCCACACTCAGGTTGGAAGAACACCACCTTATATTCCGTCTGGGCACCCTCCAACCTGATGGCATGAACAGCGGTTTCTTGAACTTCTGATTTTGCCCCCCCACCACCTTACGCTGACTCCTCATCTTTTTTTTCTCCAGCCCTCATGAAGGGTCTCGGCCCGAAACGTCGACTGTATTCTTTTCCATAGATACTGCCTGGCCTGCTGAGTTCCTCCAGCAGTTTTTTGCATGTGTGGCCACCTCGTATACTGTATGTGTTGCAATTATGTGATATCCTAACAGTAATCACCCTGACACAAGACTCCGGTGAGCGATTGTCTGCTCTGCTCATACTGGGTAGAAATGGCAACAACACGCATTTGGTTATTGGATGGGGTTGTTTTTTGGGGTGCAGCTTGTGT
The DNA here is from genome assembly GCF_030028105.1 of Mobula birostris. Classification (NCBI taxonomy): domain Eukaryota; kingdom Metazoa; phylum Chordata; class Chondrichthyes; order Myliobatiformes; family Myliobatidae; genus Mobula; species Mobula birostris. The sequence continues at coordinate 29,129,089 of NC_092383.1, read as the reverse complement.
GTAAAGATCCTGGGAGAAACATGGTTTGTGGACTAAACTGTCTCATGTGATTATGAACAAAATTGAAAGTTCGAAGTAGAATCTGTTATCAGATTACATACATGTAATCACATACAATCCCTGAGATTTTTTTTTGCTGCCGGCACACTTAGCAAATCTATAGAACAGCAACTGTAAACAGGATCAATGAACAACAAACTGTGCAAATACAAATATAAATAAATAGCAATAAATAACAAGATAAAGACTCCTTAACACGAGACCATCAGCTGTGGGAACACCTGAAGAAGAATGAGTGTAGTTTTTCCCTTTTGTTCAAGAGCCTGTTGGGTGAAGGATAGTAACTTAGTAACTGTTCTTGAATCTGGTGGTGCAAGTCCTGAGGCAGTTGTACCTTCTGCCTGATGGCAGTAGCAAGAAAAGAGCATGTGGTGACGATCTTTGATGATGGACGCTGCTTTTCTACTGTAATGTTTCATGTAGATATGCTCAATGGTTGGGAGTTCTTTAGCTGTGATGTACTGAGCTGAAACCATACCTTTTGTAGAATTTTCTGCTGAAAGGAATTGGTGTTGCCATACTAGGCTGCACTGCAGTTGGTTAGCACACCACGCATCTATAGAAGTTTGAATGTTGAACAGAATGATGATCTAATTGAATTGACCAACCATTGGCCTAATTGGCCTGATCATGCAATTCAATTAGCATCTCCAGACACTTCAGAGAAAATAAGAGTACAGATGAACAAAATGTCCTGATTAAGGGTCTTGGCCCAAAACATCCACTCTTTATTCCTCTTCAACATTTTGTGTGTGTTGCTCTAGGTTGCTAGCATCAGCAGAATCTCTAGTGTGAATGAACGAACATGTCATTTTTGGTTTGGAGCAGAGATCTGCCGTATTCAGAGTTGGGACTCCAGTTGATTACAATTTATATCAATGATTTGGAAGAGGGTTTCAAGTGTAAAGCTATGTGTCAGTGTTAGTAGTAATGAGGTTGTTGAGATGCTTTTGAAGGATACAAACAGGATAAGTGAATGGGTACAAACATGACAAATAGAAAATATGGAAACATGTGAAGCCATCCTCCTTTATTAAGAAAAATATAGAAAGACAGAGTCTTTTATAATACCGTAAGATTGAAAGGTGTTGGTTTTCAAAGGGATGTGGATGTCCTTGTACATGAATCGCTGAAGGTTAACACACAAGCATTAACTATGATTGCAAGAGGATTTAAGTGCAGGAGTAGAGTGATGTCTTGTTCCAATTATAAAAGGCCCTAGTGAGACTGCATATGGAATATCATGTACAAGTCTTGACCCAACCCTTTGCAAGGAAGGATGTATTTATGAAGGACAGTTTGCAATGAAGATTCACTAGCTTGGTCACTGGACAGGTTAAGCAGATTATACCTACACTCTCTAAAGTTTAGGAGAATTAAAAGTGAAAATGTACAGAGCTTGACTGGAAAGGTACGGCGGTAATCTTTCCCCTGGTGTAAGTAGAATTAGCAGTCTAAATACTGGCCATTCAGGACAAGGATGGGAAGAAATGTCTTCATCTGGAGGGGAGGGAAACTTTGGAATTCTCTACCCAAGGGGATTGTGGAGTCTTGGTTTCTGAGGTATATTAAAAGCAAAGATTGACAGAGCTTTGAATTTTATGGACATAAGGAGCACTGGATTGCTCTGTGGCAAAGTTTGCAGATAATAAGAAGATAGGTGGAGAGGTAGGTAGTGCTGAGGAAGCAATGTGATTGCAGCACAACTTGGACAAATTGGAAGAATGAGCAAAAATGTGACAGATGGAATACAGTGTTGGGAAATGTATGATAATGCATTTTGGTAAATGGAACAATAGTGCATACTATTATCTAAATGGGGTGAAAGTTCAAACATTAGAGGTGCAGAGAGACTTAAGAGTCCTCATGCAAGACTCCCAGAAGGTAAATTTACAGGTTGAGTCTGTGGTTAAAGAATGCACTGCAATGTTGGCATTTATTTCAAGGGAAATAGAGTATAAAAACAAGGAGATAATGCTGAGGCATTATAAGACATTTGTCAGGCGCCGCACATGGATTATTGTCAACAGATTTGGGCTCCATATCTCAGAAAGGTTGTATTGTAATTGGAAAGACTTCAGAGAAAGTTCACAAGGATGATTTCTGGAGTGAAGAGGTTAACATATGAGGAGAGTCTGGCAGCTTTGGGCTTGTGCTCACGGAAATTTAGAAGAATGCGTGGGGATCTCGTTGAGACCTACTGAATATTGAAAGGACTAGATATGATGGATGTGGAGAGGTTGTTTCCTCAGGTGGGGTATCCGGAACTAGAAGGCACAGCCTTAAAAACTGAGGGGCAACTTTTTAGAATAGAGGTAAGGAGGATTTTTTTTTAGCCAGAGAGTAGTGAATCTGTGGAATGCTTTGCCACAGACTGTGGCGGAGGCCAAGTCCATGTATATATTTAAGGCGGAAGTTGATAGTTTCCTGAGTTGTAGGCATGCTATGTTAGCGCCAGAGGTATGGCGACGTTTGCTGGCTGCCCCGAGCACTTCCTCGGACAGTATTGGTTGTTGACCAAAGCAATGCATTTGACTATATGTTTCGATGTACATGTGACAGATAAATCTATTCTCTTTGCATAGGAAGATGTATAGAGTATGTAGTTCCAAACGAAAGACTTTGCTGAAAGATGTGTCCTGCTGCTTTCACCAGCAACTTTGATGTGTGTTACACATCTATATTCAGCTGTTTATCAGTAACTTCCCTTGCATAATGAATTTGTGTCACAACTCAACAATTTAAGGTGGCAAGGACTTATAATTAGCAAGTAACATTTGTACTACCAATGTGCCAACAATGACCATCTTCATGTGAAAGAGATAATGTGGGATCTAGGACCTTATGCCTGGGATGTTGGGATGGATCTATGGGAAGCTGGAATATTACATAGATTTGGGAAGAATTGAACAGGGGTTGGGAAATGCAGGTGATTGAAGTGGGACAGGATGTGGCTTTGCATTTTGGGACAATTTGCGCATTGTATTAGGAGTAGCTTGAGAGGAATTAAGTAGAACATTGGAGTGGGATGGTGTGAAGACATGGAGTGCAGGCAGAAGATGGAAAATTTATATATTTGTAATCATAAATCTGTACCACCTAGAAATAGGCCTTTCTGCCCATCGAGTCTGCGCCAGCCATCAACCACCTACTTACCTTAATCCTACATGAATCCCATTTTTATTCTGCCCATATTTGCATCAATACCTTCTCCCTGTCCCCTTCAACGCTTAATGAACATACTAGAGGTAATTTATACAGTGAACAATTAACTACCATGAGATCAGAACACCTGCAGGCAGTATAGGGAAAACATGCAAACTCCACACAAGATAGTACCAGAGGCCAGGACTGAATCCGTATCTTTGGGGCTGTGAAGCAGCTGCTCTTTTCTCTGTATCTCTGTGCTACCATTTCAACTTGACACTGTAGTTTAGGTTACAGCTACTACTTGCTAGTGAGATTTTCAAAAGTAGTTTCTGTTCCAGTGCAAGTTGAAGGTTAGTTCCACAACATTTCCAACACAGAAACTTCACTGTGACCATTAGCAAAAAGTGCAGCCCTGCTGTTGTCAGGCCATTCTGCACTGAGTCAGTGTCAGCAGATGAACACTAGGGGGTGGTGTTGAATTACTAGTCAGTAGTCTAAACACATTAAAATTATAGTTCAGCCAATAGATATTAATTATAATTTTGAACTAAGTCCACGTCACTTTCATTATTTGTGGCTGCTGCTTCACGCCTTCTTTTGCAATTTTCTTATTATAAAGCTTTAACTATGACAAATGCGTGATTATCTTAAGTGTTCAAAAATTGAAGATCCCTGTGGTTTTGTATTAAGCACTTTATTTTCCATTTTATGTTTTTCAATTTAACACATCAGGTATAATTGTTTAAAATACTCTGACAGGTCAGTAATTAGCGGATGGAAAAAATTGTAACTTGAAGAAAAATCTGTTCTGCAAATGCTGAACTTGTTTTTACTAAAGATATTTTTGCTGCATTATGACTATTAAACATTAACTTAGGGTCTGCAGTTAACTCATCGTGGTATGTAACCCTGCAAATATATAAGAAGCAAAAAAAGAAGCAGCGGAAGTTATAGCACAATGCAGATATCAGAAAACAAGCAATTGCCTCAGCAGGTCAGGCAGCATCTGTGGAGGTAAAAGGATGGGCTTCTTTTTCCTTTTCTTCTACCTGGGGGTTCAATTCTCGGAGTTACAGAGTCATGAAAAAGTACAGCACAGAAACAGTCCCTTAGGCCCATTTAGTTCATGCTGAACCATTTAAACTGCCTACCCCCATTGACCTGCGCCAGGACCATAATCCTCCATGTACCTATCCAAACTTCTCTTGTATGTTGAAATTGAGCTTGCATATCCCACTGGAACTGGCAGCTTGTTCCATACGCTCACGACCCTCTGAGTGAAGAATTTTCCCCTCATGTTCCCCTTAAACTTTTCACTCTTCATCCTTATCCCATGACCCACCCTCAGCAGAAAAAACCTCTTGCATTACCCTTACCTATACCCCTCTAATATTGTATACCTCTGTCGTTTAGAAAACCTGTGGCAATTATCATGACAAGGCATTTTAAGACATTGGACATCAGACTTGATAGTTTTTTTTGTAACTTGTCTGCATGGTGCAATCACTCTCTCCTAAGGGGGTTGTCTATTGGTGGGTCCTCAGGTGGGTATAGTGGCCAATCCCGGATCCACATGTTCTGATGCAGTGCGGGCAAGAGTAAGTGGTGGCCGTGGTTAATGGTTAGGTCTTTGGTTGTTCAGTCTCTCCTTTCACAGCTGCTGCTTGTTGTTGGTGGCACAGTGGATGTTGTTCTCATGTAGCATATCTCCCTCTTGAACAGATTTCCTCCAGGTGTATCTGAAAACTTGTCGGCATTGAAGTATTCAATAATACAAAGAGATTAGCATTTTTAAAACCAACACTCTACTGTCCAGCAGATTAGGATGCTGAAGAAAATGAGACCAAATTTCACTGGTATGATGTTCCACCGAAATTGCTAGGTTAAAATTGCTGGCTTTGGAATCTGAATGTACTATCAATGTAACAAATGCATTAACATTTTGGTCAGATACAGAGATACCACGGATATTTTGAGGAATTATTCCAAAAAGCACAGTTAATTAGTGGATTCAGTCCTGTGCTTTTTGGAATAATTCTTCAAAATATCTGTGGTATCTCTGTGTCTGACCAACATGTTATTGCATTTGTTACATTGATAGCCAGGAGGGCCATTTTGTTGAAGTGGAAGGTTCTCTCAAGTGATGCTATGTCTTAGTTTGGAGAAAATTAAAAGTCAAACCTTTGAATCTTTATTTGATTTTGAGAAAAGATGGAGTTCATTTGCTCGTTATTATCATTTGAGTTAATTGATAGATTTCCTCCACGATCTAATTGTAAATTTTTGATATGTATTTTTTTCTTGCTGGCGGTTTGACGTTTATCTTTAGAAGCTTTTTGTATGGCGCGTGGCTCTGGGTTGTACACCTAATGGGTTTTTTTTTCTCACTTTTTCTGCTTAGTAGGGTTTTTTTATTATCACCAAAATTTTTCAATCCTTAAAATAATTTTTTTTTCCTTGAGACATTGTAAGTGTTGTTTACTTTGATGTACTCGTGTTATTTTTGAATAATATAATAATAATAAAAAGATTTGAAAATGAAATGGAATCTGAATGTACTGAACAGGACTGGTGCTTCTGTACACTCTTGACTGCAGTGCATCAGCTTTTAAAATCACATTTTAGCTGCACTGTAGGGTCTCCCGGGACCCTGCCTTGCACAGGTTCACTTTCAGAAAGTTGGTTAAAAAAATTCTTGTGTTCGAAGCTGTTTTGAACCCTTTACAACCTTACAAAGAAGCTCAGTTCATGTGGTTCACTGCACTCCATTGGTGCTCAAATGGTGCATCCATTTGCAATTTCAGCAAGGCTAAATAAATATTCTGTCTGCTAAAATTCCAAAGAGTCTGAGGGAAGTTTTACAGTGAAGATAAATAAACACGGTGACTTTCCTAATGGTTGAAGCATATGTAAATAATCTCCTCCAAAGAGGTCTGCTGTTTCGTACTCTGACAACAGTTAAGCCTGTGACTCTTGTTAGGATTTTTTTCAGCATTTTATTTATTTATTGAGATATAGGCCCTTCTGGCCCTTTGAATTGTGCTCCCCGGCAGTCCCCCGATTTAATCCTATCCTAATCACAGGACAAGTTACAGTGACCAGTTGATCTACCAACTGGTACATTTTTGAGCCGTGGGAGGAAACCAGAGCACCTGGAAAAAACCCAGGTCATGGGGAGAACGTGCAAATGCCTTACAGGCAATGGTGGGAGATGAACCCAGGTTGCGGGCACTGTAAAGCGTTATGATAACCACTATGCCTCCGTACAGACCATGCCCTCTACAAGTACTTCATTTGCCCTGTATTTTCCAGGATGGAAAGTTATGTTAATTAAAAAAAAAACATATATGCATATGTGGGGGGGGGGGGGATTGCAAAATGATGACGCTAATGGTCGATTTGTTAAAATGAAGAGTAATGCTACTCTAGAAATCTGATTGCACAGGGACAGTCCCAAGGTTTACCTCTCCTCCAGCTCCCAAAGGGGGAAAGCAGTGGGCCCTATTTGGCACACTCTCAGGATTTTCTGATCTTGAAATTGTAAAAAAAAGGCTATTTACAGCCTCACTAAACAAGGTCATTGCCATTAAAAGTTTCACCTGCGTCTTCTCAAATGTGAAAATGAGCCTCTTGTCTTCCTACTATCAAAGGGCACTGGAAACTAGAGCTCCCTGGCCAAATATTGCTTTAGCTGATGGGCCTGAGCGGTTGTCTGGTATATTTCAAGGTTGCTCGGTTGTAAGTTTCACTGTTGAGAAATTAGAATACCCCGGAGACCTTCAAAGGATCTGGAGATGGGTTATCTGGTGGGGGAGGAGGTGAGGAACCAGGAGGGTAGGGACTTAGTTCCCATTCTCTGAGAGGAGAGCAGGTCGACAGTTCCCAGAATCAGCAGCAATAAAGCAGATGTGCATTTGCAGCAACCCGTCTGTCAGTAGATGTAACTGTGGCGTACTGACTGGCTGGGTCTGACTTTGCCCACATTCCCCTCTCTTGTATAGTTCCACCATATGGAAGTAATTTCCCCTCCAGCTCCCCCTCCCCTCCCCCCACCTGTGCACCCTAACCCTGTTAATAGCAAGCCTCTGGAATCCACTTTCACAGGCATTGCAGGGCTGAGAGAAGAACACTCTTGAACCAACAAGATAGAAGTCACTTCCAAGATAAACATTCAATTTAAGAATTAGACATACCGGGGTGTAGATTTCTTTAGACATATTTCAAAAGAAGTGCTTCTATTCATCTTAAGTGAATGCCAGGCCTCAGTGGGATTCTTTGATCCTGTTTTGAAAAGCAGCCTCCCCTCCCTTGCTAAAATATAAATCAATAAGTGCTCTCCTATGCTGAAGGGAACAGTTCCCGGCACTTTGAAGCCTAACCCTGGGAATGGCTCAGGGCTTGAGCTCTGAAGAGAATTCCTTGCCTGGGAATTGTGCTCTTGTGTGGGAGGAAGGCCTTCCTTCACTAGGTCAAGTGGCTGATTGGCATTCGCAGTAGGACCTTTTGCGTTCCAGTGATGGGTCCCAGGCCTGAAACGTTAACTGTTTCTCGTTTCACAGATGCTGCCTGACATGGTGAATGTTTCAAATATTTCCTTTTCTTTTTAATATTATATGTCCTCTTTAGCTTTGCTAGTAGTTTTATTCCTCCCCTTATGTCCCTACAGATTTTACACACATTCTTACCCTGTGCGTTGGCCCTCATAATTACCTAAAAAAAAGGAAGCAATCAGCTCAGTTCGCACAGCAGATCAGCACAATGTCTCACTCAGAGCCTCACTGAAGTACTGCAGGAGTGTGGCACCATTGGAGGCCTTATCTTTCTGCTTACTGCTCCTGCTCAAGTGGATTCCAAAGATCCCAGCATTCTGAAGAACTGCAAGTGGATTTGGTGTCCGGGCCAACAGTTATCCCTTACAATAAGCTGATTATTCGCTCATTATGGTTTGTAGGAACTTGTAGTCCTGCTGCTTGTATTGCAGTGTGATAGATATTTACCTTCCAGAGCCCAAGAGGCTAAATGCTCACCTCAGCTTTCTAGCACAGCAAGGTGACCTTTCCAAAGCTTTAGGTTGTTTGTGACAAGGTTAAACTTCTAACCAAAATTCCTTGCTCAGCTTCTTGCTGTAAACAAGAACCAGTCTCTGTTCTTAATGTCAGTTGTAAGCAATAATCAGACTGAAGTAAAAAAGGCAGCTTTGCAAACAAGCAACACTGTTTACAGAGCACAGGCTGCCAAACTACAGCAGGGGACTGGCCGCTCAGGAGATATGGCTTGAAAAGTGCCATGACCATATGCATCAGCCAAACATGAAACAATGGGGTAATGTCACATGTACAGGTGATCATCAATAGTTGGGATATTTGTGTATTCAGTGAGTTAGCATTCATTTTGGTGCCTGTGATCTCTGTCCCCAGAAGCTCATAGACCATCTGTATGAATTACTTTGTCCCAGCAAAAGTATCTGAAAAAGCATCAAATGAATTTAATGCCAACTTGTAGCAAGACAATTTAAATGTTAGAAAGCATTGGGACTTGTTGGGAGTGACAAAGTGAATGACAGGAAGGTTGCGTGACAGAGAGAATTTATTCCTCCACCTTTGATTTCTACGATGGACAATTCATTTGTTTGCAACTCACTGGTATTTCTTTTAGTTTGTAGGAATTGTGCTTGTGTTTGGAGATCCCTTGTAGTTTATTAATCATTTTTAATCAATCAGAAATCTCTGAGTTTTAAATGTGTGTTAAGAAATATTTGTCTAACTTGAAACATGTATCATTAAAAAATAAACTGTGATTAAGCTACATTGTTAATTGGAAGTATCTCCTCCTTGGTAGGGAGGGGGGACCCATCGCTGAAATAGTGGGTATGGCAGTTAAACCTCGCTGCAGAGGCTAGACAAGGAAGTAAGCTAGTCTTTGAGGAGTAGGTGGATACAGTATAACCTCCCTCTAGTGAGGGTACCCGTAGATATCTATATCAGATAGGGCTTAAAATCTCCTTTTGAGTTTAGGGCTTTGTGGATGGTGAACCCAAGCACAGCAGTAGAAACCGGGTTTCAGAAGTACTTCCAAATCTTAATCTCAGTACTTTGCAATTACTAATATAAAAGACTGAAAGTTTCTGATGGAAGATTAATGCATCTTCTTACCTGAATAATATGCACAGTTTTTATTTATATCATAGGGAATTCATGCCCATGAATATTTGACTTCTGTGTATTTCTGATCCCTTCCAGATGCCTTTCTCAATAAACAAGCAACTTCCTGTGAATACTATGTTTCCTTTTAAGTCAACACCTATTTGGTTTTTGCTTATAAAAATCTCTTATGTATGAAAATAATTTTGTGACTTAAAAATCATATTGCTTTAATGTTTAAATCACCTCTCTTCTCTCCTTGCTTACCTGTGGCTGTGATTGGTGCTGAAGGCTAACTTTATCCAGAGCATCTGCTTGTCCGATTCCCTTCGGAAGGGCCAGCTGTGGAATGAGATTGTCGGCATTACCCTCTTTGAGGGGAAGGGTCTACAGGAGAAGGCAGCTGAAGAACTTTACGTTAGGTTCAGACTGGGGGATGAAAAGTACACAAGCAAGGTATGTAGTAGGACACAGGTACTCTTTGATTGAAGAACATAAGATTTAAAAATATTCACTGTTATTCCTTCAGACTTTTAGGAGTGCATGTCTTCAATTAATGATCTTTATTACACTGGAACAAATAGTGCAGCATTCTCCAATGTGTTATATACTAGACTGAAACATACACAGTGCACTTCTCCCTTTTTCTGATTTTGCTGAATGAAATAATCTCTAGGATGAAGCAGGAGTTTCCAACCTTTTTTATGCCATAGACCAATACCTTTATGCAAAGGATCCATGGACCCCAGGTTGAGAACCCCTGCCTCTGCCTTAAACCAACAAATTAAACCTGAATTGCAGTTGTTTGCTTCTGCATAAGAGCATAAGAAATAGGAGCAGGAGTAAACCATCTGGCCCGTCAAGCCTGCTCCGCCATTCAATAAGATCATGGCTGATCTGGCCATGGACTCATCTCCACCTACCTGCCTTTCCCCCATAACCCTTAATGCAAAAATGCAAAAATCTATCCAACCTTGTCTTAAGTATATTTACTGAGGTAGGCTGCACTGCTTCATTGGGCAGAGAATTCCAAAGATTCACCACCCTCTGGGAAAAGAAGTTCCTTCTTAACTCCATCCTAAATATACTCCCCCGAATCTATGTCCCCTAGTTCTAGTCTCACCTATCAGTGGAAACAACTTTCTTGCCTCTATCTTATCTATGCCTTTCATAATTTTATATGTTTCTCTAAGATCTCCTCTCATTTTTCTGAGCAATGGGAATGAGCAGGGCAATAAGACAACCAAATTTCCACAAGTTTTTGCAGACTTAAACAAAAACCCCTGCATTTATGTGGCAATATCTGAATCCATTTCAGGGTAGTGTGTGGTCTTGCAGCTAATGGAGTACTGTATCTATCATTTATACTGCAGTATCTGGAGTGCAAGTAGCAGCCAAAAAACTTACAGCAAGCTCCACAAAATGAGAAGTGATACAATGAGCTGAGTATGACATGGTACCCTTGTTTTTGTGCTCTGTTGAATTCAGCTGTTTAATTGTTATTTTCTTTGTCATTCAACAGCTAATTGTCTGCTTGTATTTTATATACATGTACCTGTTTAGTATGCTTCCTAGTGGCCACTGTATGTATATCCAATTGTTCAGTGCGCCCACCAGCAGTTACATTGATATTATTCCGGAAAGTTCTGGAAGCTTTCTTTGTGTAGCATTATGTGAATAAAGGCTTTCTAATTGGCTGACTGTTATCTACAAATTTGAAAGTAATTTTTCTTATCTATGGAGTGTAAAAATAATTGACCACAAGGCACACCATCTTAGTCTCTTTGTCTTTAAGTCTTTGTTCTGCCTTCTGTTATTAGCCTCTGCTCCTGTTATTGTTTGTCTCAATTATCCTCTGCTCTATCAATGCTTAATGAAGCAACAAGATCTGTGCCTCTTTCCTGACTTCTGAAAGAACGTTGGATTAAAACATCAGAATACAACAAGTGCTGTAGTCAGCAGGAGGATGATTGTGACATTTAAGGACTCGGAACAATCACAGACAACAAAAGGGGAAAGAATCTCCTCTGTTCCAATAATTTCTGAGTTAGAACTTAAGTCTGGCTTCAAAACGTTATTGGATTGAAATCAGGAGTGAGAAAACCTCTGCATTGCTATTCTGAAAAACAAAACGGATCAGTAAAGATCAAGATGAGCATTGAAATTAATATTGGGCTCAGCCATACAAGCTGGTAGATTACAGAAGAATTTTGGCTGCAGGACAATCTGTCAGTTGCATGGCAATCTGTTTTAGTGCCTAGTGAATTTATATTGGTTGGGCAATCTATTTGGTTGATGGACAATCTATTACAGTTGCAGGACAATCTATTTGGTCACATTAAAATTGATTCATAACAATGGCCAAAGTCTTGAAACCTACTAAGAGCTTTTACTAGAATAAAACATCCGAGTTCCAGGAAATTAATGAAGAAGTCCAGACGAAACATACCAACAAGGTTAAGTTTATTAAGATCTAGAAAATGCCCGAGGGAATTGAAATCTTGGAATGACTGCTAGTGATTTAGAGATAAGACCATGCAGTTGGTTTGAACAAATGTGTGAGCAAATGAAAGAGTTAACTGGACAAATAAAGGATCCTACTAATCCATTGGGAAAAAAATACAAAACTTGAAATAAAATACAAAAACAGAGACAGTATGACAGAGACAGTAAAAAATCTGAAGAACAAATCTCTGCATTAACCAACTGAGCAAAAAAACGTGATAATTGAATTGACATGCATTGTATGGAGCTCAGAAGCAAACTGAAACAATATGGAGAAACTGAACAGGGACTTCCAGAAGGTGGTCCTGCTAGTGATGCTACTTCTAAAGCTCCTACGTGGGACTCCCCCCCCACCCGCCCACACTGTACAGTCCCCCAAGACAGTGACACCATCTGAACTCCAAGGAATTACAGCCTGCATCACACAGATATTGGAGACAGTGCCACATCTGCACTCCAAGAAATTACAGGATGGTCATAACATAGACTTTACAGTGACCTCTAGAGACTCGGGTGAAGATGACAGTAATAAAACAATAATAAGATGGACTGCTCTGTCATAGCTTTCTCTGACAAAGACCGAAGAAGTGGAGAAACACAGCACTGAAGATGAAACCATCGCTGATCCATTTGTTGACATGCTAACCCCTTCAGTGGAAGATCGATCAATTATTTTCAATGCCCTGAAGTCATCACACACGTGATTTACAGTTATTGATAAGGCCAATGGATTCTATTCAGTACTGCTGGTGTCTGAATACCAACCATGGTTGGCTTTCACAGTTGATGGTCAATAATACTAGTGGATGAGGTTACCACAAGGGGTCCACAACGGTCCCACTGTCTATTACATGGCTTTGAGACAACATCTGAGGGACTTACTGCAGCAGTCATTGATTAAATATCATACAATATGTGAACGTGGTCTTGTTTGTATCCGACGCTGCAGGTCAGCGTGAACATGATGTGCTTTATTTGCTCAATTATCTGTCCTACAAAGGTGAAAAAAGCAAATCTAGACAAGGCACTATTGCAATAAGAAGATGCAATTTGCTTGGGACAGAAAATTTCCCAAGATAAATGGAAAACCGCTGAGGATCATGCAAAGGCCATTAAGTCAGCAAAGCCCTCTACAACAACTGCAGTCATTTCTGGGTTTATGCAGCAACAACAGAACATGGGGCGATTCATATGTGGAAACTTGTCAACCGTTCAACAATCTGCTAAGGACACTAAGTTCTCAGACGACCCCATGACTCTTAGTGACGAACAACTGAAAGTGCTTCAAGCTTTAAAGGTCACATTGTGTACTGCACCTGCATTAGGAATTCCTGATACAAGTAGACCATTTACCCTGTCGGTCAATGAGAAGCATGATTAGATAATGGCAGTCAAGATCGTAGAGACTGGTAGCATCCTGCTGGTTATCACTCTGCTAAAGTGGATAATATAGCATTGAGATGGTGTCCGTGTTGGTGAGCAGTGCAGGCAACCCATCTGATAGTCATGGCTGTTTCTAGCATTCTGCTTGATCACATTTTAAATGTTGAATGGCCACACTCAGTACACACTTTAGTGACTATGAATAGAGCCTCTCAGTTAACAGCTGTCCAGTGGTCCAAGTGGTCTACTGTTCTTGAGGGACCGAATTTCATTACACGAGTGAGCCTGGGGAATGCAGCTCTACTATTACCATTGGACGTGGGAGACTACGATGACCATGACTGTGCAAGAATAATAATATGCCAAGAAGATGCAAATTATTACAAAGAATTGCCATTTTTGAATCCAGATCTAATTCTGTGCGCTGATGGTTCCTCAGCGATTGAGAAAAGAATTTGAATGGTGGGCTGTTGTTTCTGAAACTGAACTGCTGGCATTAGAAAGTATGGCTCCCTGGTACCTCTAAAGGCTTTGATTGAAACCTATAAGTTGGCAGGAGGAAGATCAACTAATATCTATACTGATTCTTGATATGCTTTTGGAGTTCATAAAGACCAAAAACATGGAGACGAAGAGGATTTCTTATGGCTGTTGGAAACCCAATCTAAAATGGTCAACTAGTACAAGAATTTCTGGATGTCATCCAACTGCTGCCAGATGTTGCTGTATTAAAATGCAAAAGCCACTCTAAAATGACTACAATGGAACGCCATGGAAATGCATTTGCGGATAAAATTGCAAAAATGGTATCACAAGAAGGGGTAAAAGAAGTGAAGGAAATAAAAGAAATACCAAGAACACATGCAGTGAACCCGACAACTGGAAACAAAATTGTACTCTCTATGACAACCGAACATACAAGATATTTGAGAGATGCAAGCTCAGTGTTCTTGCCAGGAAAAGTGGTTCTGGATAGAGAATGGTGGAAGGTTAAACAGTGATGGAGTATGGAGATATGACATCCTATGTCACTGCTGGGAGCCCTCGATCTGAGAGAGACTGATAATCACATTATGGCAGACAGTTTAGTCAACTATTGTGTGAAATTATCCCAAGTTGTCCAGTCTACTTCTCAATAGGTTTCTGCAGCGTGGAGTGATCCAACACAGGAAGGACACACCCTGATTCCTGGTGAGTGGATCCTGATTAGGAAACCGCCTAAAGATCCACTGGGAGCTCGATGTGAAGGTCCCTACCAAGTGCTGTTAATTACTAACTCGGCAGTGAAAGCAAAAGGTAAAAGTAAGTGGATGCACAGCAGCATATACAAGCAAGCTAAAATGGTAGCTGATGAGAGAACAACAGGTGCTATGGTTAATATACTTGTCACCCTGTAATCCAATGGCTACACTGCTGGGCTACAGTAAGCAAGTTACTAACCAGCCAGAAGACTTCAAGCAAGTCAACAACTACTCAACATCACACAGTTTTTTCTAATATTAGTAGTTGTTATACTGTTGTCGATTTTCCCTACTTACAATGAGAACTAATATTTGTATTAATATGCTTTATTATAGTTTATATCTTTCTGATTTGTACAAGGGCAATCTTTAATGCAATAGTTCAAACTTGTGTGGGTGTGCTTACTAATCTGCCTAACCATGGCATAATCCTATCAACAGTGTGAAGAATATATACCCTTCTATATTTCATAACTTAAATTGTTTTGCTTATACCTAATGTAGACATCATGTTTTTGTGCCTCTGAATTTTCAGATGTAATGATTCTAAATGTCAGATTAGATTTAGAGGGGGTACTGTTGGATCCAAATGCTTTAATTGTTATTTTCTTTGCAGTCTAACAGTTAGATGTCTATTTGTATGTTTCCTATTGGCCACTGTATGTATATGCAATCGTTCAGTGTGTCCCCTAGTGGTTACGTTGGTATAATTCTGGAAAGTTCTGGAAGCTTCTCTTGGTGTTGCATTATTTGAATGAGGACTTTCTAATTGGCTGACTCTTATCTACAAATTTGAATGGATTTTTTTATTAATGGAGTATAAAAATAGCTTCCTGTCTTTAAGACTTCCTTTTGCTTCTGCTACTAGTTTCTGCTCCTGTTACTGACTGTCCGTTTCAATTTTCCATTGCTCTATCAGCGCTTAATAAAACAATAATGAAGCAACAAGTTTTGTGCCTTTTTCCTGACTTCTGAAAGAACTTTGGATTAAAACATCAGAATCCAGCAGCCCCAAGCAGTCTCATCTCTGTGAACTGTAAATTTGGAGACATACCCTGTGGGTCACAAATCGATTGTTTTTTCCCCCCAAGTCTTCTGTGCGTCTGATGACCAAATGTGTGTCCGGGTCTGCACAAGGCAGTGTCAGTCATGGGTATGCAAAGCTAGACTGGCTACTTTTTCTGTATGTTTAGCTGGTAACCTGCATTGTGAGTGGGCCAGCCAAGGTGGAGCAAGGTGTCGGTTTTCTCTACCTTAAGTGGGGCTTTCCCATGCTGATGAGGAGAACCCAACTCAAGTTGATCCCCTTTAATTAATTTGCTTGCCTGGTTCTTCCTAGGGGTTGACCGCACACAGAAAAAGGAGTGTAAGTTTTTCTGACTGCCATATTAACCCATTTGATCTCACCTCATCAGGGATATTCCCTCAGTTCAATCCAACACTCTCCCGACTTCCTCTGCCGCTGAAAACCAACTTGCTTTCTCCCTCTCCTTGTCCTTACAGTGGGTCTAACATCTGAAAGGTTAACTCTGTGCCTCTTCCACAGATGCTGCCTGACCTGCTGAGTGATTTAGTTTCAGATTTCCAGCATCCGCAGTTTACTGTGATTTTCACCTCACCTTGGCTTGCATCCACTCACCGTTGTAAGGGGAACCCAATGATGGCCTTAAAGCAAGCCCACCAGCTCCTCCCCCTCCTTCTGCATCCAACAGTCTCACCTTTTCACCTGCTTCTATCCCATGCATCAAAGTATGAATGCTCTGTTTACGCGGGACAGGCCTTGACAATATTCAGCACTGTGTGTGTCATTGCTCATGGCGTGGGTTGAATCTAAATGCAGATTAGCCTATTGATTTCTGGATAGAAAAATATAATCTGTCCATTACACAACTAGCCTTCCAGTTGCTCATCATTCTTGACCTCCTTCACCACTCCAAGCTAGCTCAGGAAACAACAACTCATCTTCCATTTATGTGTGTGTTGCAGCTACAGAATTCATCAGTGTGAAAACAATAAGACAATGTAACTATGTCCTGTTTGACTACACGGTGGATAGGGATGACAACTCTCCGTGCCATTTTCATGTCCTCTTGTGCTTGTCATCCCATGGCTGCACCTTTTCTCCCTGTGCTATTATCCCATTTTCTCACAGGATCTGTCTTGTTTTCCACCTATCACAACCGTTTCCATATGTTCTCTTTGCCCCTCTTCCTATTCCTGCATCATTCACTCTACCCATCTCTAACTCCCAGTTCTAACAATGGATTTTGGAATGTCAGTTGTGTGATCCCTTCAAGGTTGCTCTCAGTCCTGACTATTATTCCCGAATGCCTTTTTATGTCTTTCAATGTCCAACAGCTGTAATATTCGTGCAAAAGATAGATTTAATTGAGAGAGGAGAAGAAAACAGTTATAACTTTTCAAACATATATCAAAAATTTACAATTTGTTGGGATGTGATTGAAAAGTTTGCACTGTTCCATTTCTAGAACATAGGCTGATTGACATTATGATAATTACCAAGTCATTTTAAGCTCTATTTTTTGTGTGTTTAATGAGAAATTAATGAAAAAGTCCAGTTACTTAGAAAACTAAGGCTGAGGTGTTCTGAATAGAGTAAAACAAAATCAAGTTCTAGAGATGGGCAACTTTCACGGTATTTCATAATCCTGAAGTACCTGCCATTCATACTGTTTAAATTGCCCTGTTTCGGGAATAAGTTTCAGGAAAGCCCTGGGTGTACTTTTGGAGAACTGGAAGTGACTCTCTGATTTGGTTCTGCTTCCAAGAGTAGAAATGAGGCAGAGCATTGTTGGTTTGCTCTCATCCCTATCTTCATATCAAACACAGCACAGCAGTTAAGGTTCCTGCTTATTTTTCTCATATACTGTAGCTGAGACAAACCACTCAGGATATTTGGTTAAACCTAGTACCATTCCGATGTTACTGAAAATTTCAAGCAACTAGTTAACTACTCTTAGGAAAAGTTTGGCCATATATTTGCTGCTTTTCTCTTAGACCATGTTTGGGAAAAATACTGACTTGATTTTAAAGTCCTTGTACCTGTTTCCAATCCTCTCCAAGGCTATGACTCTCTTCAATTATGTAACCAAACCCTCTCCCCAGAACTTTATGCCACTCCTCTAATTTTGTGAGTCATCACATTTAATAGCTTCACTGGAGAGCATGCCTTCAGCTGCCAAGGTTTTAATACCTGGAAATCCCTTCCTAAACTTCTCTATTTCTCAGATTCAACCTTTTCCTTTTGAGGTGTGCCTTAAATGCTATCCTTTGATTATTCTTTTGGTTGGCTGTGCTAATATCTCATATTGTGCTGATGTCAGAGTTTATTAACTAACACTCCTGGGAGGAACATTGACATATCTTCTTGGTATGTAGTATAAATACAACACGAAAAAACAAAACTGCAGATGATAGAAACAGAAGCAGGTCAAACAGAATCATTAACTTTTCATTATTAAGACTGCTTCTTATTAACTTTTCATGAGTTCAGATGAAGTGTTAACTTTATGTCTTTCTCTCCCCATAGGTGCTGCCTGACCTGCTGTTTGTCCTTAGTATTTGCTGTTTTATGTGATATATAGTGCAAGCTATTATTTTGGAAGGCCTGCATGTCAACCTTTATCAAATGTTCCATTAATCCAAGATGTTTCACATGTGGTGCCTCAGAGAAAAAGTTGGAGCTTGATGATTTAGGTTTTAATCCACTTGGCATTCAATTAGCTGGTAGTTTTTTCATTTGTTCAGAAGGAGTAACCAGAACTAATGAATTAATTAAACCTCTATACTTGGAATCACGGAGTTTAAAATGTCATTTCACTGTTGTCCCTTTCACTCACTCTAGGCCTTGTACAAGTCTGCAACCCTTCAATGGAGAGAGAGGTTTCATCTGCATCTATTCAATGACAGAACGAGTATTTTGGAAGTTGATGTCTGTGGGAAGGACAGGATGAAGCAGGAAGAAAGCTATGGCGTGTAAGGGTACATTGCCTACTATTAACATCAAATACGTTTTGTTATAGTTTACTTGTATATATTATGATTAACCATAATACAAGAATATGAGAGGCATAGACAGCCAGGGTCAAAATCTTTAAGAACAGAGGATGTGCATTTAAGGTGAGAGGGGGTAGGGGGTAAATTCAAAGGAGAAGTGTTGGCAAGTTTTTTTACATAGAGAATTGTGGGCATCTGGGGAATGCTGCCAGTGGTGGTGCTGGAGGCAAATATGATGGAGACATTTAAGTTGCTCTTAAGTAGGTGCATGAAAGTGCAGGGGATGGAGGAATGTGGACATATGGAACTAGTATAGCAAGGCATTTAAAATTAGTTCGGTGCAACATCATGGGCTGAAGGGCCTCTGATCTACACTCCATAAAAATCTGATGGAACAGAATGAGAATTTCTGTTCACAAAGAACTGGGGATTAAATGATAAATCCTGTAACAATCTCTGCCTGTCAGATTCTGTCTGTTTAATGCAATGCAAGTAGCTGGCTACCTTCATTCTGTCTGAGCTTAGTAACAATTGCAGCTTTTAGCCTGAGTAAACCGTACTGTTCGTTGGTTGGAAACCAGCTAATTCCAGTTCTGATTCTGAAGCCGCCACATGGCTTAAACTAAGCCTCTTAAAGAGGAGGTACAGTTTTGACAGGTGGGAGAAGAAGGTTTCCTTGGCATTTGAATGCTGCTTTGGAAGAGGAAGGCCGGAGAGAGATCTTGTGTTTGCTGTGAGCCTTGACACACGTTGAGGAAGCAGTGGGAATGCGTGGTTCTGGCAGGTTACTGGGAAATTTAAGGACTGTGGACTCCTGGGGAAAATAAAAGGTCATTGACCCGCTACCAGCCATCAAGACAAGTTAATGCTGCTTCCATGTTCCACAAGATAAGTTAATGCTGCGTCCATGTTCCATAATATTCTAGTAGTCTCAGATCTTGATGAGATTGTTGAACCTCCCAATTGCTCACCTGACAACAAATGCCAAAAATGAATACTTGCATCTGATGCTCATGCCATCCACTGCAGTCCTTTTCCGGGGTACTCCAAAAGCTCCTCCCAAAGTTGTGATCTCTGCCGCGACAAAGGCACATAGAATCATTACCACCTACACATTCTATCCAAGTTGCTCACTTGCATTGTTGTTGGTTCTAAATCCTGCAACTTCAGGTTCAGCTGGAGTTCACGAGGCACTGGGGTAGTTCACGACTTCTCACCAGTACTGAATGCTGAGTACTAAGCTAGATGCAAAATCATCAGTAATTTTTAATAGTTGGTTGCCGAATTATCGGAATTTAAATGTGATAAGTATTAACAAGTTTAGGTGTTGTTTGTGCCTCATGTGAGTCTCTCCACCTTTTCACATTGCAATTTCAAGATAATGTTCTGTGTCTTCTCTCTTGTACTTTTACAGTTTTCTGTTCATATTTCTAAGCTGTTTCCCTCATCCAGTCCAAGTGGTAATGTGTTCCACTACCTAGCCTCTTACACTGAAATTCTAATTAATAACGATTGGATTTATCTGTGGCTATTTACGTTTGAGACCCTCAGGTTAGTCGACCACTCGTGGAGACATCTTACCCTGTATACCCTATCAAATTCTGCTGTCCCCATGTCAAATCTTAAATTGGAATTACAAAGGACCATGGTGAAATAACACCAAGATTATTGTGTGTAGTTTCTCTGGTCTCCTGAACTATGGGAGGTTATGTTTGGATAGAAGAGTGATGAAAGAAATGGAGCAGCACAGTAGCATAACAGGTAATGTAATGCTGTTACAGTGCCAGAGACTTCGGTTCAATTCTGCCACAGTCTGTAAGGTGTTGCATTCTCCCCATGACCACATGGGTTTCCTCCAGCACTCCAAAGATGTATCAGTTAAGTAGGTTAATTAGTCACATGGGTGTAATTGGGCAGGCTGTTTGGGCTGGAAGTGCTGTATCTCTAAATAAATAAATCTAAGTAAGTCTGGGAAAGGTTCAGCAGTTAGATACCAGTGTTGGGTGAGTTTGTTATATGATTAAGCTGATTGGCCAATACTTGATTATGTCATAAGAATGAGAGTTTCATTAAAACATACATATTTCACTGAGTCGTTGAGATACAACACTGGAATGGGCTTGTAAGCTCATCAACTCTGCTCTGACCATCAACCACTCACCTTTACACTGGTCTTACCCAAACCTATTATATTTAGCCCACATTCCCACCTACCCCCTGCAAGGTTCTGCCATTTGACTGCAGACCTCAGGGCCAATTACTCTCTCAACCTGCTTGTTTTTGAAACATGGGAGAAAGCACAAGCATACAGAGAAAACCCACATGGTCACAGGGAGAAAATGGAAACACCATGCAGAAAGCAGTTGAGCTCAGGATTATGCCAGGGTTGATAACGCTGTGAGGCAGTGACTCTGCTAAATAACATTTATTTCAGGGTTTGATGGGGCTGAGAAGGGATGACATTTCCTATGGCTGAGATGTCCAGAACCAAGAATTACAGTCTTGAGACATTTGAGACTAACATAAGAATAAACCTCTTTTTAGAGCGCAGAGGTTCAGGAGCCTGTGACTGCTATGTATATTGAAGACGGGTTATATTGCAGATATTAAGGGACTCTAGGAATAGTGGGTTAGAACAAGAAAGAGGCAGTGAATTTAAAGATCAGCCACGGTCTTTTTGAATGCTGGGACCAGCACAAAGGACCAGATGGACAACTCCTGCTTTTTTTTATGCTCTTTTGACACCCTAAGTCTCCCTCTTCCTCTCTTTATTGTTCATCCTTTACAGATGTAGTTGCTTTGTGTTACAAAATGCAGCTACCTTATTGTGTCCAGATACAGGGGGCACATCTGAGAAAGAATGAAAGAGTCTTAGAGTGGAAATAGAGAGGATTTGCTGGAATGAGATGTCAGGCTTCAATGATGTGGTGAAGATGCAAGTTGGAATGGAATTGTCAGAAGGAGGAGAGCCCCTTTGAACTTATGTTCTTTTCAGTGAGATCATGACAACCTTGTGCCTCTTCTATTTTGCTGCCCAATCCATGTAAACTTGAGACTCATTGCATCCAAAGATCTTTTGCTCAAGCAACACATGCAAAATACTGGAGGAACTCAGCAAGTCAGGCAGCATCTATGGAGGTGAATAAACAGTCACCGAAAAGGGCCAAGGTTCTTCATCAGGATTCATGAAGGCTCTGATATAGGGTCCCAGCCTGAATTGTTGACTGTTCATTCCTGTCCATAGATAATGCCTGGCCTGTTGAGTTCCTCCAGCATTTTGTGTGTGTTGCCCAAGATCTCCAGCATCTGCAGAACAATTTGTGTTTATCTATTGCTCTTGACGTTGAACATAGTTAGCATCTGAGTATCCACAACCATCTGGAGGAGAGAATTACAAACACTGAAAACCCTTGGCATATAAAAAAATTCTCCTCCTAAATGGCCAGCCTCGTATCCTGAGGCTGCACACCCTAATTCTCCATCCTGTGAAACTAGCAGCTTCTTGGCATCTACCACGTCAATTCCTGTCTGAATCATAAGTGACTTAGTGAGATCAGCTCTTGTCCTTCCAACTTCAGTGAGTCCAGTTTTTGTATTTATGGTACAGTTACTCTGGCATGAGAACAGACTCCTTTTGTATGCTGACCTTATATTCAAACATTTGAACACAAGTCACCAACTCAGCCATTGAGCCTGTTCAGGCATTCTGTCAGATTATGCCTGAATTATATCTCAATGCATCCATCCACATCTTCATCCTTTCAAGCTAAAGCATCCTCAAAATATTCTGCCTTTGCTGCTACTGCATACGTCATTGAAAGAAGAATTGAAATATTTTAGATATTATGCACTTGTTCTCTGCTAACTAGTTTGAGTAGCCAGATTTAGTGTAATGTATCCAAGCTTTGGAGAGATGAGGGCAAACTCCTCAGTCTTTCATTAGATGTAGCAATGATTATTCACCAGAACATTGTTGATCTCTGGAGAAATTAAAAAAAAATAATTGTTAATCAGAGATGTTTTCTTTGTCTAATTCATCTCTCCCTACCCTTATCCTCTGCCACTGAAAGCTAACTTGTTTTCTCTTTCCTGGATCTGAATTGTTAAAACTCGCTTTCAGTTTCCACAAATGCTGCTTGACAAGCCTAGTGATTCCAGCGTTGTCTGTATCTATTGATCTTGGCCTTGTTCATAGTTAACCGAGCATCCACAACCAAAGTGTCACATCACTTTACTTCAAAAATTGATGTTAATAAATAAATGATTGGATGCACCATTTCCATAAAGAGATTCTTCTCCCTTTGTCCCACATTGCTTACCAGCCAATGATGTAAAATTGGA
The DNA here is from genome assembly GCF_030028105.1 of Mobula birostris. Classification (NCBI taxonomy): domain Eukaryota; kingdom Metazoa; phylum Chordata; class Chondrichthyes; order Myliobatiformes; family Myliobatidae; genus Mobula; species Mobula birostris. Next base: position 29,106,252 of record NC_092383.1, on the reverse strand, counting down.
GTCAGTATAGTCATGATGAAAAGTGGCAACCAATTTGTAAACACTGGGGTTGTGTGATAATCTGTTTTCAGTCATGCTGGTTAAGCACAGCAGGAGAACTCCCAAGCTGATCATTTGCATCAGTCTGAAATGGCAGAAAAGAGAAGATCATAGCAGGCAGATTACTTTAAATGGACAATAATCAGTGACTGAAAAAATCTCGGGCTGTGTAGGGAAGAGTACAGTGATTCAAAGCGCTGTTATATTATTTGCCTTGTTCTGCAGCAGATGCAAATTTCCCCAGTCTACAGAACTGCATGTTTTTATTTGTGATTTTTTGAAATTTCTCATGATTGTCTTTAAAATGGGGAGACAATTTATGGAAGGATGTGTTAGATTGACTGGATGGCTGGATTCCAGTTGCTGTTTGTAAGGAGTTTATGTGTTCGCTCCTTAACCTCGTGGGTTTCCTTTGGGTGCTCTGGTTTTCTCCTACAGCCTAAAGATGTACCAGTTGGTAGGTTAATTGGTTGTTGTAAATTATCCTACAATTAGGCTAAGGTTAAATTGGGGTGGCCGGGCAGCACGGCTTGAAAGGCCGGAAGGGCCTACTCCAATAGGTCAATAGGTTTCAATAGGTACACGTAATGTCAGAGAAATGCATACAGTATATATCCTGAAATTCTTTTTCTTCGCAAACATCTACGAAAACGGAGTGCCCCAAAGAATGAATGACAGTTAAATGTTAAAACCCCAAAGACCCCCCAGCCAACCCCTGCCATGCACTAGAAGCAGCAAGGCAACGATGCCCCCGTCAACAAAAAAAGCATCGGCAACCCCCACCGAGCTCTCAAGTATGCAGCAAAGCATCAATAAGGACACAGACTTGCAGTACCCAAAGACTACTTGTTCACCCAGTATTCCACATAACACAGGGTCTCTCTCTTCCTAATAAGGGAGAAAGAGGTGTCCCCATTTCATAGCAAGAGGGGAGACTTAACAAACAACTCTCTGATTTATGGTGTTAGAAGCCTGTTATGTTGCTTTTTCTGAGCCCTGTGCCCAAAGAACTCAGGTCTCTGGCCACGCAGCCAGCAGCACGCTCGCTGCTTCCAGTCTTCTGTGTTCTCCCATGACGCATTAGGTGGCAGCACTAGTCCTGAATCAGCCGATTTCAAGAGCCATGAAAATCCGGGACCCTGAAGGCGCGCTAGTCTTTCAGGCCGCGTCCTTGGCATATCGAAATGTGGCTGGTTGTGAGGCCCTGAGAGAGTGTCCCATTCCCACAAAGAACCGAAGTCAAAGTGTAACTCCAGGACAGGGTCTTCAAAAGAACCTTGAAAGGGAAAAAAGAGATAACAAAGATGGAAATAGAGCTGTTTCCGAGGATGCAAGCAAAGGAGTCGCCATTTAGCGCCATCTTAACTAAGCTCTGCCCTCCGTGCTGTATCTTAATAAATAAAGTAACTAAATAAAATAAAGTATGCCTGCCTGGTCGTGGTCTGTCTTAATAATCAGATGAGTTAAACAGAAGTGTATCAGTAGTCTAATTCTGGAGCCCCACAGTAGACTGTAAATATAGTCATTTTCATTTCTGGTCATTGCGTTTGAATTCAGTATAGACTGATGTGATAACAAGTTGGTCCCTCTGATATTCACAGAGATCTGGAATTAAAAGAGTTGGCCAGTTTAAACTTTGTTCCTAATTGATGCAATTTTAGACTAGGAGAATAATATGGGCCATAATTCAGTGATAGTTGGTATTGCATATTTGGTCTTGTTGAAAATATTTTGAGAAGAAACAGGTGTTGTTTGTGGCATGATATTAGAAGACATATAGCAAATATATAGCGGTATTGAGGTAGTAAAGGAACCAGATTGTGGTTTAAGAAATGCAATTGCTTGCCTTTCATCAGTCAAGAGTCAAAGCTGTAATATTTCTCCAATTAGCTATTGAATTGCAACTTCGTAATTACTTCCCAGAATCACCTGCCAATTCATTGCCTGGGGTGCTGTGGGGTCAATTACAGCTGAGCTTTATTAGAAATATTTCTGGTTTTGAATTGCGGTGAGAAAAATCAAGTGAAATGTTCCCTGAATGCACAGAGCTTCCAAGTGGATTGAGCTCATTGAGTGACATGGGGTAGCTGGAGCTCGGTTGGGTTGCAAGACTGGAAAATCGATCTTGATTGCAATTGTGCCCACGTGGGAGTGCTAATGATGGGGAAAATGAATAGTTGGTGGCAAAAATTTGAGGGAGGTTGAATGAGCGACAGATAAATGAATGAAGACCTGGAATGGGGGCAAAATCTTATAAAGCTTTTCTCCTGCACAGTTAATATCTGGGATAATCAGCTGTTGGGCTACAGTATATGAAAATTCATTGCGGCACATGGATGGAGTCGGCTTGCTTTGAGGAGAAACGAGTGAAAAGGACTGAGTAATTGTCAAACTGCAGTTCTATTGCTTCCCACTTGTGTTTTCAACATTAATTTGAAATTAAAGTCTGTGGGTTATGATAAGATCTTCTTGCTAAAAATACACGCAGCTTCTACAGGTTCAACAGCAATCGCTAATTTCAAGTATATAAAGTATTATTCTGAAATAAATTATGTAAAAGCTGTAACCAACTAGAATATAAAGAAAAATACAGGTGTTAAGAAATAGGAGTGTAGATATCAGAATCGAAATCAGGTTTAATAACACTGGCATATGTCATGAAATTTGTTGATATGGGTTGAATGGTGGGAAGGTGATTTTCCATCTGTTAAATGGGCAACTTAAGGAAATCGAAGTATTTTGCTATGTTGAAATAGAACCTGAGGTGGTTTCTACTGAGGTACACAATCCCAATCTGGAAGCTCTCTATAAGCAATGAGGATGAAAGTGACCCCCCGCCCCATATTCCTGGCTTTCACTGGGAGATGGACGAGCATGCTCTTGTAACTTCAGTGTAGTACTGAAGGACCCAAGAGTGAAATGGCACCAATGAGCATCGTTAGTCATTTGATACTCTTTGCTTTGAAGGTCCTGTAGGATTAAGGGAAGGAAGTTTGTTGTTTTACAATGCAAGGTTTTACTACAGGATCAGGGAAAGAGCTTCACAGTTGAGGGGGAATAATGATCTTGCCTGTTAGCTATATGAACTGGGAGGTCACCGAAGCACCTAATGCCAGCCATTAAAAATAGTGAAGAAAAATTCATGGACGGTAAGTTTGCGATCTCTGTATACGTATTGGTGGGCAATGCTTCTAGTTAACAGAGAAAAGGACTCTGAACATTTTCAAAGTATTCCATGTGCATGAGATAACTGAGAAACGTGCTTATTTTGTATAATGGAATGTTCATTCTGGGAAGCCATGCTTAGACATGGGAACGTTCTGCGGAATGTCCATGCAATACAGAGTGAGGCAAGGGTTGAGAATGCAATATTGAAGCATGGAAGGATTCAGAAGTATGTCCAGGGAGCAGGTGGAGTGGGAAAGGGACATACTCTGTCCCTGTTCAGTGAATGTGTAATGGCGACTGTGCAAATCGCAACTAGAAGACAGATGTAGTGAAGTAAGTTAAGAATAATTCATTGAAAGTCAGGTAAACCAAGCCAGAAATCAGTGCAATGGGAAGTGTCAGGCTGGAGTGTTTTATTGATGAATATAAATTATTTTTGAGCAGTAGTTTCAGGTTTATGCTTGCTGTTTGTTTTACTGATTAAAAAGAAATAAGCCAGGCTTCTTGGTGTCTTGTCCCAAGGATGGTTTATTTCACATTTCTGAGAGATTAAGATGCATTCTGGAACACTAGGAACTAGCCAAACAAAACAGCTTCTATCAAGCTGGATCTCAGCCAACATCCCACCAGACAGCATACAATGGAAAATGGTAAACAAGGGAAACTGGTAGTGAGGGAGAAGGCCAAACAGAGTTGACGAATAATAACTTTCCTGCAATTATTCGTACAAAGGTATTCTAGTCAAGTATTAAAGAACAGGAGGTTGGAAACTTGATAACCTTTGGGTACAGAGAAGATTCCAAAGACATACAGGTTCATAGGATAATTGGTCGCATCACATAGGTTTAATTGAGCAGCACGGGCTGGTTAAGACAGAAGTCCCTGTTATTGTCCTGTTTCTCTAAATAAATGAAGATTGTAGTTGACTTATAAAGAAGCGATGGTTACAAATATGACAAACATGATCATGGGTGGCAAAGTGATGCAGTTAGTAGAGCTGCTGCCTCACTGCTCATGTAACCCAGGTTTGACCCTGACTTCCGGCCCTCCCTGTGCAGTGTTTGCACCTCCCTCTGTGACTATATGGGCTTCTTCTGGCTCCTCTGGTTTGTACTCATATATCAATGATATGCAACTTGGTAGATTTTTTGATGCATTGTCCCTTGTGAATCTGAGGGGTAGCTAATGGGAATCTGACTGGAATAAGTTGCATTTAAATTAGCAGGGGAATAGGTTGCTCTGCGAATGGCTTCGCTGTATATTGTAAGGAAGTACAGGAAATAGAGCTGTTCCGCTCCAGTTGAGATCACAATTGACTCTGCTACGTCAATTCCATTTCCTTTCCAATCTTCCACTGTCCCTTATAAGCAACAAAAATCTTACCTTGCCAAAGAGCCGGCAGCCAGGTGGGGGAAAATCCTCCACTTCTATGGTTTTTCTGTGTGAATGCAGTTCTCCATAATTACACTCCCGAACAAGTCAGCTACAGTTATAAGTTTCTGCCTTCTAGTTTTGCATTCTCCCACCAAAGTCAGTGGGCTTTCCACAACTAAAACATCAAAATCCTTTATCCCTTTGATGAAAAGTAGGCATTGAATAGAAACAGCATGATAGACTTGGGAATGAAGTGGCAGATAGATTGGATCTGGGCAAATATCAGGAAACTTTCAAATATAGTTCAAAGCTCAAAGTACATTTATTGTCAAAGTATGAATAAATTATAGAACCCTGAGATTTGTCTGCTTACAGGCAGCCATAAAACAAGAAACTGAAAAGAGCCCATTTAAAAAAAACCCACAAACATACAATGTGCAGAGGGAGAGAAAAAAAATTGTGCAAGCAATAAAAGTAAGCAAATGGCATTTAGAACGAAAATGAGTTCGCAGACATGAAGCCGGGAGCATCCAGAGCAAGCTCACAGCCTCAGATTCAGTTCAGCACATGATGGAGTAAACATCACCAGGCCTGGATGAATCTACTGTGGACTTAAGCTGGAATAGGAACCTGCAAAGGAGTTGTGAATTCATATGGACTGCTCCACATGGACAGAAAAAAAAGGAGCAATTCTACCTTTGTGTGCTGGAAAGATACGGAGATAACTGAGAGAAATCGGGATCTGGTAACCAAGTAGAAACGGTATGAACTGAGGTCAGTTTACTAAAGTGAAAAAGAAGTGTGGTCTCAGTGCAGGAATAGACTAGGAGCTTTCTTATCAAAAGTAAGAGATGCATGCAGAAAGGCCTAAGACATGATGGGTAAAGGCAACTTAAGTTTATTAAGGATAAATTAGGCAACCCACTTTGGGTTGAGTGAAAGTATGCTCAATGTCCTGATATGAGATGGGTAGGATTCTCATCTGGCTGAGTTGGAGTGTAATAGTATTGGGAGATATAATGTCAAATAACATCCCAGATCTGGGCGAGGACTTTGCATTTGTGAACATCTTATATGACGTGGATATAAGACCATAAGATATAGGAGCAGAATTAGGCAACTAGGTCCATCAACTCTGCTCCACAATTCCATCATGGCTGATTTATTATTCCCCATTTTCCTGCCGCCTTTCCATGACCTTTGATATCCTGATTAATCAAGAACCTCTCCACCTGTACTTCAAATATACTCAATTACTTGGCTTCCGTAGACATCCATAGCAGTGAATTCCACAGATTCACCACCTTCTGGCTTAAGAAATTCCTTCTCATTTCTGTTCTAAATGGACATCCCTCTACTATAAGGCTGTGCCCTCTGGACCTAGACTCTCCCACAATAGGAAGCATCCTGTCCACAGCCGCTCTGCCTAGGGCTTTCAATATTTGATAGGTTTCAATGAGATCCCCTCTTATTCTTTTAAACTGCAGTGAGAATAGGCCCAGAACCATCAAATGCGCCTTATATGTTAACCCTTTCCTTCCTGGAATTGTTCTCGTGAATCTCCTCTGGGCTCTTTTCAATGCCAACACATCTTTTCTTAGATAAGGGGTTGAAAACTGCTCACAATGCTCCAAGTGTGCTCCTGCCAATGACTTATAAAGCCTCAACATCATATCATTGCTCTTATATTCTATCCCTCTTGAGATGAATATTCGCATTGCATTTGCTTTCCCTATCACCAACTCAGCCTGCAAGTTAACCTTTAGGGAATCCTAAACAATGACTCTCTATTGTCTTTGCTCAACTTATTTTTGAATTTTATCCCTGTTTAGAAAATAGTCTATGTCTGTATTCCTTCTACCAAAGTGCATGACCATACACTTCCCTACACTATATTCCAATTGCCACTTCTTTGTTCATTCTCCCAATCTATCCAAGTCATTCTGCAGACTCCCTTTCTTCCTCAAAACTACATGCCGTTCCACCTATTTTTGTATTGTCTGCAAATGAGGCCCAAAGCCATCAATTCCTGTCATCCAAATCATTGACATATAACGTGAAAACAATTGGATCGAATACTGGCCCCTGCGGAACATCACTAGACACCAGCAGCCAACTAGAATTGGCCTCCTTTATTCTGACTCTTTGCTTCCTGTCGATCAACCAATCTTCTATCCATGCTAGCAACTTTCCTGTAATACCATGGGCTCTTATCTTGTTAAGCAGCCTCATGTGTGGCACCTTGTCAAAGGCCTTCTGAAAATCCAAGTAAACAATATCCACTGACTCTCCTTTATTCACCCTGGCTTTTTTAGTTGCTTTTAACACCTTCCCAATCCTCTAACTTCCCATTAATTTTTGCAATATTATATGCCTTTTCTTTTGCTTTTATGCTGTCTGTGACTTCTCATTTCAGCCATGGTTGCCTCACTTTCACTTTAGAATACCTCTTCATCTTAGGGATGTATCTATCCTGTGTGTTCTGAATTGCTCATAGAAACTCCAGGCATTGCTGTTCTGCCGTCATCCCTGCTGGTGTCCCCTTCCATCAACTTTGGCCAGCTCCTCTCTCATGCCTCTGTAATTCCTTTACTCCACTGTAATACTGATACATCTAACTTTATCTTCTTCCTCTCAAATTGCAGGGTGAATTCTATCATCTTATAAGCATTGCCTTCCAAGGGTCCCTTTACCTTAAGCTCCCGAATCAAATCTGGTTCATTACACACCGAATCCACTAGTGGGCTCAGCTGCCAGCTGCTCTAAAACCCATCTCACAAGGATTCTGCAAATTCCCTCTCTTGGGATCGAGCATCAACCTGATTTTCCCAATTTACCTGCATATTGAATTCCCCATGACTATCATAACATTGTCCTTATTACATGCATTTTCTAATTTATATCCCATATCCTGACTACTGTTCTCGGGCCTGTATATAACTCCCATCAGTGTCTTTTTACCCTTGCTGTTTCTTAACCTTCCCCACAAAGGTTCTACATCTTCCAATCCTATGTCACTTCTTCCTAAGGATTTGATCTAGTTTTTTGCCAACAGAACCACCCCACTCCCTCTGCTTACCAGCCTGACCTTTCGATACATGTATCTTTGGATGTTACGCTCCTGACTATGATCCTCATTCAGCCGCATCTCGGTGAAGCCCACACCATCACACCTGCCAATCTCTGATTGCCCCACAAGATCATCTACCTCATCCGAAATACTGCGTGCATTCAAATATAACACCCGCAGTGCTCTATTCATCACCGTTTTTGATTTTGCCCCTAAGCTACACCTCAGTTCATCCCACTGACCTCAATTTTGCCCTATCATCTGCCTGTCCATCCTCACAGTCTCACTGCACATTGCGTTGACTTGTACACCAGCTGTTTCATCCTCAGCCCTGTCCCTCTGGATCTCATCCCCCTGCCAACTTAGCTTAAACCATCCCCAATAGCTCTAGCAAACCTGCCGGCAAAAATGTTGATCCTCTCAGGTTCAGGTGTAAACAGATCTTTTTTGCACAGGTCATACCTTTCCCAGAGGAATTCCAGTGATCCTGGATATATACAAATATACATTGCTAGGTTCACTAAGTAGTAAGAAATAAGTGCAATAGAAGTGCACAGGAAGTAGTGGGTGTGTGGAATGCACTGCGAGGGGTGGCAGTAGAGGTAGATACTTTAGGAACATATAAGAGGCTCTTAGACAGGTACGTGGATGAATAGAAAAATAGAAAGCTGTGTGGAAGGGAAGTTAGATTGATCTGAGAGCTTGGTTGAAAGGTCAGTGCAAAATCGTGGCCTGAAGAGCCTGTACTGTGCTGTATTGTTCAATGTTCTATGAAGCTGTCACGTCTAAGTAGACAGATGAGCTAACGGAGCTGAGCTGACAGATTATTAATAAGGAACCATGCTGGGAATACATTGGACATCACTATAGGAATCATTTGTGGACAGTGTGGATTTCATGCAGAAACTTTGTCAAAGGTAAATAGATTGAAAAATGGACACTAGCCTCCTTCTGGAGTTCGGGAGACAGAGAAACTGGTGAGGAACTGAAATGGGTAAATCAAATCACTGCACCATGATGCAATATGAAATTTTTAATAATTAATTTTTTGACAAGCCAATGAGTTATAATAGCTGGTTTTCTGAGAATTTCCAATTGTAACATTATCTCAAGCAGCCGATGTTTGGAAGATATTTCTCGATCTCCTGAAGCTAGCTGAGAGCAGAGATTAACGTGGCTGCAATACCTTCTGTATGTATGTCTGAACAATCAGTCGACATTCAGGCTTGGATGTTATGGATCAGTAACAATTCCAGAGAGGTCTGGGGAAGTACAAAAAACTTAAAAGGTCACAAATGAGCTAACAGATTTGTGAATGCAGAAAGTAACAGTGCACCCAGGTCAGAGGCATTGCACTCCAAGAAAATTCATCTTTTGCTGACATTGTTTTGTTGGAACCAGGCAGTGGGTCTGCAGACTGGAAAGAGAAAATGCAAGGACAGCTTAATAAAAATAAAAGGGGTTCATTATGTATATGGGAATAGTAAATGAGTTTGTCTGATGTTTGTTATTAATAAATGACTGGAGATAAATAATGAACTACCCAGGAATTGTTACTATGTCCACAAGGTCTTACTAGAGTAGATTGTGTCCCACAAAACTATTGGATTTTTTGGGACATTATGCATCTAAAAGATGAGTGATATTCTTTACATAATCCAACGTGTGCGTTTTAAGGGTGGGAACAGGATGACTGTGTTTTGGAGATATCTGGGTCTCTAGCACAGTTAATAGCACAAGTGGAGATGCAAGTCATCTTGAAAAGCTACCTGTCATTTTCTGCTACACACAACATCCACACTGACTCCTAGGAAAATATGTTTATTCTCCAGTGGTGGTCTGGGGCTATGTGGGACAGGATTGAAAACCGCAAGTCCATAAGTAACAACTAACAAGTCCTTAAGTAACCTCAAGTAGCATGTGTGTAAGTAGTGATAGGAGTACTCCATCTTTCAAACTACCTACTTACTTCAGCCACCACCTTCCTCACCTGTAAAAGAGTCTGCAGTTTCTACATTAAAGGTTTAAAGGTTCATTTTTTTGTCAAAGTATGCATGTACAATACAACTGAGATTCATCTTCTCCAGACAGCCATGAAATGCAGAAAAACCTGTGAAGGAGAAGTCACAGAGCCCACAAACCCAGAACGAATGCAGGTCATCAACGATTCCAAGAGATTATCTGCCAAAGGATACCATTGTACTTGAAGCACTCCACAACTGACCCTCGTCATCAATTGCTTTTGTTCGCATTTCATTTTGACAAGTGGGAGCTTTCACGGAAGTTTGAATTGTATGTTCATTCAAGTACTACCCCACCAAAAGCTTGTGATTCAAACTTCAGTGAAAGTTGAAATCTTGCCAATAAATGAAGACTTTTAAACCATTCCTAAAATTGAGCACAGTTTGGAGAGACATCCTGAAGTAGCACAACAGGCAGGATTGTGGTGTCACAAGATTACTGGTACTATCAGAGCTGGGCAAACTGAATCATAAGTCAAAGAAAACATTTACAGAAAACACAAATGGTTTTGGCTCATTTTTAAAGTGTTCTCTATTATTTTCCCCTCACTTGATCCAAGACCTCACCCCCTAATAAAAGGAAGCAGAAACTCTGCTCCTTTGTGTTTGTGATGGCCAATCCACTCCTTCTATAGAACAAACAATGCATGAATAAACTTCTCCTATTTCTCCCAAGTATGAGAGAGACGATGGTTTTCATTTCATTCACAAAATTTTAACTTTCATGAAAGTTTGCATTGCAAGCTTTTTCATGTAGATACCAATCAGGAATTATTTTCATTTATCGCAATATTGTTTCTTGGGAGGACAAACCGGGAGAACAAAGTTGAACAGAAAATCCTACAAAAAGTAGAGATGCATCATGGGACAAGTCCTCTCCACCACTGAGCACATCTACACGAAGCATTGTTACAGGAAGGCAGCACCTGTCGTAAGAGATCCCCAGTGCCCATGCTCTCTTCTTGCTGTTGCCATTGGGAAGAAGGTATAGGAGCTTCAGGACTCACACCACCAGGTTCAAGAACAGTTATTACCCCTCAACCATCAGGCTCTTGACCAAAGGGGATAACTTCACGCAAGTTCACTTGCTCCATCATTGAAATATTCCTACACCCATGGACTCACTTCCAAAGACTTTTCATCTCATGTTATTGATAGTTATTGCTTTTTTATTAATTCTTTATTTTTGTATTTGCACAGTTTGTTGTTGTTTGTTCACTGGGTGACAGCCCAAGTTGGTGCAGTCTTTCATTGATTCTATTAAGGTTGTTATTCAATTATGGATTTCTTGAGTATGCTGTGAAGAAAATGAATCTCGGGGTTGTACATGGTTACGTACATGTACTTTGATAATAAATTTACTTTGAACTTTAAACTCTGCATAGAACTTAAACAGTGAACAGTTGGCTCCTGAAGAGTCCAGCAGAGCAAAAGGATCTGCTGGACTCTTCAGGAGCCAACTGAACCATCCATAATTCCCTGAAAGTGGCATCGCAGGTAGATAGGGTCACAAAGACAGCTTTTGGCGCAATGGCTTTATAAATCAAAATATTGATTCTTGGAGTTAAGATTTTATGTTGAAGTTGTATGTGATGTTGGTGAGGCCAGATCTGGAGTATTGTGTGCAGTTCTGGTCACCTGTCTACAGGAAGGATATCAATAAGATGGAAAGAGTAGAGAAAACATGACAAGAATGTTGCCGGGACTTGAGTACTTGAGTTATAGGGAAAAGATAAATAATGTTAGGACTTATTTCCCTGGAACATATTGGGAATAAGGGGAGATTTGATGAAGTATACCCAATAATGAGGGGTATAGGTAAGGTAAATGCAAACAGGCTTTTTTCACTGTGGTTGGGTGAGACTAGAACCAGTGGTCCCTTAGATGAAATATTTAAGGGGAACTTGAGGGGGAGCTTCGTCACTAAGGGGGTGGTGTGATTGTGTAATGAGCTGCTGGTGGAAGTGGTGGGTGCAGGATCGATTGCAACGTTAAGAGAAGTTTGGATAAGTACATGGAGTATGGAGTATGGAAGGCTCTGGTCTAGGTGTGGCTCAATGGGACTAGGTTCAGCACAGACTAGATGGGCCTAATGGCTTGTTTCTGAGCTGCAGTACTGACTATGATTATGACTCCATAACCTAGATTTATAATTGGATTATATCAATATTCTACTGTGAAATGTTGAACTTTCTAACAGTTTATTAGATGTTTATGTTCTGATCACATATTTCAGATGCAGGGTTGACCTTTTGACGTTATCTAAGGAACAGAAAAGCCACTTGGAGCTCACGTTGGAGAATGGACAAGGATCAGTGGTTTTACAGATCACATTTGCAGCTTGCAGTGGAGTCTCCATCTCTGACCCCTGTGTCAGCCTGTTGAACGATCCGACTGAGAGACAGCAGATATTTCAGAGATATGTAAGTAATGGGACAGTTTGAAATGGGTTAAAAAAGCTGTCCATTTTGGGCCACTTCTATGAGTATGCTTTCATTCTAATCATGCTTTCAAACCAAATGTAAAGTTAGCTCACCATAAGTTTGTTGAAGGAATACTTGAAGCTTATTTTCCAGAGAATAAATTCATTTAAGGCCAACAGAGCAATTATGAACGTGTTTTTTTTTAAAAAAAAGCTCATGTTCATATCATAAAGTTTTTGGAAACCTTGGGGATGACACTAGTCTTTGTCAGTAACGCAAATGGAACATATCTACCATATTTTAAGCCCAGTGATCTTGACTCCACTGAGCATGTATGGCACGAGAGAGGTCGGTGATACTGTTCTGAGGACCATAACACTGGCTAATTGTTTCCTCAGGCCTTCGCTTGCTCTAAACTCCATTAAAGTTACAGTAAGAGATTGGGAGAATTTGTAGGGAAACACGTGTTGTAGCACAGTGGTGCTGCAGGTAATGCATCTGTGTCACAACTCTTGTGACCTGAGTTAATTTTGACCTAAAGTGGAGTCTGCGGCTGCATGGGTTTCCCTGGGATGTTTCAGCTTCCTCCCATGTTCTGATTACCTACTGGTAGTTGGGTTCATTGTCTGGTACGAGCTACTCCTCTCGTAGGTCATTGTGTGGTAGTTAATGGGTGTACATGAGATAATTGATTACAGGCAAATGCATTCAGTGGCCGCTTCATTAGGCAATTCTTGTACCCTGGCCGTGGGCCTTGGCCATCCACTTCAAGGTTCGACCTGTTGTGCATTCTGAGATGCTCTTCTGCATACCAGTGTAGTAATGCGCAGTTATTTAAGTTACTGTCACCATCCTGACAGCTTGAGTCAGCCTGGCCATTTTCCTCTGACCTCTCTCATTAACAACCCATTTTTGCCCACAGAACTGCTGCTCACTAGATTTATTTTTTTTTGTTTTTCGCACCATTCTCTGTAAACTCTGGAGATTGTTGTGTGTGAAAATCTCAGGAGAGCAGCCATTTCCGAGATACTCAAGCCACCCCATCTGGCACCAACAATCATTCCACAGACCGCGCCATTTAGTTCACATTTCTTCCCCATTCTAATCTTTGGTCTTGACCATATCAGCATACTTTGATGCATTGAATTGCTGCTACCTGATTGGCTGATGAGATATTTGCACTAATGGACAGGTGTACCTAATAAAGCGGCCACCACATATAAGTGGTGAATGAGATTAAACAAACTGCTCTGAGAGGTATCATTGATATCAATGGTTTCTGGTGTCATGTGAAAATATGCAACAAATTATCGATATAGCTTATACCAGAGTAATGCATAATGTAAGTGATGAGCTGGTGATTTGCTCTCTGTGCAATTTGGTGAGTGATTGGGTTGAGTTTTCTCCAGTCTTGGCAATTTACTTCCAAACATTTCATCATTACGCAAGTGAACATGCATCATGCAAGAGAATTTCTAGAAGCATGGTTTTCCGTGAACAATTCTGTAAACAAGCATGTAGACCTCGATCCTATTTATGAACTGACATGGGCAAAATTCTAGTCCGCAATGCACGAAGTTTACCACACAGCCAATCAGTGACAGGATTTCCTCCACGCATCACAACTGAGTTTCTAAAATGACATCCAATCAGCTGATTGAAAAGTATATAAAAGTATACTTGGAGGACACACCACAATCAACGGCGCACTAATGATATCTCCTCGCATTGTGAGTAAATTGCCAAGATCGAAGAATAACTGAACCCAACCATCAACCACCTAAGATACACATCTTTTGAATTTAGTGAGTGTTCTCATTTTAATTTTAACCCTAGAGTCTGCGAAAGACTTTCCAGGAAATGAGTGACATTGGCTTTCTTCAAGTTCAGGTGATCAAAGCCTGTAACCTACCGGCTGCCGATTTTGCAGGTATTATTTTGTGAACTTTTCATCCTAAGTACCTCTCAGTCCCTTGGTAGCTTTCTATCATTAGGTTCACTCTTCAGGTGCTTGCCTGGTTAGCAGTTCTAGTGTCCTCACTTAATTTTCCTTGCATTGTAAGCAAGTGTAACCCGGTAGAATTTTGGATCAACAACCCTAGCACTAATGTCCAGGTCAACTTGAGTGTTATTAGCTCTAGCATTCTTCGCCTGCAACACTTTGAACCGCTACTTCTGGTTATGTCAGCGCCCTTCTTATCTATGCTCCATTACGTTTCATCAAGAACACAAGCAGATAGGAGCAGGAGTAGGTTACTCAGCCCCTTAAGCTTGCCCTACTATTCTGTATGATCATGGCTGATCCATGCTGGCCTCGAGTCCCCTCCTGCACCTGTTCCCCATTGCCCTCAACTTCTTCACCTTTCAAACATTTATCTATCTCCACCATAAACATATTTGGTGATCTTGCCTGAACCGTGCTCACGAGACGAGTGTACCAGGAAGTCATTACCCCTGTGAGAAGAAATTTTTGTGCACGTTGACTTTAAATGAACAGCCCCTTTTTAACTACTGTATATGTCCCCTTGTTCATGATTCTCCCACTAGTGAAAACATTTGATTTGATAGAGGTATACAAGACTATGAGTGGTATAGGTAGGATCATGAAAGCAGGTTTCTTTCCACTGAGGTTGGATGGGACTACAGCTAGAGGTCATGGGTTAAGTGTGAAAGGCAGAAAGTTTAAAGGGAACATGAAGGGAAACTTCTTCACTTAGGGGGTCGTGAGAGCTTGGAACAAGCTGCCAGTGCAAGTGGCGCATCTGAACGTGACTTCAATGTTTAAGAGAAGTTTACATAGGTACAAGAATGGGAAAGTTATGCGGGCCTATGGTCCCTGTGAGGGTCAATGTGGTTTGGCACAGACTAGATGGGCTGCATGGCCTGTTTCTGAACTGTACTTTTCTATGACTCTATTTCACCATTAACCCTGTCAATTTAATTAAGACCTTAAGCTTAATTGCACTGAAGAAAAGTAATCTTTTATGAGGAAATTTGAGGATGTATGTTTATCTGTGACAACACTTCATGGCTTTGCCTTAGGACAGTGCCTCCTAGTGTTGAATTAGCAATAGTTTTCTTACTGATGCCTGCAATAAATGATGGTTTTCTTATACATCAACTTCTATGACTTCAGGATATCTCTTAGCACTTTACAGCCAATGAAGTAGTCTTCATTGTTTTCACTATTGCAACATGGTGAAGTTGGTAGCCAAAACACAGCAAGACTCCACTAATATAAAACTGCCTTTCTACTGAAGTTGCTTGAGAATTAAATATTGGCTGAGATAGCTTTGAGAACTCCCTCGCTGGTCTTCAAGGTGGTGCAGTAAGATCTTTTAAACTCAGCTGAAAGAGCTAACAAAGCTGTGGTTTAACCCGTCATACAAACATCCATCATTGCAGCTCCCACCTGCAGACTCCACTGTGGCTCAGATGGTGAAATAGGCTGTGCATTCAAGTCTCAATCCATATCCTTGCATAGAAGTATCCAGGGTTGACAGTTCAGTGCAACAGTGCATGTGTGCTGTTGTAAAGATGCTGAGGTTAACTGAGACGAAAGCCGAGAATACCACAGAGATTCAGCAGCTTTTTTTTTAAGATTTGCAGAAGCTGCAGTTTTTGCTCTCTGATTGCCATTTTACTGTAGTCTCATTTACTTGGGAGTGGGCAGTGAAGCCCACAGGAATATGATCTCTGTTGTCCTGTTTAGTGTTATCTTGCATTGTCAAGAACAGGTCATCTGGATGTTGCTGCATTGTTGTTTGTAGGATCTTGCTGTGCACAAATTAGCAGCTGTAGTGACAACAATTGTAAAGTGTTTCATCATCTGTGAAACGCTTTGGTTTGGGCCAAAAAGTAAGTAATAGGTGCTATATAAGCTAAATTCTTTGGAGTTGCAGTTGGAGTCTCGGATTTATGCTTATAAATGTGGATTTCCTATCAGCAATTCAGCAGGCATTCTATTTATTTATTTATTTCAACGTGCATAGTCCTTCTAGTCCTTCGAGCTGCACCACCCGCCCATCCCCGAATTTAATTGTAACCTAATCATGGAATAATTTGCAATGACCCATTAACCTACCAACGGGTACATCTTTGGACTGTGGGAGGAAACCGGAGCACCCGGAGGAAACCCACGTGGTCACAGGGAGAACATGCAAGCTCCTTACAGGCCGCAGTGAGAATTGAACCCCGATCCCTGGTACTGTAAGATGTTGCGCTGACCACTATGCTGCCGCGACACCCCTAACGTAACAGAAGATTATTTAACCATATAGAATTTTCTATTTTATGAATGGATACTTAGTATTCTCATTAAATATTGGGATAGTTGTTCGATGTAGAAATCCCCTTTGCCTAAAGCGTGCCTTTGTGAGCCTGAACTAGGACCACACATGATTACTTCTGATCAGTTTATATAATCTCCACCTTAACAACTGGATGAGTAATGCATTATTGCGAATAAATCCACAGAGCATTTACTTTGTCTAAGAAATGAGCTGTATTAATGACGCTGCTCTAAATAAAGATTAGAAGCACTGTGATATTTCACTCCAATACACCGCAGCTTAATTGCCTGGCAGTGATCTGTGGGAGGAGGTCGAATTTATTCACCTGCCCTTCTGCTGTCATAATTCTTTTCAATTTAGAGGCTTGATTTGGAAGCTGACGATGTCTGCGGTGACCATGATAGATGCCCTGTATCCAGTTACACATCAAGCTGCTGTCTTGCCTGCATGTCAGATGTATTTTCTTCATAACAAGTCTTTTCAGTTCTATAGCCAGAGCAGTACAACACCAGTTCTCTGACTGAAGCCACCTGGAGTTTTGTAATAAATCTGATTATATTTGGGACATCATTTAATTTTTGTCTTAAGTGGTGTGTTCTCTATTTAGGAAAGTAAGTAAATATTTAGTGATATAATTTGACTGTCAGCCTGTCCACTTGCAATAAAGCTGACAGTCTGAATTAAAAAGGATATTATGAGTTTGCTACAGAATGCATCAGCACCATTTGGATCAGTGGTCATGGTGAAGGAGAATAAATTCATTATAGAAGGGAGGGGAATTTCCTGAAAGAGAATGAAAGGAGCGCTGAAGAGCAAAGTAGATTGTGTACAGAACAAGAACCAGCACAGACTGTTTGAGTCCAGTGTCTTATTTCTCTCTTTGAGGTTTTTTCCTATGTTTTCAGTGATCAGCTGTTTTATTAGGTGCCTCCTGTACCTAATAAAGTGGCCACTGAGTGGATGTTTGTGGCCTTCTGCTGCTGCAGCCTATCCACTTCAAGGTTCAACGTGTTGTGCGTTCATATTTGCCCTTGCTGTAACGTACGGTTATCTGAGGTACTGTCACCTTCCTGTCAGCTTGAACCAGGCTGGCCATTTGCTCCTGACCTCTTTCGTTAACAAGGTGTTTTCGCCCACAGAACTGCTGCTCACTGGATATTTCTTTGCTTTTCACACCGTTCCCTGTATGAAAATCCCAGGAGGTTAGCAGTTTCTGAAACCACTCCGCCTGGTACCAACAATCAGTCCACGCTTAAAGTCACTCAGACCATATTTCTTCCCCTTTCTGATGTTCAGTCTGAACCTTTTGACCATGCCTGCATGCTTTTATGCATTGAGCAGGTGTATAGATGTACCTAATAAAGTGTCCACTGAGTTTATAGGCCAACAGGATGATTGATCTCTCAAAAGATCTGACCCTCTCCCGATATGAATGTCCTTTGTTCCCAGTGCCTATGAGTATCTGACAAGTACGAATACAGCTCTCTTTGGAATTGAAATTGGTTGTACTAAGATACATTGAAAAACTTTGTTCCGCTTGCTATTCATACAGATATTTGCAAACGTATGTGCATCAAGGTAGTAGAAAGGGAAAAGCAATAACAGGATGCAGAATATAGTGTAACAGATCAAGAAAAGTGCTGTTCAGGTAACAAATAAGGGGCAAAGACCATGACAAGGCAGATTGAGAGACAGTTCACCATATAACAGCAAGGCAGAAACTGTCTTTGGTATTCTTGTGAGTGTGTTCATGGACACAGAGAGACAGGAAGACACACCTTTTAAACTCGTTTAGTTGTTTTGCAGTGGCACTCTGCTGAGATTACCAGCATCTCCAAAGTTCAAAGTAGATTTTATTATCATATTACATATATATCACCATATACAGCCCTGAGATTAATTTTCTTGTGGGTGTACTCAACAAATCTATAGAATGGAGACTCTAACAGGATCAAAGAAGGATCAACCAGAGTGCAGAAGACAACAAACTATGCAAATATAAATAATTAACAATAAATAAGGAGAACATGAGATAATGAGATAAAGAGTCCTTGAAACTGAGATCACTGGTTGTGGGAACTTTTCAATGATGGAGCATTGGGTAAACTGCTGTTGGAGTCTTCACAGGGTTAGCCTGGCACAGGAAACTTGAAGCCATTCATTTAGATCTGCACTGTAGGGCTGTAGGGAAGAATTCTTTTTAATTAGTAGAGTTTACTTTAATACTATAGTTCATAAATTCTTAATGCCACCAAATTCACACCAACCAGCAACTAAACACTTACACTATTCCTATACTAATGCCATTTTATTCTCCCTATATTCCTGTAGCACTCCGTAGGTTTACAATCCACATAAACTAGGGACAATTTACAACACCTACCAACTGGCATATTTTTGGAATGTGGGAAGAATCCAGAGCACTGCAAAGAAAACCCCTCCGTCCCAAGGAGAACATGCAAACTCCATACAGGCAACATTAGAAATCAGGATTGAAAATATTTTAATAATTCCAGTTTAAGTTGTATTTAAATGTCTCCGAATGATGTCTTCAGAACATTGGTAAGCCTTGACAGCTTTGACAATTGACTAAGCAGGGGGTATGGCTTAGGTGCCTGTCAAAGGCTCGCAAGTCTGTTGAAGGTTTGCTGTGTCCCAGTTGTGTTGCTTGAGGTCCAGCTGCAACGTGGGGTCAGGCAACTCAATCCTATAATGATCAACCTTCTGGGTCCAGAGCCGGCAACTTCAGAACAGTGGTGAATATAGGCCACAGGCCCCTCTTGAGAAAAAATCCTGGCCACTAAAGTAGTAATTCATTTGGAGGAATTGCGATGTGCACCTCGTAAATATTAAAGTGTGAATATCAGGATGGTTTGCACCAGTAAGCAATCTTCACCCTTAAACAAGATACCTTTTAATTAGTTCTAATTTGTCATCCATATTTTTATCTCTTTAATAAATAACACATGTTTCAGTTGGAACAAACGATGCAGGCTGAGGTAAATGTTATTGTTTGTGCTCCTTCACAGCACATGATCCCCATTAGTCAGTACTTAAACAAGGTATGGAAGAATTCTATTGGTGATAACTCTTTGAGCTGCAATATAAATCATGACACTAAAGTAATAAAGTTGGCACTGCCTGCTAATGGAGTGTGTGAACCCGTTCATAAACAAAGAACAATAAGTGGTACATGATTCATTACCTCATAAGATGGTGCATGCAAAAAAATTTTGTGTCTTTGTGACTTACAGTGTAGTCAGATTCACAAGAGCTTCTAGGAAATGCCCTTTAACCTTGTCTGGCCACTCTGTTCCTAATGCTTTGATGCAAAGCCAAAGGAGACTAACACCGGGATATAGTATCATATAAAATTACTGCACTTAACATTACTCTATAGCTTTGAAAGTGCCGTTAGCTTCCTCTAACCATCAGACTTTGCAAAATCAGTTTTCAAAAAGGCAATTTTGTTAATCAATCAAAAATATGCACAAATGAAATGTTTTCTGAAAGGATTTTTCTTATGTTATTTTATTGCCGTTTTTTATTAGTAATCTTTGTTAAAATACTAGATATACAGTGAAAGGCTGTGTGTGTATAGGTACACAGATACAGTGAATGTGGAGAAGTTTGTGAGTCTTTCTGTAAAAAAAGTGTAAACAGCTGAGAATAGAATTTCTAGCAGCTTCCATCATATTCCATCAATCTCCCACTGAAGTTAAAAAAGGATGAACACTGAACAACAATGCACACAGAATGCTGGAGGATCTCGGCAGGTCAGGCAGCATCATGCAAAAGAGTAAACAGTCGACATCTCGGCCCTGCTGAGTTCCTCCAGCATTTTGTGTGCATTGCTTTGGATTTCCAACATCTGCAGATGTTCTTGTGCTTGTAACATTGAGGAACGTTTTGGTTCTGTGTATGTCTATGTATAATATCGTGTGAGTGTATGTAACGGATGTGTGAGACACAAGTCAGCCAAGGTCAGGGAATTAGCATGAAAATTAAGCCTTATAGCCCAGCTTGTCCTTCTGACCCAGGTGTCTTCCTGAAGCTAGTCTAAATATGCTTGCATTTGGCTCAAATCCCTCTAAACCTTTCCTATCCATGAACTTGTCTTTTAAATGTATATAGTTCTCTCGTTCCATAATACCCACCACTCTCTGAGGAAAAACCTGCTTCTCAGATTACCTACAAATCATTCCCCTCTCACCTTAAACTACTGCCTACCCTTTATACTCTCCTACCTTGGAGAAAAGACAGACCTTATCAAAACTCCCCATGATTTGTAAATATATGCAAGGTCATGTCTCAACCTTCTTTACTGCTGGGATAGAAGCCCTAACCTATTGGGTCTCTCATTATAACTCGATCCCTCCAGTTCCAGTGAGGAGTTATTGGTTTAAGAAAGAAAAACAAACTCACATTTGTGCAATATAATGGAAAATGATTGATAAGTTATACATTCTCCTCTCTCTTTGAATGAGTTTTCATAAATCCTTTATTTGATTTATTCATGATCCTTGTCTAGTTATGATCCCAACATTTGACTTCCCTACAATCGGAAGCATATTTCTGCGTAGTACATCTCAATCTTCTGGTCCTCTGTTGTGTCACTCCTCAGCTTTCAATCTTCCCTGTTTATTGTAATCTCTTGATTATGGCATCATCCTAGTAAGTCAGTGTTGAACCTTATCAAGCTCTTTAAATGCTTTATTAATTTACTTACATTGATTTCATTGTATTTCTTGCATGTACTGTGAATGCCCAGAAGAAAATGAATCTCAGGGTTGTATATGGTGATATATGTGTACTTTGAAAATAAATTTACTTTGAACTTCAGCTTTCAAAAATTTGACCCATTGGTTCTTGTCTTAATCAATGAATACTCAATTCTTTTTAATAGGAAAAAGTGATCCATTTTGTGTTCTGGAGCTGGGAAACGATCGACTACAAACACATACCATCTACAAGAATCTAAATCCTGAATGGAACAAAGTTTTCTCATTGTAAGTTTTTTAGAACAACTGAAAGGTTGCTTTAGTTCTATGAGTATGTTTGAGTGTATGAGTGTTTTCCTGATGCTAAAGAAAGAAATTTCTTGTTATCAGGTGTAAGATTGTGATTATGAACAGGCTTTACCTCATTTTTAGAGTACTGTATAAAAATTGCATATTTTAATGTCCTAGCACAAATAAGTTTATTTAGTTATTATGCAGTGTTAACCCTTTGAATTGCAATCCTTATTTCTTAATCTAGAAATTATCAGTAATTATAATAATAAAAAAAATTCTGAGCCAATTAGAACCATATCCTTAGCTTCCATATCATTGCTAGAGCATTATTCTGACCAATATGACAGGAGAAGATCAAGGTTTTGTTTTGTTTATTAATGGACATCACTGGCAAAGCTAGCATTTATTACTCATTCTTACTTCCCCTTGAGCAGTGAGGTAAGTGACTTGACTACTCCTGTCCTGTCTGGTGAAGGTACATGCATCGTGTCACTGGCTAGGGATTCCAGGATTTAGTCTCAATGCCAACAAAATGATATATTTCTAAGTCAAGCTAGCTTGCAGTAATCGGTGATTCCTCTGCACGTGAAGCCGTTATCCTTCCTCATGATAAAGGTAACAGGTATAGGAAGTGCAGGAAGTGCTGTTATATTAGCTGAGTAACTGCAGTGAGTTTGTGGGTAATACATCCTGCAGAAGGAATGAATTTCTAGTTTTATATATAGGAAAGGACCAAGTTAGTTGTTACGTCACAAATCATGTTTATTGATCTTGGAACTGCATTAATCCAGCCATGTGGAAAGTATCTCATCACATTCTGACTTTTCGATGGTGGAAAGACCCAGAGATGTTAGGAAGGGAGTCATTCTCTGCTGGGTAGCTGGTGTCTAGCCTGCTCTTATAGTCAAGTTGTTTATATGGTTGGTCCATTTGAGTATCTGGTCAAAGAAGACTCACGTGATGGTTGGGGAACTCAGTAATGTAATGCCATTGAATATTAAGGGTAATAATTGAAACCCTCTCTTGTTGGAGATGGTTATTGTATGGTACGTGTTTTATGAATTTTTCTAGCTTCTCAACAGTTTATGCTTACAATTCAGCGACAAATGATTTAATTATCTCAGGAGTTGAGTATAAAATAAACATCATGTGGCCATTAACAAGTATCCCCATTTATGACAAAGAAAAATAAACACTGGACGACAACAGATTTTGCTTCTGAAATACTTTTTGGTGTAACTTATGGATTTTGCGCTGCTGACCATGAAGTTCCCTATCACACACCATATTTTTAAAATCGCTTATAGTTGTTATTTGAATTCATAATTCAAGCCAATTAAAGTGTTGCCCATGGTTAAACTGAAAAGTTTTCTATTTTGTAGAAGCATGCTTAGGCAGAGTTGATGCTACGTGGCAGGACAGATAGGATATAAAAGCTTCACATGCACACCGTTCTATGCATTTGTTTACTTTCTGTTATATTTGTTGTGGGTATGTACTTAAATCTCAAATACAGAGCATAACTCTTCTTATTAATAAAGCCTGTGAGCTCCACTTTGCATGTAAAATTGGTGACCAAGATAAAGCCCTGGCTCTTCACATTTATTGCATAACATGCGCTCAGATCTTAGAGCTTGGCTCAGAGGGGCTCGGAAGTCAATGCCATTCATTGTCCCTATGATATGGCAAGAACAGAAGAATCACATGGCTGACTGCTACATCGTTCTGTCCAGTGTGCCTGGTTTCTCCAATAAAAAAGAAGAAATCCATTGAATACTGCAATCTCCCATCAGCCATGAGACCTGTGCTGCATGACGATAGCCACCAGAGACATGGAGTCCAGAGAAGGCAGATAAAGATGCCGTGATGCAAGAATGGAAAACGACACTGACATCGATACAGACAAAGATTTTGAACCCTTCTTATTGAGTGAGCCTCATCTGATAACTCAATCTGAGTTAAATGACCTGGTCAGAGATTTTGGTTTGTTAAAGGCAAAAGCAGAATTACTAGGTCTGAGTCTGCCAGAGTGAAATTTGCTATCACCAGGCACAAAAATTTCCGAGAAGCATTTTGATATTTGAGACAGATGTTTCCCAGTGTCACAGATGCCAAGATTAAGGAGAAGCATTTTTGTTGGTCCACAAATCAAACTGATTATCAATGACAGGTAATTTGAAGAACTTCCAGTGGGACCGGAGAAAATCGCATGGAAGGCATTCAAGAATGTTGTAGAAACATTTCTTGCCAACTACAGAACACTAAACCATGTGCATCTGTTTGACAACATGCTTCAAGTATACAAAACTACGAAGTGCAACATACCAATAAAGATTCATTTTCTTCATTCCCACTTAGATTTCTTCCCTGCAAGTCACTGATGACCATGTGAAAGGTTTCATCAGGACTTTGTGGTCTTGGAGAAAAGGTATCAGGACAATTGGAATTCATCAATGAAGGCTGATTATTGTTGGACACTTAGGGGAGAAGCCTCAGAAACTGAGTATAAGTAAAAATAATCAACAAAACATTTTTAACTTAGCTGAACTATTACAAAGCAATTGTTAAGCAATTAAACACATCGTATTTCATAAAAGTTATTTGCTTGTTTCTTCAACTTCCTATGTGATACAAGTAGTCTGAAATTACAGTGTATATTTGTGTTCAGCTTCAAGCAGTGTTGCATAACTACAAAACAATTCCGAAGAAGCAACACATTAGAACAAATGTGCTGTCCATTGTAATTGATAATGTAGATTAATGTGGTCAGAGATGGGTTAACACCTGAGGAATTCCAGCATTAATTCATGGATTTGGAATGATTGACCACTGATAAACACAGTCATCTTCCTTTCTGCTAGCTACAGTCCTAGTGTTTGGAGCATTTTATTCCTTTGATGATCACTGACTTCAGTTTTACCAGGGTGTCTTGATGTCAGCTAAGTGCTGCACTGAGGTCAAAGGTCATTGCTTCTATTTCAGCTCTGGAATTCTGGTCCAAGGCTATGATAAGGTTTAAAGCAAAGTGATCATAACAAAGCCCAGAATAGGCATTGGTGAACAGGTTTCTAGAGAATATGTGTTGCTCAACAACACCCTTTATCATTTTGTTAATTGTTGAGAATTAAATGAATAGTAACTAGAATACATTTGTCTTCTCTTGTCTGACCATTACAGACTTGATCAATATTTCAGAGTGTCAAGTGAATGCCAGTGTGGGAATTGGGCTAGAACACCATTGCCTAGAGTCATATAGTTACTCACAAATATAGCAGGTAAATTGGCCCTTCAGCCTACGATGTCTGCAACAGTTGGCAACCATCCATTTGCATTCATGCCATTCACTCTACGTTCCATCAACTCAGAGGGAGCAATATGTAGGGGCAGTTTAGCCAACGAGCCTGCATGTCTTCGGAATGTGGGAGGAAACCAGAGTGGCAGAAGGAAACTCATGCAGTCACGGGGAGAAAGGGCAAACTATGCACAGAGGTCAGTCAGAATTGAATAGAGTCTCTGGTATTGTGAGGCAGTAGTTCTAATAACTCTGCAACTGTGCTGCTACAACTAGTTCAGCAGCAGCAAGATCTTGTCTAGTCTCTTAACCTTTGTTATATGCAGAGTTCACAGCTGTTTCTTTATATCATGTGAATTGAATTAGCCAGAAGCTGGCTAGTATGCTGATGAGGATTGTAGTAAAAAGCTGAGATAAATTGTGCACGAGGCATTTCTAGCTGAGGATGGCTGTTAATGTCTCCTGCTGTGCTTGAGATTTATTGGATTAGATTGTTTAATTATTATTTTCTTTGCAGCTTCACAATTAATTGCTTGTATATTATTTAACTTTATATATATATATATATGTAATTGTTTAGTGTGTTGCCTAGTGACTACAGAATTTATATGCAATTATTCAGTACTGTATGTCCCCTATTGGTTATATTTGTGTTATTCTGGAAAGTTTTGGGAGTTTCTCTGGTGCTGCACTATTTGAATAGTGGCTTTCTGATTGGTTAACTCTTATCTACAAATTTGAAAGGAACGTTTCTTATCCATGGAGTATTAAAAGAGCTGAACATGAGGCTACACCATCTTTCTCTCTTTCTGCTTCTTTCTTCCTTCATTTAGTAGACCTCTATCACTGTCTGTTTTTTAATTTTCTTTGGTCAATTAACACTTAATAAAACAATTGTGAAGCAACAGATTTTGTGCCTCTTTCCTGACTTCTGAAAGAACCTTCGATTAAAACATCAGAATTCAACACAGTGCAACATATTTAATAATTGTCTCCTTTTGTTCTTCCCTGCAGTAATATTAGGGATATCCACGATGTCCTGGAAGTTACGGTCTACGATGAAGATGGGGACAAACCACCAGACTTCCTCGGCAAAGTAGCAATACCTTTGCTCTCTGTAAGCACTCGATGCCTATAACCACTGTGAATTTTGTTTGCAAAGGCCAGTTTATTTCTAGTATTAAACCCTTCATCATCTGTGTGGTGTCAGAAGAGTCATGAGGCTGAAGCCTGGAATCTGCAATGAATAAGAAATACTCAGCATTTCAGGCAGCATCTGTGGAGAATGAAACTTCTAGTCTTTCAGGTCATCATGTGCTGATGATTGACGCTGTTTCTCTCTGCACAGATTCTGCCTGACCTGCTAGGTGTTGTCAGCATATCATTTTTATTTCCCTTATAGAAATGGGTAAGGCTCCTGTTGGTCTTGTCAAAGAACTGCTGAACTGTAGTAGAGTTTAAAAATGAAATGTAGGAACTTGACTTTTTGATCTGTAATTTCTAACTTTTCTGTTAGTGTATTGAGTGCACTCATGGTGATAGTTTACAGCTGCAGTTTGGTCTGCATATTAGTCCTTGATTCTCACTGTCTCAGCATGACATCCTATGAACAAATTCAATAATATTTCAAACATATTAGCACCTATCTTATTCTCCTATCAGATTCCTTCTTCTTCAGCCCCTTATCTCCTCTACCTATCCCCTCCCAGCTTCTTACTTCATTCCCCCCCCCCAAACCACGCACCTTCTCCCTTACCTGGCCTCACCTATCTCCCTGCTAGCTTGTACTGCTTCCCCTCTCCCATCATTTTATCCTGGCTTCTGCCCCCTTCCTTTCCAGACCCGATGAAGAGTCTCAGCCTAAAATGTAGACTGCTTATTCCCCTCCATAGATGGTGTCTGACTTGCTGAGTTCCTCCACATTTTGTGTGTGTTCATCTAGAGGTATCAGCCGCATATCTTGCTCACTCCGGACAAACTGTATTATGTCTCGATGACAATGTAATGCAAGGGGAACTGAAGCTGTGTCAGAACCATTGGGCTTGACATGCTACAGATGAGCTGTTAAGATTAAATGTATTCTTTCCTGTGGAGTGAGTTACTGCCACCTAATCATTTTAGGACAAGATTAGAAATGGCCTTTATTCTGACTGGTCGGAACAAAACCTGCTGGACTTACATTTATTGTAGCGTCACATTGGTGGCGGTGGGAGGGAGAGAGGAAGGACCATGCTTGAATATTGAACGGAAAGTGTACTGGTCCTGTCTGCCTACAGCGAGAGAGTTGCTCTAGAGATGGTGTTTGGACCATGTTATGAAATTGCACTTGTGGAATTTCAGTACATAGATATTTGTGATAGAATGTAGAATAAATAGACTAGACTAAGCTCATTATAAACTGCCAGCAAGCAATCAAACCTTGCTATTACAATTACCTGGAAAGGCTAAATATGTTCAAATTATATTGGTGGTTGCTATGAGTTTGTAACATGAGAGAACCACCCTATCAATCATTTAAGCCACTCTATTGACTATAATGAGACCCTGGGGATTTATTATCTTGAGAAGTTTCTAACAAGGTTGCATTTACGAGGCAATAGTCAACACAATTTAACAACTGTAAAATCAGAACAAGAAAATACATCCCCTTGGATTAGGTACATGCTAAACATTTCTAAAGAGTGAGCATCTGTCTTTCTCTCAGTTGACAATATTCCTTTTTCGGTGGTCAACAAATCAACAGTAGTTATAAATTTAAAGAAAGGAACCTTATGTTAGGAAGATGGGGGTGCAGGATCTAATCACATTTGCAGATGAAATGTGATGTTAACGTACGGTCAGTAAGACTAAACATATGAGGAAGTACATTGGAATTCCTGCTACTGGACTTTCCCACTGATGCAATAAACCCAGAGAAAACTTCAGGTTCTATTGTTTGAGGGTTGCAGGCACATAGTGGATTAAGTTTCAGGATCTCCTTTGCCAAGGTTTTATAGTTTCATTTCCCATCTCTGTACATGGCTATAATTGTTAGTTAGCTACTGCCACTGGTGTTTAGGACAGCAATGAATGCTCTCCATATGCTGCATTGCTCTTTCTGTAACAATTATGTTTTAACCAGTCAGGATTGGTAGCCCTGAGCTGAAACCCTGAACCTGGAGGACTGGTGGACCACTCTGAGCCTGACCTCTGACTTTTGACCTGTTTGGAAAGGGTGACCCTACCAAGAGCCAAAGCATAAGGCCCTGACTCCAGCCAAAATAGGTCTCCGGGTCATTGAGGCACATAACCCTTCAAACCTACGACAAGGTTGCCGTCCTCTTGGAGGTGTAGTTGTTAAGCTGTGTGAGTCCCTTTTCAATAATTATAATGTTAATACAGCTTGAGCGCCTGAAACAAAGTAGAGTGGATTTTGGAGGAAGTGGTCAGTTAGAGCCTTCTTACCATCCTTGTAATCATAATTCGACATTGACACAAAGCAGTTTCAGCTTTACTCAAATGCTTTGAGTGTAAGAGTGCAGTTGACCAGTAACCAGATGACTCGATCATTCTCCTGCTGGGGCTGAGGAGGCCTTGAGAGGTTTCATGGTTAAGTCTCGACTCCACAGAATGTTCTGCTTTGTGACTCTAGGTCAAGAATGGTCACAAGACTAGATATGTACTGAAGAACAGAAAGCTGGGACAACCAGAAAAGGGAGTTCTTTACTTGCAGATGGACATTATATTTAACCCGGTGAGTGAGCACGATATCAATTATTCTTACACTGTAGGTTTGTTCAGTAGCTGTTTTTGAGTATAAGCATTTTCCATTCATTTGCTTTATTGGCCATTTAGTGAAAAGACCAAGTTCCTGCAGTAATGAAGAATATAATGCCCAGGTTTACCACATAGAGTGAATGTAATGGGCAGATCCGGTGCATAGGACTAATGCTGTAAATTTTAGTGTCATAATGCAGGATCGGAATCGCCATACCTTCCCTGTACCCAATATCATTGGTAGCTCTAAAGAATATGCTACAGATCTGACAAAGCCAAGGTCCAGATCATTTGTTGCACAGGCCTGAGGAGCCTACTCTCTTGCTTCCATGTTAACAGTACAGAGCAAAGACACTCGGTGGCTATTTTATTAGGTGCAAGAGTGGAACCCCAGTGTGGTCTTCTGTTGCTGTAGCCCATCCCTTTCAAGGTTCGACATGTTGTGCATTCAGGGACACTCTTCTGCCCCACCACTGTGGTAATGCGTGATTATTTGAGTTACTGTCTCCTTCCTCTCTGCTTGAACTAGTCTGGCCATTCTCCTCTGACGTCTCTCATTAGCAAGGCGTTTTCGCCCACAGGAAATGCTGTCACGGGATATTTTATTTTCTTTCTCTCACCATTCTCTGTAAACTCTAGAGACTGATGTGCATGAAAATTCCAGGAGATCAGCAATCTCTGAGATACTCAACCCATCCCGTCTGGCACCAATAATCATTCCACGGTCAAAGTCGCGTGAATCCCTATCCTGATGCTTGGTTTGAACAACAACTGAACTTCTTGACTATGCTGGCATGCGTTGAGCTGCTGCCACATGATTGGCTAATTAGATATTTGAATTAATGAGAAGGTGTACAGGTGTACCTAATGAAATGGCCACTGAGTGTAATTCCACATACTCTTGAAAAATAAATTCTTCTCGGGCTTCCAGCTGGGTACAAGTATCGATTTTAACTGAAAAACTCTGCCATCTTCATCATGAATCTCTTAATGATGCATGCTGCAATCAGATTATCATAAAAACTGAGGGACAGCTAAACCATTGCTGTATGGTTACTACTAATCATTCAAAAGCATTCTTAAACAAATCACGAAATGCAGGTAAATCTGTGTTTACAAAACAAATTATGTAATAATGCTGCCTTTAAATAAATTTTAACTGCTGTATTTTTTCATAATGGAGCAACAAAAAGCTTAGACAAACAAAAAGAGCCTTAGGGTTTCATTTAGACTGTGGTTAATCATATATAATTTGAAGCTTCACTGGAAATCATGGAAATATCCAAGGCATCAGGGCTTCAGGGGAATAGTATTAAGTACACGGTAGTAGATGGACAGAGGGCAATATGGCAACACTAGCTGATAGCTCAGTGTATCTCACTAAGATTTCTTTTTTCTTGCATTCACTGAATGCAGATGTTCGCATGCTTTATTGTGTTAACAGCTGGATCTTATTTGTATTTTAGCCGCAGAAAGTTAGTATACCCTGAGTCAGTCAACAGAATAAAAATCTACGTTTCCTCTGTGTAATGATGTAGTAAAAGTGATTTGTTACTTTGCTGATGTTATTCCCCAAATATCCTGAAGAGACACAAGGCTGGATTTTCCTGGATTGAGTTTGCACTAATGGTGCATCTTTATGTTGAAATCATCAACATCATCAACACCGATTTGCATCGGAATTTCTTGTCAGTCTTATTAGTGTATGCCCAAAGAATGAACGGTAATTAGTGCGAGCAAAGCACAAGAAGAGTAGATACCCTCTCAGAATGGCTCAGACTTCCTGGTGCAACTTGTTTTGCCCCTCTCCAGGTCTATCAGGAGCATAGAAAACTTGCATTCTCTGACTGTGTTCTGAGGCAAAGCTGTACTTGAGAGTCAGGTAAGTTTTGGCTGAGTATTTGGCAGCATTCAAACAATTGAGGAAAATTAATGGAAGCGTATTTTGACTTAATGGTTTATAATTTCCCTTGGGGTGCAGAGGGAGGAGTAGGGAAAATGGCTGTTCTCAGTTCTTCAGGCACAAATTCCAGACCACAGTGCAATAAAAGTGCAATATTGTTTCGCATTTTAGTTTTATTATTGCTTCTCTGGGGCCATGGCAAAGATGGACGAATTGGATATTGGAACAATAAAACTCTGGGAACTATTCAAGGTGGAAGATCTAAGGCCTGGCTGGATGCTTTCAGTCACTTGTGTCTCCTTTGAACTTCGTCGAACACTGTTTGCTTATGTTCTTAATATGCTCCTGTCCTGCTGGGACAGGAAACTTACTGCATGTGAGAAGAACCTTCAGTTCAATGTAACAGTGCCATAAATTGGAAAGCATTCCACATGTCGGAAGAGTATATCCAAAGGTCAGTGCTTTAGTTGCCAAGTGCTTCCACAGCTGTTCTCGGCTGATTTATGGGGTTTTTTTTGCACAAGGAACTAAATCTTTATAAAGCAGATTCTTTAAACTTCTGTGGGCATTGTTCTGCAAATTAACTCATACAGGGTGGGGGACAAGAGAGAGACATGCTTGAATACTGAGACTGATCAGCTAAATGGAGCCCATTCTACAATTCATTATTTTGGCAAGACAATTGATTTCTTGGTGAGAAAGTGTGTGAGGTACAGATTAGAGACTCTGATTTCTCACTGATTCATTATTTATTGAATTTAAGATGCCTAACTTGCATCTCCCCAAATAGATCTTTTACTCCCAGTTGAAGGAAGGTCAGCGAGCCCCTGGTAGGCAAAGGAAACGCTTCAAAGATAACATCAAAATCAGATTGAAGAAATTCAGCATTATATCCAAAAACTGAGAGGAGACAGCACTCAATAGATGCACCTGGAGGAAATGATACATGAGAATGACATCCGCTGTGCCGCCAACAACAAGCAGCAGCTACAAAATGAGAGACTGAACAGCCAAAGGACCCAACCACTAATCACAGCCACCACTTACTCTTGCCCACATTGTACCAGAATATGTGGATCCTGGATGGGCCTCTATAGCCCCCCTAAGTACCCACCAATAGAGAACCGCTGAGGAGAACTTCATACTCGACTCGAGTGATTGCACTACTACTATTGAGTGATTTGGGGACTCAGTTGAGTCTTGTCTATCAGGCTGGAGTTGTATGGTTGTATGATAACGTGTTTCCCATTTAAAGGAACTTAAAGTGAAAGGTGAAATATTGAAGCTTTTACCATCAATCCATTTTATTGAAGTCGGTGTTTATAAGAGTTCTTGCATTTATGCAAGCTACTTGATGATTTGACTGTCAACCATATTGAATATGAAAGCTGTTCACAGGTGGTGGAAAGGAAATTAATTTACCTAGTTCATCCTTTTGAGGAAATCTATGTTCAAAGTATGCGAGCTGGATATGCAGTGCACCAATTGTGTGCTGTATTCCAAATCTAAATTTAGACAATATAACCATATAACAATTACAGCACGGAAAAAGGCCATCTCGGCCCTCTAGTCCGTGCCGAACTCTTACCCTATCCTAGTCCCACCGACCTGCAATCAGCCCATAACCCTCCATTCCTTTCCTGACCATATATCTATTGAATTTAACTTTAAACGACAACATAGAACCTGCCTCAACCACTTCTGCTGGAAGCTCATTCCACACAGCAACGAATCTCTGAGTAAAGAAGTTCCCTCTCATGTTACTCCTAAACTTTTGCCCTCTAGTTCTCAATCATGTCCTCTTGTTTGAATCTTCCCCACTCTGAATGGAAAAAGTCTAACCACGTCAACTCTATCAATTCCCCTCATAATTTTAAACACCTCTATCAAGTCTCCCCCTCAACCTTCTACGCTCCAAAGAATAAAGACCTAACTTGTTCAAACTTTCTCTGTAATTTGGGAGATGAAACCCAGGCAACATTTTAATAAACCTCCTCTGTACTCTCTCAATTTTATTGAGCTACAGTTCAAAGTCAAAGTTGAGTTTATTGTCATCTATGCTCAAGTACACTGTGAAACTTACTCACAGCAGCATTATAGACTCAGCGAATCACACAAAAATAAATCAAGCACAATTTTTACAAGAAAGAACACAATTATAACAAAAAACTTCCATGTTAGTGCAAAGTGATCCAAGTGGTTCTGCTGTTGCTAAAGTTTAGCGATTACGGCTTTGCCAGTCGTTCAAGAACCAAACTGTGTCTTATGTTCAGTGTACAGAATTTAACTCAGTATTACTTGATTTTTATTTCCTTGTGAATAACCCAAAATGATGAGTAAATTTTCAATGTTTGTTTTTTTTAAATTTTCGCAGATTAAAGCAAGCCTCAGAACTTTTAAACCAAAGGAATCAAGGAAATTAGAAGAAAACCCTAAATTTTCAAAAAAGGTATTTCAGCTTTTTAAGACTAACAACTATAATCTATATATCAGCAGCTTAGCACTCATTCCCTTGAACTCCATGTGCTCAGAGATTTATATAGCTTCAAGGGTCCTTTTGGGCACCAGGGTAGCATAGTGCTTAGCGCAACACTATTACAGCTCTGGGCATCTGAGTTCTGAGTTCAAATCTGACATCCTCTGTAAAAGTTTGTACATATCTGCCCCCGTTGTGGGTGGATTTTCTCTGAATGCTCAAGCTTCCTCCGACAGTCTAAAGATGTACAGATTAGTATGGTAATTTGTCATTGTAAATTGTCCTGAGATTAGGCTAAAGTTAAATTGGGGGTTGTTGAGGATTGCTGGTTGTTGCAGGTTGGAAGGATCTATTCTGTTCTGTATCCCTAAAATAAAAATAATACTTGAGCATTAATGCTAAAAGAAGAAAGTATGGATCAAGTGATATTTGCAGGGATGATGCAGAAATATTCACCTTTTGTATTTTACTTTTGTTTGTTTGAAGAGAAGTACAAAGACATTCTTAATGTGTGACCAGAATTCTTCCCTCTGGTCTCATTCTTACTCTACTTTGTACCATGCAATGAAATAGCACAGAAGGAAACCATTCAGTCCTTTGACCTTGTGTCATCTTTTTGGAACATCTATTCAAGTAAACTTATAATATGCTGTATGTCTACATTTTTCACCCAAAGACCTTCAGGTTTTTTTTTCCAATAAAATTGTGATGTGATGCTGTGGGACAGGATGTAGATATGGCTGGCAAGTTGCCTTGAGTTGGGCCTCATCAAACCTCATTTGGAAACAGAAGATCTCAGAATCAAGCTCAATGCTTCAAATTGTCTCCTGTAACTGCAAATATTACATAACAATAAAAAAATGAAAGAGAAAAATGGGTGTATAACACAGGATCTGCCAAAACTCCTGAAATTTGCCCCCTTTTTGAAAGTTTGCATTATTAGTTTTAGAACCAAACTTTATCACCAACTGTTCAAACCATTTAAGAAAGACGCATGGAAGCAATGGATTTTTTTTTAAAAAAGGGCTAGTTATTATCATCTTTCTCTCAGAGAGCATATACCTCCTGTTTTCCTCAGGTTGTAATGTCTCACTGTGTTGTACTGTGACAGATCAATGCTTGCCAGGACCAACCAGTCTTTGTCAGTCTTAAGGCCATGCCACTCAGGGACTTGTGCTAATCTTATTTTGTGTCTCTATGTGCTATCGTAACTATATATGTTTGTCTATACTGTGTTCTGCACGCTGGCCCCAAAGAAACGCTGTTTTGCTTGGCTGCATACGTGAGTGTGGATGAATGACAATTAAACTTGAACCTGAACAGTAAAGTAGATGTATTATACAATGTCAGACCTGTACCCACCAGTACTCTGCCCCAGTGTTATACGATGACAGAATTATGTCCACTGGTATTGTATCCCAGTGTAGTACAATGAAAGATCTGTCCCCACCTTTACCTTACCCCACAGTATGTATTGACAAAACCGTGCCCGCAGAGCTGTGCCTGTGATGTTCAAGTTCACGTTTACTGCCATTCGACCACGTACATGTATACTCCCTAATGAAGCCACATTCCCCTGGACCAAGATGCACAAAACAGTACGTATAATTCACATGTACTCTATAAAGTAATATTACCACAAGTAAAGAATTATCTTTGAAAATAGTATATCCAGTTGTTTTAGTTCCCCATTTAAAATTATACCAGTAGAGTTGACCACTCAGTCACTTGAGCCTTCTGCTCCATGGCAGATTTAAGTGTAAGGTCAGCTCTGTATTCTTCCTTTCTATTTTCAGTATCATTCACGTCCTTATTCTAATGTTTTAAAAAGCATTTGGAATCTGCTTCTATTATCCTTTGGAAAAGAGAATTCCATGGACTCATAACCCTCTGCCAGAAAAGCTTTCACTTCATCTCTGTCTTGAACGGGTGATTTCTTTGTTATTGATCAGTAACTCATCACTCTAGACCAGGGGTTCCTAACCTGAGGTCTATGGACCTGAGGTCTACCTCGTTAATGGTAGGGATTCTTGGCATAAAACAAGGTTGGGAACTCCTGCTCTAGGTTCTTTGACAAGAATCTGGATGGGCATAAAGGTTGGCATGTACTTGGTGGGTCAGAGGATCGGTTTCTGTGCTGTGCAACTGCATAAAACACTTTTCCATGCCCAGTTAAACTTAAAATCAAATATTTTCTTGACCAATTCTTCAAGAGATTCAAGATTCAAAGTACATTTATTAGCAGTGTATGTATGCAGCATACAACCCTGGGATTCGTTTTCCCCACAAATAAAGAAAAACCATGGAACCCGTTCAGAGAAGAACATGCAAACCAGTGCAAAAAAGAAACAGATCAGGCAAATGGCAGCAAAAAAAAAAATGAGCGAAAAGCACAGAATCTAAAGCACAAATTGAACGAGAAAGAGTCCAGGCATATTCAGTTCAGTTCTGTGTTCGTTATCTGCAGGCCATCCCGATTCAAAATCATCCAAAATCTTGCTGGCAAGTGCCACTGAACTCCTATGGTTGAGTTGGGAAGGCCCTATTTTGCTGATCTGAAAAATCCTGAACTGTAGTGGCGAGGTCCCAAATTATGTACTGAAACAACTCTGACCCTAAAAGTAACCTAGCAGTTTTTCAGCTAGTGCAAGCTTTGTCAATTGTCAAAACTGCTTCGTGCATATATGTCTAATGTACGGAAACATTCAAAATGATGAAAGAAACTATTAATTACAGTACTCTGCTCCCAGCATTTTCTATTTTGAACCATTCTATTTAATTTCTGTTTCTCTTAATAAGGCCTTGACATCTTTCCTAAAGTGTATCACTTACTCTTGGTTCTGCAACATAAAGCAAAAGTGTCATAATTGTTTGATTCCAAATCCCAACGAGTTTCCTTGCCAATGCCAAGAAGAGCCACAAAAAGCCACCTTGCTAATGCCAGGGATTGCCACAGAGAGCCTCCTTTTTAATGCCAAGGAGAACCTCCTTGTCAATGCTAACAATTACCAAGGAGAACCTCCTTTCCAATGCCAAGGATTGCCAAGGAAAGCCTCCTTGCCAATGCCAAAGAGAGCCAAGGAAAGCCACCTTGTTAATGTCAAGAATTGCCAATGAGAGCCTCCTTGCTATTGCCTAGAAGTGCCAAGGAGAACCTCCTTGCCAATGCCTGGAAATGCTAAGGAAAGCCTCCTTGTCAATGAGTTTGATCTTTATGGTAAGAGATAAAGGGAGTTTATTTTTGTAATTCTGACATAAAACTTTGCTTTAAATCTTCACTACTGACCATCGCTGGCTTCGGTCTGAGCTTGAGTTGGGTATTTGGAATCAAATTCTTCCTTCCCTTCCAGAACAAGAAGTGTGAAACATGGAGAAGGAAAGATTAATGAGGAAAGGTTAAAAACTTTAAGGTATCCAATTGCAGGGGACATTTTCACTGCTTGCATTCACACCTGATGGCCACTCAGATCATGGGATTCATTGTTAAAGTTGTGTGGAGAAATGAGGCAAAATTTGTTTCATTCTCATGCATTTATATCATTCCTCTTCTGATGCTCCAGTGAATTCCATCATAGCTCATGGAATATTTATTGGACAAATGCAACCAGTTGTACTGTATGCAGCAAGTTCCCACGAGCAGTGTGATAATGACTTGATAATCTGATTAATTAATTGATCATGGGATAAACATAGAGGGATTCTCCCCTGCTCCTTCAAAGGGATGAGAGAAGTTTCAGTTTAACATTTCATCCACTGTCTGAAAGAGAGTTTGAATTATGGGTGTGTGGAAAGCCCCAAACTATGTTCCTGCCTATTCTTCATATTGAGTCACTGTTGCTTGAGAAGCAAGATGCTGCTGTTAGACAGTACAAGATCTATTGTACAATTCAGCAGCGTGACAATTGTTTTTGCTTGATGTTTGCAGGTATTAACCAGGAATCTTAGACGAGTCCGGAATATCACCAGGACCTTATGGAGCACAGTCTGTTATGTTCAGAGCTGTTTTGAGTGGGAATCTGCTCAGAGAAGTTTAATAGCCTTTATGGTAGGTCGTATTTTTCTTTTCACTAGTTTGCATTTCACAAGAAGTTCAGAGCTCTGTTCAATAATGGTAGCAAACAGAACAAAAGGAAGATTAGAACACTGCCTTCAGGCTGAGTGCAGTATCTTCCTGCTGTAAATCTCTTTGTCTCCAATACACAATGATCTCTGTTAAATAATGTACATATTTATGTATCCTTTATTTATAGAGATAATTCATAAGGCTTCCTCTCCTCTTTATAATCCTGGGTTTCAGATGGATTTTGAATGAAATGCTTACAAAAAGGAATTATTGAGAACTCCTGGGAATTATCGTAATAATTTTCCTTGAAGGCACAAGGGTTGATTGTCAGATTTGGATTCAGATTTATTTATCACATGTACATGCAGTGAAAAACGTCGTTTGTGCTAACAACCAACACACCTAAGGGTATGCTGGGGGGCAGCCTGTCAGTGTTGCCACACGTTACAGTGCCAACACAGCACGCTCATCATGCTCAGCAGAACAACACACAACACAACACAACCGAACATGCCAAGTGACAAAGTTACATGGCAAATCAAGCTGTTTTTCATCCTCCAGCAGGCACGTGGATTTGCAGATATTGCACTTTTGAATATTCTCCCCTCCCCACCAAGAACTTGCAGAGATTCGCAGCCTTGCTGTTCCAGCCATTGGGCCTTGACTTTTGGTCTGGATTCCCAATTGACCTCAGGGCTTCAGTTTGGACTTCTGGTTGACCTTCAGGCTTCAACCTTCAGTATCGACTCAGGACTTGCCAATGATGAACAATAAGGACCTTGGATGAGGGCACACAATCCAGATCTTAAGTTCTGGATTTGCCAATGGATTTATTGATGGAACTAGTGCGAGGTGCTCATAAATCCATTGAGAGAAGGTCATTTCCCAACTTTGGTTGCTGACCCTGCTAGCCCTCAAAGGCAGCTTGGATATCCTTCTGGTATTTTTGTGATCAATTCTTCAAAATGCAACTGGATTCTGGCCACAGGCATCCAGTTATTGCTTGAAGCCCCTGGAACACGCATGCCTCTGTAGTTTCAAGGGATGTTACAGGCAAAGGGAATACAAATCCGCCTTGTTAGGGGGAGCTGGAGTTTCTGAACCTCACTGAAATAAGGTGGGCTGCAGGAGGCATGCAACCTTCCCCTAGGTCCTCTTGCCTCACTCTGCTAGAGGAATATATCTTAGGACTAATAGATGCCACCTCCTTAGGGATGGTGAAGTACATAATCTTCAGTGACTTTGTAAAGAACAGCTTTTTTTTTGCAGCACGGTAGCAGGACATTTTTTTTATTTAGAGATACAGCATGGTAACAGCCCTTTCATGCCCAACGAGCCCGTGCAACCCACTTACACCCATTTGACCAATTAACCTCCCAATGGTACACAAGAGAACAGTTGCATATTTCATCATCCTAGGGTCAAATTTACCTACATGTGATACTTGCTGTAAACCCAACAACTTGTTGACCCAAATTGTGCCCACATTTGGCCTTTATTATCAGATTTTTCAACAATGAGTATTTTTGCAGTGATCTGATCGTGAAGGGATGATAACGCATTGGATAAGAGCCAATGTGTAAGCAATGATGTGATAATACCAGCTTTTTTTAAACATATATTTTTGGTGAAGAATAAGTTTTGGCAAAGAGACTGTGAGAACTCTGGTTGTTTTGAAATGTTGATGCAGCTGATCACCAGAGAAACGGTCATACAGCATTGAAGCAGGTTCTTTAGCCCAGCTCGTCAAAGATGAGAGTGTTGCCCAGTGAGTTAGTCCCAGCTGCCCACATTTGGCCCATAGCCATCTGAGCCTCTCCTATCCATGCACTTATCTAAGCAACACACATCAAAGTTGCTGGTGAACGCAGCAGGCCAGGCAGCATCTCTAGGAAGAGGTACAGTTGACGTTTCAGGCCGAGACCCTTGGGCCTGAAACGTCGGCTGTACCTCTTCATAGAGATGCTGCTTGGCCTGCTGCGTTCACCAGCAACTTTGATGTGTGTTGCTTGAATTTCCAGCATCTGCAGAATTCCTGTTGCATGCACTTATCTATATGGCTTTTGAAAGTTTAATATTGCTAAGATACCCTCAGTTTAACTCCCTCCACAGAGTATCATCTTGGGTTCTGTGCTCAAATTCCTAGTGTGTATCTGGAGTCCACAGGCTTCGGATTCAGAGGTGAGAGTCTTAAGCAGTGGTCTGAGGTGAGCCTGACTTTTGAATTTAGGAATATTACAGTCAAAGTATTGTAGGGCAGTAGGAGTTGTAATATTAACGCCAACAGTTTGGATATGTGTAAATGCTAAGTTCTAAGCTCTGTAGACTAGGAATCAATTGGCATGGCCCTATGCAGTCCTATGGGAAACAGATGAATGGGTTGAAACCATAACCAAGGGAGTTTAGAAAAATGAGAAACAACTTTATTTAAACACAAAGCTCTGAAGGACTTATCAGATAACTTCTAAAAGGCTATGTTGGAATGCAGAACTAGGAAGCAAAGTTTCTGAATAAGAGGTTCATCATTTGATTTGTAGGTGAGGAAAAACTTCTTTCTGATGGCCATGTACCTTTGGAATTCTCTGCCACAGGGAATTGCAGAGTCGGAACCATTGCCTACTGTCTGTTTCAATATTCAGACTTATGGTCTGTGGGCAGTTGATGGTATTCTGTAACAGGAGGAAAATGTTGAGGCCAAGATCAGGTCAACCATAATCTTATCAAACAACAAGTTAGTCTTGCCATGAGTGTCCAGATCTAACTATGGTGCTTGTTCCCATACCCTGCCCCTCTGCCACTCCAGAACAAATGTTCTCGTAGCAAGTGTCCTGCTCTACTGGGAATGACAGCTTTACGAGCTCCTAGCATGTTGCAAGGCCCTGCGACATGGTAGGATCAGGACCTGCCATGGGGCTGGTGCTGTCATGCTTGAGATTCAAACATGTGATACTTTGCATGTTACATCTGTCGAGGTATTTCTGCCTGATGCCTTGTACTGGACTGTGTAGCATATCCTCCATCACCAAGCACAATTCCACATGCTTAGCAAGTTGCTAGGCAATATTTTCACAAAATTAGGGCTGGATAGTTTTCCAGAGCTTGTTTTGGCAGTCTAGTAACCTGGATTGCAAAGTGTCATGGTTGCCTCTGCTACTCGATGTTGTACATTTTCACTGTTGTAGATGTTCAATTACAATGAACATGTCAAACCCTAGTTAGCTTGAATAGTCATGACGTTCACATGATGAGAGTTTCTAAAGTGGTTGAAGAGAACGGTGCAAGAATTTATTTTATTTAACTTTTTCAACTTTTACTTATCAGCTCTTTCTTTTTCCAAGTTCTGAGAAAGAGTCCCAGACCTGAATCATTTACTGTCATAATATACCATCAAGTCAACTGTCCTTAATAACATTACTGCTGTGGGAACCTGTATTGTGCTTTTGGCTCCATTTTCCCAACAATGCAACTGTGAACACGCTTCAGAGTGCCAGAACAGTTAGCGGAGAGGTTGTGGAGACAGATGTTGTTAAGACCCCAGACAACGTTAGGAACCACAAGGTAGAGCATGGTGCGACTAACGTCCTGAGCAGTGTATATTTCAATGCAAGGAGTATCATAGGAAAGGCAGATGAGCTCCAGGCATGGATCAACACCTGGAACACAACACAAGCAAACAGTCTTTTTCCACTGAAGTTGGGTGGGACTACAATCAGAAGTTATGCATTAAGGATGAAAGGTGAAAAGTTTAGGGGGAACATGACGGGCAATTCCTTCACTCAGAGGGTTGTGAGAGTGTGGAATGAGCTGTCAGCTCAAGTGGTGCATGCGAGCTGGACTTCAACGTTTAAGAGAAGTTTGGATAGATACATGGATGGTAGGGGTATGGAGAACTATGGTTCCTGTGCAGGTTGATGGGAATATGCAGTTTAACTGGTTCGGCACAGACTAGTTGGGCCAGAGGCCCTAATTCTCTGCTGTACTTTTCTATGACTCTATGACTGTATATTTCCTCAGCACCTGAACAATTGAGAAATTGTAAACACGAGGAAATCTGCAGATGCTGGAAATTCAGGCAACACACATAAAAGTTGCTGGTGAATGCAGCAGGCCAGGCAGCATCTCTAGGAAGAGGTACAGTCCACGTTTCGGGCCGAGACCCTTTGCCCTGACCCTTCGGCCCGAAATGTGGACTGTACCTCTTCCTAGAGATGCTGCCTGGCCTGCTGTGTTCACCAGCAACTTTTATGTGTGTTAATTGAGAAATTGTGGCAGGGTCCCTCCTTTCAATCTTTCTTTATAAGTCAGGTCCTCCAGTCCCAATAGATTTTGATTTTAGCAATCTATAAACAGATGTTAATTTATTACATGCTTTGAAGCTTTCTAGTCTATGTTAGAGACTGTTTTTGCAACTTCATTCAAATGGGAAGTCATTCTAGACACCCTGGTTAATGATCATGAACTGTTAAGTGACAGATTTATGCACATAACACACAGACTGCTGGAGGAACTCAGCAGGGCTGGGAACATCTATGGAGGGAAATAAACAGTTGACTCTTCCAGCTGATACACTTCATCAGGACTGGTAATAAACCTTTCTGTGTATATTCCAGCACCTGCAGAATCTCCTGTGTCTCAGACTTGCGCCTGTAACTTGCTAGGAACCAGTAATGCAATTCTAAAATCAGCTCTCAGGAGATGACAGTTTTATTCAAACAAAACAACTATTTGTTTTAACAATCTTGCTGTATTAGTTGGCTATATTTAAGGACTGTAAAAAAATTTTTGATTTTTAAACTCTCAAGCTTGTGCCAGTTTACCGGAGACTTTAGATGTAGGAACGTCCCTTCTCAATCAGTGCAACATCAAAGTGTGACATCCTACTGTTGAGTTATGGGCACCAGTTATCCACTGTGAGATTACACCACTTGTAAGACCATAAGACATCGGAACAAAATTAGGCTATTCGGCCCATTGAGTCTGCTCCGCCATTCCATGTTGGCTGATTTATTATTCCGCTCAACTCCATTTCTCTTGCCTTCTCCCCTGTGACCTTTGACACCCTCATTAATCAGGAACTTATCAAGCTCTGCTTTAAATATGCCCAATGACTTGGCCTCCACAGCCATCTGTGACAATGAATTCCATAGATTTACCACCCTTGGGCTAAAGAAATTTCTTCCCATCTGGGTCCTAAAGGGATGTCCTTCTATTCTGAGGCTATGCTCTCTGGACCTAGATTCCACTACTGTAGGAAGCATCCTCTCCATATCCACTTTATCTGGACCTTCCAGGTGATACATACCTCAACTAAGCCAAATTACAACTCACTGTGTGAGATAAAGAACAGAGAAAGCAGATGAGGTATTCAAGATATAATCAAGAGAGGAGATGGTTGATTTTAAAGTTATTACAGAATAAAATACAATTTAACATTAGCAATATTTTACAGAAAGGATCACAGGTTTTTTGCTTTAAGCATATAGTGCAGTTCCTTAAGAATGCAAGTCTTTTTTTTAATAGAATTTGATACAAATATAAATATATAGGATTTAGATATCCTGACCCACACTCCAGTCCAGAAGGTGATGGTACAAAGTACAAGGGAAATTTTATTATTAAAGTATGTATACATCACCATATATAACTCCGAGGTAATGCACCTTAAACCTGTTTGCCAACCACCATAAAACTTCAGGAGAAGAAAGAGGCTGAATGCTTAACTCCAGGGAGCATGACATCATC
Source organism: Mobula birostris (assembly GCF_030028105.1). Lineage (NCBI taxonomy): Eukaryota > Metazoa > Chordata > Chondrichthyes > Myliobatiformes > Myliobatidae > Mobula > Mobula birostris. Next base: position 29,063,618 of record NC_092383.1, on the reverse strand, counting down.
TACCCCAGTGAGAAATAAATCACAATGGCACACCAAGTGTAACAGCAATAACTTGCCTTTTTATTGCATTCATAACGTAGCCGGATATCACTTAGTGTGCAAAGTTGACTCCAAACTACATAAGATATTAGGGAAAATGATCGCAAGATTGGTGAAGGAAGTTGATTTTAAGGATGGGAGAAAGACAGAGAAATTTTAGGAGGAAAATCCAAAGATTGATTAAAATCTGGAATGAAGGAGATTAAAGAGAGCCAAGCTGAGCTCTCATGATTGTAAGACTGAGGAATTGAAATCGGTTTATTATTGACATCTGTAATGAGATACAGTTATAAACTTTGGTTTGCATGCCATCCACAGAGATAATTTCAAAACATTAAAGATGTCAGGGTAGTACAAAAGGAAAAGTAATAATAGAATACAGAATATAGTGTTAAAGTGACAGGGAAAGTGCAGTGCAGGTGGGTAAATAAAATATAAGGGCCACAAAAAGGTAGGTAATGAGATCAAGATTTCATCTTTATCAGACAGTAGATCATACAAGATCTGAAGGTTTTAGGATTGAGGAATTAGAATTAGTTTATTAGTTTCACGTCCACTGAGATATATTGAAAAACTTTTGTTCATGTGTAATCTGGAATGATCATTCCAAGCATTACTTTTTTGAGGAAGTAAATAAGAAAACAGAACACTGAACAAGTATTAAAGTTACAGAGAAAATGCAGTGCAGGTAACAAGTAAAGTGCAAAGGCTGACGGGGTAGAAAGGAAGATCATGAGCTCATTTTTTTTTTAGCTTAAAAGGTCCATTCAAGAGTCTGATAACAGAATTGTAGCATTAATCATGCCCAAGGTTGGTGTTCCACCTTAACTTCCCAAAGTTGAAACTTCTCATGCACATTAGCCTGTTTAATTGTGTTCTGAATAACATCCCTCCACCAGTAAATGCTCCAAGCTAGTTGTGCCCTGGTCTGGTCTGGTCAGGTCAGGTTGAACACCTGAGAATCAGTTGAAAAGTTCACACTGTGATTGGTGATTTTTTTTTTTGGTTTTGGTTGCAGAATCAAGGCTGGAGGTTAGCCGTGACCCTATTGAATGGTAGAGCAGGCTTGAGATGGTGAATGACTTTCTCCTGTTCCTTTGCCACATTTTAAATAACCACAGACTATTTTAAATATTTAATCATGGTTTTGTTTTCAGTGGAGGTAAAACTCAATGCAAAGGTTCATGTTGAAAGTGGCTTTATTTATTGTTGTTGCTTTAAGGTCCGTTGCTCTCATAATAGATCATTAACTGCCTGTTCAGCAGATTACAGCCAAGCTGCTCTGTTGTGTATACTCAAAATGTAAAAGATATCTCTTCGCCAACAACTTCAGTATTTTTCTTTAGCACTGTCCACCTATTCTTCCTTGTCATCGTTAAACATTAGTGGAAATGAAATTTTGCAGACAACCTACACAACTGTCAGTAGTTCACCAAAGGCAGCACACTAACCTGTGCGTTAATTGAGCACAATAACATTAAATTATTGTCTCAGAAGGCTGATACCTTGAATGAACTATAGTCCCGTGGTGGAACTCCCCTTGTACCTAGAATTCCACACAGTGTGGCCTTGTCTCTTCAGCGACTGAGGTTTGATTGTCATTCTGCTCTGAAGCTGTCACTTTTATTAGTCGGACACATAGATCTTTTTTTCCCTGAGATGCATGTCAGGTGGTTTTCTGTTTTCCATTGTCTGCTGGGTCCTGCGGAAAGCCAGCTCTTTTCATTGTGGTTGGATGTGGGCGTGCTTGATGTGGGTAGGATGTAATTATATTCACTGCCGGTGATAGTTACAAGAAGGCTTTAGCGATAATGTAACTGCTGGAAAACTTCGCACAAAAACACAACTTGTGCTCTGGGATTTTTTTTTCATTTTGTGGTTTAGTGTAATGTGATTTTAATGCTGCTTTCTAGCAGGTCTCATCTGCATATTTTAATATGTGGATCCTTTAGGGCTCTTCGTACTCATCTTTTGTGAATGCAACCAAAATAATAAAAAGGCGCCCTCTAAGGCAACTCCATTGTGCATCAATGCAGTGTTTGGGTCGGTTCTCTGCTGCAAACTTGCACCACTGCCTTACAGAAAGGGTGAGCACTTTGCTCCTGCTGACCCTGGGGATTATTCACCATGATTTAGCCCAGTTGGAGGGAAAATGTCCATTATCTGTTTCAGCTTGGTTTGGTTCGGGTTAGCACAACACCATGGTAACTGCACACGACTCAGATTATTGTGCTGATAATAAAAGATGAAGCCTTGTTTGTAATAGCTGAACTGAATATACTTGCCAAGGTTATGGTATTGATCAATGAAAATATTGTGTTATCAAAATCCAGTAGTGTAGCTATATTGCCTGTTATTCTCCTCTTATCTCAGCTCTGTTCTTCACATTTCATAATGCTGTTTTTGTTGCTCAGTCCTCTGTCTCCTTCCTTCCATTCTCTGTCCCTCTTTAAATTGTTGCGTCTCCTCAATTTCTCTACTCTCCTCCCTTAATGGTGGATGGGAGCAGACATGGGACAGAATGAATATAGGATAGAAAATTAAGATAAACAACAGTGATCAAGAAATTTGGTGCCCTCTCCAAGGTAGTCAGAAATGGATAGGTAACGAATGGAGATTTTGAGTTATTGGTGAGAATGGAAACCAGTGAGTAGAGGGTGCAGGGAATAGTTGCGGGAATTGGGACAGAGCCAGGCTGATTGGAATAGGGTGGCAGAGGTCAATGTGCTGGGAGAGGTGGTACCATAAGGTGAGGATTGAGGTCAGACAGAAAGTACAAGTTATCTTATTGGAATCAAGTCGAACAATGCATTGTCCCGTAATGTGTGGCAGCTACAAACTCAACCATTCCTGTAAAAGCAGCACGCTTAAAGAATGTCATTTGATGGGCATCTACCAGGAAACTGTGTCAAAGACCAAGTAAGACTCAACTAGGAAGTGTTTGATGGAAGTGATACAAAACAGCCCAGAAATGGTTAACTCAGTAGTGATGCCCTCTTTAGTCAAATAAAAGTGAATAGATTTACAAACGGTAGTAATGCATGTTCAGTCAGTTTTTGGAAAAAAACAGCATTTTTTTCAAGCAATGCTACTGCTTCTTGGGGTATAAATGACTAAGACCTTGCTTAATGGCATAAAAAAAGGTTGGGAACCCCTGAATATGGTCCATGTTGGCTGATAGTTTGACATCAGGGTACAGATGAGGCTTCTATTCAAAACTGCAGAAACAGGACACATAGAATTTCAAGTGGTTTTGAGCTTGTAGAGTGGGATTCAGCAATGTACGTGGGAGTAGGGTAGGGTGGTGAATGGTGTTGGAACGGAGAGTTGTGGGCACCGCATTTTTAAGTTTCCTCAAAGTTTTCACTAAATTGTATCTTCTTTTTAGTACGATGGCATAATCTGACTAAATGTGACGCACAATACGTGATCAATCCTGACCAGTGGTTGAAAACCCATGTTCTACCCGTCTTCAACCTGGCTCACTTTCAGATAGTGTTTAAAAAGGGCAACCTGCTGGAGTGGCCCAGTGGTCGAGCCGCATCTGTTGGTGAGGTGGAGGGAGGAGAACTAAGAGGGGAAGGGATTGTTTGCATTTTGAGTCAATATTTCTGTATCAAGGTTGAAACGTTCCTTTCCCCCACTGATGCTGCTTGACTCACTGAGATTGTCCACCAACATGTTTCTTTTTGCCCCAGATTCCAGCATCTGCAACTTCATCTCCTTCTTTCCATCTCCTTCTTGCCTCCCATCCACTTTTCTCCCATTGTCCTCATCCACTGCCCTGGTCCCTTTGCCCATTGCCCGTGAATGTCTCAACTGCAGCTTGTGACCACAAATGCTAATTTCTCTGTTGTTCCTCTCACTTACCTCAAAGCTTTACTTTGCTAGCTAATTTGGACCTTGACTTGTTTACATCCTGCTTTCCTATTATGCCTACTGTCTTTACTCCTCTGTGAATTTATTTCCAAACCCTTGCCACTTAAATGCACCCTCAGAGTTTAGTTAATCTCATCTTCTGGTTTCTATACTGTTCTCTATCTTACCCTTACCCCCACCCATTATGCTGAATCTAACTCCTCATGCCTCTCTCAAAACCTTTAACCTCTGGACATTCTAAATTTTATTCATAACTTGCCACGTCATTTTGGCTTTCTGCAGGTCTACATTCTCATTTACATGGACAGCTTCATCCCCCTCCACACATATCACACACATCTTGACACATATCTCATTCTCCTGATATCACATGCATGCCGGGTACTTCACACAGATACCTCCTGTCTTTCCATGGGCAAATGTGATTATTTATAACTGTTAACTTATGTTGCAAGGTAATGACCTATTTGCAATCAAAGACTATTTAAGAATTAATAATCTATTTTCATTACCTCACACTTTATATTGCAAGAGACCAACTGCACTTCAAACCAAAATGATAAAGACAAGAAAGTCTGCAGATGCTGGAAATCCAAAGCAACATACACAGGATGCTGGAGGACCTTAACGGGTCAGGCAGCATCTATGAAAATGAAGAAACCATCGACAATTTGGGCCAGAATAAGAAGGGGAAAAATGCCAGAATAAGAAGGTGAAGGGAAGGGAGAGAAGCTAGCTGGAAGGTGAGAGGTAAAGCCAAGTGGGTGGAGAAAGGTCAAGGGCTAAGAAGAAAGGATCTGATAGGAGAGTGGACCATAGAAAGGGAAGGATGAGGGAACCCAGGGGGAAGAAATAGGCAGGTGAGAAGAAATAAAAGGTCAGGGCGAGGAATAGAGGAAGTTGGGGGAGAGGGTGAAATTTGGTTATCAGAAGGAAAAATTAATATTCATGCCATCACGTTGGAGGATGCCCAGACGGAATATAAGGCTTTCTTTCAGCTAATGTACAAAAAGTTAATCTAACAAAATGTTTTAGGCAAAACTTTGCTGAAATTTGGCAACATTGAATGCGCAGAAGGCAGAGACTTCACAGAAAGAATTACTAGTGGTACATGTATAATTTTAGTCATTTAATAATAGTTTACTGACACAAAGCTAAATATGGATTACAGGAAACAGAAACTGCGTGGCTCTTGAATGCAATCAGAGCATTCGCTCTCTTCTGTTTTATAACTTCGTAATTTCTCAGTTGACAGACAGTTCATGAAATGTAAAGTGGGTTAGTTTGCCAAACCCAGCAAACTACAAGCCCCTCTCAGAAGACTGCACTTCCTCACTCAGCATATGCATCCTTATTCTCATTACATGTCTCAGACCAGATGCTACTGATCTCCTCGTTGCACTTGGTAGCTTGAAAAGAAGTGGGTACCTTCTCGCAGTATCACGAAGGTGTTTGGAAATCTTACATGGCTTTTGGTGCCCAATAGCCCATAAAGATCATTCTTCTGATGTTTATAAAATTGTGAATATCTGGGTATTTTCAACACAATGCACAGGTTGGCTGTCGTGCTGCACATTTCAGCACTTCATAAATAGTTTCTTGGCAGTGAAGTGCTCTGGGACACCCAGATGATGCGGAAGGCTGCAGATAAATCCAAGTCCCTTCTCCCTTTAATCTAGTTCACAGAATTAGCAATCACAAGATAGATCTGGATCATGATTCCTTTGGCCTGTTTCCAGTCTTGCTTCTTGAAAGCAGAGGGTGATATAGAATCTGGGTGATGAAATTAATCATGGATGGAGCTACGTCATTTAAAATCACATAGACCAGAATCCATTTGCGTCATAAAGATGAACACCAACTTCGCTGGAGCCTGCCTGTTTATAGGAAGGGTGAGGATGCGATCAGGCAGAAAGAGATGCAGCACAGTAGTCCAATACTATTACAGCAGCATCTAGCCAGTTTGACTCCCTCTATCTGTAAGGTAGAGGTTGATAGGTGCTTGATTAGTAAAGACACGGTCAAAGGTATGGAATAAAGGCAGGAGAAAGGGGTTGAAGGAGATAATAAATCAGCCATGAATGAATGGCAGGGCAGACATGATAGGCCAAATGGTCTAATTCTGCTTCCATATCTTTAAAAAAAAAGCACTCTGAGCTTTAAACCTCAACCACTGACAGTTGTCAGTTCAGAGCACAGAAATATCAGAACCACCAGCACTTTACCTTTTACATGTAATGTTTGTTTGCTATCTTCTCTGAAGCTCCTTTTTATTAGATTCTTTCGGGAGGTTTGACAGTGTTGTACTGTGAACCCACAGAGTTTTTTTTGTGTGTGGCTTGTATAAAACTTCCAAGTGGTGTTGTGCATCTCTGCATCTCACTCAAGATTTACAACACAGAAACAGACCCTTTGGCCCAGTTGGTCCATGCTAACCAATTGTCCATCAAAGCTAGTCCCATTTTCCAGCACTCAGTAAAATCACCAATAGAATAAACCTGAGCTTCATTCCCAGGAGGGAACTGGTGATGGCGTCTGACCAGGGTCACTCTGAGCACTACTTGCTCTCCTTACCTTTGTTTCTGGAGGGGTAGATATCACAGCTTTCATTGGTCATCCTTCATGCAATTTAAACTTGCCTGCTTAGCCAATTCACGAGCCTTTCTACGAGCAATATATTGTTGAGTTTAAAAATGCTGGAACTCTTTGCAGATCAAACAATATTTGTGAAAAGACAAGCAAAATTAAAGTTTAAACCATTGGCTTAACATTTCTCCAGATGAGCTCTCCATATTCTTCATATTTCTGAATTTCATAGAAGATTCATCCCACACTGATGGTCCTACTCCCATCAGTGAGGAGGCTACATAGCAACCATGCCAGGACCACCAGACTCAAAAACAGTTACTTTCCCCAAAAAGTAAGGCTGATCAATACCTCTACCCACTAAGCCACCCCTTCACATCTCCAACCCCCACTACTTTATTATATCTTGGCAGTCACCTTATGTAGAGGAGGCTATGGACTGGCGTGTAGGAATGAGAATGGGAAGTAAAATTAAAATGGGCCACTGCGAGATCCCACTTTTACTGGCCGGCGGAGTGTAGGTGCTCAGCGAAGCAGTCTCCCCATCTACGTCAAGTCTCACTGATATTCACGAAATAGTTTTCCAGTCTACGTCGGGTCTCACTGATAATCATGAAGCAGTCTCCCAGTCTAAGTCAGGACTCACAGATGCATCACCAATAATGGGTGCCACCCATTTTAATTCTACTTCCCATTCCCATACCGACATATCTCTCCATGGCCTCCTCTACTGCCACAATGAGGCCATACTCAGGCTGGAGAAGCAGCACCTTCTATTCCATCTGGATAGCCTCCAACCTGATGGCATAAACATTGATTTCATGCCCTTCGATGGCCTTCTGTCCCCTCCTATCAGATTCCCTTCTCCATCCTTTTATCTCTTTCACCAATCAATTTCCCAGCTCTTCACTTCACCCCTCCCCTTCTCCTGGTTTTACCTCTCACCTACTACCTTGTATTTCTTCCTCCCCTCCCCCCACCTTCTCACTGTCACTTTTCATCTTTTTTTCTCCTGTCTTGATGAAGGGTCTCAGCCCAAAACGTCGACTGCTTACTTTTTTCCATAGGTGTTGCCTGGCCTGCTGAGTTCCTTCAGCATTTTGTGTGTGTGGCATGGTTAAAGAAGCCATTGCATTGAAATGTTTGAAGTGTTCTGATGGTTAGGTCTTGTTCTAGTGCAAGTGGAAAATATTAACATTTGAATGTAAGAAGTCCGTCCATTGGGAATTGATTTATCAAAAACTGGATGGAGAAAGGAAAACTGTTCATACCCAGCAACTCAACAACATGCTAGAGGAACTCAGTCAGTCAGGTAGCATCTATTGGAGGGAAATAAACAGTCGGCATTTTGGATTGAGACCCTTCAGTTGGACTCAAACAAAGATCTTGGCCCGAAATATGAGCTGTTCATTTTCCTCTATGGATACTGTCCGACCTGCTGAGTTCTCAGTACTTTGTGTTTGATTTCGAACATCTGCTGAATCTGTGGTGTTTTTTCATCACACTTGTCCTAATGGGCTAGGCTGGGAGCCCAGTGGGGAAGATGGTGAATAGGCCCTCTTGAATATGGCATTTTCCTTCTATTCATTCAATCATGCTTCACCACAACTACCAGTATTTGT